>NC_138966.1:58215000-59415000 GCF_055761805.1 Camellia sinensis
AATTTCTAATCCACAAGAGCGGATTTGCCTCGATATGTGTGTGCATGTTTTTGACTTTGAATTGCATGAAGGCTATAAAAAGGGATTTTGGAGACCTGTTTTGCTATTTGAAACCCTAGAGAAGACGGCTAGAAGTTAGAGAAGAAGAGCAAATCATCAATCCATGGCTTTTTCTTCAACATCCGAAGTGTTCAACCTCTCCATGAGCGACTAAGATTTTTCTTAAGATTGAGATGAAACTCTAATCAAGTATCATGTAATTTTGTATTTTAATTCTAGTTTGTCTTTGGAATTGGATAATCGTTGTATGATTGTTGTTAGATCTTTTATTCAAATAATCTTTCATTCAATTTATGTATCCAATTTCTGTGTTTGAGAATGCATGATCATACAACTGTTTTACTTTCTTGTATATGCAAATCGTGAGATGAGTCATGCTAAGGGGAGACGAATCGTGTTGCAACCTTAGTTTATTTAGGACAATTCGTGCTAACTAAAAATGATTCGCGCCTACGTTTTAAATATACTTATCTTCCTAACGATAATGTTGGGTCTTGTAGCCATGATACATTATTATTATCTTGGCAATTGATTTACTAGAATTAGATATTTTAATTGCATGACATAAGATTAGTAGTGGATTCAAAATCTTAAGTTTCTCTCTATATTCAGATTTCTATCTTTATTTGCACAATTATTTCAGTTTTAATTTAAATTCTCTTTAGTAAAAACCAATTTATCCTCTCTTCTTCAAATTAAATTAAACATTATCATTCGAATTGATACAACTTAACCAAAAATCCTTAGGGTATGATACCTGGACAATCCACTATTCTACTGAATTAGTAGTTTGTTTAATTCCTTATTTTTGATTGAAAAATAACTGATCAACGATTGCGGGTCTGGTAGAGAAGGTCCAGGGATAGGAGAGTGGCACTCGTGTCTAGAGTTAGGTATCCTTCGATCCAGTGATTCCAATTATTCTGAAAGTCTAGCACATTTCTTTTTGATCTTCTGATTCTTGGTAGGGTGTTGTCCCATCTGGGCATGCAAGGAGTGCTGCTGCAGGGAGTGATTCTAACGAGGATTGCACTAACTCTGGTAGCGAGGAGGGCGATTGTAATGATGACGATGAGGGTCCTTAGGGTGCTTGAAAGTGCCCTCGAGGGGGGTGACTGAGTCTGCACACCTTTTTTTTTCTTTGCCTTTTGTATTTTCTTTTCTCTCTTTTACTAACATTGTATAGGATGCCATTAGGAGATGTCCCATATTTTTTGTAAAAGCCTTCATACATTTCACATGCTGATGCGAGGGCATCCAATTCTTTTTGTTAAAATTTTGAGTATATATATATGTATATTTTTCCTGAATGCTTGGCCTTTTGTGTTTATTTCATGGTTCTGGTAGAGACTATGTTGAATAAAACTAAAAATAAAAATAAGCAAAACCAAGATTATAACTCAAAAATACCTGAACAAACAACCTGACTGACCTAAAATAACTCAAACATAGATGTTAGAATGGCCCCACTACCTTTAGAACGCCATACCCATGAATAGGCCCAATTCATTTGCTTCTGTACTATGTGCGCATGTTCCATGCTTGTGCGCACATACTGAGAATGTGCACACATATAATCCATGCACATACGCACAAATGGTCGGGGTATTCAGGTCCTAGTGTTTTATCTCCTAGGTTGCCGTTACACTATTTTCGCTTATAAATACTCCACCATGTACAAAGGTTTCTCCATTCAAGCCCTTCTGTTCAACCTCTGATCCTAATTGTCATTATTCATCTCTGATTTAGAGTTATGTCTTCCCAAGACAATCTATTGGCTTGGGTAGATAGTCTAGAAGGCACCGATCGTGTCAATTTTTGCAGTTATGGTTTGAACTCCACGCTTTTGATTAGCAAGTTAGAGATTGACTTGGCTTTCGTCAATGTCGCGGTTTGGTTCTGGGATCCTCATGTCCATGTCTTTTGGTTTGGACATCAGGAGCTTTGCCTCAGCTTCGAAGAATTTGAGGTCATATTAGAGTGTCCTCCAAGGGAAGACTTAGTGTGAACGATTATTCTAACAAGCTATCCCAAACTGCTTAGTGAAAGTTGTGGGTCGCTCCCTAGTGACTCCAAGGCTTGTATTCGGAATAGTGGGTGTCAATCGTTGTTTTGATTGATAAGTTTGCTAGCAGGTAGGATTTGGGGGACTAGAAGTTCTAGGAGTGTAGATAGGTTGCTTTTTGCATCTGTGTACTTGTGCAATTCTTGGTGGTACCGAGTAATGGGGTAGCTAGTCCTATCTTAGTCAATGTGGCCAAGCAGGTCAGGGATAGGAAAAGCTTGGTTGGGTTGGTCTTAGTAAAAAACTTGATTGGTTTCGATGAGGTCAATGCTGGTAGGACCATAGAATTTGGTGGCAGTCCATTATTGCTCCAAGTACCACCCATCTCACTTGGTTTCTTGTCTCGCACCTCTCTATTCTTTTATCTCTATTTTCTGTTTTTAGCCCATCTTACTTTTTCCACTCATCTCACACCTCTCTATTCTTTTGTCTCTCTCTCTCTCTTTTTTTTTCCTCTCTTTTCCTCAAATTTGGTTAATGGACAAATTGAAGGTGCGGACAACTGTTGCCCATTACTCGGCGATCTTATACCATACTTGGACCCCGATTGGTGGAGATGGACTCCATTAAAGAGTGGTACGGCTAGGTGAGCTCCCTAACTCACAGAGACATAGCTTGGCATTCCTCTTGGTTAGAACTTCCTATTATGACTCTAGAGATGCCTCTATTTCCAGGTGTAGAGGTGATCGGCTTGATCCACATGGTCCATTATTTTCCTCATTGGATTCTTCGATAGTTCAGATTTGGGTTCTCTTTCATTGTCACGCCCCACATTTTATTACTCAAAGTATTACCAATTTCATTTACTTAATTCCATTTCAGAGATAACATGCGGAAATAAACTCGTATATTCAACTTGTAGAAGTGAATAACATTGCTCTCATTCATATGCAAGTAAATATAACATGAGTACACTAAATAAATTGCCCTTGGGCTTACATCATTAAAAGTCAAGAAGAAGGGTATAACCCTTTATACATAAATGGCATTCCCCCAACACAAAAGAGGCCCCATGGCCAACAAATAAGAAGATCCAACCTTGTAGAACATCCTGGCTATCACCTGAAAAAGATTCAACAACGTGGGATGAACATATAGTCCAGTAGGGATCTCAACATGATCTCCAACAATAACAACTTACAGATAGCTCTGATCATGAATGTTCATTCTCATACTAGAGTAGTAATGTGGCAGTTTATACAAAATATACATAAGTATGAACTTTTCTCGGAAACAGCCATTTCATTCGACGCTATAAGCGGTTCACCTTTTTTTTCCTTTCTATTACCCATTTTTTCCAAACTTTCATGACTATAACAGTTTTAGAGAAAAAACAATTTCACCAAGCCCATTACTCTTCCCCCATTTTCCGTACTTGCAACAAAATGACCTTTTTTGAAAACATGTTCACAAATACCCCATTTTCCTTCACACTTTCCAAAATCTCAAAATGGCATTTTGGTTTGCTCCCAATAAAAGGGAAATAACAAATCATCAACATGTATATAATCCACAAATGAGGCAGCTTGGCCTTTCAAAACTATAACCATCGCAACCCATAACATACTTAGATACACTGACGATAACAATTAAAACTCTGCTCTACCGGCTATATGCACAGTAAGCTAAGGATACGCCAAGCGATAAGCGAGATAATAACTCATTTTAAACATTTCATATCTCATAATAGATATACATTTTAGTACTGTATCAATCTCAGATAAAAACACTTCCATACTTCACAAATGATACACATTTTAGTGCTGTATCAATATCAAACAAAAACACTTCTATACTTCACAAATGATACACATTTTAGTGCTGTATCAACAACATGTAAAAACACTTCCAATATCAATAAGCACACATATAGTGGTGCTAATGGAGTCCATCCCCTATCACCTCCCAAACAAAATCCGGTTTAGAGGTCCATCCCCTATCTTCCCCTAAACCGTGGAGTACATCCCCTATCACCTCCCAAACAAAATCCGGTTTAGAGGTCCATCCCCTATCTTCCCCTAAACCGTGGAGTACATTCCCTATCTCCTCCCATACAAAACAATGTATATAAGCGATTATCATGTACAAATTCCTCAATACAACAAAGCATAAATAACAAGTGTAATACATACACATAAACTATTCAATAATGTTTACCCAACACAAGTGTAACGCATACATCACAATTCAACACAACAATGTCATCCTCCACCGATGACCAAGGACAAAACCTCTAGATGCATGCATTCAGTACACCTAATAAAAGAGACTCAACTCTCAAGTAATCCTTAAACCCAACAACGACACTAGTACGATAGGTAAGGATAAAACCCCCAAATGTGTGTATTCAACACTCATAATACAATAGTTCAATTCTCAAATTTATTTTCTGAGACTCACATAGAGTTAACATTTCATTTACCATTTTCAAGATCAGCTTTCATAATTTTTCAAGTCAACATGTTCCATCACTTATTTCAAAAACACTTTTCCCTTTTCGCAAAACCAATTACATTCTCTTCATTTTACAAAATCAATTCCATGGATAATAAGTGTAGACACCCCATTTTTGACCGTCCTCAAGACTTGGACGTCACCGTTTGAACACACGGTGATCTCCCATGTTTGTGTTCGTTTGGAGTTCCCAGAGGTCTCGGCTCGCGCGCCTTGCCTCAGGATCCCCGAACTCGACCGTTTAGTGTCTGGTTTTGCACCAAACACTTGCATCTTGCCCTTGAGAGGCAGGGTGGGGCTTGTAGACCATCCCCACCCACCACCGGCAGTGGCTAGAGGCCACCGGCTGGTGTTTGCTACCACCGGCAATGTAGTTTGCCGGCCGGCACCTTTTGTTGCCGGTCAGCACTATTTTGTGCCGGTCGGCACTCTTTTTTGGCCAAGATGGCATTTTTGGCCGCCCGATTACTATTCATCTGCTTTTGCAGATATTTTTAGACAGCTGTCTTACTTTTGCATCCCTCCATACATGTGTATGGAGGGATCTTCCTCTTATGAAGCTTGTCTTGTAAGCTTTACAAGACAAGAAGCTTCTATATAGAGGAGCTCTCTCTCTTGTTGCAAGGGTTGGAGATTTTGGACATTAGAGGGAGAGAAAAATACAGACCAAGCTCTGGTTTTAGGGTTAGGATTAGATACACATCCTATCTCTCTCTTTTTTCCCTCTTGTGTGTGTAAAATAGTGTTTAGTTCATACTATTGCACACAAACACCTAGTGTTTCACCTTCCTTTGGCTCTTGAGGTTCTAAGGGACTGGTTTTGAAGTTTTGGTGTTGGATCCAAGCTAAAGGAGGCCATTGGAGCACCATTTGTGAAGAGGTCTACAAGGGTGAGAACCTAGTCTCATTTTTCCCCATTTTTGCATTGATTTTCTACTTGTCTTAGAGCTGTTTTTGTGCTTATTGTATAACATAAAAAAGTTTTGTTTTAGGCCCTCTTTATTTTTTTATTAAGAGTGTTTTGTTGTTTGAGGGTAGTTGACCACCCTTAAGCCTTGAAAGGCCTCATTTTAGGCCATTTTGTGGTAGCTCCGGGATTTTGGTGTTGGGGTCTCTTCACCACTGAAATCTTGAGGGATTTCAGTGGCGAAGATGATGCCTTGAAGCCCCAAGAAGGAGAGGGCCACCCCCTCTCCTTGTTGTCCTTGAAAAGGGCATATTTTGGCCTCTTGAGAGAGCATTATGCTTGAGTGTGTGTTGAGCATGTTTGGTCTGTTTTTCATGCTTATATATCCATAATATAACATGATTTCAAGTTGGTTTTGGTACTCCATGCATGCTTAGCATAGTTGCCATGTAATGCCTTGTTTATGCCTTAACATGTCTTAGGTTGTTAGCCTTTGTTGGAGCATGTTTTAGGCTTAGTCTTGTGAAGATTTTGTGCGTGTTTTGCCATGTTCTAGGTCTGTCCTAGGTTGTTTGGGTTGATTTTGGCATGCTTGATATAGCTCCTTTGTATTTGGGCTTGTTGGCCTTGAGTATGTGCATGTGTAGCATGACATCTTTGCATCGATTTGGTGATTTGGAGTCACTTTATATGTTATTTCAGTCCCATTTCCATGCTTGTTTGATTGCCTTGCATGCCTCTTTAATGCTTTGGAAGCTTGTGTAGCAATGCTCCATGTTTTGGTGTCTATGTATGCCTTTGTATCTGAGTCACTTAGATGCCATCTAAGGAGTCCTTTGGCCTTGTTTTGACATGCTAAAAATCTGTTTTAGTAGTTTAATGCATGCCATGTTTGTTGTGATAAACATGCTTCAAAGCTTCATGACTTGCTTCAAGTATTGGGACCATGCTTGCATGCACTTGCTTGTCTTGTTTAACATGATTTGGCATCATTTTATAACATGATTTTAGAGCTCATGTTGCATACTAATTGTTCATGATTGTCCCTTTCAAGTGTGCTTGAGAGTTGTTCAATTTGTGCCTAAGGTTTGGACCATAACATGTGTATGTGTGCATGTGTGTTTAGCATCCATTTTGGGCATTATTGGCTACTGTTTTTAGGCCTATTTAGAGCTGCCTAATTCATGTTTAAGACCATCTTTGCATCCATTTGCATTGCCATATGTATGCTTGTATGCTTGCATAAGCTTGCCTCCATGCCATGTTGCATCCTTAGTTTGTATGCTTAGGTTGCATTGCATTTTGCATACATTCCTTGTCCCTTGATTTGGTGATGGGGATTAGGACTTTGGTTTGATTTGGTTTGCATGCATTTGAAATCAAAGTTGCATACTTGGTTCTTTGGGCCATCATGCATGGAAATGCGTGATTGGTGATCCGAGAATCGAGGCACATGCCCCTTTGAGTCATTATCATGATAAGGGACATGGTTGGTGCATATATGCCTTGAATTGTGTTGCCATGCTTTGGCTTGCCCTCTGTTGCTGTCATTTGCAGATTCTGCAGGAACAATCTGCCGACCGGCAGTGTAAGGTGCCGGCCGGCAACAATTTATCTGCCGACAGCTTCATTTTGTGCCGATGGATACACCACACTGCCGGTGGCAATTCTACTCACCCGGTGGCACTCCTCAGTGTCCAAGGAAGCAGTCCTGAGGTTTTGGTAGCCTTCAGAGGAGCAGAGGAAAGAAAACAGAGGCAGCCTATGCATGGCGGCACATTTCCCGAGGCAGTTTACCTGTTTTCCTAGATTAGTTAATTTGTTAATTAATTAATTAATTTGTAATATTTAATTAGCTTGCGTAGTTAATTAATTTGTAATATTTATTTGGTCCCTCCGAGCGAGGGCATATTTGTAATAAGTGTGCGTGTGTGTGATGTATGCCTTCCAACCCCACTTCTTTCTTCCCTTTTATTTACCTGCTTATGATGATAGATTAGGGCACATTTATTTTAGCATACCTTATGCTATGCATGCGTGCATTCATGCATTTGTTGACATGCATTAGGCTCGGAACATCATGCTAACTGCATTTGTACTTTAATTTCAAAATTGAATACGTGCATCAATTGATTGCATCTCACATGCCATGCTTAGGTTAGCCGAGCCTACTTCAATTGCATCCCGTATGTGTTGCATTAGTCAATCTAACATGAACTAGGACATGCATGTTTGCTAACTAGTTTATTATTTTGGCACGGAGTACTAGGTAAGCTTTTATGCTTTAGCATATCGCATGCGTGTGAGTGTTGCCATGACAGTATGATTACCATGAGGCTAGCTGCTTATGTGATATAACTGCTTGAATGCCTGTGGATGGAGGTTGAATTACCTAAATTGGAATAATGCATTAAAACTGTGAGTTTTAAGCACACTAGATAGTGGCAAAATCATCTTTTCTAAAAGCCCACTTGAGGGTGGCAAAATCTGCATTTTAGCCTACTTGCGAGTAGCAAACCATTTTTAAAACAAACATGAAATGTTTTGTTCCAATTTGGGTGATTTGGTCTATACTTGTTTGCTGCACGCACAACATAGTAATTCTAGGCTAATAACCGGATTAAGAACACATAACGTTTTCAAAATTGGATATCACGGTTAGTAGAGGCCGGTCTTCGGACCGGGCGAAAGGGGGTGCTCATAGCTGACCTTCCCCGATCGTACCCAAGCTCCCGAGCCGAGACAACTCCGGTGATGACGGATATGTGGCCTTCGGCACCGAGTCAGGGTTTCCTAAATTCTCCCATTTTAAAACATTTAGGTGGCGACTCTGTATCTGGCAAAACAGTCCATGTTTGGCACTTCTTTCAAAAAAATCTGTTTCTCAAAACGATTTGCCAGATTTGGACTCTTTGGTTCAGATTAAGAACCGTGACACAAATCGAGTCTGAACTGTAGCATGAGGCCTCCGCGGACGTCTACAGTTTCTGGTGACTCTGCTGGGGAGTATTTAGAGAGCTTGACTCGAACTCGTGATATCCTGTTTTGATTTCACTTATGTGTTTCTTTGCATTGCATGTGCATTGGTGCGCCTAGGAACACAGTGTTTGCCATCTGCCATTCCTGAACGGTTTTCCGGAGGCTTGTCTTGTCAAGGCATGTCCATAAGGCTGACTGGCTATGGGCTCTGACAGTATGGGAACACAAACCCCGATTTTACCGGGGCACCCTTTTTGACCATTCGACCTAGTGCATATTCGGATCCATAGTGACCATTCCAAGATAGGACAGGTTGCTTACCCAATGTTAGGTTGTTTGAAAAACTGCTGTGTGCATAACGAAACCCTAGTTCCTTACAAAATAGGACAGGGAAACCCTACCCTAACATAGGGGTGATTGAGCTCTCTTTACTTGCTATGTGCTTCTAGAATGTGTTTCTACAGGAAAAGCACATGTCAGTTTGCAAGTTTGAGTATCAAACCTGGGGACACCAGTATCAGTATCAGTTGTGAGAATCAGTTATCCGCGGGTATCGGCTCAGTTTTCGGGAACAGTGATTTATGGGAACAGTGATCAGCAGTAGGGTATAATTGTCTGGCTACACCCGTGTTTGATCAGTTTGGGCTGAAATGCTATCTGTTTTTCCTTTCAGTTCGGAAAGTTGCAGAGTTGATACAGAATAGCCAGTGTCTCCCCTTTGCTGAGGCAGGATTTATGGCGGCACAAAATTCAGAAGAAATTGTGGTTATGATGGCTGCATTGGAGCAGGGGACCGCTCCGCAGAGTGAGGCCAGCATCAGTATGTCATACCCGCCCAGGTCGCCCGTTGTGCACCCGGTCTGGGCTCCCCAGTTATATCAGGCTCGTGAGCCCACCACCTTCGAATTGATGGGGATGATAGGCGATCTCCAAAGGTCTGTGGCGGACCTCGCCTATGGAATGTCGGCTTCACCGCCAGCGGCGTCGTATGCCAGGAATTTCGTACCACAGGAGCCCCCGCTACTGGGGCGGATTGTGATAGAGCTCAGCCAGCCAGAGGTGGCTTTCGGCTATAGCCACGACATGCCAGCACCAACTCAGACCCTTGATCAGGTTGACACCAGAGGAAAGGATAAGGCAAAGGTAGATGCCGACCCTTTTGAGCAACTGCTGTGGGCAGTCGAGGCTCTGAAAGCCAGAGCGATGAACAAGCAACAAACATCTGCGATCGTGATCAAAGCTGTGGATGATGCTTTCCCCGCTCCAATCAAAGGCAATTCAAGCCAGGCAGAAAACCGAGATGGGCCCCGTCATGCCCAGACAATTCCTGTAGTTCCCAACCCTGCACCGGGAAAAGTTCAAAAAGCCAAGGCAGTGCCAGCCGACCCTTTCGCCAGCGCCTCTGGCAAGAATCCTCAAACTTCAAAGTACCTGCCCCGAGGGCGCAGGGTCTTTCACGACCTCCACATGCCTTTGTCTAGGGCATTGCTAATATTGGCGAAGAATGGGCATCTTAAGCCTTTGGAGCCTCGGCCACTCCCGAAGAATCTCCCTCCCACGCATGATGCTACCTTGTACTGCGCGTACCATCAACAGTCCGGTCACAGTACCGATGGATGTTCCCGCATTCGTCATGAAGTGTAGGATTTGATTGGTAACAAGGTTATCCTACCACCCACCTCAGGCAAGCCCGTCACCACTCAGTTGTTGGATTTCGAGGGCTCAGATACTGCGAGTATGTGAAGTGGACCACCTGCGGGCAACATTTGGTGTATTTTTGAAGCGTCTGGCACGCATTTTTGAGCATCGGTGAAACCGAGTTTTTGTAAATCCTGGCTTGGATGTCGAGTCAGTCTTTTGTTTTGAGTCTGTCTCTTTGTCTTGAGTCAGTCTTTTTTGCTTAAGGGTCTGTCTGGTTGTATCGAGTCAGTCCCCGTTGTATATAATACCAGGTGATTCTGGGGTTGTTGTCCCGAACACCATTTTGTTTTGTAATTATTATCTGTTTTTGTTTTGAGTCTGTTTCTGCCGAGGGGCCAGTTGCACCAACAGAGCCGATTGAAATAGCTGTTGCTATCTCAAACTTCATGCTTGCTTTCAGCAAAAGTGCCAGAGAATTTGATTGGGCTGACAGTACATCTCGCCTGCTCTCCTGTGCGCCAAACTCATTGCATTAACCTAAGTTTTTCAAAAAACAAACCTTTTGAACACTGCGGTGATAAAAACGAAGAGGAAAGAATTCCTCGGGTTTTGCAAAATTTTGATCATTTTGAGAGAAAGAGAGGCGTGCTAAGCCTTTTATTAATGAAATCATGCTTGTCGGCGTGAGTACTGGGAAGGATCCTGGCCTGATCCAGATTGGTTCCACACTATTTTCGGCGCGAGCGATTTGTCGCTTTCTTAAAAACTTTCAAAAGCAAATGTTTTGCGCGGCCCCGTGAAGACTTGTGTGGAATCCCTCTTGAGGTCGCGCAGCCTAGGATCGCTCTCAGCCTCAAGATTCAACCCATTGGTTTTCCGACTTTGAACCCGTTCAGAACGTTCAGAAAGTTCAACGGACAAACGCCATGAAAGGCCCGTGTGGCCAGTTTTGAAGTAGCCTTCGATCAAGAAGCATCAAAGTCGAATCAGAAGGAGTAGATCTCGCCGGAAGAAGCTCGTGGAGTAACCGGGATGGATTCTCCTATAAATCATTGCAACAGCCGTTCTCCTAGACACGGAGGGGCTTCCAGTTCAGGAACCATTTGGCATGGACTTGCTACACTTTTACCCTTTGAGAGGCTCGCTGGGCCGAAAACCCGGAAGGGCGACCCAGGCAAAAGTTAGAGCAAGAGAAAAATACAAAAAAGACAAAAAAGAAGAGCAAAAAAAAAGAAGAAAGAAAAAAGAAATAGAAAATGAAAAGAAGCTCGCAAGGTCGAAAACCCGCATTGGGCGCCTTGGCAAAAGTGAGAGCCAAACAAAGTGAAGGTTAAAATACCCGAGTGTACCTTAACCAGAACTACGTAAGGCTTGATTCCCATGTTTGGGATACGTAGGCAACTTCATCATGAAGTCCAGCCCCCAACGCTTTCATAGCGTCTCAGTCCATGCAATGGTTTCGATTTCATCCCAAAGTCCAGTGGCCAACACCCTTTAAGGTGATTGTGTCCATATATTTGTTGTGACCGTCTTCGTCATCTCTGTGTCCGAGAGTTCGACCACCGCCAATGAAGACTGTCTGTGGATTGCTGCGGCACCACCCAAACAAGGGGCAACTTTCCGTTGCCTCCCCCCCCTTCAAACCAGGGGCAATTTTCCATTGCCTCCGATCCGAGGTTGCGCATCTCGAAGAGTAAGTTCTATGCTTGTTGAGCATCACCTGTTCGAAAAATAGTTTTTGAAAATTTTTACTGAGGTTGACTATTTTCTCGAAAACTATTTCATTTTCCAAAACTGGACCATTGTCTTGGACCCAAAAAGGAAAACTTTCAGTGCTTGCTGCCTGACTTGCATGCTTTTCAAATCAAAAATCGAACAAGTACGTTAATCCGACTCTCATTTTGATCAAAACTGTTTTAGTAGAAAGCAAAAACAAAGAATGGTTAAAACGATGAACTAGGGGCACAGTCGAGCCAGGCGTTCTGTCTTTCCCCCGTCATCGACGTACTTGCCAGAAGGGCGCTCTGCCCGCCAGAAGAAATAGCTGTGAGCTAACGGCATCGGGCGTGAACCCGCAACTCCCTGTTCATTCATCAGTCACCCTAGGGAGGGATGGAAAATGAGAGAATGAAGAATAGAGAGGTGTAAGTTGAGAGAAAAGTGAGGAAAAGGGTTTCGAGAGAAAATCCGAGCTTGAGAGTTGAGTGATGTGAGAATCACAAATCAGAAAGGGTGGGAAACAATGCCTAGAGAAATTGGCCCCTCGTGATCTGAGGTCCCCCATCTTCGTTCACGCGTCTGTGTGTCGTGTTTCTTTGATTTGACGCTCTCGTCTTTTGTTTTTAGTCTTTTCCGAGCGTGTCTCGTTGTGTTTAGGTCGTGCACCTATATTTCAGTCCTCCCCGCTGTGTTCAGTTGTAGGCTCGATATCCCGGTTTGAAAAACCCTCATTCGATTTCAAAAATCATTTATGCCTAAGAATGTTGTGCCATTCTCTAAATTTGAGCGTGTTCCGACTCCAACTGGTTCCACCTTTGAGGTCCGTCCTGTTAGATTGGGCCGTTTGTTCAGAATTTGCCGTGTGCAGAATGAACCAAATGCTGTGTTATGGACTGTATGCAGATTAATCCCTAACAGAGTAAGGGTTGTGTGTCTAAGGATCAGGCAGTGGGTTGCTTGGGTTATTTTGGCTGTTGGCTGTTTAAGTTATCTGATTATTACAGTGCAAGTGTTTAATTTTCAGACAACCAATCAGTTCCATTTACATTGAGGTGTAACATGATGAGATGCGATACAATGCATGAAATGTGTAAATGTAAACACTTTTTCAGATAAAAAGTCCGTTTCATTTCATTATCTTTTCAAATGTACAAGTTTTGGAAACAAAAATCTGCCTGCGGTAGTACAAGGTAATCTATCTACCAACAAAAAGAAAAGTACAAGAAAGAAGAAGATAGCAAAAATCTGCATCCATGTCGAGCACTCCGGGGGGCCGTCAGTCCGTCCTAGTCCTCTTCCTGGACGAGGGTCCAGGAGCATCATCAGCGTCGTCATCAGAGCCTGAGCTAGAACCGCCTCCGGTCTCCTCCTCTGATGACTCTAACTCCGCCTCTGCCTCCGCCTCTGAATCCTCGTCATCATCATCATCGTCCGGGACTGGAGCTCGCGAGCTACTCCCGACATGAGTACGCCCTCCCCTGGTACGGGGAAATATCCGGCCCTCCTCATCTCTCTCCCGGGCAGGGACAGAAGGTCCTGCTGGAGCACCTCCTGCCATGGGAATCTGGAAAGGAGGCTGAAAAAGTACATAAAAGGGAAATGCATCAGTATACTGTGAACAGTTTAAAGGTGCAGAATGCAATGCCGAGTATAGTGTATGAATGTCGTGAGCAGTTTAACAGTGCAGAATGCAGTATATGAGTACAGTGTGAATGCCGTGAGCAGTCTATCAGTGCAGAATGCAGTGTGTGAGTACAGTGTATGAATGTCGTGGGCAGTTTAACAGTGTAGAATGCAGTGTATGCAGTGTGTCAGATGCTGTGAGATCAGTGTATCGGGTGTTGTGCCGTGTATCAGATTATGCAAAGCAGTGTATGAGTGGTTTGAGGCCAATGTCGGAAGGACATACCGGTATGTTGTAGAGGGCTAGGAGATCAAATGTCCGCTGGAGCATCCCCATCATCGAGGCATTCATCGCCAACGACTGACAGGTGTACCCAGAAGAAGCCTGCAAAAGTATCAGATGCATCTATATTCTGTGGAATATCAAGTAAACTGAGATGAATAACTGTACAAAAATGCAGTAATACGCACCGGAGGTAAGTCGGGGACATCAATGAACTCGTGACCAGCCGGTGGAGGGGCGAAGGGGATCTGATAGGTCGACCAACCTGCCCCTGGAAAGTCAGTACAGCGGGCAGGGCAGGCCAGCCAGCTCCCCGTCCTCCCTGCACTCCGCCCCTACCATGGACCCGGGCCCTCCTCGAAGATCCAGCCCCTGCTCCCGCTCCGGCCCCAGCCGCCGATGCCACAGGCCTGGCCCCCTCTGCTCGACGGCCGCTCAGGGGGCGCATCAGGTACGTCCGCACGTACTCCTGATAGTCTCCAGTGCCTCGGAAGCCGGCCTCCTCCCCACCGATGAGGTAATCGTCCAGCTGCTCAGTGGTGAGCCCCTCGGTCTCCCTCATGTTTGCAGGAGGGGGAACTGGGACTATCTGCTCAGGTAACCCTAGGGTCTGGCGTAGAAAACGCTCCCCCAGGTACCAAGCCCGATAGACCGGGCCCTCAAGCAAAATCCGGAAACGCGAGGTCTCCTCCGCACCAGGGAACCGACCCCGCATCGCCGCCGGCATAGGAGCCCACGGCCGCCATGTGATCTGAAAATGACAGACAGTTTGTTATCTACTGTTATTGAAATATACAGTTGAAAAGCGAAGCTTAAATGAACTGAAAGTAAAGCGTACCTCCGCGGGGGTGATGGTGTCGAAATATCGTCGGAAGAAGCCGAATGTCTCCCGTGGTCGCCGGGTGCATCTCCCGTCGAAGCGACTCGAAAAGGGGACGGCCAGGGGAGTCTCCGCAACTGGCACGGGGGCAAGCCTAGGAAAGTAGGCGTAAACCCACAACTGCAAAACAGATATCAGTATGACCGTCAGGTAAAGCAGAGAAGGCAGAGCCGTGTGTTGTGCAGTGTATTGCGTGCAGTGTACAGTGTGAGCAGTGTACAGTCAGTGTAAAGCAGAATGTATGTGTGTGCCGGGTGTACAGTATACAGCAAGTATAGAGCAGACTACAATTTGTGCAGTGTATAGAGTACAGAAAGTACGAGGCAGAAATGAAAAAGTGGAGAAGAAGTGTACCTCCCAAGCCCGCCAATAACCTCCAAGTAGCTGGCCGCTGCCGCGCGAAGCCGAGCTCATATACCCGTAAAGGGTGGCCAGAGCAGCGCCGCCCCAATCATAGTGCAAGATGTCCCGGACGTCCACCAGTGCACTGAAAAGACAGAGAGGCACGGTGTTCGCCCGGTCGGCGAAGATGGTAGTCCCGAACAGGAACATGAGGAAGCCGCGAGCATACCTCTCCACGTCCTCCGGGGTCATCTGCGCCTCCTCCTCCAACACGGGCTGGACTCGAAACTGGACCTCGAACCAGGAGTATCGGACGAAACCTGGGCGAGCTAGGGGTGGCGCCTCCCCCAGTAGATGGACCTGAGCGGCGGTCCACTCATCCATGTCTATGTCAAAAGGGATCGGGTCCCCCCCTACCCCGATGCCAGTGAGCATCGAGAAATCATGAGGGGTCATCGTCATATCCCCTACAGTAGAGAAATGAAAAGAATCGGTGGTGTCCCACCACCTCTCCGCCAGAGCGGCGAGGAGAGGTCTGCATGTGGACAACCTGGAGAGCCCTCGGCAGAAGGCGCCGAAGCCCGCCCGGTCCACGATGCGTCGGACTGCGTCAGGGAGCTCATCATACCACTCCCGTGCACCAGTATTCCCATACCCGCGAATGGTATGGGAACCCTCCTGTAAACAGAAAATAACAATTGCAAGACAACATTCAAAATGCAGTTTTGAAAAAGCAGATAAAGCATGTGTGCAAGTTTGACAAGTTTCAGGCAAATACCGGGTGCCGGTGTGCTTACAGGGAAATACGTGCGATGTGTCAGCGTGTTTGGGTGTTTCAGAACAGATATAGCATTGTGTGCAAATCTAACAGATTCAGACAAATACTGGGTGCCAGTGTGTATGCAGTAGAATACAATGAGCGCAGTGTGTTTGAATGATTCAGGGCTAGTGCTGTGTGTGTGCATGTGTCAGTCTCAAGCAGATGTCAGTTGTATGTATGTTTACAGTCAACTACAGTCTACAGCATATCAGTTTTCAGCAGTTAAAGAATACAACTAACTATGACAGTTTTGTATCCTACATTGCGGAAAGTAAAGCAGAAGAAAGAGAGTTACCTCGGAAGTGCAGAATGAAAGGTGGGAGGTAGGCTCACGCAGTAGTAACTCAGGCGCCACATGCCTCTCGAAGCTCCGGAACTGACGCAGGCCGTCGGGGGGCAGAACATGGATCGCCGGCCGGTAGGTCGCCGGGTCGAACGGGCGCTCGCTCAGTGGTAGGAGCTCGACCCCGGGATCCATCTCGTGGTCCGGGGGAGTCCCGCCACGTGGAATGTCGTCTGCCATATCGAAAATGATGAGAAAATGGCCGGGAAAAGGAAAACCGGGTCGGAATGCGAAGAGTCAACTGAAAAGTCAACTCCCAAGAGGGTCGCAAATGGCCGGGAAGGCCGGAATGTGAAAAGGCACAGGAATGAAGAGGAAAGTGGGGGGGAACAAACCCCGAAAAGGCGGGAACGCCAAACGAGGCACCGAAACAAAAATGTGATCTGTTGAAAATGTCCGAAACGCGAAGGAAATCGCGAATCCGACGACGAAACGAGCGTAGAACGCGAAGAAACGGGCGAAAAGGGAGAGAGAAACGCTCTAGGGAGAGAGAAACGCTCTAGAGAGAGAGAGCGAGAGATTTCGGCAGAGGAGGAATGAGAAAATAGGGTTTAAAACCCTATTTTAAAACACCCAAGGTGAAAAGTCGAAACTGCCCCGAATCAGCAACTGTTTGCCGGTCGGCAATGTTTTGTGCCGGCCGGCACTTTTTTGTGCCGATAGAATTGTTTTGATGCCGACGGCCAGCCGGTGGCCTCCTCTCCCGGCCGGTGATGTTCCCACAGCCTTGTTTAGGCCATGTGAGGAGTTTTTGGTCTTCATAGCTCAAGAAAGTGCAAGAAAGTGCATTCCCGACGCTCAACCGGCCTCCGTTCTGACTTCGGACTGCATCTGCCGTGCGTAGCGCTTCAACCCATGCAAGGTGTATCCTTTTCGTATCCTTTTGACTTTTACAAAGGTCCAAAAGTTGCCCCATGTATATCGCATATCCATCGCACTGTTTTGTGCATTTCAAATCATCGCACTGTTTTGTGCATTTCAAATCATCGCACTGTTTTGTGCACTTCAAAATTGTTCGCGCTGTTCTGCGCATCGCACTGTTTTGTGCATTTCAAACCGTCGCACTGTTTTGTGCATTTCAAATCGTCGCACTGTTTTGTGCATTGTATTTCAATCGCGCTGTTTTGCGCATCGCACTATTTTGTGCACCTCAATTGCATCTTGCATGTATCCATTCGCGCTATCTTGCGCATCTCGCTTGTACTTGTTAGTACATTGCATTGTTTTGAACACAAACCGGCTTCGCGTAACGTATAAGTCCAACTTTCAAAACCGGCTTCGCGTAGCGTATAAGTCCAACTTTCAAAACCGGCTTCGCGTAGTGTATAAGTCCAACTTTCAAAACCGGCTTCGCGTAGCGTATAAGTCCAACTTTCAAAACCGGTTTCGCGTAGCGTATAAGTCCAACTTTCAAAACCGGCTTCGCGTAGCGTATAAGTCCAACTTTCAAACCGACTTCGCGTAGCGTATAAGTCCAACTTTCAAAACCGGCTTCGCGTAGCGTATAAGTCCAACTTTCAAAACCGGCTTCGCGTAGCGTGTAAGTCCACTTGTATCTTTTTCTTTTTTTTTTCTTTTTTTTTTTGCATCTTATGAGGCATACGTGTCTCATTTGTTTCATTTTGCATTCCGAATGGCATGTGTGTCACACGTGCATTTTGCGTACGGTCTGGCGAGACCTTAAACACGCATGGTCTGGCGAGACCTTAAACACGTACGGTCTAGGAGACCCTAAATCCTTGGGAGGTGCAAGACCTTTAATGCATTGGTGTGCACACTATTGCTTTGTACATATCCTAAGCCGCGTGTTGTCGCGCATTCCATGCAACATGCATCACTTGCATCATTTGCATTTCAAAAACAAAAACAAAAAAAAACATGCATAGTCATGCATACATTTTGCATCCCGGTCTAGGAGACCTTAAATCCTCTAAAGGTGCAACTCCTTTGGTGTTTGTCGTGCCCGAACGACTTTTGGTGGTCTGGAAAAGCCACTTGCCTATGTTCGCGGTGAGTTCCTAGAAGACCAACTGGGATGGTGGAAACTAGAGTTCGAATGGCTTATGCCTATAACGCAAAGGTTCGGGAGTTTCGAGACTAAAGTCTGGTTTAAATACCCAGGGGTGTATCCTCGGCTTGAAATCTGTATGGAAACCCCATAGATTGAGGCAGCTTGTCTGCGCCTCAGTCCTGGATACTGAACCAACCTAGTATATCGCCCTATTGGTAAGATAGGGAAAACTGTAAACATAGTCATTGCATCATAGTGCATTGTCATGCATTTGCATTGTAGATTGCATGCATTCACTGCATTGCCTTCCGCCTATGGCTTGCGCCTTTCCAGGTTGAGCTTGGTCGGGTATGTGCCCTTACTTTTCATGTTAAAACACAGTTCTGCATGTGTATCGCGCCGATTCCACGCTGATATGTTGGTTGAGGGTTGCGGCACCTTTTCTGTGTTACACATGGCTCGTATGTGTACATACCTTTCCTAGGCAAGATTTGGTTTGGCTTGCGTGCCATATCCATTGTATCCATATCCACTCCATTGCATATTTGTAGATATTGCATTGTAGGTTGCATGCATTCATTGCATCGCCTTCCGCCCATGGCTTGCGCCTTTCCAGGTTGAGCTTGGTTCGGTATGCGCCCTTACTTTTTATGTTAAAACACAGTTCTGCATGTGTATCACGCCGATTCCACGCTGATATGTTGGTTGAGGGTTACGGCACCTTTTCTGTGTTACACATGGCTTGTATGTGTACATGCCTTTCCTAGGCAAGATTTGGTTTGGCCTGCGTGCCATATTCATGTATTACATTGTAGTGTAATTTTTGCATCCGGCATTAGGATCGTAGTCCTTTCTCCAGCGGGTTGTTTCCCCACTTATGTCAATTCCACCCAATACTTGTTCTTGCGTCTGTCTACAATACTCACAGTTCAGTTGACCGTTCTGTGGTAGACAGACTTGTTATCTCCATCAATCTATTTGACATAGGTGTGGTTTCGAACCGCTCATGATTGAATCATGATTCAAATGCTTTGCATGTAGCTTGCATTGTTTCAATTACATTGCATCTTCATTTGCATTATTTATACATTGTTTTGTATATATTGCATTTCGTTTTGCATCCACATTTGCATTGTCATGCATGTTGCTAACAATATTGTACCTGTTAAGTTTGTTTTCTTTTCAGGCACGATATTGTATGTACGGTTCATTTGAAGCTGGTGCAACCAGACGAGCCGCACAAGTATTGTATCTCCCGAGTGAGACGTATTGAGAATTCCATAATTCTCTTACATCCTTTCTGCATTGAAGTGTAGTTTGGTATGCTAGCTTAAAACTGTCGCATGTTTGCTTCGTTACAGCTTTCTTTGCATGATCATAAGTTATGCTCGACTTCGTGCATTGTCTTGCATTTTGCCCCTGCCTTCGGGCGCATATCTTGTTTGTCTTGCCTGTTTGTCTAAGTCTTCGGCCTTGTCAAAAATGGGTCGTCTCTGGGCTTTGACATTCACTCCCGTCATTGTTATGACTTTCGAGTTCTGTCAAAGAGGGGCAACTGTAGACACCCCATTTTTGACCGTCCTTAAGACTTGGATGTCACCGTTTGAACACACGGTGATCTCCCATGTTTGTGTTCGTTTGGAGTTCCCGGAGGTCTCGGCTCGCGCGCCTTGCCTCAGGATCCCCGAACTCGACCGTTTAGTGTCTGGTTTTGCACTAAACACTTGCATCTTGCCCTTGAGAGGCAGGGTGGGGCTTGTAGACCATCCCCACCCACCACCGGCAGTGGCTAGAGGCCAACGGCTGGTGTTTGCTGCCACCGGCAATGTAGTTTGCCGGCCGGCACCTTTTGTTGCCGGTCAGCACTATTTTGTGCCGGTCGGCACTCTTTTTTGGCCAAGATGGCATTTTTGGCCGGCCGATTGCTGTTCATCTGCTTTTGCAGATATTTTTAGACAGCTGTCTTACTTTTGCATCCCTCCATACACGTGTATGGAGGGATCTTCCTCTTATGAAGCTTGTCTTGTAAGCTTTACAAGACAAGAAGCTTCTATATAGAGGAGCTCTCTCTCTTGTTGCAAGGGTTGTAGATTTTGGACATTAGAGGGAGAGAAAAATACAGACCAAGCTCTGGTTTTAGGGTTAGGATTAGATACACATCCTATCTCTCTCTTTTTTCCCTCTTGTGTGTGTAAAATAGTGTTTAGTTCATACTATTGCACACAAACACCTAGTGTTTCACCTTCCTTTGGATCTTGAGGTTCTAAGGGACTGGTTTTGAAGTTTTGGGGTTGGATCCAAGCTAAAGGAGGCCATTGGAGCACCATTTGTGAAGAGGTCTACAAAGGTGAGAACCTAGTCTCATTTTTCTCCATTTTTGCATTGATTTTCTACTTGTCTTAGAGCTATTTTTGTGCTTATTGTATAACATAAAAAATTTCTGTTTTTAGGCCCTCTTTATTGTTTATTAAGAGTGTTTTGTTGTTTGAGGGTAGTTGACCACCCTTAAGCCTTGAAAGGCCTCATTTTAGGCCATTTTGTGCTAGCTCCGGGATTTTGGTGTTGGGGTCTCTTCACCACTGAAATCTTGAGGGATTTCAGTGGCGAAGATGATGCCTTGAAGCCCCAAGAAGGAGAGGGCCACCCCCTCTCCTTGTTGTCCTTGAAAAGGGCATATTTTGGCCTCTTGAGAGAGCATTATGCTTGAGTGTGTGTTGAGCATGTTTGGTCTGTTTTTCATGCTTATATATCCATAATATAACATGATTTCAAGTTGGTTTTGGTACTCCATGCATGCTTAGCATAGTTGCCATGTAATGCCTTGTTTATGCCTTAACATGTCTTAGGTTGTTAGCCTTTGTTGGAGCATGTTTTAGGCTTAGTCTTGTGAAGATTTTGTGCGTGTTTTGCCATGTTCTAGGTCTGTCCTAGGTTGTTTGGGTTGATTTTGGCATGCTTGATATAGCTCCTTTGTATTTGGGCTTGTTGGCCTTGAGTATGTGCATGTGTAGCATGACATCTTTGCATCGATTTGGTGATTTGGAGTCACTTTATATGTTATTTCAGTCCCATTTCCATGCTTGTTTGATTGCCTTGCATGCCTCTTTAATGCTTTGGAAGCTTGTGTAGCAATGCTCCATGTTTTGGTGTCTATGTATGCCTTTGTATCTGAGTCACTTAGATGCCATCTAAGGAGTCCTTTGGCCTTGTTTTGACATGCTAAAAATCTGTTTTAGTAGTTTAATGCATGCCATGTTTGTTGTGATAAACATGCTTCAAAGCTTCATGACTTGCTTCAAGTATTTGGACCATGCTTGCATGCACTTGCTTGTCTTGTTTAACATGATTTGGCATCATTTTATAACATGATTTTAGAGCTCATGTTGCATACTAATTGTTCATGATTGTCCCTTTCAAGTGTGCTTGAGAGTTGTTCAATTTGTGCCTAAGGTTTGGACCATAACATGTGTATGTGTGCATGTGTGTTTAGCATCCATTTTGGGCATTATTGGCTACTGTTTTTAGGCCTATTTAGAGCTGCCTAATTCATGTTTAAGACCATCTTTGCATCCATTTGCATTGCCATATGTATGCTTGTATGCTTGCATAAGCTTGCCTCCATGCCATGTTGCATCCTTAGTTTGTATGCTTAGGTTGCATTGCATTTTGCATACATTCCTTGTCCCTTGATTTGGTGATGGGGATTAGGACTTTGGTTTGATTTGGTTTGCATGCATTTGAAATCAAAGTTGCATACTTGGTTCTTTGGGCCATCATGCATGGAAATGCGTGATTGGTGGTCCGAGAATCGAGGCACATGCCCCTTTGAGTCATTATCATGATAAGGGACATGGTTGGTGCATATATGCCTTGAATTGTGCTGCCATGCTTTGCCTTGCCCTCTGTTGCTGTCATTTGCAGATTCTGTAGGAACAATCTGCCGACCGGCAGTGTAAGGTGCCGGCCGGCAACAATTTATCTGCCGACAGCTTCATTTTGTGCCGATGGATACACCACACTGCCGGTGGCAATTCTACTCACCCGGTGGCACTCCTCAGTGTCCAAGGAAGCAGTCCTGAGGTTTTGGTAGCCTTCAGAGGAGCAGAGGAAAGAAAACAGAGGCAGCCTATGCATGGCGGCGCATTTCCCGAGGCAGTTTACCTGTTTTCCTAGATTAGTTAATTTGTTAATTAATTAATTAATTTGTAATATTTAATTAGCTTGCGTAGTTAATTAATTTGTAATATTTATTTGGTCCCTCCGAGCGAGGGCATATTTGTAATAAGTGTGCGTGTGTGTGATGTATGCCTTCCAACCCCACTTCTTTCTTCCCTTTTATTTACCTGCTTATGATGATAGATTAGGGCACATTTATTTTAGCATACCTTATACTATGCATACGTGCATTCATGCATTTGTTGACATGCATCAGGCTCGGAACATCATGCTAACTGCATTTGTACTTTAATTTGAAAATTGAATACGTGCATCAATTGATTGCATCTCACATGCCATGCTTAGGTTAGCCGAGCCTACTTCAATTGCATCCCGTATGTGTTGCATTAGTCAATCTAACATGAACTAGGACATGCATGTTTGCTAACTAGTTTATTATTTTGGCACGGAGTACTAGGTAAGCTTTTATGCTTTAGCATATCGCATGCGTGTGAGTGTTGCCATGACAGTATGATTATCATGAGGCTAGCTGCTTATGTGATATAACTGCTTGAATGCCTGTGGATGGAGGTTGAATTACCTAAATTGGAATAATGCATTAAAATTGTGAGTTTTAAGCCCACTAGATAGTGGCAAAATCATCTTTTCTAAAAGCCCACTTGAGGGTGGCAAAATCTGCATTTTAGCCTACTTGCGAGTAGCAAACCATTTTTAAAACAAACATGAAATGTTTTGTTCCAATTTGGGTGATTTGGTCTATACTTGTTTGCTGCGCGCACAACATAGTAATTCTAGGCTAATAACCGGATTAAGAACACATAACGTTTTCAAAATTGGATATCACGGTTAGTAGAGGCCGGTCTTCGGACCGGGCGAAAGGGGGTGCTCATAGCTGACCTTCCCCGATCGTACCCAAGCTCCCGAGCCGAGACAACTCCGGTGATGACGGACATGTGGCCTTCGGCACCGAGTCAGGGTTTCCTAAATTCTCCCATTTTAAAACATTTAGGTGGCGACTCTGTATCTGGAAAAGCAGTCCATGTTTGGCACTTCTTTCAAAAAAATCTGTTTCTCAAAACGATTTGCCAGATTTGGACTCTTTGGTTCAGATTAAGAACCGTGACACAAATCGAGTCTGAACTGTAGCATGAGGCCTCCGCGGACGTCTACAATAAGCCATAACCCAACTTGATTCAATACGTTCATTTCAAAATAACTCCAATACCATAATTAATCCTTTAAATGTTAACACCTTCTACACAACTCATATTAACAATAGAAATTTACCAACATTGTTCAACCATAAACCCTTTTTATTTTACTAAATCAAAATATAATTTAGGGCTCTCTTCTTTCAACAATAACATGCTAATTTTATTCTCTAATTAGTCCAAACCACAGTCAATGATAACAAAACCATTCTCAAACAACCAACCCTAGGTTCCCCTCATGATTTTCAAACAAATCCAACATGGATATGATTTTCATGCAATACAAAATTACCACATGTCTATCTATAGACGGAGTATTGAAAAAGAACAAAGAAATCCCTACCTCAAATGGAGAAGATGAAGGCCAAAAACCAAAGTGCTCCAAATCGCCAAACTTTCAGATTAAAATGAAGATCAAGGGAAGCTCCACACTCAATACAAAGGAACTAGGGTAAAAGATCACTAGAACTAGATGTATTTATAGAGAGAAGATGTAGTCTAGAGAGAGAAACTCTCAAGTTATTCATTCAATGAATTTCATTAAACTGATTAATGTATCTCATACATTCATAATACATAATGCATCTTCTATATTAATGAATTCATTACATAGATTAATGTATCTTACATATCCATAATAGAAACATAATGCATCTCTAAGATTCATTCATAATAAATCCATCACATTCAATGTATTAGCATTAGTCTTTTATACATTGTATAAATAGGTATCAATGATTAGTCACCATCTAATTGATGTACATGTATCTTACTAATGAGATGAATCTAGTATAATCATGCATAATCTTTGAAAAGTTGTCATATATTACAATTAAACAATGAAGGTAAAATCGGAATCGCTATAACCTCCCCCCTTAAAGAATTTCGTCCCCGAAATTAAGAATACGCCAGAAACACAAGGCCAACTAATCACATAGCACTCAACACCCGAGCACTTAGAAAAGAAATTATTCTCACCACAAACCATACCTAATAACTAATAACACCACTAACTCATTTCACCCACACATAGTCACTAACCGATAACAAGTCACAATACGAACACCACCCAAATACATAACTGATGGAATCACAACAAACTCATTAACTAGAAAAGCCCAAAACACTAATCAACACACCGGTACTATTCCCTCTAACCCAAGATACAAATCTCATGCTCCCTCGTGTAGACATCCTATAAAGTCCAAAAACAAAACCACACTTAGTGCACAACACAACAGCCTTTCCCGAGGCATACACTTACTACCTTAAACATACATTTCTATTGCATATAAACATTTAAACACATAATCGAATCAAGTCCATAAAGATAGTCACTCATCCCAGAACTCTCAAGGAATTCCTATCAGAAACCACGTCGATCAGGCGTGTTTCCAAGAGGACCTCAAAGCAAGTTCACCGGCTACAAGTACTATCCAGAAAACTTAATCCCATGCTCATATAAATGCAACAAACAAGTCCTAACATTCATGTTAACTATATGCAACGTCCTTACCACATGTAGCAAACCCACTGTAGTAAAAACTACTTCCCACGAGCCCAAAGTATTCAAACCCGACTCGCTCTGATACCAAGTTGTCACACCCCACTTTTTATTACTCAAAGTATTACCAATTTCATTTACTTAATTCCATTTCAGAGATAACATGCGGAAATAAACTCGTATATTCAACTTGTAGAAGTGAATAACATTGCTCTCATTCGTATGCAAGTAAATACAACATGAGTACACTAAATAAATTGCCCTTGGGCTTACATCATTAAAAGTCAAGAAGAAGGGTATAACCCTTTTTACATAAATGGCATTCCGCCAACACAAAAGAGGCCCCGTGGCCAACAAATAAGAAGATCCAACCTTGTAGAACATCCTGGCTATCATCTGAAAAAGATTCAACAACGTGGGATGAACATATAGTCCAGTAGGGATCTCAACATGATCTCCAACAATAACAACTTACTGATAGCTATGATCATGAATGTTCATTCTCATACTAGAGTAGTAATGTGGCAGTTTATACAAAATATACATAAGTATGAACTTTTCTCGGAAACAGCCATTTCATTCGATGCTATAAGCGGTTCACCTTTTTTTTCCTTTTTATTACCCATTTTTTCCAAACTTTCATGACTATAACAGTTTTAGAGAAAAAACAATTTCACCAAGCTCATTACTCTTCCCCCATTTTCCGTACTTGCAACAAAATGACCTTTTTTGAAAACATGTTCACAAATACCCCATTTTCCTTCACACTTTCCAAAATCTCAAAATGGCATTTTGGTTTGTTCCCAATAAAAGGGAAATAACAAATCATCAACATGTATATAATCCACAAATGAGGCAACTTGGCCTTTCAAAACTGTAACCATCACAACCCATAACATACTTAGATACACTGACGATAACAATTAAAACTCTGCTCTACCGGCTATATGCACAGTAAGCTAAGGATACGCCAAGCGATAAGCGAGATAATAACTCATTTTAAACATTTCATACCTCATAATAGATACACATTTTAGTACTGTATCAATCTCAGATAAAAACACTTCCATACTTCACAAATGATACACATTTTAGTGCTGTATCAATATCAAACAAAAACACTTCTATACTTCACAAATGATACACATTTTAGTGCTGTATCAATATCAAACAAAAACACTTCTATACTTCACAAATGATACACATTTTAGTGCTGTATCAACAACATGTAAAAACACTTCCAATATCAATAAGCACACATATAGTGGTGCTAATGGAGTCCATCCCCTATCACCTCCCAAACAAAATCCGGTTTAGAGGTCCATCCCCTATCTTGCCCTAAACCGTGGAGTACATCCCCTATCTCATCCCAAACAAAATCCGGTTTAGAGGTCCATCCCCTATCTTCCCCTAACCCGTGGAGTACATCCCCTATCTCCTCCGACACAAAACAATGTATATAAGCGATTATCATGTACAAATTCCTCAATACAACAAAGCATAAATAACAAGTGTAATGTATACACATAAACTATTCAATAATGTTTACCCAACACAAGTGTAACGCATACATCACAATTCGACACAACAATGTCATCCGCCACTGATGACCAAGGACAAAACCTCTAGATGCATGTATTCAGTACACCTAATAAAAGAGACTCAACTCTCAAGCAATCCTTAAACCCAACAACGACACTAGTACGGTAGGTAAGCATAAAACCCCCAAATGTGTGTATTCAACACTCATGATACAATAGTTCAATTCTCAAATTTATTTTCTGAGACTCACATAGAGTTAACATTTCATTTACCATTTTCAAGATCAACTTTCATAATTTTTCAAGTCAACATGTTCCATCATTTATTCCAAAAACACTTTTCCCTTTTCGCAAAACCAATTACATTCTCTTCATTTTACAAAATCAATTCCATGGATAATAAGCCATAACCCAACTTGATTCATTACTTTCATTTCAAAATAACTCCAATACCATAATTAATCCTTTAACTGTTGACACCTTCTACATAACTCACATTAACAATAGAAATTTACCAACATTGTTCAACCATAAACCCTTTTTATTTTACCAAATCAAAATATAATTTAGGGCTCTCTTCTTTCAACAATAACATGCTAATTTTATTCTCTAATTAGTCCAAACCACAGTCAATGATAACAAAACCATTCTCAAACAACCAACCCTAGGTTTCCCTCATGATTTTCAAACAAATCCAACACGGATATGATTTTCATGCAATACAAAATTACCACATGTCTATCTATAGACGGAGTATTGAAAAAGAACAAAGAAATCCCTACCTCAAATGGAGAAGATGAAGGCCAAAACCAAAGTGCTCCAAATCGCCAAACTTTCAGATTAAAATGAAGATCAAGGGAAGCTCCACACTCAATACAAAGGAACTAGGGTAGAAGATCACTAGAACTAGATGTATTTATAGAGAGAAGATGTAGTCTAGAGAGAGAAACTCTCAAGTTATTCATTCAATGAACTTCATTAAACTGATTAATGTATCTCATACATTCATGATACATAATGCATCTTCTATATTAATGAATTCATTAGATAGATTAATGTATCTTACATATCCATAATAGAAACATAATGCATCTCTAAGATTCATTCATAATAAATCCATCACATTCAATGTATTAGCATTAGTCTTCTATACATTGTATAAATAGGTATCAATGATTAGTCACCATCTAATTGATGTACATATATCTTACAAATGAGATGAATCTAGTATAATCATGCATAATCTTTGAAAAGTTGTCATATATTACAATTAAACAATGAAGGTAAAATCGGGATCGCTATATTCATACCCTCCTTCTTTCGCTTTTCGAGCTTCTCACTTGAAAAGAAATTCCAAGGCTTGGCAAAATAGAGTTCTCATGATTGGTGATAAAGGCTTTAGTTGCAAACTATCGCAGGCATTTGTTCAGTGGCTCGAGCGCCAGATTCAGTGAGTCGAGACATAGGGAGAGGCCATTTAAAAGGACAATGACCGAGTGATTATGACTTGGCTCACAGTGCCTTTAGTTTAGATTTTAAATCCTATTTCCTTTTCCTTTTGTTTCTATGTTGTAAAGACCTTCCTTGAAAGAGAATTGGTTTGCCTTTGTTTTCATTTCTTATGTTTGAAATTATTATTAATAAAATAGTGTCATGAAGTTCATTTTGTTTATTTTGAACAATGTTTGTGTATTTGGTCTATTGGAAGGGAACACAAATCGCTTAATCTTCTCGTTAAAATAATCCAAATGACAACTCTCACAAGCTCACTAATCGGGCAATTCTATAGCCATTATGCAACCAAATCCATTTCTTCCAAATATTAGATATTCAGATGTTGTCAGGTGTCGATGGATGATGAAATCTAAATGTGATGGTGTCGAACTTCAAGGTGAAGTTGCCTACGTATCTCAAGTGTGAGAATCTAGCCATTCATAGTTCGTGATTAGGTTCACTCGAGCATTGACATTCTCCTTTTATGCTCTAACTTTTGCCAAGATCGCTCTTTTCAAGTTTTCAATCTTGCGAGCTTTCTTTTATTTTTTTCATCATTTTTTTTTTCTTTTTTATTATTATTTTTTTCTTTAGGGGTTCTTGACCTAACGAGCTCTCATAGGGTCAATATATTAAGTGAATTTCATCTCATGGCCTAGCTTTCGTCGGACTTGAACGTCTTTCTTGAATCATATTCTTGGAATGGTGTTTGCTTCGTGCTTTCACTTCTTATGATGGAAGGACACCCTTTACTTTGAGCAGGGGAGTGGAAAATTGCCCCAGTTTGGTCAATGCTTGGCATTCTAGCTATGGGTTTGGTTTTAGAGTCTAAGAGAGCCTTTGTGTTGCAAGGTCTTTGGATCAATTCCGGGTATGTCTTCATAGGATTATGAAAAAGATATTTCTTTTAATTCTTTTTTAAAGGGCGACTAAGCGCTTATGTTTCGAAAAGATAGTATGAATTCATCCTAGACCAGAGGAGGATTTTCCTTCATTACTTAAGTTTATTAATGTTATTTCATTCATTTGAAGTTTGACTCATCTTTCCTTTTTTCATGCAATTAGATCTTTTCGAAGCTTTGAACAATCATCATCACTCTTTTTGTTTTTTTTTTTTATTATTTTTTTTCTTTTTCTTCTTAGAAATCTTAGGATTTAGCATTATCAACCTTTGGCACAGTAAGGTATCTAGAATCACTAGCTTTATTATTGACAAGAATTTGGAGGGGGAATGGAGGAGGGGAAGAATCCTGACATTGACTTCGACTTCAAAGAAAACAAATAAATCAAAAACAAAAGAAAAAAAAATGCTCAACTTGACTACTCCAGCAAGACTAACATGTCAAAATCCGACATGCCAGATTTCTGTCTCACTCGACTCTCTTGACTTATTTTATTACTACCAAATCCCATGAGCAAAACAAATTTACAATAGGTAGATTCATTAATTTGGCATTTCATTGCATCCACTATTTGTTTGGTGGCATCTTCCTTTGCGAGCTTATTTTCATCATCATCTCAGATTGTAAGTTCCTTCAAGCTATAGTGGTTAGTCTCAGTGCTCAAGGCATTCTCAAAATCAACCCATGTCACATTTGCCTTGCCTCTCTTTCCTCTTTTACTCTTCTTCTTTGAACATGACTCCCCAAAACTAGTCCTTGTTGATTTTTGTCTACTTTTCCTTTGTTGAGTCTTCCTGTAGCGCCGCATAGCCGTGAACACAAGGGTAGTGAATTTCGATCCTCCTAGCATCTATTTACTGCAACAATTCCTTTTCATTCGTGGTAGTTGATGGATGGCAATTTCTTTTTCCCAGCAGTCCAGATAGATTTGTTAATATTGGTTTTTTCCCAATCTTCTATCTTTGAATAGTGACTGGATGCCACCATGGATTGGCATCGCCACACTATCATAAGTACTTCGGACATTTCTCCAGTTGGTTCTGTTTGTCCAAACAAGTGTTCTGTCCATTCCTCTTTTGTAATCCCGACTTCCCCCTCTGGGAGCACCATCTGTTTTCATTCTTTCAATTCTATAATCAACACCTCTATTCAGGCTATAAAGACTACTAGGTAATTAGGGTCATACTCTTGCGACCCCTACTAAAGGTCGTTTATTCCTATTTCATCAGGTATAGGTGCTAGTGGTTTGGGCAAGTTAAAAAAGATAATGTATTGGCTAGGATCAAAGACAGGGATGGTTTTGAATGAAGTTGATGCTTGATGATAGTGTGGCTTTGTCATGATTGGTGACTATACTTGGTTTTGGAGGTGCTATGATTTGGCTATCAATGAGGTCCTGGATTTTATGGCAAATGTAAGCCTTTCTGACGATTCAAGTGAGGTAAATGCGGGCTTTCCATAAACCATATCCAGAGCACAAGACATACGGTAGAGTTTGGCCCACTTAGCTTAGGGAACTTCTATTTTCGGAAGTGATGTTTACAACAACTCTAAGAGTAGGTGAACAGACTCAATCAATTTTGTTTAACACTTACCATCAGATCCTCGTAATCATCATCATCAACCATTAGGTGATAGTTGCCCAATCAAGGAAATTTTGAGGAATTTTAAAGGTCCCTACTAGAGTGATCAACCTAAACAATTGCCTTTTCCATATTTTATTTTTTTCAAAAATCATTTTTCAAAGTAATTTTATTTTCAACTTATAAAGCTTCCCTTTCTTTTTCTTTTTCTTTTTTTTTAAAAAAAATAAAATTTGAGGAGTTCGGGTCTTATTCCAAGGAATGAATCAAGCAATAATCTTTTTAGCTAAATGCCTTATAGGGGAATCAAAATTTTGTTTAAAATGGAAGGCTTGGTGATCACTTCTTTGCCTATTCCTCCCTCTCCCAAACAAAACTAAAATTCCTTTTAAAGTTAGTAGCCTAAAGGTTTTTACTTGATGAAAAGAACTTTTCATAACTTCCGAACTCTACTCAAATTTTATTTTAAAAAATTTCCAAAGAATTTCAAATTTTATTCCAAAAAATCAATCAAACAATCATCTTATTGTCAAATGCCTCTTGAGGAATTTTAAAATTTTATTTGAAAATGAAAGACTTGGTCATCACCTCCTTACCTAATATTTTTTCATAAAATCAAAATTTCTTCCAAAGTCAATAACTTCAACATTTTTGTCTAACCAAGAACTTTCCATAATTTCTAAAATTCTACTCAAAATTTTTCAAAATTCTTTTCCCCCCAAAAGCCTCGGATTTTATTCCAAGCATCTAATCAGACAATTGTCTTCTAGTCAAATACCTTTTGAGGAAATTGGAATTTTATTTCAAAATGAAAGACTTGGTCACCACTTCCATGCTTACTATCTTTCAATAAAATTTGAAATTCCCCCCAAAGTCAATGACCTAAAGATTTTTATTCAATCAAATACCTTCCATAATTTCCAAAGCTCTACTTAATTAGAATTTTTTTAAAAAAAAAAGTTGTCTTTTGATCACATATTTTCTTGGGGATTTAAACTTTGAAAAGGCAACCATTCTTAACTGATCAGTAAGGTAGGAATTCAAAATTTAAACTCAAATCCTTTGATTTTAGAAACTATCCCCTATTTTTCCACAAAATTTAAATCAGAATCCAAATCATTCCCTCAAATTTTGTAATTGGATTACTGCCCCAGAATAAAATCACTACCATTTCTAATGCCCCAGAATTTTGAATGAAAACACCGCCTTTCTAATTGTTGATCTCGGAATCAAATCAAACCATTTCCATTCAAGATAAGATACCATATAAGCACATAATTTGCATTCATGCTTATTTAGGGGTAGGGTTGCCCTGTCTTAATTTTGGAAGTAGAATCTAAGATTCCCTAAATCATACCAAAAGGCAACATTGCAATCCTAGAAGGGTAGGTATCATGTCCTATTTTGGAAGGTGCTAATGCTTTTTATTTACAAAATGTAGGTTTGGTCACAAAAGGGTACATCAGTTATTAAAATCAATACACCTCTCATTCCAAAAGGAAATGATCAAACCATACTAATAGCGCAATCTAACCTTTGCCATATTGACATAACATAACCTGCAAATAGTGTCCGGGATATTATGCAATAAGGTAGGTTTCCTTAGTTCTAAAATGATACAATGCAATTAACAATTAACCACTATTCTCATAAAATATAAATTAAAACTTAATTTCCCAATAAAGTCGCCAACTATGGGTGCCATGCCTTTTTCGAGTCTAAGGCATTGCTTCCCATACCGACATACTTCATTAACATAGAGTCTCCAATTATTTTTATTTTTTTTAAAGGGGAATTAAAAATCATTAATCATGAAAACTAAGCTATGGCCCAATTCGTCATAACCAAAATTTTCTAGGCTCAGGAGTTTAGGTACAAAAGGGGAAGACCTTTTACATAGAAGCACCTATTTTGCCCAATCCGAAGATTGGTCTCTACTCACTCTCTATTTTATGATTTTAGTGGTTAAATCATTTTAGACCTAAATCCCTTAACTAACCTAAATATATGTTGTTTGAAGAAAAGTGAACATCTTATATTTTAAATTAAATGAATAAGGCCATACTTATAGGGAAAAAAAATGATTCTCCATTAGAAAAAGTGAATTTTGACAATCCATGGCCTTAAACACAAACTAAAATATACAATATTAAAAAAAAAATAGTCAAAACAAACAATTTTGCACATAAACAACATATAGATTTGGATTATTGAAAAGTATTGCACATGCACAAGCACAAGCACAAGCACATGCTATGAAGATTTAGAAGACTTACTTGGATGCCCACTTTATACATCTTACATGCAATACACAAAATATATATGACCTAATATGAAACTAAACATACAGAATATGATCCTAGGCCTGATTTGAGGGTACTAACATGATGACTATGCAAGAAAAGCAAGTAGCAAGTAAGAAAGAAAAAAGAACCTAAAACTACATGACGATCAAATTGGGCTTATGCTTGCATACTACATGATGATCAAATTGGGCTTATGCTTGCATACTACATGATTTAAAATAAGCCTAGAACATGTTGTTCAACAAGAGAAACGAAAGTATGCAAAGATAAGTGAGAAAATAGGATAAATAGACAAACTAAATGATGAAACAATGGATAGATGCCTAAACTATGATTTACTATTAAAATAAAGATCAAAAGAATTATTGAAATACAAAAAGAATGAGAGTTTACCTTCTGGTTTGATTATACCAAAGGGCACACAAAGAAAGAAACTTAAGTTTCTTGCTTGCAAGCCTCCTTCAAGCTTAGGTTTTTTATTGTATTTGAGTTCTCCAAGCCTTAGAGTGATTTTCAGTGTTTAGAGTTGTTGTAGGTAGGTATTTTAGGAGCTAAGGAAAGGGAGGGAGAGAAGAAGGGTGTTTAGTTCTTAAACTTGCAAAAAAGCTTTCAATTTCTTAACCCCTCCAAAGAGAAGGGGAGGGGCTCTATTTATAGAGCTAGGGGAAGCCTCGAGAACCCTTCTAGGGTTTGATCAGTCGCCCTTCGGCCGCTCCCACCAAAATTGCACCAAAATTGAGTTAGCAAAAATAACTCTGAGATGCTTCAATGTACTCATATGTGGACCATGTGTGCATGCACACCAATGGTGCGCACATACAAACAATGTGCACACTCACATCTAACAAGCATACCTGCATTTTACCTTGGTAAACGTGCCATGCATCCATTCAAGAGTACATGGTCCTATGCTCTTGGCTTCCTTGTGGCACAAGCCCGAGTTGCATTCTGATCATTGTTTTTGATAAAATGGGTCACTAATTTTGGAAGATACGATCAATCAAAACATAATCAGGCTTTTCAGGGTTAAGAAGTTGGTTTTTGGCTAAAAACGGGTCTAGGAGTAAAATGGTCATTTTTACAAAAGTTAATTTTTGGCCAAAACTAGTTTATACAACAACTCCAAACAAGCTTTAAACATTCTAAGGATGACGCAAGTACCATTTCATGATCGAGTAGCTTGCATGCCCTTGAAATCTTAGAGTTAGTCAAAATAGGGTGTCTATACTCCCTAGCAAAATGCATTAACAGTTCTGTTGAAAATCTAATTCTAGGCATCTGGTAGATGTGCAGGCGCATGCTACCTTGGTGAACAGGTGTCATCCACGCATGCCAAGGTACATATTCCATGCCTTTAGGATTGCTTGATGCCTAAGTAAGCCCAATTAACTCTTAATCAACATTTTTGGTGAGAATAGTTTTATGTTATTTGCAATTATCGTCAATTTAGGTTTAACCAGAGCTTTTTCCTTTTTTTCTTTTTTATTAGGACCAAAGAGTTTGGTATTCGATAAAAAAAAATGGTTTAGGGGCAAAATGATTATTTTCGCAATAATACAATTTTGGCTTAAAACGAGGTGATATAGTAGCTCATAGCAATCTAAAATATCTGTAGGAATGAAGTAATTACCATTTCATCAACAGGAAGCTTTCAAGTTTTCGAAATCTTAGGGTTAGTAAAAATGGGGTGCCTACACCACATTCGAATCACGGAAGATCTCCTTATCCATGGCTTCTAACACTAGCAAGGCAATGATGATGATGATATAATCAAAGAAGATGATGGCGTGGTCAATGTTACTGACTTAGACAATGACGTAACAAACTTACATTGGACAACTGCACAGAGTTTTGCCATGTTGAATCCATTACAAAAAAATTGGAAGATTAAAAAACACCCATTTGGAACTTTCACCATCATATGATCTTTCCACGATGCATTAGGGAAAAAACGATCATAGCCACATTGATCGCTCTTCTTAATGACTCAGCAATTTGAGACCCCTCAAGAGATATAAGAGACGTTGATTATAGCCATACTATTGTCCTCATGATTCTCTATAAGCTAGGCCTAGTCACCATTGGCTCGAACGCTACCACTTTCGTGAGCCATTCCACCAGCCTAGCCCGCTTTTTGGGTCTCGCAAACACACTAAGAAAGCCCAATATTAACCTATACCCTAACACTAGACCATTGACCTAAACCTATCTATTTTATCAAATGCCTCTAATTGCTCAATCATTCCTAAAATCCCCATGTCTCACCACACTATTTCTCTTAAGTTGTCCTCTGTACCCATCTCTCTACCATCATCAAACTCAGTCGACAAACACATCAGATTACTTGCTACCAACTCAAATAGAAAGTGTAAGAGAAGACTTTTCATTGAGATTGCGGGCAACTTCGCAACAAAGGAGAAAAACTAAAAAAAAGAGGATGAAGAAAATGGGCAGATCAAATTTTCTCTGGTCAACAGTAGTAGCTGCATTCTCTTTCTCTCAATCTCAGCGAATGCAATCGTAAATTGAAACTGCATTATCCTTAATGAAGCATAGGCATCATGGAACATTGGTAAGCTCTTAGGGATTTGTAGCTAAGACAATGATGATAAAGTAATTAGTAAGTTTGTTAAACTTGAAGAAAATAACGATGTCCAAAACAAGGACAAAAGGAATCAGGTTGACTAATGATCAACCTCATCTGATCATTGGTGCATCTAATCACTCTTGTTCTTATAAAGATCTTATAACGGAACATTAGAGGATTAGGGAAAAGTGAAAAAAGGATAGTAATTAGGAATTTGATCTCATAGAGGAATGCATATTTCCTCTTTATCCAAGAAACAAAAAAGGAATCAACCTCAAAAGCTTTGGTGAAATCTTTGTGGCCTTCTCAAAATTTTGAATTTGTTGCAGTAAATGCAGAGGGTCAAGTATAGGGCATTCTATGCATATAGAATAGGGAGTTCTTCAGGATGAAAGACTGCATCCAAAACGCCCATTTCATACTGATCAAAGGTACAATCCATCCTAACTTTGATTGCATCTTGGTTAATATCTACGCTCCTAATTACTTTGCTACTAGAAAATTAGTTCAGGATGATCTAATTAATTTCAAATCTATCTTTAACGTTCCTTGATGCATTAGCAATCATTCATTTGGGGTGATAACGATGACAAAAAGAAAGTGCACTTCCAAAAGTGGGAAAAATGCGCTATTAGCAAAAAGCTAGGGGGACTCAGATTTAGGAGAACAAAAGAGTTCAACGAATCACTAATTTATAAATGGTGGTAGAGATTTTCTAATGAAGATAATACACCGTGGAAGAAAATCTTATACACCAAAAATGATCTGAGCACCAATGAATGGTTCCCCAACAACCCTTATTTCAAGAATTGTTCATTGATTTGGAAAGACGTCATACTTATGAATTAGAATTCATTCCCTCTTTGGACCTTATTCAAAAGCAACATCAAACTCAAAATTGGATATGGTTCTAGAATTAAATTTTAGCATGATGAATTGATATAGGTGATGATGGGCAGAAGGAAGCAGATAAGGTTCGAAGGGGTCAAATTGATGTCCCCGCTGATGAGATATTGTCTAATGATTACTATGAGCAGGATGGAGATGATCGGAGTGACTCCTTGCATTACAGAATATTAGACCATTCTAGTGGTTTTAATTCAAACCTACAGTTAAGGTCTGTTGCTGCAAACAACAATGTGGCAAGGAATTTGAAAACTGCAAATGGCGAAGAATATGATGATGAGGATGATGATTATGAAGATGATGATGATAAGGAAGATGGTAATTGTGTTTTGACATTGTCATTTTTTCTCGTGTTAGATAGTTGAAAATATATGGAGTGGTGTAAGGGCATTGCTATATGAAATTATGAGTATATATATTTATATATTTTTTGAATTTATAATATGGTGCCTCTACATTAGAACAAAAAAAAACTTAAGCAGTAAAGATTTGGAAAGAGGAGAGTGGGAAAGTTCAAGAATAAATGAAAGGGATTAGGTTTGGAACTACAATGGTGGTTTGTAATGGATGCTTGGTTGTTGCCTTGTGCCTGTTCTTGGGGTTTTGTTTTTTCTCTTTTTCTTCTCTTTCTTAATTTATTTCCTTCCCTTGTAAACCTAGATTGGCGTGCACTGGTGTAGTAAATAAATATATGAATCTTCTTAATTTGATTGACGAAGTAGCCCTGGATAGAGTCGAATGGAGAAGAAGGATTCATACAGCTGACCCCATTTGATGGGACTTAAGGCTTGGTTTGGTTTGGTTTGGTTTGGTTTGGTTTGGTTTACTTATAAAAGAAAAGATTGTAATAGTTCTTGCATAGTATTGGAGTATAATTGTTAGGATAAATACAAGAGTAGTTTATCAATTCTTTACTTATTTCTCAGGGCAGAAGAAAATAGTGAGATTAAATAGTTCCACACTTTTTCAATATTTATCGGATTGACATATCCTTACTGTGTCATACATTTGTTTCATCTAGAACTTGAAAACTTTTTATAACAGAATTGATTGTTTGAGCTTCTGTGAACTTGCACAAACTTAATAATGTTTTTCATTCTTTATGGAAAGTGAATTTTAGCATTGATTTGAAATTCAAGACTACGCATTTCGATGATCACACATCCAATTTAAGTCTTATTTTTGAATTGGCATTCTTTTTACATCTGGATTTCATATTTGCTTCTATTAGGATTGCTGCTCCTATACATGACTATTAAATAGTTTCACTTATTATTATTATTATTTTTCTTTTGCAGCTTATTATAGATGTAAACATAGCTATTGTACTTGAAGCCATCCAGGCAATCGGGAATCTTGCTAAGGGCTTAAGGACCCATTTCTCTAGCTATTCAATCTTCTTATTGCCTGTTTTGCTTGTGAGTACATCATCCGTTTAACTTTATGTGTTCCTGCATTTATAGTGGGTCCCATTCATAATTTGTATTATGATTGTCAAGTGTCAACATATTTTTTTAAATGTTTCTTTGTAATTTGGTCTCAATCCTTTTACTATGTTTAAAGTCAGTGGAAGGTGGCATGAATGTTAGATGTGAAGACTAAAATTTTGGTGTTACAAAAGAGAAAATAACTCTTTCTTCTGTTCTCCTTTTGTTAGCCTATTTTTGTGTTTTGTTTATTATTGTTATTATTATTATTATTATTATTATTATTATTATTATTATTATTATTATTATTATTTGTTATTCTATTTAGTTATTTATAGTTGGCTTATTAGGGGCTTTAATCCCATTGCATATTCCTTTTCAGTTCTTTTCAATTGTCTACCTATGATGATATGGAGCAATGGCGTAAATTATATGTCGTTCAAGAAATTGACAATTAAATCTTTCGAAATCCATTTTGCATACAAGCTCGATTCCTCTCTGTAATCTTTTAAGCTTTATTCCATTTGTCTAAAATCAAGTTGTTGGTTGTATGGAAAGGAAATGCCTGCAATGCTGCATGAAAGATTTTCATGTAGTCCTATTTTTATTATTATTATTTTAGCATGGTGTTTTTAGCTTTCTTGTGAACTTTTATTTCTTAGTTTCTCTTTTGTTTAAGTTAATTAGTTGAGTTTATTTTTTATGTAACAAGTTTCTTTTTCAATAGGAAAAATTGAAAGAGAAAAAGCTTACTTTGGCAGAGGCACTTACTCAAACTCTTCAAGCAATGCACAATTCTGGGTGTTTGATTCTTGCAGACATCGTTGAAGGCAGGTTTTGCCATCGTTTTAAATGTTGATATATTGTGATAATTGTTGGATACCTTCATGATCTGCTCTGCCATTAATTTTTTGTTTTGATGATTCATTAGCTCTCTAGTTTTGTCTTTTGTGCTGTTTTTGGTACAAATTCATTTGATTTTGATTATGACCTAAATTCAAGAAATTTATAAACCATTGGAATATTGAATGTTTAGGTGCATATGAAAGTTCAATTTTTTATTTTATTTTATTTTTTGCAGGATAAATTTATATATTCATTGATAAGTATATGCAATTGTGATTGGCTACCTCTTGTAAATCTGTATATTTTTTCATTTTAATTTATAACGTACTTACCCCCCAAAAAAATGATCTTCTTGTTGCTTTATGATTGGTTTTACCTGTATCATCTTAGTAATACTTATATGCTTCTTCATAATGGACAGGGTCACTTGATGCTCTTTGGTCATTTTGATGTTCAATGGTTTGGGTTTGAAGTTTGGTGGTGGATGGAACTTTTTTCGCCATGTCGTGTCAGTGAAGTGGATCATCCTACAGTTTTCAATACTTTTTGTACACATTCTTCTTTGATGTTGCTACTACTATATCCATTAGTTTAGTACCTACTCCTACCGATTGTTTAGGAGAGTGTACTATAATTTTTGGTTGGGTAGTTGTGGTAAGTAATGGTGATATGGCTGTAATGCTTTTTGTTATTGTAAAACTGTGTTGTTGTTGCCAAAGAAGTTGGATTTACAACTAGTACTCTACCCAGGTGCTGGTGCAATAACAAAGATCACAGGGGAGCATTTTGTAGAAAATTATTGTCATATGTGCAATATATATATGCCAGGCATTTTGGAATTTTTAGCAACACAATCAATTGTCTGTAAACTAAATCATATAAAAAATATAAATGATTTATAATTATTTTTGTTAATGCAAATTTGTTGTTGCCAAAAAGTAAAGCTTTCTTGACAAACAACTCATTGATAAATGTGTTGCCAAAAGTTTACTTTTACCGACTCATATTGTGTTGCTAAAGTATATTTTTTGCCGATGCAAATTTGTGTCGGGAAAAGTGCCACACAATCATCATATTTGAACTACTTTTACCGATACAAAGTAAATTGCCAACAACGGATGAATGCTTTTACCGATGACTATGTTTGTCGCTAAAGGCATTACTTTTACCAATGCAATGATAGTTTCATCGGCAAAAAGTTTGCCCGACTCACTTTTACCTATAGGTTGCCAACGTGGCTCCGTGTGTCGGCAAAACATTTTGTCGATGAGTTTTTCCTTTTAGCAACATATTTTGTTGCGTTATGAAAAATGAAATTTCTTGTAGTGCTAGCAGAACCCTTAAGGAAACTCACCCTAGACTCTTCTCCTTGTCCACCAACATAGACACCACTCTATCCCACCATTGTTGCCATGTTATAGATCCCTCTCATTCTCAGTGTCCATCAAGTTTAGAAGAAGGCCATTTGTATGGAAAGAGAACCAATACCAAGATATTATTAATCTTCTAAACCAAGGAGTAATTCTCAGATCTAATCACAAGGACAAAATCTCCTAGGTTCCATTGCCACATGATACATTCTTTGTTCGCTCTCTCTATTCTTCTGTTGAAGCTTCTCTTGGCCTGCACTACTTCCTAATCATGAAACTTTGGCAATGCATGGCCCCACCCTGAATAAAAGTATTTTCCTAGCTCACATGGTGGAATAAAATCACCACCACCAATCTTTTATTCCACTGTAAGATCATCCAAGGCCTAATGCAATATGCACTTTGTGGAACTTGTTCTCAATCCGCATACCACTTGCTCATCTATTGCCCTCATCCTTGGTGGGTTTGGTTTAAATGCGTTAGTGGTAGGGCGTCAGTTTGGTGTCACTGTGACAACAAACCATTCATGCAAGACACATATCATATCATTCTTGCATTCATGCTTTGTATTGTATGCTTGCCTGATTAGGACTTGTTAAGAAATTAGAAAAGGAGAAGAAGCTAGGTTAAGGCTTTAAGAATATGAAATTATTTTGTTTCATGCTTTGAGTTAGGGGATACTTTAAGTTAGAATTTGACAATGTTACAATGTGCCTATGCACTAATTGAGGAGCTTAATCTTAGACTAATGTGCTTGTCCATTTCATGGTATATGTCATTTTGCTAATTGAGATTAGTGGTAATTAGGATTAATTATGTTAAGTAAGATTAAGTTTAAACCTTGTTTAATTAGGTCTAACCTCAATTAAGCTAAGCAAACAAAATTAAACAATTTGATGAAGTAGACATACACTTCTCATTTTGTCCCTTATAACTCTTGTCTTAGCTTACCTCATAAAAGCCAAACCAAGTTAAGAAATGAAGGAAATCTATAGGAGAAAAGGAGAAGGAACAAGAGGAAAGGAGAAAGAGAGAAAGAGAGAAAGAAGGAGAAATAAGAGGAAAATGAAGGGAACTTCAAGAAACTCAACCAAAACTCATCCTTTAATCAAACTAAGGTAAGATTTCAATCCCAAATCTTGTAGTAAACCCTTCAAGAATCTAAGATTGAGAAAAATAGGATCAATTTGAATTAATAAGGAAGAAATGAGGGAAAGAATGAGGAAGTTTGGATTAGGTTGAGGAACTAGGTAGGTGACTTAAAATTTCATCACTTAGATTGAGTTTTTGATATTCCTGATGCATATGAGTCTTCATCTTCACGTGTTCCTTTGATTTTCAAGAGTTTTGCAACTCAAATTCATGTTTTGAAGGAAAGGAAAAGAAAGGTTTTGGAAAAAGATTGAATTCATAAAAATTTTAACGAATCTTGTAATTCGAACCTTTAATCTTGAAACCAAACTAAGTTTCGATGTTAATGATTTGGAAAATGATCATACTTTCATGTTTGTCATAAAATTTTCATGATTTAGGTTGAGTTTGCATGAACCCTAGCTTAGAACTTGAGAGGAGGAAGCTTAGATTATGAAGGAATTTTTGAGCTAAGCAAGTCAACCATTTCCGCACGTGCGGCCAGGTCCCCAGAAATTATTTAGGCACTTGTTTGAGACTTGAATTAGACCTAGAATAACACTAAACACTTGAGAGAATTTAAGAAAATGCTTAACCAAGTTTAGATGTACGGTTTGTTATGTTTGTGCATATAAGCTAGGTGCTTCAATGTTTTGTTCTTGTTTTGTGTAGGTTAAGCTTTGAATAAGATTATGCTCTCTTTCATGGAGCCATTTGTAAGTAGTAATATAGTAAAGTTGTGTTTGTTAAAACTATAATTTGAAATGCAAACCTATGTTATGTTATGAAAGTTAAGCTATTGTTTTGATATGAATGAACATTCTATATTCTTGTATCATGTACTAAGATGACATCTTGGATCTTGTTTGTTATTGAAAAATCATGCCAATAACCACTAGGTAACTGAGCTCCTCTTGCCACCAGTTGTGGACTCATGATGTTCTTGAAAACCTTGGATTGTTCATCGCTATGTGTATGTTTACAAGTTAAGCTTTGTTTATCTTGATGAAATTATATGTTTGCAAGTTAATCTTTGTCTATCTTGATGAAATTATATTATGTTTGAAATATGATCTTGTGCTTGAGTTTATCAAAAACTTACCGGTGTTAATTCTTGATGATAAATAGCACTTTCAAGATAAAAAGTCGAATTAGAAGTCTTTTTCTTTTGTTTTGTACTTTTGGGAGCTACAACATAGAGATGATAGCTTTGTATTTATGTTATGGTCTTTGTTAAGAGTATGTTTTGTGAATGTTGTACTTTTCTTTTTGTTGTTTGGACTTGTAAATGTCAAGATAATAAAACGAGAAGCATGCTTGTTTTGTTTTCATACGACTTATGCACATGCTGTGATTAGACTCTTGGTAATTAATGGACAAATGATTCCACATATGCCCCAATGTTATTGGTTCAGTCTTTTCTTTTCTTGTCGTACTGGACTTTTGGTAGTCAGATACTATTGGTCGGTCACAATACTATTCTGTTTGACAATCACCAAGATCAATTCTATATCTCTTTCCTTAGTGGTATGGATTCAACTTCAAGCATACAACCAAACTAATATGGGTAGCACTTCCCCTAATACTGCTTTGGACCATTTGGTTTGCTAGGGTGACCTAATCTTCAAGCTTAATAAACCAAGATGGAATGATTTGGTGGAACTAATCTAAGTCAAAACAACCAATTGGGTAAAAAATCATGCATCGATCACATATCACACTACAACATATAAGAGTTTTAGAGAGAAAAGTTTTTGGCCTCTAAAAGTGAAAGTTTTGTTGCAAAAGACATTTAGGGATTAATTTCTATTATCGTGAGGATAATCGCTTAAAGGTCGTCCCAAAAAACAAAAGTAAGGCTTTTTGCGACAAAATTTTGAAATTGTCACTAATAAATACACTTTTATGGACAAAAAAAAAATGGTCTCAAAAGGGTTTATTTTTTAAGACAAAAACTATGGTCCCAAAAAAATTATAATTCATCACTAATGTCCAATTTTCGTTGCTAAAAATATAATAATACTTTTCACAACAAAAATATTTAGTCCCTAAAAAATAATTTTGTTCCTAAATTTTGGTTGGTGAAATTTTAATTTGTCTTGGTGTCACTCCATCAATGATTTCATCTTTGACCTCAAAACTATAAAATTGCAGAAGCACTCCCCTGACAGGAAGATATAACCTTTGTATTGGGGGCATAATTTTTTTTCATTTTGTGTGTTTTCGGCCTTGGTGTGCACATGATTGGCTTGAGTACAGGTGCCAACCTGGTTGGAATATGCCTCTCAATCAATGATGCAACCTATCTTAGCCACTCTCATCATTGTAATGATGTTTTTATAGTACTTATAGGTTTTCATCAATATAATCTTCTATTTTTGTAGATCTATCAAAATATATATATATATATATAATGATAGTGGCAAAGTAGCGGTGGTGTTGGTGGTGATGGTGATTTTGATGGTAATAGTGTAGACACCCTATTTTTGACTGCCCTTAACAAGAAGCCTCGGTTTTGAGTCTCAGAAGTCTAAAAATATTGCACCACTTTTGGACCAAAATAGAATTTTTCCAAGCTTGACCACTCAGAGGCCTGCAGGTCAACTAGTTGCCGGCTAGCCAAGAATTAGTGGCCAACCATCCCTCTAGTGGCCGGCCGGCCAGTTGTTCCGGTAGAGCAGATATTTGTTGCCAACTGTCCCCTTATGTGCATGCACTACACCATCTGGCTCAATATAGATATTTCTGAGATATCAACCAATTGTTCTATATATAGAGAGCCATACCTTATGTTCTTAGGTTAGAAAATTTTGTGAAGTGCAAAATTCTTGAAAATATTTCTCTCTCTCTCTACCTTACAACCTATATACGCTCTATCTATACTCCTTAAACCTAATTTTTAGGGCTCCTTGCTGAGGTTCTTGAGCTTGAATTTCAGCACTTGAGGGTGAGAAATTGTTGGTTTGCAAATCAAAAGTGTTACTCCTCTTCAAGAGGTATAACTTCTAGCTTCTTTGCACCACTTCTTCCCTATCTTTACTTGCTATTTTTGGACTGTTTTTCCATTGTTTTATGGGCTGAAAATTGTGGCTTAAAACTATCAAAGGTAGAGGGGTTAACCACCATTTTTTGAGCCTTATTTTTCAAGCTTTTCCCTTGTGTTTCCCATTTATTTTCCAACTTTTTCCAACTGATTTTTAGAGTTTTTTAGATGCCAAAAAAGTGGTTTTGAAGCCCCAAAAGTGGAGGGGTTAGCCGCCCCTCCTTAAGCTTGTTTACTTTCTAACTTTTAGCTCTTTTTAGGACTGTTTTGGTGTGTTTATTTCATTCTTGCTTTGTACAGTATGCTTGTAGTGTAATTGTCCTCATAGATTTGGTGGTTTAGGCCTTAGATACCAACCTATTTGCGTTAATAGTATTTGTTTTATGCTTTTCATACTTATGTTCACCTATGATCACCTCCACACTCTCCTTCCTTTCTTGGCTTTTATTTGTTGGAGATGTTTCAACCGAGTGTTGTTTAAGCTTGAGAAAGAGACCATTCCATACTTAGTGGCTTAATCTCTTCAGAGGTTCATTACCAAGGCATTACATCTCTTTCATGCCCAAAGCAACTTCTAGTTTGACACTTCTCTCCATTTAGTGGACTTAATTCTCATTCTTGGACTAAAATGACTAATGAATGGAAAGGTAAGTAAAAGAGACAATAAAATTGGACTAAAATGGAACAAGATAATAAAATCAAGTTGGGTTCAATCGTACGTTAATTGAACCCATTGAGTGTTGAGTCACTTCATACTTGTTAGTGATGATAATGGTTCAAGAATCAATGTATCAATCTCATGATAGGGAGGAGGTTTTGTGGGTCTTTTATTTACACTTATTGAGCCTTTGTCCAATCGAGTCATGGATCATTACGCCATTGCCTTGCGATCGTTGATGATTTGTGAATCGATTTTATCCCTCCTTTGATCAATTTCATGATAGGGAAAGGTAGAGAGGATAAACATTCCTTGGAAACACTTTGTTTCTGCTCTATTCTTTTTCTGGTGCAGCAGGGCAGTACCAACAATAGTGGCTGGCCGGCCACCATTTGAATCCGGCAGCAAAACAGAGGCGTTTACAAGAGGATGTTCAAATTGGCACGTGTGATTCCTTAAACCCCGCCCGAGTTTACTTAGTTTACATAGCTCTTAATTAATTAGTTAATTCCTTTGAACTTGTAATAGCTTAGTTAATTAATTTCGTGTAGTAATTAATTAATTAGATTATTCAAATTGTAATAATTAGTTAGTGTAGCAAATTATTTCGGTATTGTAATAATTAGTTAGTGTAGCTAATTATTTCAGTATTGTAATAATTAGTTAGTGTAGAAAATTATTTCGGTGCTGTAATAATTAGCTTAAAGTAGGGCATTTATTCAGACCCTTATGCGCGAGGGAAATATTGTAATATTGTGTATGTCTTCCAACCCCCATTTCTTTCTCCCTTTTATTTACTTGCTTCTGATGGATTGCATGTAGCATCATGTTTCATTTAGCATTTTCCATGACTTGCATCCATATGTTTTGCATGCATTAGGTTCGGCACAGCATTCTAACTCTATGGTTGTACATTAATTATGTGAATACATGCTTCACCTCATGCTATCAAATTGATTCATATGCCATGCTAAATAAACCGAACCTATTAGTTGCATTTTTGCATGTGTTGCATTAGTCATTTGCATTGTTAGGATCATGCATTTTTCCTAACTATTTCGTCTCTTTTTCTTTAGCATATTGCATGCGTGTGATTGTTACCATATCAAGCATAATACCATGAGGTTAAGTGCTTAGTTGATATACTTGTTTGAATGCCAGTGGATGAAGGCTAATTGCTCAAATTGTAATAATTCGATTGTACATATGAGATCACTTTTTCAAGTGGTACATATTCAAAACACTTTTCAAACAAACATAAAATAAAATGTTCTAACTTTTGCAAATTAGTCTATACTTGTGTGCATCACATAGTAACGATAGCCTAATAATTGGAACAAAAACATATAATGTAAATAAGAATCACATCATGATTAGTAGAGGCCGATCTTTGATAGGGTGAGTGACGTGGTCAATTCATGACCTTCCCCTCTCTTACCTAAGTTCCCAAGTCGAGACACTTTGTGGATGACGGATAAGTAGCATTGGCATGAGTCTCAGGTTTCCTAAATTTTCAAAAAAATATTTAGGTTGCAACTCTGAAATCTGGCAATGCAATCAGTATACAGTATGAGTATCGCATATCAGTATACAATGTGAGCATGGCTTGTCGGTGCAGTGTGACGCAAAACAGTACGGGTAAGCAATGAAACGCACAAGAAGAAGGGAAGTTACCCGAATACTATGAAGAGCCAACAATGTCTCTATCTTTTGCACCATGTGAACCAGAGAGGCAACTAGTTGTAGGAGACCATCTATATATTCCGTAGGTGCCTGCAAGTGAATTTGAACAATCAGTATCCAAAAGGGAACATACAGGATATAAGTTGTAAAGCACGGTCAATACCTATGATGCGCCCGGAGCCCTGACATACCCATGCTCCACCTCCGATGGCTCTATCGAGATTTGATAGGCCATCCAGCTCGGCCGCCAGTAGGGAATTACGGTAGGAATAGCCGGCCAACCAACTGCATGCACAGTAGGAGGAGTCCCTCCAATCTCAGCCTCGGCTGCACGAGCAGCCTCTCCAGCCAAAGGGGCCCGCGTGAACTCCGGCCAGAAGCGGCATGAGACAAGTCAGATGATGGTCACGTAAGCTCCCCCCTTCTAAAGAAATCGGTGTCTAGCCCCGCCATATACTGAACGATAGCCTCAGCTAGGAGGTTATTAGCTGTCCTGGTGGATGCTAGAGGCGGAGCAGGAACAACCACGGCAGGTAGGCCTAGGGTCTGGCATACAAATCGCTCACCCAAAAACCAGGTTCGGTAGAATGGACCCTCCAGCAAAATCTGGTATTGAGAAGTAGCCCAAGATCCGACATCCTGGTCTCGTATCCCAGCCAGCATCATCGTCCAAGGCTGTTATGTGATCTGCAAAGGGAGAATTCAAAAGTTGTTAGTTGCTGTCAGTTATCAGAGTATGTATCAGAGTAGTAATGGAAACAAAATAAAAATGAATATAGGTTTTAGATTACCTCGCGAGCCACAATCGTGTCAAAATATCGGCTATAGTAGGAGAAAGTTATGTCATCATGGTGCCAGCGGCAACATTGTAGACACCCCATTTTTGACCGACCTTAAGACTTAGACGTCATCGATTGAGCGCTCGGTGATTGTGCATATTGTGGTCGTTTCGAGTTTTGGGAGTTTTCGGCTTGGTGCCTTGCCTCCGGGCCTCTGAACTCTTTGTGTTTCGGCTCGGTTAGCGGACCAAGTCTTGTTTCTCTTCCCTGGAGGGAGGGAGTGGTCTGTAGACCACCTTTTTGTGGTCGTAGACCATTTTTCCTGCTTGGAGACTAGTTTTCAATTTTCGGAACCTTCGGCCTCGCGCTTTGTCTCGGGACCGCTTAACGTTCTCCGTTTGGCGTGGTTTTGAACTACACCTTGTTGCCTCTGCCTAGGGGGACACTGTGGTCCGGGAGACCACTTTTGTGGTCGTAGACCACTTTTGATGCCCGTAGACTAGTTTTCGAGGCTCCCGGCCACGCGCCTTGACTCCCAAACTTTCGTCTTACATCCTTTTTGGTTTGTTTCTGGTACAAACCTTGTTTTCCTTGTTTGGAAGGTGGTACAAGGGTGGGAGACCAGTTCTTCCCCTTGGAGACCACTTTCCTCCTTACCAGCCAGTTTTCTAGTCGGGAAACTGGTTTTTTTGGTCTTTGGGCCACCTTTTCTGGTCGGCCACCACACCATTGGCTTGCTTTCAATGTGTAGACTTCTCCTACCCATGGCCGACCAGTTTTCTTCTTGGGAGACCACTTGTGGTGGTCGGTCGACCACTTCAACTAGCTAGCCGGCCGCTTCAAGTGGTCAGCTGCTTTTCATCACCTTTATGGAGAAATTTTAGAGCTAGCTGTGCCAGCTGGAAGGCACAGAAGCCATCCTCCATACATGTATATGAAGGGATGGCTTTAGGCCAAAAGCATGTCCAACAAGCTTGTTCTTTGTTCTCTATTAGACAAAACCTCCTCCTTCCTCCTCTAGGTTCAGACAAATTATGCTGGAGATATAGATACACACTTGTCTCTATTCTTCCTTGTTTGCTCTTGTTTTGTGCCTAAAAGTATAGTTTTGCCACACTTTAACACACAAACACACACTCAAACACCATACTCTTGGAGCTGAGGTCCCTTGAAGTTGTTTTTGAAGTTTTTGGACTGGTTTTTGTTCAAAAAGAGTGCTAGAGTTGCAGCTTTGAAGGTGTTCATCAAGGGTGAGCTTCTAACCATTAAATCCCTTGATTTTTCTTAAGCTTTTAGACCTGTTTGCATGCTGATTTAGGCTTAAATTCCTACTACAAAAAGTTCTACTTTTGTGTTGGGGGTGGTCTACCCCCACTTAGGCCATGTTTGGCCTTGTTCTTGTGCCTTGTTTTTAAGCTATTGGGACCACCTTGTTTTGGCCTTCTGACCACTGAAACTCAGAAGAATTTCAGTGGTGGAAAGGTGGTTTTGAGGTCCTAAATAGGAGAGGGTCCCCTCTCCTTGGGTTTTGAATACTTGCCATATTAGCCTCTTGTTTGAGCATGTTTGTTAAGCTTATGTTGGCCATATCTTGGCATGTATTTGGGCTTATTTCAGCATGGCATACCACTGTTTTGGTTTGGTTTTGTCACCTCATGCATGTATAATACACTTGTAGTGTAATCTTCACAAACTAGCTTTGTATGCCTCATGTTTGAGCATGTCTTTCTAACATGTTTTGGGTCCATCTCAGTGGGTTTTTGGTGTTTTTTTAACATGCCTCGTATCTTTTTTGACTTGGTTTGATGGCTCCTTGCATGCTCCATACACTTGTAGTGTAATTCCATAAACTAGCCTAATGTGTACCATGCTTTAGACCATCATTCTAACATGATTTTGGCTTAACTCTAAGAATCTTTTGTCCATGTTTTAGCATGCTCTAGCTCTGATTTGTGTTGTTTCGGTCATTCATTCCATGCTTTGTATAGCTATAGTGCATTCTAGCTTGTTAGCTTTGTGTATCGAGTCCACTAGCATGCATTACTTGGACTATTTTCATGATTTGGCATCATTTGAAATGTGATTTCCGTCCATGTTTCATGTTCATGCACTTGCATTTGTCACTCTTTCAATGCATTGAAGGGTTGGTCCTTTATGCCCTAAACATGAGTCATTGTGTATGCCTTCATGCCTAAGCTTGCGAGCTATCATTTCAGTATATTTTTGGGGTTATTTTGCCATGATATAACTCTAATTTTTGTTGGCGAAGCCATATCATGCTTGGTCTTGGTAGGTGTAGTGTAATCCTCCCATATTGCCCTTGCATGATCCATGCTTTGGTCCTTCATGTTAGCTTGTTTTGGCTTCCTTCCATACATGTTTTAGCATCATTTTGACATGCTCTAGGACTGTTTTGGGTTGTATTTTCCATATGCTTCATAAATTGCATAGTTGTAGTGCAATTGGCCTTACTACCCTTTTGTTTTGATGCCTCATGCATGCTATCTTTGAGTTGTTTGGATGATTTGGCATCATTTAATGCTTGATTTCAGAGCATGTAACATTGTCATATTCTCACACATATCACTCTTTAATTTTGGTTTAAGAGTTGTGCATTATTGCCTTGTTCGTGGCCTAGCATGTATGCCATCTTGCCTAGGTCCTTGAGCTCACATCTTAGCATGATTTGGTCCTTGTTTAGACCTAATTAAGCTCTGACTATGGTTGGCTCATGCATTTGTGCCATGTATTGCATGCCCCTTTTGTAGTCCTCTTTACTAGCTTCATGCCATAAGGACTCTAGTATGCTTATAGTGTTGTTACATTGATTTGGCATTATTTCATACTTTATTTCAAAGCTTATAGTATTGTTACACTCCCAGATTTGTCACTCTTTGAGCACTCTTGAGAGTTGTGCTCTTATGCCTAGTCAATGGGCCATTGCATTGAGCATGCTTGTCTTGATCTTCATGCCTTACCATGGCCACTGATTTGGGTATGACTGAGGTTTGTCTATTTTGGTTTAAGTCCATCGAGCATGATATGTGAATGTTGTTACATTGCATCATGTTGTTGCATGCTTATGTTGCCTTGCATTGTGTATGCATGCATTAGCATTGCTTGCATGTCATTAGCTTTGTTAAGTTGATCATGTCACATTGCATTGAGCATGTCATGTTGTTGTTTGCATTGTGTATGCCATCTTGTTGTTTGCATTCTGTATGCCATGTTGTTACATTGCATTGTTTATGTCATGTCATCTTTTGCATTGTGTATGCCATGTAGTTGCATTGTGTTTTGCATGCCTTGCATTGAATGTTTGCATGCTTGAGTCGCATTGCATTTGTTTGGATTAGGTGTTAGTCCAAACATGAGAAACGAGGGACGTTTCATATTTGAAGTGATGAAACGTGCCTCAATTCTCGATCGCTGATGCTCTTGATCATACTTAATAGAGTTCTAGGCTTTATGTGTTTATGTGTGCATTCATTTTACATTGAATTGTGCAAATTAGCTTCTCGGCCATCATGCATCAAGATGCGTGATTGATGGCCCGAGGGTCGAGAACCATACTTCCTTGAGCTTATGAAATGATAGGGAGAGTGGTTGTGCACACAAATCTTGCAAATACATTGCCATACCCTTTCTTGCTCTCTGTTGCAGCAAAGTGGAGAAGTGCAGCAAAACTGGTCGGCCGACCAGAACAACTAGTTGGCTGACCACTTTTTCTCGTTTGCAACAATTGAAAGTGGTCGGACAGTGGCTGGAAGCATCCCTAGGTGGCCGGCCATGTTCCTACAGGTTCCCATGGTGGAGTTTAAGCTTTGTGGAGCTTCATGCAAGGTTCTGAGAACAATTGCAAACAAAGGCAAGTTGGGGCATCGCGACGAATTTCTGAACGAGGCGACCGAGCATGCGTGCATTCTTCTCCCTTTGCAGACATTACTTTACTGCTTTACTTAGCTAATTTGCTTAGCTAGTTTATGCTTTGGTTCTGTACCTAATTAGTTAACGAGTTTAACTATTCAATTTGTGTTATAATAACTTAATTAATTAGCTTGTTAGTTAATTAGTTTTGTGATGTAATAATTAGTTTAATTAGCTTAGATTAGCTAGTTAGCTCTTTATTCGGACCCTCCGTCGAGAGGGCCAATTGTTGTAATAAGCGTGCGTATGTGTGATGCATGTCTTCCAACCCCCCATTTCTTTCTCCCTTTTACTTAACCGCTTACGATGGTTAGTTCTAAGGCATATTTCGATTAGCATACCTTATGCTTGCATGCGTGCATCATTCATCTGTTTTCCATGCACCAGGCTCGGCGCATCATACTAATTGCAGTGTATTTCAATTCCAAGTTGAATACGTGTATCGAATTGTCACATCCAAATGCCATTCTAAATAGCCGAGCCGATTTTAGCAGCATTTTTGCATGTGTTGCATTTGCCATATTAACATGAACTAGGATCATGCATGATTTCTAACTAGTTCTCTGTTTTGGCTCGGAGTACACTGTGAACGTTTATGCTTTAGCATACTGCATGTGTGCTGATGTTTCCATGAAAGGATGCTTGCCATGAGGCTAACTGCTTATTTAATTAATTGCCCGAATGCCTGTGGGTGAAGGTTGGATTGCTTGAATTGGAACAATTCATTGAAATCCCCGATTTAGCCTACTTCCAAGTAGCAAACTTCAAACCATTTTCAAACAAGCGAACATGCAATGTTTTGTTCCAACTTAGGCGATCTAGTCTATGCTTGTATGTTGTGCGCATCACATAGTAATTCTAGGTTAATAACCGGAATAAGAACACATGTGTTTTCAAAAACAACATATCATGTTAGCAAAGGCCAATCTTTGATCGGGCGAGCGGGGGTGCTCATTACATGACCTTCCCCTCTCGTATCCAAGTTCCCGAGCTGAGACAACTTTGGTGATGACGGACACGTGGCCTTAGGCACGAGTTAGGGTTTCTTAAATTTTCCCAAAATAAAATATTTAGGTGGTGACTCTGTATCTGGCCAAGCAGTCCATGTTTGGCACTTCGTTATAAAAATCAGTTTTCCAAAACGATTTCCCAGATTTAGACTCTTTGGTGATTTATCGGTCTCACATTGCACTTTATGAGATTAGATTCAGAATCGTGACACGAGTCTAAACTGTAGTAGCTCAGAACAAAACGAATTCGCGCCCTTGCGCGCGGGGCCGGGGAGTTCTCGGGGGCAGTCTACAAGCATCTACCATCGTATCATTGGGAGTAGGGTACAACTGGTGCTATCTCGTCTACTGGCACTAGGGCCAGGGCAGGGAAATAGGCATAAATGCATAGCTGCCAGAAGAGATTAGTTGCGTAAACACAGGTATAAACTATGAGAAAAGACAGAAAGTGCAAAGCAAAAAGCACATTTATAAACAGTGAAAAAAGACAAAAAGTGCAAAGTAAAAAGCACAGGTATGAATTAAAATAAAGGAAGAAAATGCAAACTAGAAAGCATAATGTCACACCCCGAACTTGCCCCTAACAGTTCAGGCATGACCTGATCACAAACAGACATATGACCTGATATATATATATAGTCTATGGGGCCTTGACGGAAGCACAAAACATACAAGAATACAAAATTAAGCAAATCCCATTGAGCTATTTCTAACATGCTAGGATCTCATACATTACATGCACCATAAGAGGTTGATAGAATCCAAAAATATTTCTTGACAGTACATATATACCAACACATATACAGACCCAGCCCTGTAGTCGGGCATGTAACAAAAACTATTGGAGTTATACACAATCAACCTTGGAAGGGTAGCCAAGAAATAAGCCAATTATCTTAGTGGACTTCACAAAATGGGTGGCCTTGTGAGTGCTTGGACACACGAAGGTTGTCAAAAGGAACCGGGCATCATAGGTTAGGATTGACCACCTGGTTGATTGCCTACAGAAACAGACATAACAGAGAGTGAGCCGGGCTCAGTGAATAGTAATACATAATGAAGCAATGCTCAACTTGAAACATGACATATATCAATATATGTGTAAATGCAGAGGTTACAAAGTTAGCCCGATTCTGTATTCATCTTATAACGGCCTTAGGCCCATAAAAGCTTGATATATCACATTCTTAATTCATAACGGCTTGAAGCCCTTAAACATGGTGGCATAATGCCCTTGAACATAGTGGCACAAGGCCCTTAAACATGGTGGCACAAAGCCCTTGTAACATATGGCACTAAGGCCCTTGAAAGTGTGGCACAAGGCCCTTGTAACTTGTTGGCATTGAAGCCCTTGAAGGTGGCATAAAGCCCTTGAAAGTGTACTTATACGAACTCAAGAGGTGTCTCACACGGATTCTAGAGGTGGCTCACCTCGTAGCACTTAGTTCCGTGTAGCACTTTGTTTCGTATCATAATAGCTTATACTGAGTGGCCGTAGGCCCGGAGTCTTATAGAATAAAGGTATTTTATCTTTCTCATTCCATTCTTTACATATTTGGGACATACTTGAGTATTAACAAGCATACATGACTCATACATACTTGAAACATTAATCATAGTTGCGTACTTGAGACATTAACATAGTCGTGTAAACGAAATGCTAATGAAAATCATTAGCCATATGTAAAAAAGATAATGATATTACTACTCACAGTGTTGCGATGATGTGCTTGTTCTTCCCGGAGTGTGCCCTGCACACATTCAACCTTACACAATTTAGTTTCCTTTCCACATTAGATCACTTTCTGTTTCGTTTTACTTCGAAGGAATTCATACATATTAAAAGGCATCAAATACATATTCCGACAATATTGGAGGGTTCTACACGCAAAACGGAGCAATCCATGTTTTTCAGCATGGGCCGCACGTGCGGCTGTAAGCCCCGCACGTGCGGCAAGCTCTCCCGCACGTGCGGCAAGCTCTCACGCACGTGCGGCAAGCTCTCCTGTTTTTTCACCATTTCCCGCACGTGCGGCCATGACTCCCGCACGTGCGGCAGCACCTCCCGCACGTGCGGCCATGACCCCCGCACGTGCGGCGATTCTGCTCAAATTGTCCGAAAATTTCTTACAAAATCCCATCTTTTGGTACATATTTACAAGGCTCAAATTAACATTCTTACTTGATAATACATGGTCCAAAATCATATCAAGATGATGGCAATTACATCAATTTAATTTAGTTCATCATTCCTGAGCTCACAACATACACATATCCATGAGAATTCTAGCTTTACACATCCATGAACATATATCCACATATTTGAATTCAAAGTAAAAGCTCAAATACAACTTCTCCATGGTTAATTCAAAGTGAATCAAGCAACCAAGTAAGAATATTCTACCCACTAACTTCTACACACACATAAGGTTACAATTACTATCTTCAAATACCATAACCAAGGGAAAATCTTACTCAAAGCTAAGAGAAAGGTTGTAGGAAATAATTAGATTTACCTTAAGCTTGAGCTCCTTAGATTCTCTACCTTCTCCTTGTTGAATTCCTCTCAAACCTCCACTCTCTCTCTCATCCTTTCTCTCTTAGGAAATAGCTTGAAGAAACTCTTCTAAGTTATAGGATATGAACATGAATATATCCTTCTATATAAGCATATCATAGGTGAATAAAACGAAAATCATTCAGTTTAATCATCCTAAATTGAAATTGCATAAACATACTTAATATTACTTAAAAATTATGCTGATCACACATGTGAAATCAATTTCAGATAATTAAGCCTCTAAGGCTTCAAATTTCTGATCTAAGCGTTCTCATGTAACAGATACTTTCCTTATTGAACAGATAGACATCTTGAATCACATGGTTTACTTACTTAATTTAAATTTCCCATAGGATTCCACAGTAAGCATTTAAAATCACAAAATAGGATCCGAAAATATAACAAAGAACATGTACGAGGGTCGGGTTACTACACATAATAAGTAGAAAGAAAGTATAGTGTATACCTCCTGTGCTCTTTAATAGCCTTCGACCTTGTTCCCCTTCTTGTAGGAACCGAAGCTTTTATAGTCGTACAGGGTGGCAAGGCCAGAGCCACCCCAGTCATAGAATAAAACCCACCGCAGTGTCACGAGGGTGTTCATCAGGTACAACCCTATGGTATTCCACCTGTTCGCAAACAAGGTGGTACTGAGGAGATAGATCAGAAAGCTCCAAGTTTACTACTCCACCTCCTTATGTTTCTCCGGCTGGCTCCCGTGGAAGCAATTGTAGAACCAGCTATATTGGGCCATGGCTGGCCTATCCATCAGAGGGCGTGCCCTGAGCAGATACATCCATGCAGCCTCTCATCGGCCTATATCCATGTCAAAAGGGATCAGATCACCCCCTACTCTCAAGCCGGTGATTATGGAGAAATAGTGGGGGGTCATCATCATCTCCCCGGTGGAAAAGAAATGGAAGGAGTTAGTGGTGTCCCACCACCTCTCCACCAAGGCTTCGAGTAAGGCCCGGCTCGCCATGTGTCATGAGAGCCCGGAGTAGAATAAGCTGAAGCTCACCTTGATGACCAGCTCGCAGAGCCAAACAGGGAGCTCTTGGTACCAGTCTTTCGCTGTCACCGTCCGGTATCCTTTTTAGGAGCGAGAGTCACCCTATGACAAGGAAAGAGTAAGTCAGATGGCAAGATAGTAATGAAAGGCAGTAATAAAACAGGCAAAGTGCACGAAAGCAAAGTTTGTACCTCAATAGCACCGTGAGAAAAGTGGGAGATCCGCTCTCTTAGAAAATCATCCTTAGGTACGTCCACCACAAAGTCCTCGAATTGCAACATGCCTCTGGGGCCATAGTATGCGTGCGTAGATGGTAAGTGGCTGGGTCGAATGGCCTCAACCTTAGTGGCAATAGCTCAGGCTCAGGCCTTGAAGGAAAGACCTCATGTACCTCAAAGTCTACTATAATGTCCTCTGCCGCTCCGTCGGCCTCATCAACTACTGGCTCCTTCGCCTCTGCGACAGGTGGAAGTACGGGTACCTCAAGAGGGGCACCATCGTGTGGATATCATCCTCCATGTGGAAAGTGGGTGAAAATGGAGAGAATGAAGAAAAAATAGGAAAAACCCAAAAAAGTCAACCCTAGGAGAGAGAAAATAAGAGAAAAAGTCAAAACACGGGGAAATTTTTGAAACCCAAGAAAAACCTAAGGGAAATAAGCCCAAAGTGATGAAAACCCAAAAAAATCAACGAAAACAAAATATGATCGGTTCAAAATGTAAAGGGCCAAAAGTGTTTTACAAATAAAGTTTGCGTGAGGCGTTGGAAAACGTGTATAAAGTGCAAATCTAGAGAGAGAAAACACGTAGAGAGAGATAGGGAGAGGATTTTCAGTCATGTGGGTGTGTGTAAAATGAAGCTTAGGTGTTGTTTTAAAGAGACCCGAGCCAAAAACCTGAAAATACCCCCGAAGTTGCCACGGGTGGCCGGCCGTCTGTCCACCTTTATGGCCGACTGGCCCCTTTGTGGTCCAGGGCTGGTTTCTACTATTCTCTTGCCTGATCTGTGTATGGGAGGTTGTATTTTGGTCTTCGGATGAAGAATTGAGGTATTTCAGGTTGGTTCGAATTCCGAAGGCCTTAGAATTGTGTTCTGGTGGCACCGTTCCAATTCACGCTGGTTCTTCGATGCTTGAATGTGTCCCAAATTTCAAATGTGAGCAAGGTGTATCCTTTTTAAGCATTTTGAGGAACCTCCGAGCAGTAGGTCGGAGATTGTTGCGGGGTGTCCTTAAACACCGCTTTCTGCTTATCTTTTCAATTTTGCATTCTTTTTGCATAGAACATGCAGTGCATCGTAAACTTATATACCCATCTTGGTTGCATGGAGCATGCATCGTTATTGTACCCACATCAATTATATCGTATTGTGTTGTATTCATGTACGTTGTGTTTTGTAGTTCTTGTATCCACCCTTGACACGTGAGTGTGATTTGGGTTTTCTCCTCTTAACCTCACTACGTAGAAGTGTGGTTTGGTTTGTTTTGTACCTCACTACATGGAACTGTAGCTTGTTTGTCTTGTACCTCGCTACGTGGAAGTGTAGCTTGGTTGTTTTTGTACCTCGCTACACGGAAGTGTAGCTTGGTTTGTTCTTGCACCTTGCTACGCGGAAGTGTAGCTTGGTTGCTTTTGTACCTCGCTACACAGAAGTGTAGCTTGGTTTATTTTTGTACCTCTTTACGCGGAAGTGTAGTTTGGTTGTTCTTGTGTCCTCTCTACGCAGAAGTGTAGTTAGGATCACCTCTCTGCGTGGTAATGTAGTTTGGTTGTTCTTGCACCTTGCTAGCTTGGTTGTTTTTGTACATCGTTACGTGAAAGTGTAGCTTGGTTTGTTCTTGTACCTTGCTACGAAGAAATGTAGCTCGGTTATTCTTGTGTCCTCTCTAGGCAGAAGTGTAGTTAGGATCACCTCTCTACGCGGAAGTGTAGCTCGATTATTCTTGTGTCGTCTCTACACGGAAGTGCAGTTAGGACCACCTCTCTACTCGGAAGTATAGTGTAGTTGTTTTGTGTCCTCTCTGAGTGAAAGTGTAGTTAGGATCACCTGGCTACGCAGTAGTGTAGCTTGGTTTGTTTTTGTTCCTTTCTACGCGGTAGTGTAGTGTGGGTTGTTTTTACACGAGAGTGTAGTTAGGATCGTCTCTCACCTTTCTATGTGGAAGTGTAGTCTGGCTTGTCTCTTGTTAACCTTTCTAGGCGTAACTGTGGTTTGGATTGTTTCTTATATGTGGAAGCGTAGTCAAGATTGTTTCTCGCTTGTTGATTTCAAATTGTTGCATTGAATCTCATCTTATTTTCATAATTCTCAGGCGGTACGCTCGCTCATATTTTCAACTGTTGCATAGCATCATTCATTTATTTCATATTCTGCACCTGAACTACATTGGTTTGATTCCTTGTAAAGGGATATGTAGGCAACCCTTGGATTTAACCAATTGCATTTATGCCTTGACTGTTTGCCCAAGTCTTACGGCCTTGTCAAAATGGGTCGTTTCTTGGCTTTGATATTCACTCGTGTCATTTCATGACTTCGAGCTCTGTCAAAGAGGGACAACTGTAGACACTCATTTTTTAAAGCCTTTATGACTTGGACGCCTCCGATTGATCACCCAATAATGAATTTATACATTGTACAAATGCTCGATTTCCTCATCAGGAAGCCTCGATTTTGAGTCTCAGAAGCCTAAAAATCTTGCACCACTTTTGGACCAAAACAAAATTTTTCCAATCCTGACCACTCAGAGGCCTGCAGGCCAACTAGTGGCCGGCCGGTCTGTTGTTCCGGTAGAGCAGATATTTGTTAGCTATCCCCCCATGTGCATACACTGCACCAGCTAGCTCCATACAGATATTTCCGAGATATCAATCAGTTGTTCTATATATAGAGAGCCATACCTTATGTTTTTAGGTTAGAAAAATTTGTGAACTGCAAAATTCTTGAAAATATTTCTCTCTCTCTCTACCTTGTAACCTATATACATTCTATCTATACTCTCTAAACCTAATTTTTAGGGCTCCTTGTAGAGGTTCTTGACCTTGGATTTCAGCATTTGAGGGTGAGAAATTGTTGATTTGCAAATCAAAAGTGTTACTCGTCTTCAAGAGGTATAACTTCTAGCTTCTTTTCACCACTTCTTCCCTATCTTTACTTGTTGTTTTTGGACTGTTTTCATTGTTTTTATAGGCTGAAACTTGTGGCTTAAATCTATTAAAGGTAGAGGGGTTAACCACCATTCTTTGAACCTTATTTTTCAAGCTTTTGCCCTTGTGTTTCCCATCTATTTTCCAACTTTTTCCTATTGATTTTCAGAGTTTTGCAGAGGCTAAAAAAGTGGTTTTGAAGTGCCAAAAGTGGAGGGGTTAGCTACCCCTCCTTAAGCTTGTTTACTAGCATCATTTCTCCATTGTTTTAGCTTACTTTTTCTAGCTTTTCCATAATAATTTCAGCACTATTTTTGTTCTTTTTAGGCTTATTTCGGTTTGTTTATTTCATTCATGCTTTGTATAATATGCTTGTACTGTAATTGTCCTCCTGAGTTTGGTGGTTTAGGCCTTAGACACTAACCTATTTGAGTTGGTAGCATTTATTTTATGCTTTTCATACTTATGTTCACCTATAATCGTCTCTGCACTCTCCGTCATTTCTTGGCTTTTATTTGTTTGAGAGTTGTTTCAACTGAGTGTTGTTTAAGCTTAAAAAATAGACCCTTCCATGCTTAATGGTTTAATCTCTTCGGAGGTTCATATCTCTCCCATGCCCAAAGAAACTTATTGTTTGACGCTTCTCTCCATTTAGTGAACTTAATTCTCATTCTTTGACTAAAATGACTAATGAATGAAAAGATAAGTAAAAGAAGCAGTAAAATTAGACTAAAATAGAGTAAGATAATAAAATCAAGTTAAGTTTAATCGGACGTTAATTGAACTCATTGAGTCTTGAGTCATTCCATACTTGTTAGTGATGATAATGGTTCAAGAATCAATGTCAACCACTTCCCTTGATCAATACCATGATAGGGAGGAGGTTTTGTGGGTCTTTTATTTGCACTTATTGAGCCTTTGTCCAATCAAGTCATGGATCATCATGCAATAGCCTTACGATCATTGATGATTTATGAATCAATTCTACCCCACCATCGATCAATTCTATGATTTATGAATCAATTTACCAGATTGTGTCATGATTAGTAGAGATCAATCTTTGATCAGGTAAGTGGGGTGCTCAATTCATGACCTTCTCCTTTCATACCTAAATTTCCGAGCCGAGATAACTTTTAAATTCACTTTTTACACTCAATGACATATAAATGAGATGATTAGTGAATAATTAAAAAAGATATAAAACAGATAAATAAACATAATTGAACTTAAAAAGTTGATCGAGAATAAGTTATTTTAATAATTTTTTAATTTTTTACAAAATATATATATATATACATAGAAAAGTAAAAAATATAATGTACAAATAAAAAGTATACTATTTTAATAGTATCCCAGACAACTTCATTTTTTAATTTGAATATGAAAAATGTTTCAAACCTCTAAATTGTGAGCTCTAGGGAAGCTCTAAATTGTGCGTCACACTGTGTGATTTGATGTTTTAGCCTTTGTTTTGTTTTGTTTTATTTTATAAAGTTGCCACATCAGTAGAGCTTTTAATCACCATTGTTTGAATATATAGCACTACTCATTTCAAATCGTGAATAAATATTTAAGTCTTTTATGAATAAATATCGTATCTTATCTCTCATGTTGTGAGAGGATAAATTGATGAGAGAATAATGAAAGTATTTATTTCTCAAAGAACTAGAAAATACTAGGAAAACGCAAAATTACAAATAAATGTAGCTTTTTTCGTTTTATTTATTTATTTATTATTATTAATTTTTTTATTTTTTTTTGGTTAAAGAAAATAAAATAGCTAAAAGCAAAAGGGGGAAAGAATTAAAATGGGAAAGGACTCAGGATCCATCAACGTCGAGAGAGAGAGACTCAATTCAATTCCATTCCATTATTCCATTGAACAGTACCCCATTTGTTTTCTCGAGTTCCAACCCATTCCCTGCACAACCACCATTATTATTTCCATGCAACCTCCTTTCTCGTTCCTCATTTAGATTGTAAAGATAAGGGAAATTAAGCACTCTCTCTCTCTCTCTTTCTCTCTCTCTCTCTCTGTCTCCCTCTCTCTTAAAAGATGTCTGAACCTCTGTGCATACCCAACTTCCCCTTTTTAATAACTTTTCCTTCAATGCGTCGTCCCCAAAAAAACTCTGTTTCTTCCTATTTTCCTGCACTGTTTTGCTGACTACTAGTAGCTCCCTACGCAATTCCACACTCTCTTTTGATTCTTTATCAACCCTAGATATGTATCCTACTAAAAGCCTATCTCTCTCTCTCTCTCTCTCTCTCTACCAAGGCAAATCATAAGGCACTCATGACATAATCGCAACCTGCCCTCTCTCTTGTTCGGCCCTCTTCATTGCCCTTCGTTCAAGGTTTCATCTTTCAACCATTGTTTTGAGCATCTTTTATTTCAGTCCTTAATTGTTTAATTCTCTCTCTCTCACTCTCTCTCTCGATCTTTGACTGAACTGAGCCTCCTCCATTCTCATGTTCCTAAACTCAAACCCCATGAGAAGTGCTTCAACTTTGCCTGATCTCTCTTTACAGATCAGCCCACCATCCATTTTAGATTTTGAGGTTAAAGAAACAGGCTATGAAGGAATGAAATCATCATACAGTGACAGAAGCTCAATGACGGAGTCCGGTAGTAGCGGTGGTAGCGATATGAGCCAGGCAAATGGTTTCGTCCCCTCTTCTACAGAGAGGGATTTCAATTTCAATCATAGCCCTGTTGATCTTGAGCCCACGTTGAGTTTAGGGTTTGAGATGACAGATTTGAATCCACAGCCACTGCAGCAACTACCAACAAGAAACCTACACCATCATCGTCACATCTATTACCAACCTCAAATCTGTGGCCGGGAGTTCAAGAGGAATTCAAGAGTGATTAGTGGATTTAAGAGGAGTGTTAGAGCTCCGAGAATGAGATGGACTTCAACTCTCCATGCCCACTTTGTTCACGCAGTTCAGCTCCTCGGCGGCCATGAAAGTAAGTTGAACAATATCAAAAATATTCCCCCATCATTCCAACTTATCTTTCTAACTTGATTGTATAGTTTAGACAAACTTAAATACACTTTTTGCGGTACAAAAATTATACAAACTTGCTTACATATTTCTGTATATTTTTGTTCCTCAACAAATGGTACAGGAGCAACACCGAAATCTGTTCTAGAGTTGATGAATGTCAAGGATCTAACCCTAGCTCATGTGAAGAGTCACTTGCAGGTCGGCTACTGTACTTTGTTTCTTTATTTTTTGTTATCGATGGTGTCTAGAGCCCGTCCCAACTAATATCCATATATTTGTAGTCCGCATCGTCCACATATACAAGTTAACTAATTGACGGCCTTACACCATGGGTGCGATTTTAGGAGAGTGATGAAGAACGAAATTTTTAACTATTGAATTGATCTAACCCCTTATTTCGAGCCCATAATTTTTTATATGCAAGTCACAAGTCCTGACCACTTTAACTGTGTTATAATGAATATTGGTTTGAACTTAAGGAGGACATTGATGTTTCTTTCTGATAATCATAGTTGTTTCTGTACTTTATCGTGTCTTAGACATTTATATTGCTACGATTCGTGTGTGTGTGTGTGTGTGTGTGTGTAGAGTGGGGGATTAGAATAGTCAGTACAATGGGTAAGGACAAAAGGGCATCTAGCTTGAGGGTAATCTTAGCATTGTGGACCCTTTTTTCCCCTAAAATTTTCTGTGGGTGTTCATGCAGATGTATAGAACAGTGAAGAGCACTGACAAAGGAACAGGTATTTGGATTTTCCTCTCAATCAAGGACCCCATTTCTTTATTGCTCTTCCTTTCCATCGTTCTCTTTCTTTTTGAGCTTGCTGATCTGAGCTGAGGGTGAAAAATCTTCTAGCAGTTGATAATACTCGATTCACTATTACAAACTACAAAAAAAGGTGTCATCTAGGATTGTACTGACTCTTTTATTTAGTCCATGTGAATTACTTTCTGGGTGTCTGATAAAGCTTAGTATGTGATTATAGGTGTTACAGGTCAAGGGCAGACAGATTATGGTTTAAACCAGAGGACAGGGATAGTACTTGAAGCTGAATCCAACCCTTCTTATTCTCTAAACCCATCACTACCATTACCAGCACTGCAAAATACCCACAGGTTAGTGCATTTGCAGACCCCCTCTATTTTTGTTTTTTCTTACCATCATTATTTGACAGAGTGCATATCCTCACTTTCCATCATTACAAGTTGAAAGAAATACTGATTGAGCATGAAGAAATTTATTGGTGCAGACATGTATATATACATTCACACACAGATAGACAAATGCCTTGGTGCTGCAAATATTTTTGGTCCAACATAGAGTCTTTCCTTGTGAAAGGTGGAGTTTCAAGTACATTGATTTTGATGACCAAGGTCTAGGGGTTTCTAGCTAGGTGTAATGTTGATTAATGAATTAATAAGTTCTAGGCCCTTTTGATTGTGAATGGATGTCAATGTATTCTAGAAGTCATGGCTCAAATCTCTAAACGGTAAAAATAGAAATAGAAGATGTATATAATAGCACTACTTATTCCTAAATTATTCAAAATATGGTCTTATAACTGAGTCTTATAACTGACCAATCTTCTATAAGTCATCAAAATTAAAATTATATGTGATTAAAATCAAAATTTGTATTTTATAAATTTAAGGAAAAATTGAAATTCAGTGTAAGTTTTCAAAACAAATTGTAAATCAATGATAAAATTTATCAATTTTAATAGTTGAAGTGATGAACTTTTTTATGACATTATAATTTTTTTGATCTTACCACTAATTTGTAATTTTTCCTAAATTTAATAGTGTACTTGTCGGGTGAGTACACCCGGCTAGTATATAATACATAAAGAGCCTACGATATTCTTAGGCCAAGTTTGGGAAAACTAAATAAGTGCACTTTTTGACTTTTTATGAAATATGGGTTGGATTTGGGTTAGGTTTGAAGTGATGTGTTAGAGAGATGATGTGACTTAAATAAGATGATGTGACTTAAATAGGATAGTGACTTTTTGACTTTTTGACTTTTTGAATTTTTTGAAAGATGCCAAACTTGGCCTTAATCTCTCTGTGTCCTTTCAAATATTATAGTTCAATTATGTTTTGAAATTTTCTATAGAATTAAAAAAAATATAATATTTTAAGATAGAAAGACAAAATATTTAATGAGAAAGGATCCATAACTTAACAAAAGTGCCGTTAGGCTATATCTCAAATAGGTCTGTCGTCTCTGTCCTATGGACAGCCCTTCAAAAGACACATTGGCTTGTTTTTAATTACCTTATTCAAACCTAGAGTTCAGATTTGAGCACCCATCTGCGTGAAGCATTAACAACACTTCCAAACAAAGAAACAAAAATATAAACAGTGTTCAATTTGATTGTATGATCAATATCTGATAATAAACTATTGACCATCAAGCCATTAACTATTAGGGATAAATAATTTTATGAAACCAAGTAGTTTTAATTTATCCTCTTAATTTGTTTTAACATATTCAATATTGATTTTTTACGTTTGGTGTCTCATGAATTTTTGAACAGAGGTTTTTGGTCATCGTCAATGGAAACAAATGTTTGGAGGCAATCGAGTCATGAAAAAGCATTAAATCATTCTCATTTTGGGGCAAATGATACCAAGGTATCATTGACTAGACAAAAACAACTCAAAACATTCTAAAACCTATTGAGACATCATTAACTCTTATAATTAAAATTAATGTTTGATTTATTTGATGTTTCTAGATGGATGGACGCGAGGCAGCCCTCCACATGTCTGACAGCAAGAAAGAAAGGTTGGATGATAGCAACTTGTCATCTTCCGATATGTTGCTTAATCTAGAGTTCACTCTTGGAAGGCCAAATGGACTATGCTGAAGCTCCAAATGACTTGACCCTTCTCAAGTGTTAAAACACTAGAAAATAAAACCATATTATGCTCTCTCTCTCTCTCTCTCTCTCTCTCTCTAGCACGGACGACATCCTTAATGTGCATGCATTTGTTCCAAGCTCTATAAAGTTAGTTTGTCCCAGACAGGAAAAGAAAGTCGGAAATGTTATGATTCTATTAAATGAATTATTTGTACGAGTGCAAAAGGTCTCTGGGACCTAGCTATGTGATGTGTCTATTGATTTTCCCCCACAACAAAAGGTATATAACATTAGATTGTTTTAGTAAGAGGACTGGAGAACCTCAAGGCTACTCTTTCACAATTTATACACAAATTTATTCAGATTCATATTTAAAATAAAAATAAAGACAAACAAACAAACAAACAAACAAAATAAAACAAAAAGAAGTAAATTACACTAATCTCCCTTAAGATGTGAAGAAAACTAAAATAAGACTCACAAGTTTCACATAATTACATTGAGTTCTCTTAAAGTTTTAAGTCATTTATATAACACTTTGTTCATTATTATCATTAATCACTCCTATGAAAAAAAAAAAAAAAAAGGATGTTATCATCTATTTTATATCAAAATATATTAGCCTTACTAAGAGGCAAGTCATCGTTGTTAACTAAAACTATGGACCGTTTTTATTTTCTTCAAATTATTATCCTTTGGTAGTACAATTATTAAACTTCAAAAATATTAATATTAATGAATTTAAAAGAAAAACAAAATAAAAAAGTCATGTTATTTTATTCTTGACTTTTAAAAAAAGACTAATATTTTAGGATATTAAAAAATAGAAGGGAAAATTATGTAAATAGTCCCTGTACTTTACAAAATGTGTTAATTTGATCCCTGTAATTTTAATCTGCTCGATTTTGCCCTTTAATTTAACAGATTGTGTCATTTTATTCCAATAAATAATGGTTGTTAAGTTAATTTAAGGGAAAGTCAAATAATGTATCAATTTGGCCCCTGTATTTTCCACAATGTGTCAATTTAGTTCCTATCAAAATCAAGAAAATTGAAACTACAGGAACCAAATTAATACATCTTGTAAAGTACAAGGACCAAATTGACACATTATTTGACATTCTGTTAAATTAATTTAACAACCGTTATTTATTGGATTAAAATGACACAGTCTGTTAATTAAGGGACAAAATCGAGCAAATTGAAATTATAGGGACCAAATTGACACATCGTGTAAAGTACAGAGATTATTTACATAATTTACCTAAAATAAAATTAAGACTAATATTTTGAAACGGAACAAATATTTATTTTCACATTATCAGAGTAATTATTCTCTCATTCAAAAATTTCATGGTGATGGACTGTACCTGGCTGACAACATTGCGCTATGTATTTTAATGACAAATAATAATAATAATAATAGAAATAACATGAGAAATTATAAAACACTATTGGTTTCACACTCAACCACATGGTGACCATCAACTCATTCAAATGTTAAACTGGGAATGACACTTTTATTATTTATATTATATCTTCAATACGCTTACACACATGTGGCTTTAAATGCATAACATGGGTTCTACGGATTGTGAACCTCTCATTGCATATTAGTAATGGAGATGATCCATTACATCATCTGACGATAAATGTAAAGATTTTTTCTTAATTTAAAATAATTATAAATTTGGACTAATATTTCATAAGCATTACATATATGTATATATTTGACTAGCAAAGAAGTAATATTTTATTAGATAAATAAAATATTATAAGAAGAAAACATTACAGAAAAATACACCTTTGACTACTGAAAAGTTAGTCGCCAAAGCCTTCTTTTTAGTCACCGAAAATCAATAGCGACTAAAATCTCTAAAATCTTTAGTCACCCAGTTAGTCGAGATAACTTGTCCGTGATAGTATTTGGTGACTAAAACTTTGTTAGTCACTAATTCACAACTTTTGGCTACTAAATCTGACTTACACCTTTTGGCAATTAAAATTGTAGTCACCAAAAATTCCCAAATAAAAATACATTTAGCTTTTAGCGACTCAAAGTTTTAGTCGCCAATAAGTTTTTGTCACAAATAGTACAACATTTAGTGAGTAAATATTTTAGTTGCCACTTTATGTCACATTTAGCCACCAAATATTTTAGTCGCCGAAAGTTGTTTACGACTAAACATTTCAGTCACCCAAAAAAAAAAAGATAGAATTGTCCCATTGTATTTTTTGACAAAATATTTTATTTGCCGAAGGATGACAAGTTTTTTTGTCACTAAAATGTGTAGTTGGCAAAAGTTTTTTTTTTTTTTTTTTTTCCTTCATCTTGATTTGTTTTGGCAACTTTTGGTTGGCAAAAGTCTCTCTCTTTTTTTTTGGGGGGCTACTAAAGTATTTAGTCGGCAAAAGCTTTTTTTCCTCATCTTGATTTGTTTTGGTTGCTAACTATTTTGGTCGGCAAAAGTCTTTTTTATTTTTTTATTTTTTTAGTTTTGCCACTAAAATATTTAGTCGGCATAAACCTTTGCTTGGTTTTTTGGCTGCCACATACTTAGTCCCTAAAAACTTCACTTCTTTTCTGTTTGCTAAATGTTTAGTAGGCAAAAACTTTATTTAGAATTTTTTTAGTTAATTTCTCGACAACCTATATGTATTCCATTATTAGTGCAACCTGTATCTAGTATATAAAGGAAAACAATATATATACCAATTATATTATCAACCATTCAACAACCTGCATACATTTTACTTTCAACCATCCAAAAAAATCATATTTAAAATCAAATTCCAAAGGTAATACAAATTCAATACAAAACAAGTATAATCCAACCTAAAATTGTAATTCTATACAAAACAAAAGATTATACAAAAATCATGTCATCTGTACACAAAAAAGTAATATCCACATGATCATGCCAAAAGGTAATATGTACCATGTCTTCTGTACGCAAAAGTAATATCCACAATATCCAATCTATACCACACCATAAAGGTAATCTATTCCTCTCCAAAGCTAATTTGTACCAAGCCAAAAGTTATCTGTACGAAGAACAATAACCCGTAGACAAAAAATAATGTCTTTCGTAGATGAAAAAGGAATATCCACAATTTCACGAAAAAAAAAACCATATGTAAAAAAAAAATTAATTATTAGTATTGACTGAATAACATTAGCATATTTCAAATTTCAAAAGAAAATTATATAAAACTCTAATATAATATATCTTTTCAAATTAATCCTTAGTTTTACATACTCGAATGCATATAAAAGAAAATTATGTAAAACTTGAATGTATATAAAGCAACCAATAATCTTTTAAAATAGATAATTAATCATTAGTTTTGCATTTTCGAACCCCAAACGTCATTTTCAACTAAGTATAGGCATTTTCAACTCTAACTTCTAACGTACGTGCCCTATTTACGTACCATCTATCCTCATAAGTCATATTTGGCATGAAAAAGCTGTCTGTGACATCTACTAAGTGGTCCAAGGATTGTTTTGCATTTTCGCCCTCCAAACGCCATTTTTCGACTAAGTTTAAGACGTTTTCAACTCTAACTCCCAACCTATGTATCCTATTTATGTACTGTCAGTCCCCATAAGCTGCATTTGGCATGAGGAAGCTTCCCGTGACATCCATTGAGCGGTTTGGCTGTTTTGTATTTTCGCAGCCAAACGCCCTTGTTCGACTAAGTTTAAGGTGCTTTCGACTCTAACTTCCAACCTACATGTCCTATTTACGTACTGCCTACCCTCACAATTTTTATTTGGCACGAGGAAGCCACCCGTGACATCTATTGAGTGGTTTGGAGGTCATTTTGCATTTTTGCCCACTGAACACCATTTTTTGACTAAGTTTAAGGTATTTTCGATTTTAGCTTCCAACTTATGTGTCCTATTTATGTACCGTCAATCCTCACAAGTTGTATTTGGCATGATGAAGCTGCCCATGACATCCATTGAGTGGTTCAGGGGATTGTTTTGCATTTTTACCCGCCGAACGCCCTTTTTTGATTAAGGTTATGGCGTTTTCAACTCTAACTTTCAACGTACGTGTCCTATTTATGTACTGTCAGTCCCCACAAGTTGTATTTGGCACAAGGAAGCTGCTTGTAACATTCCTTAAGTGGTTAGGGGCCTGCTTTACATTTTTGCCTCCAGAACACCCTTTTTCTACTAAGTTTAAGGCGTTTTCGACTCTAACTCCCAACCTACGTATCCTATTGATGTACCATTAGTCCCCCCAGGTCATATTTTGCATGAGAAAGCTTCCTGTGACATCCATTGTGTGGTTTTGGGGATGTTTTGCATTTCGCTCCCTGAGCGCCCTTTTTCGACTACGTTGAAGACATTTTCGACTCTAACTACTAACCTACGTGTCCTATTTATGTACCATTTGTCCCTACAGGTTGTTTTTCACATGAAGAAATTGCCCATGACATCCATTGAATGGTTCTAGGGTTGTTTTGCATTTTCGCCTCCCGAATGCCTTTTTTCAACTAAGTTTAAGGCGTTTTGACTCCTAACTCCCAACCTGCATGTCTTATTTACGTACCATTAGTCCCTGTAGATTGTATTTGGCATGAAGAAGCTACTCATGTCTTCCAATAGAGGCTAACGATGGGTCAGATACTAGCCACCATAAAATATAATTTTTAAATAAGTGAACTCATTAAACTTAGTTAGAAACTAGCGGATTACCCATGCCTAAAGGCACTCTCAAAATAATTTGATGCAATCACAAGCACCTACATCAGCATCCTATGCATCCTCATCTATTCCCCAAGTCTATATGTAAATATAATGTTATTCAGATATCATTAAAAAAATCAATAACAAAAATTTAGACAAATCACACTTGAAAAATATAGAAAGATAAGAATTCTACCATCAACTTCCAAAATCTAATATTTTGAGTACTAATCAAAAATTACTCCAAGAGAATGAATTGTCTAGGTTATGCAACTGTACTTCCTATTGCATCTTGCATCTTGAAGATCAAACATTTTGCGAGTAGGACAAAACATTGGCTGGTTGACTTTTACGTGGTTAACCCATACTTTGACATTCTCAAAACTTGACCATATGTAAGGTTCAAATTTCAAAAGCTAATGAATGACCCAGTTTGAACACACTTTTCTTTAGAAGTCTTCAAACTTCTCTTACTAAGCCATGAAAGGGAAAATTAGAAAGGACAGCTAGACTAATGTTAATATATATGTATATATTTTTTATCAGCAAAAGAACAAAACCATTATTGATAAAAATTCAGAATAAACAAAAGAAATACATCAACAAAGGAGGCAGATGTGTGCAAAAAGTATAAAAGCGAAACCTAACAATCCTAACTAGGTTGGCACCAAGGAGCTCGCTCAATCATAATTAATAACACAAGATCAAGAAATTAACAAGACAAGTAAAGAAGTTTAAAAATTTCTCTTATAAAGTCCAAAAGACACATATCATCTTAGTCTAGAAGTTCCCACATGATTCCAAAAGAAATTCACTTGAACAAATGCTACAAATTACACCTCAATACAACTCTTCTGTAATTAAATAAAGCACTCAAACCCCGAAAAAAAAAAAGGAAAAAAAAGTTCAATTATACTCTTCCTAAAACAAGCTAAGGCAATTGAAGAAGCAAGAACAAAACTAAACCAAAAATCAGCTGAAATAAGAAATTCATGTCTTTTTCCTTTATATGATCCACAAGTGAGACTTTAATTGTCTGATTAAGTGTATATTCATGAACCAGAACAAAAAAGGTAGCTTACCTAAGAAAACAACAAACAGAGGATGGCTTGATCCACGAACAAACAGAAAATGTTCAACTGCACTGAAGAGTATACTCTTGTAAACCTCTTGCACATGAATTCCATGGAACAAAGGTTCAATTCAAATAGTGGATCTCATTATACTTTCCTTCAACTTGCACCAAGATTTTTAAATTTTTCTATCGAGAATTATCACATTAATAATAAATATGACTGCAAGTAGATTGGGCACCTCTTCGACTGTTGTTCTTGGTTTGAAGTTAAAATCACTACAAGTTTACAACCTTCAAGAAAATTGGTAACAAAGGAGCATAGAAAGCTTGGTAACAAAGGAACATCTTTTATGTATCATTTTAACCAAGTGGTTAGCTATTGTTTACGACAAAACTAAAATCCAACAACGGGGTTTCACAAAAGAGCAAACTTTTTTTAATGCTTCAAACAGTTTTTTCATCTCGACATTTAAAAATTGTTAAAATCACTACAAGTAGGTGAGGCAATAAATCCAAATTGATAAATTTGAAATGGATTCTAAACATATATGTTCTGTAATATATTGTTACTACAAAAAGCACTCACGGACATGGAGACTTGCTCAAAATCACATTCGACAACATGTATCCAAATTATTCAAGCCACTACCAACAGTGAAAATAATAATAATAATAATAATAATAAAGCCCAAAAATTAGAGCTTCTCAAAGTAGAGCTACCTTAAATATTGTAGTGAAATTTTCTGATTTGAAAACATTATGAATATTAATGAAGTTAGATGAGAAAGAATTAGTAGATTCAATATATGCTTGGGGTTTATGTGAGACACCTAACCTTTGTAAATCCTAGTAAGACCCTTACTTTTGAATTATTATAATAAAAACCTTTAGATCCCCATTTATTTGCAAAATTAACCCCAGAACTGAAAACGTATCACAGATGAACCCGTATAAGCCCTAATCGATCCCAGTAACTTAGAAATCATTTCTAACACTCTAGTATTAATTATTTAACTCTCAAATTTTAGATTAGTTGCTTAAAATCTTAATTTTCAATTTTTATCATTTTTATTCGGTTATGTGTCTTTTAATTCAAAGCGAGATCATTCGAACCAAATTATTTTTTCTAACATTATTTTAATTAATACTACACTTGAAATAGATATTGTAATTAATTCCAAGCCCACACATTTCATTTTAATTACATTTTGATCCCAAATCATTCTTTCTAAGTACAAAAGTACACCCCCGATATTATAATCTTTTTTCAAAATATCTACAATATATATATATATATATATGTATATATATAAGAGTTTGTATACAAATAAATGAGAAAAAGCCCCTCCAATATATACCACATGGCCAGCCACCCTGTAAATAAACATTGTAGTGTCCTTTTTGAAACAAATTTCATGAATTTAGGCAAGACTTTTGACTATGACCCCAAAATCTAGGGAACTTTTCTTATACATAGTTCTAGCTTAGTTTTAATTAAAGATAACCCTAGCTAGAACTTGTTTAAGTACACAATTAGGACCCTAATCACCTTGTCATTCCATTACATTCCAACTAAATCCAAAGACTATTCAATTCCTTTGGAACCAAGGGCATTTTGGACTTTTCACACCAAAATTCCTATAAATACATCACCACCCCCTTAGCATTTGTGTACTCAAATACACACCCACACTACACATGGCTGAGGTAGAGAGAGGAGGAGCAAAGAGTAAGCTTGAAGGGAGAGAAAGAAATAGAAAGAAAACTTTGTCCAAGCCATAGCAATCTAGCAAGCAAGTAAACCACATCACCATCTCTCCTTCTATTTCCTTTTTCAAATACATGTTATTAGAGATTTAAAATCATATTTTCAAATGTTTTGTAACGGTGTTCATGTGTTCAAAGGTGACGAATTGAGCTTTGATCCTTCTTTTACTCATATTTTCCTCTTAATAGATGCAAAATTACATTTTTCTTCCCACATCTCACATTATTTCCAAAGGTATACCATCACTTCAAACACAAAAGAAGTGAAAAATTTCCCATAGTTGGCCTATTTTCTCACCAATCTTCTTATTTTGAGTATTGTGCATAAAAAATCTATTTTACAGGCAACTTTCGAAGACTCTAGAAACATGTAGAAAAATCTTCTGGACCTCAATTTCACGTTAAAAACTTCCTTAAAGAGTTAGCTTTTAGGAAAAATTGGTTTCATGGACAAAGAGTGAGTGGTTTGAAAGAAAATCCGATTTGCGTAACGGTTGACAAATCTGGATAGCGCTGGAGTGTTTCATCAATAACTAAAAATCTAGAAAAGCTATTCCATTTTCGCAAATTGTTCTGAAAACTAGGTAAATTCTTTACGAACCATAGGAAGGCTAGGCCCGAGAAAAATCTGAAAAGGACCTTTTGATTCTAATCTTTAGATGGTACTGAACATGGAAATTTAGTTTTGCCTTGGTGTTTTGTGCTATTGTCTTCATGAGTATGCATATTAGTATATGATCATGTCTTGGTATGATATTGCATGTATTATGGTGATGTTCCTTATCTTCTACATTGATGATGCTCATGCTTATGCAGATATTACAATTAAGTTGTTCTAACTTTGATTTAAGACATCTAACTCAACGATAACCTTAATTCGAGTGGTATTGGGTTTTCTATCACTTGAATAATAAAGAGTTGATAATTTGTTATGTATGGATTGATGGGATGTTGTAATAGCTATGTCCTGTACTATGTTAATTAATCATGATTATGTTTGCAATTATGTGCTTAATTTGAATTTGGGTGTTAATTGCATGATTATATGTGATTTTGGCTTTGTATCTATTTACCGTAGGAAAAATCTGTTAGAATCTGTGCTTTGAACTGAAAATTGAAGGCCTTATCGGCCACAGAAACCGAAATTGGCTACGCCATTGTGATTGGCGTAATTTTTAGAGCCTACGGTGAAATTTAATTAGAAATTGATTTGAATCAAAATAATTAGATTAAACTGATTGAATTAGGCTCAATTACATAGCCTTAATCAAACTTGATTAAGTAAGCATATATAAGGGCCTTATTACACTTAAACTCACCATATTTTGAGCCCAAAATCTGAAAATCACACTCTAGAGAGAGAAGGACTGGTTCTAGAGAGAGGAAGAGGGAGAATTGTGTATTTGGCTCAAAGCTTGTGAATTTGGAAGCTACACTCAAGATCTAACTACATTTGTGAAGATTGGAGCCTTTGGGTGAGTAATTTGATATGAATTCATGTGTTGAGTTTGTAATTATATGAATTGAAAGAGAATATGTAACCAAGAGCAAGAATTAAGTTGTAATTGATGAAATTGAAGTCAATATACACATGCATGTAAGAAATTGCCATGAATTTGCATATTTGAGCATGAAACATGTAGCTCATGTTGATTTGAGAGTCATATACTACATGCATGTAAGAATTTCCATGGTATGGAACTTAATTCAAAAGATTCATGTTACAATTAGAAGTTAATTATGAGAACATGAAGAATATCACACCAAATCATACATGCATGCATAATTCTAATAGATTCCATGATTTTGAACATCATTTGTGCCATTTAAAGTGGGATTGGAGTCAATAATTGACATGCATAGAAGATTTGTGAAGATATGAAGCTTGTATAAAGTTTGAATGCATGAGCTTTGACCATACCAACAGAAATGTTGATTAATTTGAGAATTAGATCATGGTTTTGGACAATTGGTTTTAAATAACCTATATTCTCATGCTATGTAATGTTTTTCCATGATTTTGTACCAAAAACACGAACTTTGAACCTTTGAATGCCAAGTTTGAGCTTCAAGAACAATTCTGGAAATTCTAGAATTTGGCATGTTCGCTCGAGCGGGGAAAGCGCCGCTCGAGCGTGAAATGTTAGTTCCTAGAAGTTTTGCAGACATGATGTCCGCTCGAGCATGGAAGAGTTACTCTCGAGCGCCCAAACACACACTTTGGCTCTCAGCTCGAGCGTCCGAAGTCACGCTCGAGCTTAAAAATGAAGTAACCAGTACTTTTGCCGACCAAAAGGGTCCGCTCGAGCGGTGAAAGCTACGCTCGAGTGGGAAGCCCAGTTTCTGAAATTTTGAAAAGATATTTTGTGTTTCATTTTCTGTTCTCTTTCATTTCTAAGCACTCTTAGGCATACATTGAACATTATAAATGAGTTAAAGAGATAAGAAAGCGGTCTAAGAGGAATATGTAAATTAAGAACGGATTGAATAGCTTGTGACCCAATATGTGTTATGTACTGTGTAGGGTCAAGCACGAGGGCAAATTCATGGGCGAAACACTGTGAGTAATATCCTAGTAAAGATATTTTCAAATACGTTACTTTCCAAATGCTACTTCTGTATAAGCTTCATGAATTCGTTGATTTGAAATATGAATAAGTATTCTATATGCCTAATTTTGTATAAGGCCGCTTGATACGTTTGATATATCTGAATTTGGCCTAAGGCTGTTTGCCGTTTGATAAATTTGACATGTCCAAATTGGGCCTAAGGTCGTTTGCCACTTGATATGTTTGAATATAAAGATGGGCCAAAGGCCGTTTGAATACCGTGATGGGCCGAAGGTCGTTTGAACATGAGCGTAATGGGCCAAAAGCAGTTTGAATGAAAAGGGATCATGATCATGATCATGAATATGAATATGAAATACGGATAGATATGAATATAAAGAGAATGGGCCCGAGGCCGTTTGATACGCCTGATATGTTTGAATTGGGCCCGAGGCCATTTGATATGTTTCAATTGGACCCAAGGTCGTTTTGAATAAAGAGTTGGTTGGACCAAAGGTCATTTTGTATAGATGGACCCAAGGTCGTTTTGTTTTATATAAGAATTGGACCTGAGGTCGTTTTGCATATGGATATGATGTGTTGGACCCGAGGTCATTTTGCTTTGTTGGGATTTGTAAATCTGATGTGAATGAGAATAGTGGTTCAAATGTGTACATTATAAGTATGACTTATTTATGAACGAATCTCATTCATTAACCTCTTTATTTTGATGTTATTCACTGGGCATTAGCTCACTCTTATTTATATGTATGTAGGTGAACAAAGGGACGTTCAATCCCAGCCTTAGTGGAATTTAAGAAAAGAACCCGAGTTTTGTGAAGTCAGCCCAGGTGCCTCACGTAAGAGGCTTTGTTTATGATCTTTGTATTTCTTTTGCTATTTCTATTGGTCATGATAGACCATTTATACGTGTAAGCTTCTGGTTTAGCTGACTATGTGTTTGAATGACCCTGGGTATACAAGATGTTAACTACTAATATGTGGTGTGAGTCATTATTAAGTATATGTGAAATGTTTTATTATGCCATGTAAGCATAGCTTTTTGGACAATTTTTTTAAGTTTGCTTTCGCATCTGGCCCCATATATTAATCATTAATTGATATCAGCTTTGAGGCCGTAGGTGATCTCTTGATTACTGGTCGGTTATGACCTTAATCTATAGGGGCGGGTTTGGGTCATGACAGATGTGCTCCGTTAATTGAAGGTTAATCCTTGTGCAAGTAATTATCGCGTAAAACCTAGAATGGAACGGACGTATTTAGACTCTTGCAATGTTTTGATTTGGTGATATTGTTGGGTCCAGATGGGACCTTCAGGAGGATAAAACTTGTTTGGAAAAATAAGGTTGGATTCGGGGTGATAAAGCCTTTTCCTTTTCATCGTCCCTTTTGAGGTGCACCGCTGGCATTGCGCAATATATAATCCTTGCAGCCATCCATGGCAAGGTCTGCAAAGCAACAAAAGGGGGAGTTCTGATTAGTCCGGTGTCCAATTCTTGCGATTATGAGAATGAAATCTCTTTGGGGGATTTCTAGATTACTAACATCTAACCTTTTATTCCTTTATTAGTGAATGATTATCATGCTTCATTACTTGCTTGTTATAATTGTGATGGTGTATTGCATTGGAAAAAATGGACGGGGTATGTGTGCGTTTATTGGGCATTCAAAGCTCATGGTGTTTTATGCTAGGTATTGAAGACTATTAGACTGGTTAAAGGAAAAGCTAAAGTGTTTGAATACGTATGGCTACCCTATGAGAGTTGGGAACTAGTTTTGTGAACATGTTTTGAGATTGTAATGATTAATCGCTTGTTATATTTAAGACATGATTTTGTAATTATTATATATATCAATTGTAACATTTCCTTATACTCCGTCAACTCATGTAGGCCTTGTGTTAATACCTTGCCAAGATCTGTCAAAAATGTAATACTGCTATCTAAGGTAGTTGGACTTAGAAGGGGGACTACATTGACTCTTTTGACTTTCTTAGGATCTTGTTTGGTTATTAGCCAAAGGACTCATTAGTGACATTTCCTACTTTTGTAACCTTAGATAAACAATGTATTATTTGTTATTATATTCTCTGATGTTCCTAATTTTTGGGGCGTCGTAACTTGGTATCAGAGCCTAGGTTCAACCCTTACCCACGCGTTTCGACCTACGGTTAGAGACTACCTTCTTCTGGCAATGTTATATTATAATAACACCATTTACTCTATCCACCAAAAGACATTAAAAATCAAAAAATTTCTTAACCAACCTTAGGACGTTTCTTCAGATTTCAAGCATGGCAACGTTGGCTCGTGAAGCTGTATAGTGGTGCGCTAGCAATTCCAACATCAGAATCGGGGAGCTAAAGAAAGTATTTTAAGTAAGACCAACAGAACCAAACTTTCACAATGAGGAAGGAGAATCTTGATCAATGAATCAAGACATGTAATCTGTCCCAAAACGATTAAGAATGATGATGGAATCGGTAGTTGAGTAGGACTACATTAGGAAGCATATTAGGAGTTACTTGAATTAGAAGCATTTCACCTTAGTAATTCCCTTGACTAACCATGTTAGAAAAACCCTACCTGCACCTAACTGTACATTGGCAGATGTTGAACCATACACGAGCAAACAATTACACTATTAACAGCCACAACACCAACCACAACGATGACGCCAATATTAATAGGAACGGGACACCAGGGGTCAACAATCACATCCTTGCACCCACCGCCAACTTACTTGAAAAAATCAAAAATTAAATTTTGGAAGAATTAGGAAGGCTGAGGAGCACACGTTAGAATGAGAGGACACATCTATTTTCTGAGTTTCGCAAATAGAGACCACTGATCTTGACTAGCGAGCCCAATCCTATGATCGCTGAAAATTGGATTTGGAAATTGAGAAGATGATAGAGACAATGGGAATAGTCAAGCATACAGACAAGATCACTCTGGCCGTTTACCAGTTGAAAGGTGAGGTGGGCCATTGTTGGACCTTAATCAAGGAATCTAAGGACATCGCAACTATGACTTGGGTGCAATTTAAAGAATTTTTTTTGAGGAAGTACTTCCCACACACTACTGGATAGGAGAGAATTCGTGATTCTTAATTCCTAGAGCAAGGCACGATGACGGTGACCTAATACATGGCAAAGTTTGAGGAGTTAGCTCGTTATGCAACTTGACAAGTAGCCGATGATAAAGAGAAAACACAAAAATTTGAATGGGGTCTGGACCCTATAATCAGAGGAGGGGCTTTTTCCTTGCGACTTCACACTTTTGTAGATATGGTAGACACAACACTAGACGTAGAATGGGAGGTGATAGATACCAGACGGATTTGGAGCCTAAAAAAAGCCCATGTAGAACTAGAAAGGAGCAGCTGAAGGCATGCAGTACAAAAACCGTACTCCAGGGCACCGTGATTACAACAACAACCACAACAAAGTATCAGAAGGAAAGCTTTCAGGCACGATCAACATGGTTGATCCAGTGTTACTATTGCTAGCAACTAGGGCACAAGAAGAATGAGTGTCCCCCCAACTTGTCCAGTCAGGAAATCAAAGAGCAAGTATGACGACAAACATGTAAGGGATTGACGAGTGGAAGCTATAGAAGAACAAGCCAGGACCAGCTAGTCAACAATACCAGAGAGATGGAGGCAACAAAAGGCCAGGGCTCAATAATAATCAGAAGCCAACCAGTAGAATATTTTCACTACAAGGAGAAGAAGACGAAGACCTCACTAAGTAGTACCCTGAGAGCAAGAAATACAACACATACGGACCCGAGAAACTGCAGTACGTGCCTTGGTTAACCTAGAAGAATGTAACTAAGCAGGTAGAGCTCTTTTGGAATGACTTTTGTAACCTGAACTTAGGCAGTGTAAATTTCCTTTATTTAAACTAGTCTTAGAACTTTTGAGTACATATTTTGTTTGTCACATTCCTTCATATCTACAATATGTGTTAGGTCATAGGAATTATTTGTGCCATTTCTAAGGCAAGAAGATACCCAACTCCGACCTCATCTTAGGAATAGATTCGTTACTCGAACCTTAGCAATTATTAATAGTTGCCAAAAGAAAGAGATGACTCACCCATCCAATGGAATGCTTTTATTAATTAAGGGGGAGGAGATGGAGGGATATATTAGTTTCTATCAACAAACGCAATGACATCGGTACCAGTGGATCAGAAAAATAAATTCTTAACAAACATGAGGGCATTTTTTGGCCTGGACTATCACCGCCTCAGGAATTGATAGAAATGATCTTCACATTGAAGCAACAACATCGTAACCTAGATGGCAAGTAGTTCAAAAATTTCACAAATCACAAGAGATGTATGTACCCCTTTCACATCATTAATTAGAAAGGAAATTTGACTCAACGAAGACGCTATTATTAGAACGAGGCCATTGGTGGCTCTAGACAGAAGGCAGAATAACTTAAGAGGAAAATATAATCTAGATGATTAAAGTACGAACCTACCTAGAAGCGGGATGATACAATGAGTACAAATTAGCCATAATTATTTTATTTTTATTTATTTTTTATTTATTTATTTTTTTCAGATTGGAGGAACAACTTAAATTTCAAGGAAAAAATTTGTTTAAGGGGGATAGGTTGCGAGACCCCTAAATTTTGTAAATCCTAATAAGACCCTTAATTTTGAATTATTATAATAAATGCCCTTAGATCCTCGTTTATTTGTAAAATTAACCCTAGAACAAAAAACGTATCACGGATGAACCCGTACAAACCCTAATCAATCCAAGTAACTTAGAAATCGTTTTTAACACTCTAGTACTAATTATTTAACTCTTAAATTTTAGATTAGTAGCTTACAATCCTAATTTTCGATTTTTATCATTTTCATTCGGGTATATGTCTTTTAATTCAAAGCGAGATCATTCAAACCAAATTATTTTTGCTAATATTGTTTTAATTAATAATACACTTGAAATAGATATTCTAATTAATTCCAAGCCCACACATTTTATTTTAATTACATTTTCAGCCCAAATCATTCTTTATACATATAAAAGTACGCCCAATATTATAATATTTTTTCCAAATATCTACAATATATACACATATATATAAGGCTTTGTATACAAATAAATAAGAAAAAGTCCCTCAAATCTATACCACATGGCTAGCCACCCTATAAATAAACATTGTACTGTCCTTTTTGAAACAAATTTCATAAATTTAGGGAAGACTTTTGATTAGGACCCCAAAATCTAGGGAACTTTTCTTGTACTTGACACTAGCTTAGTTCTAATTAAAGATAACCCTAACTAGAACTTGTTTAAGTACACAATTAGGATGCTAATCACGCCTCATTCCATTACATTCCAACTAAATCCAAAGACTATTCAATTCCTTTGGGACCAAGGGCATTTTGGACTTTTCACACCAAATTTTCTATAAATACATCACCACCCCCTTAGCATTTGTATACTCAAACACACACCCACACTACACACGGCTGAGGTAGGGGGAGGAAAGAGTAAGCTTGAAGGGATAGAAAGAAACAGAGAGAAGACTTTGTCCAAGCCATAGCAATCTAGCAAATAAGTAAGCCATGTCACCATCTCTCCTTCTATTTCTTTTTTCAAATACATGTTATTAGATATTTAAAATCGTATTTTTAGATGTGTTGTAATGGTGTTCATGTGTTCAAAGTTGATGAATTGGCCTTTGATCCTTCTTCTACTTATATTTTCCTCTTAATAGATGCAAAACTACATTTTTTTCCCCATATCTTACATTATTTCCAAAGGCATAGCATCACTCTAAAAATTTGAGTTATTGATACATTATTTAGTATGTTTTTATCTCATATCTCACCAATCTTCTTATTTTGAGTATTGTGCATGACAAACCTGTTTTACTGCTAACTTTTAAAAAATCTAGAAAAATGTAGAAAAATCTACTGGACCTTAGTTTTATGTCAGAAACTTTCTTAAAGAGTTAGCTTTTAGGAAAACTCTGTCATTGAAAAAGAGTGAGATGTTTGAAAGAAAATTCGATTTTCGTAACGGTCGACGAATCTGGACAGCGCTAGAGCGCAAAATGTTCTGAAAACTAGATGAAGTTTTCTACGAACCATAGGAAGGCTAGGCCCGAGAAAAATCTAAAATAGACCTTTTGATTCTAATCTTTAGATGGCATTGAATTTGGAAATTTAGTTTTGCTTTGGTGTTTTATGCTATTGTCTTCATGAGTATGATTATTAGTATATGATCATGTCTTGGTATGATATAACATGTGTTATTGTGATATTCTTTATCTTCTTCATTGATGATGCTCATGCTTATGCGGATATTACAATCTTGTTAAGCTGTTCTAACTTTGATTTAAGATATCTAACTCAACGATAACCTTAATTGGGGTGGTATTGGGTTTTCGATCACTTGAATAATGATGAGATGATAATGTGTTATGTACGGATTGATGGGATGTGCTCCCTTAATTGAAGGTTAAGTCTTGCGCAAGTCATTATCATGTAAACCCTAGAACGGAACGGACGTATTCAGACTCGTGCAATGTTTTGATTTGGTGACATAAGGTAAGGTCCAGATGGGAGATTCAAGAGGATAAAAACTTTTTTGGAAGGATAAGGTTGGATTCGGGCAGATAAAGCCTTTTTTTTTTTCGCCGTCCCTTTTGAGGTCCACCGAAGGCATTGTGCGATATATAATCGTTGCAAGCATCTGTGGTAAGGTCTGCAAAGCAACAAAATGGGGAGTTCTGAATAGTCTGGTGTCCAATTCTTGCGGTTGTGAGGATGAAATTTCTTTGGGAGATTTCTAGATTACTAACATCTAACCTTATAACCCTTTGTTATTGAATGATTATCATGCTTCATTACTTGCTTGTTATAATTGTGATGGTGTATTGGATTGAGAAAAAGAGACAGGGTGTGTGCACGTTTACTGGGCATTCAAAATCCGTGGCATTTCATGCCAGGTATTGAAGACTATTAGACCGGTCAAACGCAAAGTGAAATGTTTGAAGACATATGGCTACCCTTTGAGAGTTTGGAACTAGTTTTGTAAATACATTTTGAGATTGTAAGTGATTAATCGCTTGTTGTCTTCAAGACATAATTTTGTAATTATTATATATAATTTTTAACTTATCCTTATACTCTGTCAACTCATGTAGACCTTGTGTTACTACCTTATCAAGATCTGTAAAAAAAGGTAGCTTTGTTATTTAAGATGGTTGGACTTAGAAGGGAGGCTATATTGATTCTTTCAACCTCCCTTGGATCTTGCTTGGATATTTTCCAAAGGACTCATTAGTGACGTTTTCTACTCTTATAACCTTAGATAAACCCTATATTTATTTGTTATTATATTCTCTGATGTTCCCAATTTTTGGGGTGTCACAGGTTACAATCCCCATTCCAAAAATCAAGCTTGTTCTTTTTAAATCACTTAGAAATTTAGTCCACTATCTTTTTTTTTTTTTTTGGACAAAATATCACAATGATAACAAAATATACCTCAGGTATGCAGGCCACATCGTCAATTCTTGTGATCAACTAAGCAATGATCCCAGAACCTTCAAAAAAATTAGTAGCCTATACTGACATTCCATAAATGCAAACTACAAGTAAACATTACGAATGTCTTTTACACTAGTTTTGGAAAACACTAAAGCACAAGATGTTAAACAAGCTGACTAATTAAGTAGATAAAATTTCAACTCCTCTCTGTGTACAGTGTAATGAATTCCATAGAACAAAGGTTCAATTCCAACAGTGGATCTCGCTATATTTTCATTCCAATTACATTGAGAATTTATAAATTTTTCTATGAAGAACTATTGCATTCATAATAAATATTACCACGGGTAGGTTTAGCATCTCTTCCACTGTTGTGATTGATTAGAAGTAAAAATCACTACAAGTTTACATTCTTCAAAAGATTTGGTATGCCTTACTAGAACCTAGAAAGCTTAGATAAATCAGAAACCATATAAAATATCCCAAGACTTTCAATTTAACAACACAATTCAGTGATGTGAGCTTATGTTTAAGCCAAATGTACATTAGTCCCAATCTCTTCATATATATATACACACCATATTCATGTGTATCTTTAAAAATAACATAAATTCAGAAGACTAGAGAAGACTCAATGATCGAGACTTATTAGAAAACTTAAAAGCAATTGCTACCGAATATCAAATCCATTTATACTTTCATCAATTCACACTGAGACACGTCTATACTTCGATCAATTCACAACATAAGAGATTAATTTATCAAAAATTGAAAAGAAACGGATAAAATAAAAAAAAATTCAACAAGAATGCACTCCAAATCCATCAAAAAGAAAATATGCATATAGATAAAAACATCTACAAGAACATGAGAACAAAGAAAACAAAGCGGAGCTCTAACCTATGAACCAAAGAGATTGTCAGGGAGAGATCGTTGGAAAGAACCCTACCCACAAGAATCGCAGAGAGCTGCGAAGCAAATGAAAAATGATGAGAGAGGAAGAATCCATAGCTAGGTGGATAAAGTCAAAAATTACCAAGCCTATGTGCAGAGTTAGCAACCAATATAAATTGACAAAACTATGATAATCATAAAAGAATCCACTATAGAAGTTCCAATCCTAGGTGCAACTTTTCACAAGAAAAAAAACTCTCAGGCAAATTTACTACTTTCTATTTTGACACATAGATAATAATTGTGACCCGAAAAGCATTCTAGTTGATTCAGATAAAAATTGCTCTGTCAAGCCTGGTCGTATTAGAAGTTGTAATTACTGAAGTTGGATTCAAGCTATTACCATTGTATCAATTACATGCGTCTGCCTTCAACATTATTGTATCAAGCTATTACCATTTATTCAACATCTCAATTTGGGGTTGGGTTTGTGTAAAGGTATGCCAATGGAAAAAGAAAACCCGAGAGGTTGAAATTAGAGGAAGAGAGACAGAGAGAGAGAGAGAGAGAGATAGAGAAAGGGAGAAATAGAGAGTACATACCTGGGGTAATGCTCCAATGGTGGATTGACAATGGTGCGATGGTGGTATTCGTGTCTGATGGTGGTGCTCATGTGCGATGGTAGTGTTGTTCATGTACTCGATAGCAATGGAGACAAAAACAAGAGTGATAATCTGAGGAGGGCAGATGAGAGAGAGAGAGAGAGAGAGAGAGAGAGAGAGAGAGAGAGATGTGAGAGGATTAGAGAATCCGTGTAAGAGTGTATTTTTTGACGACTAAAAATATTAGTAGCAAAATTGCTTGAAAGGATGACGTCTTTTAAGACCTAACTCATTATTCGTTTTTTCCCGACTAACTTTTTTAGTTGCCAATAGCCAATAAAAACATTTCTTTCACCAACTAAATACTTTAGTAGTGAATTAATTTAGAAATTCCTCCAAAATGCCAACTAAAATTTAGTAGCTAAAAGTTAAATAAATACCGACTAAATTATTTGTAGTAGCTAAAGATTGTATATTTAGGGACCGATTTTTTTTAGTCTCCCAAAATGCTATTTTCAATGACTAAAACTCAATTAGTCGCCAAAAGTAAAATAAATATTGACAAAAAATTTTTTAGTAGCTAAAGATTGTATATTTAGGGACCAAATTTTTTATTAGTCACCCAAAACCCTATTTTCAACGACCAAAACTCAAGTAGTCGCCAAAAGTAAAATAATACTGACTATGTTATTTTTAGTAGCTAAAGATTGTACATTTGCTAACCAAATATTTTTTAGTAGCTAAAGTGTGTACTTTTGCGGACTAAATATTGTTTAGTAGCTAAAGTGTGTACCTTTGTCAACCAAATTATTTTTAGTAGCTAAAATGTGTACCTTTGGGGACTAAATAACTTTTAGTCACCAAAGGTGTATTTTTCTATAGTGAAAGAAAAGCAAGAAAAAGCATCAATTCGAGAAAAGCAACTAACTTAAATCCAATTCGGTGCAATATTTGGTTGGCAAGAAGCCAATGAACATAAACACAACACCCAATATAAGGTTTAAACTCCAACACACAACACTCGTGCAATTTCTTTCATCAAAAAATTGTTTAAGTTCTCTAAAATACTTTCACTTCTAGAGCATTGATCTTCCATTTTGAACTGTTTCTTTGAAATTTCGTTTTTTGTTGTTGTTTTTTCCTCCCTATTACTCGATACACCTTAATCTTTACAGCTAGTAGTCCAAGCTTGGAATTTTCAGCCTTGCAAAACACCAATTCAGACTTTTCCTTACTCTTGAAACATGACGAAAAGGAAGAACCAAAAGAAACAGAACTATTAGACTACCAAAAAGAAATAGAAATATTAGACTACTATAAGAAATAGAAATATTACCATTATATGTGTAATGGAAATTGTCCATTACAAACATATAATGAAGATGATCAAAGTCTGGGTTCTAGCATCCTATAGTAGTTCCTTATTGGAAGGGTGGCAGTCTATGAGGGTGAGGAAAAGAAAAGAATTATATGGAAATCATTACTGTTTGCTGTCATTTGGACGATTTGAATTTCAAGAAACGATTTAGTGTTTAATCAAGTACAATTGGGCGTTCTTACCTGAATTGATCTTGTTGAGAGTTGCATTTTGGGTAAAGGCCAAATCAAATTTCAAAGGGTTCTCGGTGCAAGACATTGTGTTCCAATTGCAACAGATTAGAAGGTCAATTTATTTTATTTTATTTTTTTTCAGCAAAATAAAATTTATTAATAAGAATCAAGGAGGTGACTATTAAGGTTGAATTTAATGGTGCAACTTCTTTACAATGGTGGAAGGTTTCTCTATTTAGTGGTGGAAAGGTGGGCAGTGTGTCTTGGTGGTGATGTACATTTGTCTCTTGTGAAGTTTGGAATTGTTTTTCATTCTTTGGCAAGTGATTTTATTTTATTTTATTTTTGGGTAATTACTTTGGCAAGTGCTGAGTGAATGTTTGTAGGTGGTATGACTAAGGTGTGGTTTTCTTTGTTCTGTTTGATGTTTTTGTTTCTCTTCCTTTCTTTTTGCTTGGGTTTTGGATTGGTGTCTCGCAAATCTTGGGCTTGTGCATATATATGATTGGGCTTCATCTTCGATGCCAACCTAGTTGAGATTGGAGATGTAGCCATGATGCAGTTTGCACTTGTTTGCTCTTTGTTAATATTTCAGTTTCAATGTTTTATATATACTGTTAAAGTATCTAACTCAAAACTAATTGACAATGAAGGGAGTGTCTCTTGCATTATATTATTAACCAAGCTTGAGTGTCTCAGATTGACGATGCAAATTTAAGTCTAACACTCCCCCTTACGCGTTGCCCGATAGCACTTGGAGGTGATTGAGAGTTGCAATTGAGAGATGAACTGTTTGTACCACATGGACAATTTCTACCACCTGATGTAAGAGACCACCCAAGACCCAGTTCTAATACCATGTTAAAGCATCTAACTCAAAATCAATTGGCAATTGGCAATGATTGAAGAGGCTCTTGCATTATATTAATTAAGTTTGGACGATTTAGATTGGCGATTTAAGTTTAAGTCTAACATTTGCATTGTCTATCATCAATAAATTTTTCTTTTGTTGATCAAAATAAATAAATAAACAAACATGTGGCTTCGAATACAAGATATATTGCCTGTTCTGATATAGTATTAAATTATTTACTGCTAATTCATCTTAAAGTTCAAGATATATATTGTATCCACAAACATTATTGGCATTAAGTTTTGAGTTATGTGTTGTTAGAGTTTCTTATATTTTTAATTGTCTAGTTTGATGTGTTTTTCTTTATATTTATGAAAAAGGTCTAGGTGGACTGAAAAAATCAAACACAAAATGCATAGATATATGAGATCAAAAAAAAAAAAAAAAAAAACATATATTGGCATGACCAACTACAAATATAAATAATTTTTGTTTCATATCTATGCATTATGTGTTTTATTTTTTGTGTGCACATAGCATACACCTATATATTTATAAATAGGAAAATGCTAAAAAGTACATTTCAGACATTGTTAACATTAAAATTAAGATAAAAAGTATCTTAGAAACGAGCAAGCGTTAAAAATGATATTGATTGAAATAAAAAGTATATTACATTCAATAAAAAAAAAATGTCTTGTATTCTTTAACTCTTTTGTCTTTTGTCTTTTTGTGTGTATATGTGTGTACATCGGAACACTTGTTAACAACACCTTTATGAATAATCTGTTACGCCCCAACTTTTATTACTTTTATTACCTGAATTCATCACCAAATCCTTTATATTATTACCATTTTCAATAATGCCATACATCCAAGAATATGAACAAAGAATAAATAATAACATTCTCTCACAATAATGATGACGACATATACATAAGAAATGGTACAACGCTCTTAGGCTTACATTGAATAACAATAAATAGAAAGAGATTTACCCTTATACATTATATGGCACTCGACCAACAGATAAAAAGGCCTCGTGGCCAACAAAGCAAAAGATGTCAAGCCTTAAACAATCTTCCAGCAGGTACCTAAAAAATTTGTCGACATGTGGAATGAGCACTAAGCCTAGTAGAGATCCCAAAAATTCTAACCAATCACAACATATAGCTAGAATTGATCATGCATGCACCGCGATATACCATATAAGTATGTGACAATTAATATCCAAAAGTATACTTGCATAAACATGTTTTTCCCGAAAACATCCTCTTGAAACAACACAGTATAAATCCAATTTTCTCTTTGTAACTCTTGCTTTACTACCAAAAACATCTCACAAAATCCTGTTTTTGTTTAATAAAAATCCTCCACGTTGACACAATAAGTTTTTCTTTAAAACATCTGTTCTGAAACACAACCCACATATAAGTCATAACCCAGCCTCACATCTCAACACATTATACGTGCCTATACCTCAGCACACCTACCACACCAAGGCCATAGACCACGGGGTAAGGAACGTCATATTAGGAAAATTATGAAACACATATATCCAAAAATAAATAACCAAGAGTAATACATACTACCAACTTCATCACCACTGGTATACAACACTGATAGCAGATTTTACTACACAAATAACACATTAATGGTTTACCGGCCTCACTCGGTGGGGAATGACCCAAAAGTCATACTCTCTGGGTGCAAATCAGAAGGGAGAAAATCATTCTCTAGGCGCCACGCTTTGCCAGCTCAGATACGGCGAGAAACGGAGCTCAATTCACACTTTACTGGGCTTAAACCAGTAGAGAGAGAAAACCTCTTTCAAGATACCATGCTTTGCCGTCTCAGATACGGCAGGAACCGGACCCTCACACACAAAACAATAACAACACAAAACACTAAACTACATAAATACATACGTGAGTGTAGTAGACATACGTCATCCAGTTTCCACAATGACGACCACTATCAGTTAAATACATTAACTCATTTATTTCAAAATGTGCTTCACGCACTACCGTTCAACGCTGGTGGTATTCCTTTATTTCAAAAGCATTCCCAAAATACTGTGAGTTATTAGTCTTCAAACCATCACTATCTAATGACCATCTCACAACATAAATTACGACACCAAAAATGGAATTGCCTATTTACAATATCCTCTAACAATGATTATCACATAATCTGACATGCAAACTCTACACATGACATCTACTAATCAACAAACAATACCATTCTCCATCGATGGCCAAAGACAAAACTCTAGGACACCAATCATTAACAATAAAAATAACTATATATAGAAACCAAACTCCAGCTCTCTAGTTTACGAAAGAATAAACAAATATCTGTTTGTTTTGAAAACCAATTCACAAATCTCCAATTCCCCAACGTGCTCAACTCATCAATATCCACCTAGTGCTTACCCAAAATCTCCAATTTAGTTATGCTCAACCCATCAAAACCCACCTACTACACAAACCACATTATTTTTCTTAATTTCTTATTTACAAGCTCCGACTTCCCAACCCCATATCCCAAACGTTGTCAACAATATATAATCAACCACCAACTCAATAGATAACTTGCAAACTAAAACCCAAACCATCCAATATGATTTTTAATAAAATCCACCATTAAACTATGTTTTTAAATGCCATAAAAATTATCACAGATCCATCTATAGCGAGGTATTGAAAAGAAGCTTGAGAATCCCTACTTTTTGAAGAGAAGAGGAGAAAACAAGAAAATCCATCGGCGACGAAAACATGATCTGATTAGATTAAAATGAAATCCTCACGACCTTCTACATTTTGGTCTACGAAACTCCAGTCAAAGATCACTCAAAATAGATGAAACCCAAGCTTGAAAGCTTAAAAGGTTCGAAAATGAAATGGAGAGAGATGAGAGAGAGATAGAGAACCAGAAAAAGTGATATTTTCCACGCACTGACGACTTATATATACGACTCATCATGGCCGCAATCCAAACCATCGCGGGCGTGAACTTGCCACCTCAATAGGTCACGCGTGCGACCTCCTGCACCGCCGGCGCGATCGCCCAGTCACCCAGGTCGCGGACGCAACCACCCTGACTGTGGGTACAAGCCCTCTACTTGCATTTTATTCCCTTTATGTTTTGCCATACTTCTGCCCTTGAAGTTTTTTTTTTTTTTTCTTCCCATTTTAGTTTTTCAAGTTTCATGTGTTTTCGAATTTACTTTAAAAATTAATTTATGTTCAAAATTAGATAGAAAATACCATGTTAGCTACATGTGACATAAAAAAAAAAAGTTACTATATTAAAATTTTGATTTCTATCAGATGTCTGAATTATATATAATAAAAAAAATTATGTTATATAGTTGTCAATGTGTCATTTTCTATCTAATTTTGGATATAAGTTAGTTTTTGAAGCAAATTAAAAAAAAAAAAATTGAAATATCAAAAGCCAAAGTGGAAGAAAAAAAACTTTAAAGAATAAAATGGGAAAATAACTAAACATTAAAGGATAAAATGTAATTATCTATAATATTTATCAATTGAGAAATTATTAAAAAAAAAAGAACAAAAAGATTGCTATGAAAATATTCCACGATCATCATGATAGTTATGACCAAGATCCATAGTACAGTAATTGATGGATTGTGAGTGGGCAGGTGGGTCATGTGCTAGTGTAATGGGTTTGCTCAAGAATCAATTCAAATCATGAGTGTAGCTACTATATATCATTCTGCATTGTCTTCAAGTGTCCCTTGGTCTTATTGGATAGATAGTGAGCAGAGAGCCTCATGCTAACTAAGAATCATATATCATCATGGACCATGTCACATGTCCGAGTGATATCTACATTCATAGAAAGCTCAGTCCACGTAAAAGGATTGCCTCGAAAACAATCTTATACATTACTCTTTGCCTAGAAATTTTTGCATGTTTTTTTTTTTTTTTGATAACTCAGGATGTCTGGGTCAGTTTGCGTGCACCTCGACTAATCCTTGAGAGACCAATCCCACCGTCCACTAGCAGAGGACCCATTTAAAGCCAGAGCAGAGCTCTGTATGGATTGGCTCAACACAAGAGTTGATAGCACCTAAGAGGTTTTTGAACCTGAGACCTAGAGAGAAGCAAACTCCTAAGTCTCAAGCCTCTACCACTAGGCCAACCCTTGGGGGTTTATAAATTTTTGTATGTTAATAGGCCACCACGTAGTACTTATGTTAATAGGGTACTACGTAATATTATCTTTTCTCAATCACAAATGTATTATATTACGATTTCGTTTGGTCTTAAAATATTTTATATCATAAAATATTTTTTATGTAAAATAATTTTGTTAAAAAATAAAATTTTGTTTTGATTTTTTGATATTTAATTAGTACTTAAAATATTTTTTACAACAAAAATCTTAATAAATAACTAATTATAGAGTAAATTTTAAAAAGGAAAAGAACAAAGAAAAATAATATCCAAACATTATTTTCATGTAGAATTGATAATATTTTATATCGTAAAATATTTTTCATCTAAAATTATTTTTTATTTTTGTTTTTTGATATTTAATTAGAACTTAAAATATTTTTTACAGTAAAAATCTTAATAAAGAAGCAATTATAGAGTAAATTTTGAAAACGAAAACAATAAAAGAAAATGATATTCATACATAGTTTTCGTGTAGAATTGAACACAAATAATGTGACAATATTACTTTTACAATTATGAACTATAATAATGAGAATTTTAATTTTCAATGAGTGGATATAAATATGACACATTATTATATTTAAAAAAAAAATTATATACAAATTTTAATGTAACAAAAATAACAACTCCAAAACTTAATTCTCATCAATTACTCAACTATATATATACTAGTGGTTTGCACACAAAATGTGCGTGCAACTCAAAAAAAATAACATTATAAGAATAATAATAAGGAAAAATGCACATATAATATTTGTTTCTAAAGTGGTAAGAGCCTTCATTATTAAACCCATGGTCACATCCTCCTCTTTGCATAATTTTTAGAAAAACTCCAAATATAAATAAAAAAATATGAAACAAATTTGTGTCAACACCACCAGCAAGCAACCTTTACTTTGTAATAGTTAATAGATTTATGAAAATATTATAGAGGGAGAGAGAGGTGTTCAATGTGTATTAAAGTAGTAAAACATGATAACAAAAAATAATTAACTTACGAAATTTTTAAACATAAATCATTTTACTCTTTATAATGTAAAATGTTTTACTTCAAAAATATTTTACTAACTTTTGGTCAACCAAATAACTAGAATAGATAAAATATTTTTGAGCATTGCTATTAAGGCAAAAATAAGACATATTTTTTTAAACCCAATGATGTGACATTCTATTAAATATCTAAGTCAATTCTCTCTCTCTGTTATTCTCTAATTATCAACTGATTATCTTGTTGGCATATCACTGGATCTAAAAAGTGAATTTAGAAAGTAGGCTTATATATCAATTTTCTAATATTTTTAGAGAAAATATTTTACAATAAAACAACCGAACATACATTACAAAAGGTTTCATAACCAAATGTGAAATATATCTAAGTAGATCATTTTGGCATCTAGACACTATGGTTACTTTAGAAATAAAAAATTTAATGACCATTTTATTTGTTGTATTTTTAATGATAAGAGTAGACATTTTAGTAATAAATTATTATCCTTTGGGATCCATTAGGGGTTTAATTTTGGCTGGGCCAGGCCCACACTACAAGAAAAAGCATTTTTGCCGACCACTTTTAGCTACCAAAACTAATTTAGTCGCCAAAAGTCACGGAATTGGCTACCAAAAATAATATTAGTCAGCAAAAGTCAACTTTTTAGCTACCAATTTTTTTTAGTAGGGGAATGTTGATTATTGGCTACTAAAAAAAATTTAGTAGCTAAAGATATTACAATTGGCGACTAAAACAATTTTTAGTAGCTAAACATATGACAATTGGCTACTAAATAAAAATTTAGTAGCCGTAGAGGTACCTTTAGCTACTAAATTGTTTGGTAGCTGAATGAAAATAAAAAAATTAATTTTTAATCTTTGCCGACCAAAATTTTGGTCGCCAAATGTTAACTTTCGGCGACAAAATTGCTTTTGGTCGCCAAAGACCTACCTTTAGCTACTAAACTATTTGGTAGCCGAATGAAAATAAAAAAATTAATTTTTAATCTTTGCCGACCAAGATTTTGGTCGCCAAATGTTAACTTTCGGCGACAAAATTGCTTTTGGTCGCCAAAGACCTACCTTTGGCTACTAAACTATTTGGTAGCCGAATGAAAATAAAAAAATTAATTTTTAATCTTTGCCGACCAAGATTTTGGTCGCCAAATGTTAACTTTCGGCGACAAAATTCCTTGTAGTCGCCAAAGACCTACTTTTGGCTACTACATTTTTTGGTAGCCGAATGAAAATAAAAAAAATTAACAAAATAGTTGTTTTATTTTATTAATAACAATACCATTAGTCTCCACTTGAAAATTTGACTAAACAAAATAGTTATTTAAAAAAAATTAATTATTAAAATAATATGAACTTCTTATTTTGTCCTTTTTTTAAATCCATTAATAATACAAAAAGTACAATTATGACAATTGATATTTCTACAAAAATATACTATCAAAAGGTAATTTTGAAAAATTAATATTTTTAAAATGTAATAATTGTATTATAAAAAGAAATTAAATTCTGAAAATAGACTATTATTTTTAGGTGGAAGAAGTTGTCGGCTTTCATTTGATGGGTTGAACACATCTTTTAATAATTGGGCCCTCACGCGAAAGGTATGCTAAAATGGGCAACTTGTTATTGGCTGTTTGTCGATAGTTTTACATTGCAAAAATTTAAAGGCATAGTTACAGGTCAATCTGATGAATTTAATTTTTAATAATAAATTTATTATTTTTAAAAAGTACAATTAAACTATTTATACTTTTTACATCATCATATTTCAATAACACTAATAAATTAAGAATAAATCAAAATTCACAAATAAAAGACAAAATATCCCAATTATTTATCATTTTAATAAATTTTTCAATATTATTACCAGTACTAATGAAATAATCATTCTACAGATACAAAACATATATTTAAAAAGTTTTAAAAAAATTTCATTATCAAAACGAGGGGTAAGTGTGTAAAAAAAATTCACTCATGACTTATGAGTAAATAAATCTGATTTGTAAGATTTTTTTTTAATTTTATACTTTCTAAATATTTCTAAATTTTGTAAATTTTTTTTTCACAAACTGTGTCATAAAACTCCAATAAAGTAAAAAGTATAAACAATAAATAAAATTAAAAAATATTAATTTAACAAGCCTGATCTATTTTTCATTGACTCGAAAAAAATTAGCAGCAAATATTTGCTCTATTTCTCTCTCTTTTTGTCTATCTCTCGCTCATCTTTTGTTTCTCTCTCTTTTTCTATCTCTCCATCTCTCTCTCTCTCTCTCTCTCTCTCTATCTCTTTTTCTGTCTATCTCTCTCTCCCTGTCTCTCTCTCACTCATCACTCTTCTCTATCTCTCTCTGTCTACTTGTCTATTTGTCTATTTCTCTCTTACTATGTTCGTCTTGCTCACTCTCTTACTCTCATCTTCTCTATTTATCGAGCTCCTTCTCGATTTATCGATTCACTATAAGAAAATACGCTTTTAGCAACCACTTTGTCTATCTCTCTCTCTCTCGCTCATCACTCTATCTCTCTCTCTATCTCTCTTCTTTATCTGTCTCTCACAAAATTAAAATATTTTTAAAATATTTAAATATTTAAAATATTTAAAATATTGATTTGAATTAAGTTTTGAAAAGAGTTTTGAATTATCTGTCTTCTTTATTTATTGAGCTCCCTTTCGATTTATCAATCCACTACAAAAAAATGCACTTTTAGCGACCACTTTGTCTCTTTCTCGCTCATCACTCAGTCTCTTTCTCTGTCTCTCTATCTCTTTTCTCTATTCGTCTCTTACTCATCTCTCTCTCTCACCACCCATCTTCTCTACCACATTTACCACTACTGCAAATGCCATTCAACTACCATCACTCTTATTTTTCTCTCTTTCACTCATCACTCTTCTTTCTTTGTCTGCATGTCTATCTGTCTGTGTGTCTTTCGTTCATCTTTCTTCTCTTTATCTCTCATTTGTCTTCTCTCTATGTCTCTATTTTTCTGTTCTCTCTCTCGTTCATCTCTTTTCGTTCTCTTTCTATATATCTCTCTCATCGCTTGTTTCTCTCTATTTTTCTATATGTCTCTCTCTATCTCTTTCTCTGTCTGTCTTTCTGCCTGTCTCTCTCTATATCTCTTTCTCTCTTTATCTCTCTCTCACTTATCACTCTTCTCTCTTTGTTTCTCTCTCTATGTCTGTTTGTCTGTCTCTCACTCTTCTCTCTCTCTCTCTCTTTCTTTCTATGTGTCTATCTGTCTGTTTATCTCTCTCTCCCATTGTGTTCACATTGCTCACTCTCTCCCTCATCTCTGTGTCTCTCTGTGTCTCTCACTCATCTATCTCTTCTATCATCTCTTTTCTCTCTCTGTCTCTTTCGCTCATCTCTCTTCTCTTTATCTCTCTCGCTCATCTCTCTTCTCTCTATCTCTGTGTGTCTCTGTCTATCACTCTCTCCCTCATCTATGTGTCTCTCTGTCTATCACTCTCTCTCACCACCCATCTCTTCTATCACCTTCACCACTACTGCAAACACCAGTCCACCACCACTATTACTTCTATTGTCACTACTTCACCTCTACGACTACCATTACTACTACTATCGCCACCATCTCTTCCCATTTTTTACATATCTTTTCGTGAAAAATTAAAAAAATACCTCAAATAAAATTAATTTTTTTACATTATATTTTAATTAAAAATTATTAAAAAAAATCTACTCCCAAATTTAGCATAAAAATAACTTTTCATCAAATTATACTTTTTGATCACCGGTGTGCTGAAAGCACCGCGCGCCTCTCACGCGAAAATTTGAATTCAGACAGCGCCAAGAAGCCACTGCCCCCATATCACGACCAATCTCTGCCTCACGCCTCTCCCCTTTTTATGTCTCAGATTTCAGACAATCTCTCTCTCTTTCTCTCATCAGAAACCCTAGAAATGCTCACTCTATCTTGAGATTCAAACGCTAAAATCACTCACAGATCTTCACACCAATCACTCCCAAACCCAAAAATGGCTTCAATCAAATCCGCTGCATTGCGATACAGCTCTTTCGATTCTCGATCTTCGACTCAGTCTCACCAGTCCGATCCATCGTCCTCCACCGAGGTCAACAAACCCAAGCAATCCTCCCTCAAACGCCTCATCGCCGGATCCACCGCCCGCCGGAGCCAATCTCCGGCCGCGGCAGCAGAGCACAACTCTTCGCGTGCCATCGTCAAGGCCAAATCGTCGGACGTAGCTCAGGTGAGAGTGAAGAACGATGAGAATTTTAGTGCAATGGTGAAGAAATTGATAGAGAAGAGGGCGGCGAAGCCGAAGAAGGCGGCGAATTTGGTCATTCCGACGGATTTTATAGCGGAGGATTTGAAGAAGACTGCAAAGAATGGGTCGAATTTCTCCGGTTTGCATCGGAAGCTGTTTGGAAAGGGGTTGGGGTCGGGGTCGGTGGGGAGTGAGAAGAAGGCTTTGACGGAGGTGAAATCGAATACGAGGACTCTGGCTATGGTGCTTAGGAGTGAGAGGGAGCTTTTGAGTCAGAATAAGGAGCAGGAAGGAGAGATCACTGAGCTCAGGATGATGCTAGAGGGGAAAAACAGAGAGGTAATATATACTCATGTTATGGATATATATGATATGTATATGCATGTGTTTGAGTATATGGATATATCATAGTTTTTGATTTAATTGTTGAAATTTGAAGATTGAAAATGCATTACTGGGATTGCAAGAAATATCAAAGCTTTTAATGAATTTGAATGTACCCCTGTTTCTCAGGAAAAAAATATGTTTCTCAAAAAATGGAACTTCAAGTTTTGAATTTGACGTGCTGATAAAACATTGGTTGTTTTATTTTTATTTGTTTTAATGTATTTGATGGTGTCTAAATTTGTGATATTGTGAGAAGACAGAGATTGTAGATTTGACATTTTTGTGTAACGGGATATAATAGCAATAAAATTTGATTTGGTTCCTATTTACTTGATATAATAGCAAAAATTAAAATATCTTCCATCGCAAAGGTCTCCATCTCGAAGCCTTCTTTCACTACCTCTTCAGCGACTCTAATCCTCCTCTCTCTCCTTCGCCTAAGGTAATTCAAACAAAATCATTCTTAATCTTTCTCGCTTTCGTAACCGCTCGAGCCAGATCCATTTCAAAGAAATAGTATATAGTGTTTGAGTTGAGAATACATTGTTCAAATTTGATTTGAAAATTTTGAGAATGCTGAAAATGTATTTAAGCTTTACTTGTTTACTGTTCAAGTCGATTTAGTAATGGATTGTTGAAATTTGATTTGAAAAACTTGAAGATATTTAAATTGTATTTAAGCTTGAGTTGGTCACTGATTAAGTCAGATCTCAAATGAAAAAATATGAATGCAACATTCAAAAACTAATGGTAAATTAATGATAAATTATATAAATATTAATAATTATAATTTTTTCATTCGTATTATCCAAACTCTAAGCTGTGTGTGGGCCACCACCATATTTACAGTGTCCCAACTCTTTGGTAAGCTGAGACAAGTTATTAATAGGCAAAGTTAGGGAAGTGCTAAACATGGAATTAGATACAGATATAGGATTATTTTATAGATATAGGATTTTGGAATTAGAGATAATTTACGGTGTCCATCTGTAAAGCTATCCTAATCTTTCAAAAGATACCATGGGATATATCATCATACATATATCTATTAACTATATATGTTTTTCTTTTTTTGATGTATATAGATATAGGATTTTGGAGGGGATTTGAGAAAAAATTAGAGATGATTGGGGTTCAGAAGGAGTCTTAAAGGATGAAGAGGCTCTGTGTTTAGATGCAACACATTATGGAAATGTTGCAAGGTTTATTAATCATAGGTAAGTTCAACAAAACACAGAAGCGCATATGCCCTTGTGGCTTCCTCTTAATTATTAATGTGTTCTGATCCTTGTTGGTTGTTCCTCAGTCATTAACATTTGGTTTTACTTTGAAATTATCATAACTGATGTGTATATGTATATGATGGTAAGTTTTCATTTTCATCCATTAAGTTTTCATCCATTTTCATTTTCATCTACTCTTTTTTTCCCCCTCATTTGGTTGTGTTTGTTTCCTGAGAACATGTGTTATTGTTTTAACTTCAAATGAGGTACTTTGTAAAGGTGGTTGGGAAATGGGAGTGGTGAGTTATATTATAGACCTTGTTTGTGGGCCTGAAAGTATAATTTCAGTGTTTGTATAATACTAACTTATATTAAAAGCATGTAGTGTGCATGTCTTAATTTATCCAAAACAGGTTGTATTTTTGTTCCTGTTGCTTTCTAAACTCCTCAATATGTTGAACAAGCACAATTAGGAACAGGTTGACTATTAGGTATTAGGTATATATGGTGGTCGATTGTGGACCTCTGGGAAGATAGCAAACACTTCAATGGCTAAGGATTGCTGGAGGTGGTGGACGAGAAGACCAAGGATTGATTGGTTTAACATGATTGTCAAAAGTCTCATTCATTATGAACTGGAGAAGAAGACCAAGGATTGCTGGAGGTGGTAGTCCCTTTTTATTGATTTTTATCTCATTCATTACAAAGTCTTGCATATAGTTGAAGGGGAGATTGAAATTGATTGATTGGTTTAACATGATTGTCAAAAGTATAGACATATCCTACTTTTATCAAACTCTCTGTTATACATTTAACCAATAGCATTTCTTGCAATATAAATTTTATAAACTAACAACAGGGTAGACAGTAGCCCTGGAAAGGACTCCTAGCTTTACTTAAAATTTAGGGAAATTATAACCAAAGTAGAAACTCCTAAAAATTAAAATTCCTAACAAACATGACTTTCTATGCAAGAGCTTCTTTATTGGCTAATGATGGGCTTTAAGTGGGCTGTTTTTGGAATCCTTGTCTTTCTATCCGTCTATCCTTTATTAACAGTTTGTCTATCCTTTATTAACAGTTTGTGCCTGTTCTCAGTGGACAGAAGGAATGAGAGGAGAGAAACATGAAGGGGCATATATAATCAGTTAAAAAACTCATTTTAGGTAAAGGGCTAAAGGAACTGAAATGCATCTTTATGTAAGATGCACCTGTGCTTTATGAACTGTCTGACAGATTTGTGTAAAATGCATGTGTTCTAGGAACTTTCTGACAGATTTTCATTTATTTATTTATTATATTACCCTATTTAGGGTTGTCATGTCCATTTTTCTAATGTCAAGAATGAATGTAATGGGTTTTAAATAATTTATGGTTGGTGGCTTTTAGATATTGTAACCACATCTTTATATAAAAACTATTATATATATAACGTGGTAATATAAATTTATTTAATTCTTTTGCATGGATAAGATTGTTCAACATTATTACTATTTTTTTTTTAATATGTGCCAATTCTCTCTCTCACTCCTTCCTGTTTCTTTTCCTTTCTTTTCTTTTTTTTTCTTTTTTTAATTTTTATGAATCTCAATAGGAAAATATATGTGTGTGTGAGGGAACTGACCTTGGTTGCTCTTCACTTTTGTTTTGTGTTTTTGATAAGATATATAAGGAGTCAATAGGTACTGCTCCTGTTAATTGTAACTCACAGATACAATTATGTGGACAGAAAAACTAGTTGAGGAGCACAGGGAGTTCGATGCTGGCTACATTTCTACAATTTCTGTTAGGTAATGCTGGCTACATTTCTACAATTTGTGTTCCTCAAGTCATGAATTTTGTATGCATACTTGCATATAAAGGATTTTGTGTTAAACATGGTATTAGCTATTTTATCACTTGTTTACCTATTTTTTATATCCACTTAATAATGCTTGGTATTAGCTATTGGAATACTCTCCTTGGTGTTAAACATGGTATTCATTCTTTTTATTGTCTTCTTTAGAGAGGATGCAGGGTCTCAGTGTCTTTGTCTAAATTATCTTAAATTTATGATTCTTCAAATGCATTTCCATGAAGTTACATGACTCAGCATTGAACTTTTGATTTGTGCTTTAATGTCTAGAATTCATATTATTTATGAATTTGGACAAATCTAAATGGATTTTAAATAGATATAATTGGTGGAGTTCATGATTTTGGATTAAGTTTACCAACTCTAGCTGGTTTTAAATTGTTTTTCTTTTTAATGGTATGATAATCCAATAAATAAGGAAATGCACTTGTTGGAAACTAGGATTTTATGATTTTGTTGCCTTGTCGAGTCTATAATTAGTGTTAGGTGGGGTCATATATCTTAAGTTGGAAAATGCTGCAATCATTTGCTGCTCTTTTTACAGAGCCTGACATGGAAATTTGTGGATGACAAGAATTGTAAGTTCGTAATATACCTCTGATTATGCCATCATCTATTGAATGTAAAAGTTCATCAAATCTGTGGTCATCATTATTATTATTTTCTCCTAAATTTGGCTTAGTTTCTTGGTTAATGCATTTTTTCCATTTAAGATGAAACCCCTATCATTTAGTACTGCAATTTTGATGTTCTAAACAAGTGCTGAAAATCAGCAGCGGTGTGCTGAAAATATGTTGCAGAATGCAGAAATCTAAATGCCAAGATTAAGGAAAATCTTATATTGGACTCCATATTTATCATGTTCTTTTGTGCAAGTGACCAAGATTTCCCAAAATTCTGTTCTCATAAATTGTTTACACTGTTATCCCTCAAGAATAAAAAACTGCAGGCATAGCAAAATATCAATTATATTGGGCAAATATTAATACACTGTTATCAATTGGATTTTGTTTCCAAACATTAAAGGGTCAACTAGTTAGCTTCAATTCCAAAATGGTATGTAAGACAGAGAGAGGGAGAATATATTAGAATTTAGAGTTTTACCCTCTTTTCATTAGTGAACCAACAACATTTCAGTCATTTTTATGCTCCTTGTGCTCTGTCTAATCAGATATGTTTGTATAATAATTGAATCCCCTGTATTGGTATCTATCCAATTTTTATCTATTTGCTTCTCATTAACTCACTCTATTATAAGATTTACCCATTGTTGTTGGTGGTGGTGTAATTGTTGTTTGTGTTCGTGTTATAAAGCTCTAGATGGTGTCCATCTCAGAGTCAGATTTATCAGATATTTTGATATCTGTGCTTGATATCCCAATAACATGATTTCGTATGAATTATTTTACCTGATAAACTAAGATCATAATAACTATCCTTAATAGTCTAAAGTAATGATGAACCATATTACATACACAGTAATTATGTTCCCTAATCCTCATTAATATGTTAGTAAGAGTAATAATTATGTTTCTAAACCCTTAAAGATGTTACTTATACTAAAGAAGGTTCATATGTTCTGTTCAGATTGTTTTTCAAGTACTAGTGAAGGCATTGGTTAGCATGGATCCAGGTGATGACACGGAGTTTCTAAAGAAACAATTTTAAGAATTCATGGTTGGTCTCATATCTTTACCAATTAACATATCTGGAAGTAGACTCCACAAGTCATTACAGGCAAGTTAATAATGTAGTCACATTAATTTCTCTATTTTTCTTATTTTACACTATTATGAGAAATTAATAATAAATTTGAAGATGGGTTGTTTCAGGCAAAGAAGAAAATGGTTGAATGAGTACATAAAATCATCGAAGCGAAAAGGAAGAACAGAGGCAGATCAGAAGTTGCAAAAGATGTAGCTGATGTTTTGCTGAATGATGCAAGTGAAGAGCTATAAATGACGATCTAATTTCAGATAATTTTACATTGTGTAATTGGATCGAGGACACTATGAATATGTATTTCTATATTTCTAAAATGTGTAGTGGGAGTAGTTGGTTATTCCTCTATTATGTATGAAATTAAATTATTGACGTTAGATTAGACTTGGTTCTTATGAAATTTGTAATATATATATAATTGGACGTTCAATATTAATTTTTTGGATGGTTGGAATTAAAATGTGTGCACGTTGTTGAATGCTTGATAACATATTTAGCATTGATGGATTATATTGTTTATACAGGGTACAGATTGTATTAATAATGGATACAGGTTGTTTAGAAAAAAAAATTAAAAAAAAACACGAAAAATTATTTGGCCACCAAATGTTTTGGTAGCCAAATAGGTAATCAAAAGTTTTGGCTACTAATAATTTAGTAGCAAAAACATAACCCAAAACGTTTTTGCCACCAAATAATTAGTAGCTAAAAGATTTGAGAATGAGAGAAAGAAACTATTGGTGACTAATACTTTAGTGGCCAAAACATACCTTTTGCCGACTAAACTAAGATTAGTAGCCAAATGTGTACTTTCAACGACCAATTATTTAGTAGCTAAAAGTGATACCTTCCCCGACCAAAACAAGTTAGTAGCTAAATGTGTACTTTCGGCGACCAATTATTTAGTAGCTAAAAGTGATACCTTCCCCGACCACAACAAGTTAGTAGCCAAATGTGCACTTTCAGCGACTAATACTTTAGTGGCGGAAACATACCTTTTGCCGACTAAACTAAGATTAGTAGCCAAATGTGTACACTTTTAGCGACTAAACAAATTTTAGTCGCCAATACTATCGCCGACAGGGTAAAGGCGACGAGTTTAGCGACGAAAACTTTTGGTCGCTAAATCGTTTCGGCGACTAAATAAGTGACTTTTGGCTACCAATATTTTGGTAGCTAAAAGTGACATTTCTTGTAGTGCCATGTCGGGCTTTGCGGGCTCCCGTAAAAAATCAGGTCCAAGCCCAGGGGTATTCGGACTTTGGACGGGCCAGTGGGCCAGGCCTCGAGGCGGGCTGCTGGGCCTGAGTTTGGGCTTTGGGTGGGCTTGGGCGGGCCTAAACAAATTTTTAAATTTTTTAAAATTTTTTTCACCAAAATTTTATTATTTTTCATTAAAAATAACACTAGGCCTTGGGCAGGCTGGATGAGCCGGGCTTTTGAGTGGGCCTTGAACTGGCCCATGGGACGGGCCAAGCGGGACGGGCCCACGGGTCGGGCTTCAAAACGATGGCCCAGGCCCAGGCCCAGGGCTTCGGGTTGGGCTTGGGCCCAGGCCTAAATGGGCGTAAACGAGCCAGGCCCACTCCGGGCCACAAGCAGGCTTCGGGGCCCCCAAGGGCCACGGGCCATTTTTACACTCCTAAGATCAATCAACCAATCAATTTCATGTGATATTTCTCTCTCTCTCTCTCTCTCTCTCTCTCTCACACACACACACACACGCGCGCGCACACACACACACACACATTTTCTCTAATTACCAACTAATTATCTTATTTACATATTGTTAAACCTAAAAGTGAACTTTTATACCATTTTTGTTCCCAAAAAAGACGTATCAAATTTGAAAGGCACCCCACCCATTCATAAAAGGCACATATTACAAAGGTTGATAGATAAAAATTTTTCTAGAAGAACACGATTTTCACCCATAAATTCTATAATTAGAATTATTTATTTATTTATTTTCATAAAAAAAAATGAGACTTAATGTATTACATATTCAATAATAAGTCTTTCAATAAAGTATATATATCAAAGTACACCACAGATCTGAAAAGAGATAAAAATAACTTTCATGTAGGAAAGATACAAGTCTTTACATAGAAAGAAAACCAAACATTAATGTAGAGAACATAAAATTTATACACAGAGAGACATTATTGTAATACAAAAAAAATTCAAATGGTCACCACTAAACAAACATTACCAATTATCTTCACAATTTGATCATCGTTTCAACTAGTAGTTGTAGTACTTTCATCCCCACATTTACGTTAATAAAAATATTATAATTCTAAAGTGGTCGATCACCTAACATATAAAAGCGTGTTTAGTAGTGCCCGTTCTTAGTTTTGAATTATATCTGAATCTACATCTGAAAGCTTATTCGATGGTAAGCCAATGATAAAGATGAGAGAGGTGGTAGTGGATAGTATGATGATGAAAAAAGAAAAAAAGAAAAAAGGAGAAATTAAGAGAAGATACGGATGGAAGAGCAACGCTAGAAACACTATCCGCTCCCCTTAGAGAGAGAGAGAGAGAGCTGGGCTAGGGTTTCTTACAAATGTACATATGCATTGATCTATAACTAGAACTTATATGTATATTATTCATAATTTGCAAATTTATTTAGTCCCATAACTTTCAAAAGGATTAGAAAAAAATATTTTTAATGTATGTCCAAATTTGACAATGGAATCTCAATTCAATGTGTAGCTTGATTATTTTAGGATTTACTATTAATACTCCACTTTACTTCAAATACATTTCTTTATCCTTATTACACATAGTTACTATTTTCACTCCACTTTGCTTTAAATACACTCCATTATAACTATAATAAAGACAAAAACGGAAGTATATTTGGAGTAAAGTGGAATAAAAATAGCAGTTCCATTATTTTTTATTATATATACATATTATCAAATCTACATTTGTAGAAGGGGAAAAAAAAACCATAGTTATATAATAATGTGAATATCTTTATTATGCATTTTTTTTATAAAAAAAATATCATAATTATAAATGTTCATATTTTTTATAAATAAAATATTGTTAACTTTTAAAAAGTGTAAAAACTAGCGTGAATATTCACAATTTTCAAAAAAATATTCGTATTATACTTATTCATAACAAATGTGAAAGTTCACATAGTCTATTATATAAAATTATAAAAATCATTCAACAAAGAATTATGTGAAAGTTTTTATACATTTTTAGAAATATTTCTATACTTTCAAATTCAAAAAGTGTAAAGGTTTTATATATATATATATATATATATTTTATGTAATTTTATATTCAATTGAGTTCTTATTTGATAGATCATGTTTAGTAGTTTTTTAAAATATAAATTTTATAAAAAAACAGATGCATATATATCGAAAGTTATGAAAAAGGTTGAAACATAAAAATTAAAAAAAAAAAAAGTAGTTTTCATAGAAATATTTTGATCACTTTTCTATATTTTGTATTTACGCATAAATAATGATGAAAATATCTAAAATTTTGCTAAAATTTCAGAAAAAAGAAGAAGAAGAAACACTTAGTCCTTCAAACAACTTATACAACGAGATTTTATTGACTAACAAAAAGTCCTGAAGGTGCGATCAGAACAGAACTAATTTACTAGATCCCATCAAAATTCCATAGTAAAATGTGTTTGGGCAAGAGTAGTGTTAAGATGGGTGACCATTTGGGAAGTTGTAACTCTTGCCCTTTTTTTTTTAACCCCAAGTAGTTGGCCTACTGGATACAACTTGTGATTAGGGATGTGCTTTCTGCAGGTGTCAGGTTCAACTTCTATTAGGTGCTATTAACTCCTTGGGGTTCCGTGGAGTGTGCACTTTGCATGAGTTCCAGAATTGGTTAAAGTGTACGTAAACTAATCCAAACACTCAATTGCCAAAAAATAAAAAATAAAAAAATATCATGTAACTTCATGGAATGTAGTTGCATGAAATAAGATTTACGAGTAAAAACTCCAGAGGTACCGATCCAATAAAATATCAATTTATTAATTTTTAATTTAAATTCATTGATAAAAAGAACTCATGACGAGGGGTTTTACAGGAATGCTAACAACTTACGTTGTGTTTAGTTAGAAAATTTGAGGAGGGATTTAGAAAGTAAAAGAAAAAATGTGTGTGAAACTAGGTGAAATGTAAGTATATTTTATTCACATTTCACTTACTTTTTTCATTTTCCATCCCAAATCTCTCCTAAAATCTCACAACTAAACACAACATTAGAGACAAATATTCATAAATTACTTCAAATTTAAAATTAACAATTGAAATTTACTTTGATTTTGGATTCCACACTGCAAGGTTTAACTATAAATGGTAGATAAAAAATTCATGATAAATTTCTGAGAGCTTTTTATTAATTCCTCGATTTTGGCAGATTTTTAAGAGATGAAAGATTTTTGATAAAAAAAACACGACTCATCTAAAAAGGCCAACCACTGAGTCAATTGGTGCACCAGGTGTGTGTTGCACAATATGAACTAGAGTCTGGATTAGGCCCAAATCATGGGCTAACATGGGTCTCATAGAACCCAAATGAAGTATAAATAATAGCTTTTGACAAAGGATAAATCGTCTTTTAATTTCAAAAAAAAAAAAAAAGAAAGTTTTATAATTTTAATATAATTTTATTAACTATAATAAAATTAAATAGACTAAAATTAATATAGATATTGTGAAAATATAAAGAGAAATACTATAAAATATACATTTTAGTGTAAAATAAATAACAATATCATTTTTCGATCAATATAATCAATGAATTACTTTTAAAAGGAGCTATGTGTATATGAATTAAAAACATAGGCTACGTTTATTTAGCGGAGTAGATTAGATGTGATTATTAAGGAGAAGATGATTAGCGAACAGATTGTTAATGTGAGGATTATTAGTAAGGGGATTAAATAAAAGTGTATTTATTTTGATGATAATATAGGAGATGGTTAGAGATGAGATTGTTAAATTATTTTTATATAAAATAAATAAACTAAAACAAATATTAAAACAAACAGGTGTGCTTGGTAAAATAAAATTAATAAAAATAAATTTTTTATATAAAATAGACTCAATTTGCTCACTATTTTTCTAATTTCACTCAAAACTCAGCCAAGCTAATCCCTCTTACTGAGGGGGATTACTAAGCCCCTTGCACTGTCAATCCCCCCTCCCAAATCATCACCAAACATGCTGTGAGTGAGACCCACAGCCATAGCAATTCAATTCCCCTTCCCATGCTAGTAAACAAATATGACCTTAGAGTAATCTAATATAATTATGTTAAATTTCGTAAATTTATTATATTTTCTCTAAAAGGAGCCAAATTCAATAAAATGAAGATTTGGAGATTGGTACCTGTGGCAATGATGTAGTCGATATGGAGGTTAAGAAATGACTGTGTATTCAATGGAAGTCAACAAATCTGATTAAGTCAGGAGACATTATTAAGATGATGGTAGCTCCATGGGCAAAATCTTATCTCAGAGGGGTACTCTATTCAGTGCAGATAGGGGTGTAAAATCGACCTAGCCCAACTTAGCATATCTAGCCTTAGGCCTGGGTCGAGTCACCCTAGGCCTGTTCGAGCTCCCGTCAAAAATCAAACTGGGTCAATTTCCAAAAATCTAGGCCCAGGCCCAAGTTCAAGCCAGGTAGGCCCAAGTTCAGGCCAGGTAGTAATTAGGGCTTGGGCTTGGGCTTGGGCTTGGGCTTAAGATAATATTAATTTATTTTTTATTTTTTATTTTTTATTTATTTTTTGCCAAAATAGCTTGAAATTGATATTGAGCGTCGAGCGACTGGGCAAGACAGGCCATGGGCAGAGCCAATTGGGCTTGGTTGGGTCAAAAAAGCATGGCCTAGGCCCTAGCTCGGGGGTTAGACTAAGCTTGGTTGGGCCTCGGGTGAGTGTGCCATTTTTACACCCCTAAGTGCAGGACATTGTTGTAAATCTTAGTGTAGGATCACCCGAACGGTGGGTCCGAGTGGGTCAGACAGTTAGAACTCTTGGTTCGGTTCCATGAGTGCAATGTGAAACAGAATGAGAGCCTAAATCTGACAAATTCGTAGAAAATTCACTAATCACGAGAAATGCCAAAAATGGGCTACGTTACCCGACTTAGAGTCGCCGCCTAATCTGTTGAGAAAACTAAAAAACCCATGACTCATGCCAAAGGTCACTGTTCATTGTAACTAAAGTGTCTTGGCTCGGGAACTTATGTATGAGGGGGCAAGGTTATGAATTGAGCACCCCCGCTCATCCGATCAAAGATCGACCTCTATTAATTCTAGATACGAGATTCATTATCACAATATGCTCATGTTCTGATTATTAATGTTAAAATTACTATGTAAAGAAAACAAGTATAAACTATATCATTGACTTTGGAATGCTTTGATTTCATGCATTTTGAAAAAGAGTTTGAAAAGTGAAACTCAAAGAAAAAGGTGAGTCTACATGCATGGAAATCAATATCATCGCAACTTAGGTGAAATAATCTCCATCTGCCGGCATCCAAAGAGATATATCAAGTAAGCAAATAAATGCATGGTAAGAATGCTAAATATAGTAAGAAAACACACAAACAATTGGGATGCAAAGATGAAAGAAGCTCACCTAATACTCCTCTGCATGAAGCCAAGCAAAAAGCTTTAGAAAATATGCATGATCCTAGATGCAAAGAAACTAATGCAATTGTGATAACCCTGGTCCGTATTATGCTAATTAATCTTAATTATGATTGTGGTTATGTGTTTGATATGATTTCGTGTGCCATTTATATGGATATATGTGGTTTTGAATTTCTATTTGTTCACCGTAGGAAAATCTATTTGATTATCTGCTTCGGAATATAAATTGAAGGCCTTATCGGCCACAGAAGCCAACATTGACTACGCCATTGTGATTAGCGTAATTTTTAGAGCCTACGGTAAAATTTAATTGAAAATTGATTCGGATCAAATTAAACAAATTAAATTGATGAAATGTTGCTCAATTAATTAGTATTAAGTAATTGTGATTATGGGAGCTTTTTAAAAGGGGGACCAATGTGCACTTATATGCATTGGTTGAGCTCAAAATCAGATTTTATACCTTAGAGAGAAAGGGGATCGACTAAAGAGAGAGAGAGAGAGGGGAAAGGAAATGGAAGATTTAAGTAAGAAACTTGAGTAATTGAAGACCAACCCAAGATTTGACCATAAATTGGGAAGATTGAGCTTCTAGGTGAGTAATTGGTTATGAATTCATGAGTTTAATATTGTAATTTTGTGAATTCAAAGTTGAAGGGTGGTCAAGAACAAGAATTGTGTTGTATTTGATGAGTTTGAAGTCATGGAATGCATGCATGTATATAATTTCCATGAATTTGTAAAGTTGAGCATGAAAAGTATGATCCATGTAGAATTTTGATTAAAGTTCATGCTTGTGATCACCATTTGCACCATTTAAGTTGAAAATAGAAGTTATATCTCACATGCATGTACAAATCATAAGAGTATAAGTTTTGAATGCATGATTTTGTTATGTCGAAAGGAGTTTGGTGTAATTTGGAGCATGCATGTATTTGATTCATGAGATTTGAGTTTCTTAATGTTGTAATTTGGTGTTTGTATCATGTTAGTATATGCATATGAGAAATTTAAGCTGTAAAATGCAAGAAATACCAACTTGAATGCATGTTTGAAGCTCAAGAACAGTTCTGAAAAACCTAGAATTCATGAGGTCCGCTCGAGCGGGAAATACGAGCTCCTAGAAGTTTTGCAGACATGGATGTCCGCTCGAGCGGGGAGCCATGTAGTGAGACTTTCAGCTCGAGTGCCGGACTTCACGCTCGAGCGTAAAAATGAGGCAACCAGTACTTTTGCAGACCTAATGGGTCCACTCGAGCGGGAAAGTCCACACTCGAGCGGGGACCCCTATTTTGGAAAATTTGTAAAGGTGTTCCGTGTTTCATTTTCTATTTTCGTTCACTTTTAAGTACTCTTAGGCATACATTGAGCATGATGAATGAATTAAAAGAATAAGAAAGAAGCCTAAGAGGGATGTGTGAATTAAGAAATGGATTGAATCGTTTGTGACCCATGTGTGCTATGTAATATGAAGGGTCAAGCTTTAGGGTGAATCTATCGGCAGAACACTGTGAGTAATATCTTAATAAAGATGTTTTGAAGTATGTTATTTGTCCAATTGCTTATTTCCCTATAAGTCTTATAAGATCTTTAATTTGAATTGTGGACAAATGTTTGCTATGCCAAATGAATGGGCCAAAGGCCAGTCTGACATGAATGAAAGAATGGTTGGGCCAAAGGCTAGTCTGACATGAACGAAAGAATGGTTGGGCCAAAGGCTAGTCTAACATGAATGAAAGAATGGTTGGGCCAAAGGCCAATCTGACATGAATGAAAGAATGAATAGGCCAACGGCCGTTTGAGATGAATAAATTGGGCCCAAAGCCGTTTGGTGCATGTTGTTCTAAATACTGTTTGTGTATCTTCCTTATTTGATATTATTCACTGGGCTTTCGCTCACGCTCATTCATGTGTCTGTAGGTGAGCCAAGGGAGGTCCAAACCTAGGCTCAGTGAAGTTTGTGAGAAACAGTCAAGGTTTTGAAGAGTCAGCCCATACGTCTCACGCACGAGACTTGTTTTTGCTCTTTTGTCATGTTGGCAAGAACTTTGGTTTACGGTTGTATATAGTTTTGATTGGCTGACTTAGACTTGAATGATCCTGTATGTACAGAACCTTGTGTTATTACATATTCTAATGTGAGTTATTAACATGTATAGGCATGGATTGTTATGATGTGCCATGTAAGCACAGCTCTATGGACAAAAGTTTGAATTTGCTTTCGGTTGGCCCCTTTACTCTGATGAGTTATGTTTTGTTTGGTTTGAGACCGTAGGTAATCCCTTGATTGCTGGCCGGCTATGTCCTTAACCCATAGGGGCGGGTTCGGTTTATGACAGAGTGGTATCAGAGCATGAGTTAATAACTTATACACTTGTCCAAAAGAGCAATAAGAGTCTAGAAAAGATCTAGGATGCATTCATTTGATAAGTATGAATCTGAAAGCATCTAGAATACGCTTAAATGTTTTAATTTGAACGATTATGTGTTATAAGTTTGTGATTTGCTTGTATTGCAAATTATTTGAATGTGTATACTCTTTAGTATATGCATACTTGTGAATCTTTTGTATAAAGTATAATGCAAGTCTAATCAGATGGTGAGAACAAGAGGTGATGAAATAGAGGAGTCTTCTACTGGTAGAATGGATAGAATGGAAAGACTGATTCAGGAAATGGCAGAGACATTAGGCAACAACAGCAGTGGTAACAATAGTGGCAACAACCACACCCTTCGCCTCCTCCTCCAGTGCCACCTGTGCAAGATAATCAGAATGATGACCGAATAATAGCTCTCACCAAAGAGTTTAAGAAAATGAAACCGCCACAGTTCCATGGTGGATTAGATCCGTTGAGAGCTGAAGCATGGTTCCTCGGCATCGAAAAGTTGTTTGAAGTGTTCCCCTGTTCAAAGACACAGAAAGTACTTTTACCCACCTTTATGCTAGAAGATGAGGCAAGAAGATGGTGGATGTTAATGCGTGAGAATCATAAGGATGTCGACTGGACCAAATTTCTGGAAATTTTCTATGATAAGTACTCCCCACAATGTGTCCGGGACAGGAAAGTATCAGAGTTCATGGACTTAAAGCAAGACAACATGACAGTGGCTGAGTATGAGGCCAAATTCATTGAATTGGCCAGGTTTGCACCACATGTGATTGATACTGACTATAAGAAAGCGAGGCATTTTGAAGGTGGGATTAACAACATTTAAGAAATGATGAATGTCTTGAAGCTGAAAACCTATATTGTGGTGCTAGACCGGGCCATAATATCAGAAGCCAACATAGCTAGGCAAGCTAAGTTGACAACAGACTGGAAAGGTAGTAAAAGACAAGGCTTCTTTTCAAAGAAGAAATTTTTGAAAAAGCAAAACACGGGCTCCTCAAGTACTTCGAATTCTTCCTGAGATACATCTCTTATGTGCAATATTTGTAGTAAAAGACATCGTGGAGTTTGTTACCATGTGTCGGGAGCCTGTTTTAAATGTGGTAGACAAGGGCATATGACTAGAGATTGTAATCAAAACAGTGGAAAGCTAGCTGCTAGCTCAACTGCATCGATCCCGAAGCTGGGAAATACTATAAGATCTACTACCACCAGAGATACTGTGAGGCAAGGGAGAGTTTTCGCGCTTGTTCCGGGCGATACACGGAATGCTAACGCAGTTGTCTCAGGTATTATTTCTATATGTAATCAGGATGCTTTTGTGTTAATTGACACCGGATCAACACACTCTTTTGTGACATGTGCATTTGCATCTAGACTGAGTAGACCTCTAGAATTATTGTCATATCTGCTATGTGTATCTGCTCCATTCGGGGAATTTGTGTTGTGTGAATCTGTATATCATTTTTGTGACATGCGTGTTGGGAATGCCATTTTGTATGTGGATTTGTTGCCCTTGAACTTTAGGCACTTTGATATAATTTTGGGCATGGATTGGTTAACCAAATATTGTGCCACCATTGATTGTGTAACAAAACGGGTTGTGTTTAAACCACCGGAACATGAAAAAATTGTGTTTGTGGGTAACGGGGTAGTGCCTCCACCTTATCTAATATCTGCAATGAAAGCATGTAAATTAATCATGAAAGGGTGCCAGGGTTATTTGTGTTATGTATTGTCTGAACAACCTGTGAATGTTGAATTAAGTAGTATCCTTATTGTTAGCGAATTTCCAGATGTGTTCCCAGATAAATTGCCAGGGGAATTGGTGGATAGGGAGATAGAGTTTGCTATTGAAATTTTGCCAGGCACCCAGCCCATCTCTAAAACTCCCTACAGAATGGCTGCTACTGAAATGAAAGAATTGAAAGAACAGTTGCAAGACCTGCTTGACAAAAGGTTTACCCGACCTAGCACTTCGCCATGGGGTGCACCAGTGTTGTTTGTGAAAAAGAAAGATGGAACCTTGCGCCTGTGTATTGACTATCGAGAACTGAACAAGGTGACAATAAAGAATAAATACCCTTTACCTTGTATTGATGACTTATTTGACCAGTTGCAGGGATCACAGGTGTTTTCCAAAATTGATTTGAGATCCGGGTACCACCAGTTGAAAGTAAAGGCATAAGATGTTGAGAAAACAACATTTAGAACGAGGTATGGTCATTATAAATTTCTTGTTATGCCATTTGGAGTGATTAATGCACCTGCAGCGTTTATGGACTTAATGAACCGAAGCTTTAAGACCTACCTTGATGAATTTGTTGTGGTTTTTATTGATGATATATTGATATACTCGAAGAATAGACTTGAACATGAACAACATTTGAGGACTGTTTTGCAAACACTTAGAGAAAAGAAATTATTTGCCAAACCAAAGAAATATGAATTTTGGTTGGATGAAGTCATCTTTTTAGGACATGTGATCAACAGGGAAGGAATTTCAGTGGACCCACATAAAATAGAGGCAATTGTGAATTGGCCTACACTGACTAATGTGACAGAAGTCCGCAGTTTCATGGGCTTAGCCGGGTACTACAGGAGATTTGTGAAGGATTTCTAAAAAATAGCTGGACCTCTTACCCAACTGACACGCAAAGGGCAACCATTTGAATGGAACGGCGAAAAAGAATCTGTCTTTTATGAATTGAAAATGAGACTGACCACCGCACCAGTTCTGACATTGCCATCAGGTACAGAAAACTTTGTAATTTTCAGTGATGCATCTTATAAAGGTTTGGGTTGTGTATTAATGCAGAATGAAAGGGTAATTGCCTATGTCTCCCGACAGTTGAGGCCACATAAGAAGAACTACCCAACACATGATTTAGAATTGGCCGCAGTTGTTTTTTCTTTGAAAATCTGGCGGCATTATTTGTATGGGGCAAAGTGTGAAGTTTACACGGATCACAAAAGTCTGAAATACTTCTTTACGCAGAAGGAGTTGAACATGCGACAGAGGAGATTGCTTGAATTGATAAAAGATTATGATCTTGAAATCCAGTACCACCCCGGGAAAGCCAATACAGTTGCTGACACCTTGAACAAAAAATCAATGGGGAGTATGGCTTGTTTGCTTACTGAACAGAAAGAGATCTTGCAGGATTTTTGGGAATTTTGAAATTGAAGTGGTATTGTGTGAACATGGCGGATTGATAGCCACTTATTCAGCCGAGCCGATGATCATTAATGAGATTAAACAAAAACAAAAAGAGGATGAATTCCTCAAGAAAGTGATTGATGAATTTGAGACAAGTCTGAAAGCAGAATTCAGTCTTGAAGGCGAAGTGTTGAGATTTTGGAACCGAATGTGTGTCCTAGATATTTCGGAATTAAAGAAAAGAGTTTTAGGTGAAGCCCATAAATCGGTGTTTGCTATGCATTCGGGTAACAATAAATTGTATCGGGATTTGAAGAAAATCTATTGGTGGCCTAAGATGAAGAAAGAGATTGCAGAGTATGTGTCCAGATGCCTTCAACGTCAGCAAGTTAAAGTTGAACATCAGAAACCAGGCGGTCTACTTCAACCTCTCCTTATTCCTGAATGGAAGTGGGAGCATGTGACTATGGATTTCGTTGTTGGCCTACCTCGGACTCCTCGAGGTATGAACTCTATTTGGGTTATAGTTCATAGACTGACTAAGTCTGCGCATTTTATGCCTATTAGAACTACATTTAATGCTTATAGATTGGCTACAATATATGTTGATGAGATTGTCCGTTTACACGGAGTTCCGGTATCTATTGTGTCGGATAGAGATCCGAAATTTGTATCCAGATTATGGAAGAGTTTGCAGGAAGCTATGGGGACAGAACTAAGATTTAGTACTGTATTCCATCCCCAAACAGATGGGCAATCAGAATTGACCATACAGACATTAGAAGACATGTTGAGGATGTGTGCCTTAGATTTTCAGGGGAGTTGGGAAGACTATTTGCTACAAGCAGAGTTTGCATATAATAACAGCTTTCACTCCAGCATCGGTATGGCACCATATGAGGCTTTGTATGGTAGAAAGTGTAGATCACCAATTTGTTGGACAAAAGTCGGGGATAGAGCCTTACTTGGGCCTGAAATTGTGCAAGACACTTCCAAGAAGATCAAAACTATTCAGCAAAGGCTCAAAACAGCTCAGGACCGACAAAAGAATTATGCAGATGTTCGAAGAAGGCCTCTCGAGTATGAGGTGGGTGACCATGTATTTATCCGTGTGACCCCAATGAAATGCCAAGTCATGTTTGGGAAGAAGGGCAAGTTGTCGCCCTATTACATTGGGCTGTTTCAAATTCTGGAAAGGCTTGGTCCAGTTGCTTACCGAGTCGCTTTGCCACCGGGATTTGAACAAATCCATAATGTGTTTCATGTATCAATATTGAGGGGTTATCTTCGAGATCCGTTTCATGTGAGTGATCATCACCGGGTAGCTCTTGATGAAAATATGGAGTACGCCGAATGGCCGGAACGGATCATTGACCGGCAAGTGAAACAATTGAGAAGAAAGTCCATCCCAATGGTGAAAGTGGAATGGAAAGAACACTATGGGACGGATGCCACATGGGAAAAAGAGGATGAAATGCGACTACGCTATCCACATTTGTTTCCCGACGAAGGTAAAATAAGTTTGGAGGACCAAACTTCCTAAATGGGGGAAGACTGCGATAACCCTTGTCCGTATTATGCTAATTAATCTTAATTATGATTGTGGTCATGTGTTTGATATGATTTTGTGTGCCATTTCTATGGATATATGTGGTTTTGAATTTCTATCTGTTCATCGTAGGAAAATCTATTTGATAATCTGCTTCAGAATTTAAATTGAAGGCCTTACCGGCCACAGAAGCCAAAATTGACTACGCCATTGTGATTAGCTTAATTTTTAGAGCCTATGGTGAAATTTAATTAAAAATTGATTCCGATCAAATTAAATAAATTAAATTGATTAAATGTTGCTCAATTAATTAGTGTTAAGTAATTGTGATTATGGGAGCTTTTTAAAAGGGGGACCAATGTGCACTTATATGCATTGGTTGAGCTCAAAATCAGATTTTATACCATAGAGATAAAGGGGGTCCACTAAAGAGAGAGAGGGGGAAGGAAATGGAAGATTTAAGCAAGAAACTTGAGTAATTGAAGACCAACTCAAGATTTGACCATAAATTGGGAAGATTGAGCTTCTAGGTGAGTAATTGGTTATGAATTCATGAGTTTAATATTGTAATTTTGTGAATTCAAAGTTGAATGGTGGCCAAGAACAAGAATTGTGTTGTATTTGATGAGTTTGAAGTCATGGAATGCACGCATGTGTATAATTGCCATGAATTGGTATAGTTGAGCATGAAAAGTATGATCCATGTAGAATTTTGATTAAAGTTCATGCTTGTGATCACCATTTACACCATTTAAGTTGAAAATGGAAGTTATATCTCACATGCATGTACAAATCATAAGAGCATGAGTTTTGAATGCATGAATTTGTTATGTGGAAAGGAGTTTGGTGTAATTTGGAGCATGCATGTATTTGATTCATGAGATTTGAGTTTCTTAATGTTGTAATTTGGTGTTTGTATCATGTTAGTATATGTATATGAGAAATTTGGGTTGTAAAATGCAAGAAATACCAACTCGAATGCATGTAACAAAGCTCAAGAACAGTTTCTGGAAAACCCAAAATTCATGAGGTCCGCTCGAGCGGGGGAACCACCGCTCGAGGGGGAAATACGAGCTCCCAGAAGTTTTGCAGACATGGATGTCTGCTCGAGCGGGGATATTCACGCTCGAGCGGAGAGCCATGTCGTGAGACTTTTAGCTCGAGCGCCCGACTTCACGCTCGAGCATAAAAATGAGGCAACCAGTACTTTTGCAAACCTAATGGGTCCGCTCGAGCGGGAAAGTCCACGCTCGAGCGGTGACCCCGCTTTCAGAAAATTTGTAAAGGTGTTCTGTGTTTCATTTTCTGTTCTCTTTCACTTTTAAGTACTCTTAGGCATATATTGAGCATTATGAATGAATTAAAAGAATAAGAAAGAAGCCTAAGAGGGATGTGTGAATTAAGAAACGGATTGAATCGTTTGTGACCCATGTGTGCTATGTAATATGTAGGGTCAAGCTCCAGGGTGAATCTACCAGCCGAACACTATGAGTAATATCGTAATAAAGATGTTTTGAAGTATGTTATTTGTCCAATTGCTTATTTCCCTATAAGTCTTATAAGCTCGTTAGTTTGAATTGTGGACAAATGTTTGCTATGCCAAATGAATGGGCCAAAGGCCAGTCTGACATGAATGAAAGAATGGTTGGGCCAAAGGTCAGTCTGACATGAATGAAAGAATGAATGGGCCAAAGGCCAGTCTGACATGAATGAAAGAATGAATGGGCTAAAGGCCAGTCTCACATGAATGAAAGAATGAATGGTCCAAAGGCCGTTTGACATGAATGAATTAGGCCTAAGGCTATTTGGTGCATGTCGTTCAAAATACTGTTCGTGTATCTTCCTTATTTGATATTATTCACTGGGCTTTCATTCACGCTCATTCATATGTCTGTAGGTGAGCCAAGGGAGGTCCAAACCCAGCCTCAGTGAAGTTTGTGAGAAACAGTCAAGGTTTTGAAGAGTCAGCCCATACGTCTCACGCACAAGACTTGTTTTCGCCCTTCTGCTAGTTTGCTATATTTTGTCATGTTGGTGAGAACTTTGGTTTACGATTGTATATAGTGTTGATTGGCTAACTTAGGCTTGAATGATCCTGTAGGGACAAAACCTTGTGTTAATACATATTCTGATGTGAGTTATTAACTTGTATGTGCATGGATTGTTATGATGTGCCATGTAAGCACAGCTATATGGACAAAAGTTTGAATTTACTTCCGTTTGGCCCCTTTACTCTGATGAGTTATGTCTTGTTTGGTTTGAGACTGTATGTAATCCCTTGATTACTGGCCGGTTATGTCCTTAACCCATAGGGGTGAGTTCGGGTCATGACAGCAATACCACAAAATAAATAAATAAATAAATGCAACTAATGACTTGGTTAGTTACCATATGATATATGAACCATTTCAAGGCACGGGGTAGCATACATAATCACATAAGAAGTAAAGAAATGAGAGATAAAATGAGCCAAGTCTTATGCATGAAAAATGGATGCAAAACATGAAGTATGATAAAGAAAATAAGATGTGAAAATAGGGAACATGCTAAACAAAAGGGATAGAGAAGAAAGAGATAAGAGAGACATGCATCAAAGCTATAAACAAGATAAACTACTCAATCAAAAATAATAAAAGTAACCACTAACCAAAATAGAAGCTAATCATGGATGATTCAACTATACTCACAAAGAAAACACAAGAGAAGCTACAAAACACTACCAAATACTACATGATGATCACATAAGCAGTCAAGTAATGGAGAGAACAAGGAATGAAATAAATTAGATCCATCATTCTGACCATGGAAAAGATGAAATGATGGCCTTCCTTAATCACCAATGGATACAGAAAATCATATGATGATCATGGAAGAAAAGTAATGAGAGGAACTGAAATGATATGATACCATACTCACCTTGGAAAGGGGAATGAGATGATAGGCTTCTTTGATTGTAAAAGATATGGAAAATCAATGATGATCACGGAAGAAACAAACATGAAAATGGAAACTAAACAAGAAGCAAATCATAGAAGTAAATATGAATCTACATCATCTCTCATGGAATGTTAAAAGTAGATGGAGAGAGTAGATCATAAATTACTTCTAGGTGGAAGCCATGTTTGGCTTCCAAGAAACTAGAGAGAACATGAGAGCAAGTAAGAAAAACTGAAAGAAAATAGAATCTATAAATCTTTAATCACCAATTTACATCTATAGATCAGCAAATTAATTTCACAAGACAACTCAAATGTTCATTAAAATGTGAACATGGATTGAATTATGGTAATTAAAGTTGTTTGGAGGATGAGAAAATTGGTGAGAAAGTGCTGGAAAATGAAAGACAATGAAAACAAACACAACAATTATCAAAACAAGCTATAGGTTAGGACTAAAACCCTCTATAAAAGTCCAACACTAATCTAAATTATCAAAGAAAATCAGAAAATAGAGTGTTTGAGAGGTAAGCAAATAAGAGAGAAAATCTGAGGAAATTTAGAACTCAAGCAACTCAATCAATCCTATAGAGGGGTGGCTACTCCTCTCCACTATCCACAAAGCCCAATCACATATTAGATAATTAAATTTAGAATTTTAGAGTGTTTGACAAGAGAGAAAAGAAAGGAAAATGGAAAAGAAAGTGATGAGAAAGTTCCAAGAGATTACCTCAAGTGTAGGAAGTGCTCATTGGCTAGCAATCCTAACTTTAAGCACCCTTAAGTTGGTTAGGGGGTGTAGTTGTGAGATATCTATTTTGGTTGTCGACAGAGGATATAATTGATTGTTACAGAAATTGCATGAAAACTAGGTTAATTGACGCCATTCACTCATGCATTGCATTTTGATTGAAAATGTATCGTTTTGAGAAAAATGAGTGAATATTGTCGTAAATCTGATTAGGGGGTGTAGTTGTGGTTACTATTATGTTGGCCTGTGTGTCCTTCGTAAAATGGCTTTGGTAGTGCTTTTATAGCCTATTAGCTGACACGTACTTGGAGATTTCTAGTGTTTGTATCCACTGTCCTATTTTCTGTTTTGGAAGTAATGGTTTATCAATTGAATTATAAACTTGGAATTTCATTATGGAAAGAGAAATTGTATATTATTTTGGGTAAACGACATTCATATGCATTCACCGTATGGCTTTGTTAAGCATCATATAGAACATTAAATTTATCTCTACTGGCCATTAACTCATCCTATATGGAAATAAACTTTCACGTGCTAATGGTATGCATCTGCCAAGGAACTAGCTTGGAAGGATCATGGAGTTGAAGGCTCGTTTATTTTTGTTTTGTAAATATCTTTTGTACAAGCCTAGGGCTTTTATTTGCATTGGGCATGACCCACTTTTGTTGTAACTAAGCATTGTCTTGGAAATGTGTAACCATTAAAGCATGAACTCATCTTTATTTCTCTTCATTTTCATATCTGTCACATGTTATAGATTCATAATCTAGGGTAAATGAATGTATTAATGCATGTGACATCTTCTATAATATCTTAGTGAAATCAATGAATGAAAGATTGTTCTTGGAAATGCTTTAGTTATTGGATGATTGGGAGATTTATTATTAGTAAGCTTCCGCATATCTGTTAAGTATGATGAGGGTACCTATTGTCTATATTTTTAGGGCAATACAGGCCATCTCTTTTATGGTCGACCAATCATAAAAGTTGTACGACTGACTACATTTTGTGGCTAGGTCAAGAATGAAGAGAAAAACAAGTGTTTCAAGATGATTCTCCTCATTTTCATTCATTCCCTCTTTGTCTTTGATTGGTTACCGAAAGTCTTGACATTTTGATTGAAAAAAAGAGCTTGTGTACCATGGAAATGATTAGATTTACACACGGCTAAAGGCATTTTAAAAAATGGTTTTAAAGATCTAAAATGAATGTTTGGCCAAAATGGGTGAAAGGTTTGGATACACTTCAAACTAGGACTTTCCACTGAAGAAATCAAAGGTATTACGTGTTCTGGGTCTTCATCATCGGGTGCTTTGAGAATGGCGCCCAAGTCTTAGGGCCGGTCAAAAATGGGATGTGTATAGTTGCCCCACGTTGACAGAGCTTTATACATCATTTCATGGCGTGGGTGAATGTCAAAGCTCGAAGACAACCCTTCGAACGAGGTCGTAAGATTTTGGGTAAACAAAACAAAATGCATATATAGTTGATTGGACGAGAGGGTTGCTTACATATCTCTTTGCAAGTAATCAAACTAGCATAATTCAGGGGCAATATGATTGAAACACAATTGAAAGTTGGACTTACACGTTTCTCACAGCTGGTTGTTTGAAAGTTGGGCTTACATATACCATACTGCAGGATTTTGAAAGTTGGACTTACACGTTTCTCACAGCTGGTTGTTTGAAAGTTGGGCTTACATATACCATACTGCAGGATTTTGAAAGTTGGACTTACGTGTACCACACCACCAAATTTTGAAAGTTGGACTTACATGCATCACACTGCTAGATTTTAAAAAATAGTTCAAAAATCAATATTATGCAGTGAGAATGAAATGATAATAAAGATGCGAAGGGGACAAAATGCGAGGCAAGCCGCATGCAAATGATACGGATCATGCTAAAAATAGATGCAGATATGAAGAATGCAACCTTTTTATGTTTCCACAAATCAAGGTGGTGAACAAATACAAAACAAATGATCAAGACATGCATCGCATACAAATGTGTTTCACATGAATGAAAAAGAAGGGGAGTGTATCGCATACAAATATGTTTCACATGAATGAAAAGGAATGGTGCATCACATACAAACGAGTTTCAAATGAATGAATAAGGGTGATCTATCAGTGTTTTCTACAATTCAAGATGGTTGATGGAAACATACTCCAAAAATTTGCATGTGATAGACAATCACAGTAACAAGGAACTCCAAACCTAACCTACCAATCAACAAAAGCAAACATAGGGGTGCAATCCAAACACATTTCATACTAGTGGAGAAAAGAGTTCTCAAACGTGTTACCACACGAGTGATAAATAAGGGAGCGGGAGTATGTAACCAGAAACTTGCATGCGACCGACAGCCACCATAATAGGGAACTCCAATCCTGACCTATCAGTCAACAAAGGCAAAACTAGGGATGCAATCCAAACACATTTCATATGAATGGAGAAAAAAGGTGTAGTCAACAAACCTAAATGCATTTTACACTAGAAGGGTGAATGCAAGTTGAAATGTATTTCATGTTAAAATGCTGAAGCTATAAACGCGTTTCATGCGCAAAGGGTGAAAGCAACACGAGAAAGTGTGGAATGCAATGCAATAGATGCAACAAGTAGTGCAATAGATGCACAAAAGTGGTGCGATAGATGTGCCTCACAAGTTTGGAGCTCAGCATACGGGGCCACTTAGCTCTGGGATGCAATGTTTTTCAAGCATCTTGGGATGAAGCGCTATGGATAGCTCTTTGAGGGCTTGGAATATTGACGTGTGGGGTTGTCTTATCCTTATTGAAGTGACATTCTTCAAACATCTCACAACTTTTTGGAGATTGGTGTACAAACCATGTCTACAGGAAGCGATGTTCTTTGAATACGTAAGGAAGCGATCTTTTCCAAACATCTCACGAGTTTGCAGGTGACATTCTTCAAACATCACAGGAAGCGATACTTCGGAAAGCATCTCATAGTTCTACAAATGACGCACAGGGCTGTCTTATTTTATAAAAAGGGTGATATTCTTCCAAACATCAAATTTTGAAAAAGCTTTTGGAACTTAATTTATGGTGCCGCCTTGCTCTGAGAAATAATGTGCCAAGAAAAACATCTCAGGAAGAAGTGCATATGGTGAAACGCCTCAATGTTTCAGAATTCAGCATATGGAGCCATCTTATTCCGAGAAACAATGTTTTATGAAAAACATCTCAGGAAGTGGGGCTTATGGGGAAATACCTCAATGGGAGGAAACACACTAGTTTCCAAACTCTGTCGATAGTTGTTGAGTCTGAAATTGAAGCAGATCATGTTTTGGAGGATAGCGAGACTAGTGACAAAGACGTTTCCGAGCTTTTGAAATTGAGTTTGATTTGAATATGCATTTTTCTCACTGGCCGAACAACTTTCTAAGCTACTAGTACAAACTTTGGCTTCACCCGTACAAAAATAGTTGGCCCATACAAATCATGTATATGGCCATAAACAAGATGGTTGGCCAAACAAAATTTGGTCGGTTGTCTCTTCTTTGTTTGGCTGCTCAAAATCAACTATGACGGGGACAGGTTCAACATTTCACATTTCGAAAGCTGATACAAGGTGTGAAAGCATCCGATTTCCTCATTTCTTTGCTCGAAAATCTTATCAGTGCTTCTTAGGCCATTTTTATCCCTTGCAATGGATGAGATAGGGTTTTTTTTTCCCTTTTTCCAGATCTTCTATAGGATTTGACGAGCCAGATACCCTCAAAGCAAGGTATAGTACATCTGATGATGAGGCTCATAGTGTACTATTTCTTATTCTCTTCCATTATATGCCTTGGGAGACTGCCTTTGCCAATGTTTACGATAGAGGTCGTAGTGGAGTTCATGGTGGTAGTTGGAGTAGAGAATGTGGACAAGGGCATGCTCAAAGCAAGGACATAGACATGGGCATGGACCAGGACAAGGACTTGGTCATGTTCATGATCAAGGACACGGGTGCAAATGAGGTCCCATGGATTCAAACTTCCCAAATATTCCAAATGAGATTCTTTTTCAGCATTTCAAAATATATTTGAATTTCCATGACATCCACATTTTCTATTTTTTTGAATGATGACTTTTACTTGCCGAATACGGTGATCCTCCAGCCTTCTACTCTTGAGGTGATTATCGTTAGTAGTGATAAGGATGACGATGAAGGTCCTCAGTTTGTCAATGGTGTTGACAATGGTGTTGATAATAGTGTTGATAGTGGTGATGACAGGCCTGATGATGGATCTAGTTTTTATTTGAACCATTCGCTAGTTGCAGTTGCAACTTAGTCTGACATTCTAAAAAAAAAAGGTTTTCCTTTTGCTATAACTTCCTTTCTTTTTGCTTAGGAAAATGAAGTAAGAAAAAAATCTTGTACAATGTCCAAGTTGTTTTTTTGTTTGTTGAAATTTTTTGTAAAAACCTGATCAAAGTATGACCCACTACCCACTGTGAAATATGAAAAGAAAAAGGTTTATTTTGTACATGATTGCATGGATGGAACAGTACTTGTGTACAAAAAGATTTTATTTGAGATGAAAACTGGAAATGGTTGCATCATGAATAGTTTTGAGATAGACATAGATCTTACAACTAACCAAAATGCAAAATACAACTCGATAAAAGAAAAACACAACCAAAACAATCTAATGACACCTAAAAACATTAGTAAGAATGAAAAAGGACTTAAGATGACTTAAAACAAAACCAAGAGACAACCCACTGTGCTTCTGTTGCTGCCGCACTTTTTTTTGGAGGGCTGGACAAATTCATGGCTGGTTAGGTAAAATATCTTCACGGCTAGGTAAAAAAGGGTCTACTGGTGGAAACTTCTAGTTGGTATAGCTGGAGACAGTTGCTATGGAATTTTTGGTCCTTATCCACTTCAAAAAGCATTCTTTTGTGATTTTCAAACTAGAACAACATTTTTTTTTCTTGTTTTTCTCTTAAAAATGAAAACACCTTTTGCTTCTAGGCTTGAAGATTGGATGACCACCTTAGATGGCACAGATAGAGTCAATTTTTCCAGCTTCAGGTTGAATGCCCTTTTCCAACTGAGCCATACATCTCTATACTTCTCATCCTTCATGCCGCAGTGCGTTGTTAGGACCCGATTATTCATGTATTCTTTTTTAGGATGCAAGAGCTATGTCCAACCATCGAGTAATTCCAGGCTTTGATGGGATTTTCTCGAGATGAGGTAATTCTTTCCCAGCTTCTCTTTGGTCATGCCAAAGCCTTTGGCTCGGATGTGTGGAATTTCCTTGAACGAGGCTTGTACCTTAGCTCATGATGGGGAGTTGGACATTCCCGGTTTGATTTGTCAGTTCTTGAGCATTGGAGACAGATGTGACTTTATTTGGTAGAGGCATCGCCAACATGCCCTTTGTTTGTGACTTCATTTGGTAGAGGCATCGCCAACATGCCCTTTGTTTGTGCCTTCTTGCACACTACCTGCTTCCATCTGGCAATGGTAGAGTTAGCATCAGATTGGTGGAGGTAACTCAATGCATTAGAGAGGGTAAGAGCTGCATTGGCTTCGTGTTCGCCAAGACCTTGATGGGCTTGGATCCATTTCATCGGCATGAGACCACCCAGTTTGCGAGGAGTCCACTACTCCTTCAGGTACTGTTTCCCACCATTTTCACACTATGTAATTCTTGTATGACTCTGGCACTCAACACTGTATTTTCTCTCAATAACCCTTTTTCTTGCTTTTTTCTCTTAATGCACATCTCTCTATTTGTTAATCTCTTTTTTCTTTAATCTCTTCCTAGATATGGTTGATAGATAAGTTGAAGGTAGTGAGCCCTTGCACCGACTATTCGGCTAGGTCTTATTCTTTCCACTCTTTGCTGGTGAGCTACCCCTTAGAAGGGCTACGGTGTGATTGGATGTGTAGCAGATCTACGAGTGACATTGCTTGCTGGTGCACCTGGTTTGACTTTCCCCAGATAACTTATAACATGTTCCGCCAGTCGGGTATGCAGTTGATTGGCTTGACTCATTGCACTTTTTACTTTTCCTTTAGATTCCGATGATAGTTTGGACATGATTAGACCTGCCTTGTTGATGTTGTTGAGTACGAGGTTTCATTTCCATTCTGAGATTCACACCTCTCTCGATATGTGACTGCTTGAAGGATGAGAGAGTTTTTGGCTCCTACGATAGCTTTAGGCATGCCCTTTTTGGTGATTGGTTGCGTTCGCTTGATGAAAAAGCACAGGTTAGCGCAACCTTGGTGGTGGAGACTTCCAAGAGAGAGGGGAAGTGATAGAGGAATTCTACTTGACTCGACTATGCCTCTATTTCATTGCTTTGATATTTTCTTTTTTAGTTTTCTGATGTAAAAATATATATTTTTTTATTAACATAAGAGTTAGATTAGCGCACCAGTTTCTCTATCTGTTTTGAAATCATAAAACTAAAGTTGTGAGAATTAAAAGAATCTCTTTTTGGTTCAAAAACAGCTCGGGGTTTTGCAACAAGTAATGCGAGAAAAGCAACTAACTTTATTAAAAAAATCATCAAAATAGGTTTTCACAAATGGTCATTACGTGACAAACATGATATCAATTCTTAAGATGCACAACTTCGAATCAAAAAACCAGAACATGGCACATTGCACTAACTTTTCACTTAATTTTTAAAGTGGAATTAAGAAACCTTTAACAATGAAAACTAAATAAGGCCTAGTCCGTCATAACCAAGAAAATTTCAAGTTTAGGAGCTTATGTACAAAAGCGAAAGGCCATTTACATGAAAGCACCCCCTTTGGCTTAATCTGAAGATTGGACTACTCACTCTCTATTTTATGATTTTAGTGGTTAATTGCTCACGTAAATTCATTTTTAGACCTAAAACCTAAAACTAAATAATTTGAAAAAAGTGAATATCATATATTTTAGATTGAATGAATAAAGCCATGTTTACATAAAAATCATTTTCATTAAAAAAGTGGATTTTTGATAATCTGTGGTTTTAAATATAAACGAAAAGGCATGTGAGTTTATTGGGTGTCGGTCCATGCTCGTATTGACAAGTCATGGGTTTTACTTGGTGCCAAGTGGTTCCAATTTTGCCAAGATTTACAATATGCTGAGATTTACGAAGTGGTACCAAGTGTATGCCAAGTTTTTGCCAAAATTTACCTGATAGGTATCGAGATTTGCCAAGTGTGCTGTGATGCCAAACATGATTTTGAGAAATATTTTTGACATGCCAAATGATTTGCATGCCAATATTGTATAGTGCCAATGCAATAGATGATAAAAATGATGTGGATCAAAAGGCGTGCCAATGCTTGAGTTTGAGTTTAGAATGTACTTGCGCTTGAGGGTGTCTAGAGGGTGCTATAGGTTGGCTATGCATGCGGGCCATGTGGGCCACATGTGTGCCAGCATAGCATGTGCGCACGCATAATTGGCCGAAAATCCACCAGACTTCATTTCCCAAGCTTGATTTCAAGCTCCACCAGACTCGTAAATCCCCTTATTTCAACCCTAGGTTTTTCCATTTCGATACTTTTTCATTTCTTGGTGATGTAGACGTCCCCCGAACGCCCCGAGAGGGTGAGTTCCGTTCTGTTCATTTGGGGTCACTACAGTTCGGACTCGATTTGTGTCACGGTTCTAAATCTGAACCAAAGAGTCCAAATCTGGCAAATCGTTTTGAGAAACAGATTTGTGAAAAGTAGTGCCAAACATGGACTGCTTTGCCAGATACAGAGTCGCCACCTAAATATTTTTTAAAATGGGGGAATTTAGGAAACCCTGACTCGGTGCCGAAGGCCACATGTCCGTCATCACCGGAGTTGTCTCAGCTCGGGAGCTTGGGTACGATCGGGGAAGGTCAGCTATGAGCACCCCCTTTTGCCCGGTCCGAAGACCGGCCTCTACTAACCATGATATCCGTTTTTGAAAACGTTATGTGTTCTTATTCCGGTTATTAGCCTAGAATTACTATGTTATGCGCGCAGCAAACAAGTATAGACTAGATTGCCTAATTTGGAAATAAGCATCGCATATCCGTTTGTTTTGAAAAGCGCTTTGGAATTTGCTACTCGCAAGTAGGCTAAAACATGGATTTCAATGAGTCTTTCCAACTCAAACAATCCAACCTTCACCCACAGGCATCCAAACAGTTTATAACACATAAGCACCTAGCCACATGTTAAGCATGCTATCATGGCAACATTCACACTCATGCGATATGCTAAAGCGGAAATACTTACATCGTACTCCGTGCCAAAACAATAAACTAGTTAGCAAACATGCATGTCCTAGTCATGTTAAATTGCCTAATGCATCACATACAGGATGCAATCGAAGTAGGCTCGGCTAACCTAAGCATGGCATATGAAATGCGATCAATTTATGCACATATTCAATTTTTTTGAATTGAAATACAAATGCAGTTAGCGTGATGTACCGAGCCTAATGCATGCAATACGAATGCATGAATGCACGCATGCATAGCATAAGGTATGCTAAATTAAACGTGCCCTAATCTACCATCATAAACAGGTAAATAAAAGGGAAGAAAGACGTGAGGTTGGAAGACATACACACCACTCACGCACACTTATTACAGATTTGCGTCACTCGGAGGGACCAAATAAATATTACAAATAATTAACGACGCAAGCTAATTAAATATTACAAATTGCCTAATCAACTAAGCAATTAACTAAAGCTAGAAAAACAGTAAACCGCCTCGGGAGGAGGGCTCGATGCAATGCATGCTCGATCCCGCTCGGAAATGTGCCGCCATGCATAGGCTGCCTCTGTTTTCCTTCTTTTACTCCTCTGGAGGCTGCCAAAACCTCAGGACTGCTTCCTTAGACATTGGGGAGTGCCACCGGCTGAATGGGATTGCCACCGGCAGTATGGTGTAGCCACCGGCACAAAGTGAAGCTATCGGCTGGTGATTTAATGCCGGTCGGCAATAGATACTGCCGGTCGGCAAAGAAAGCCTGCAGAACCTGCAACTCACAGCAACAGAGGCAAGGCAAAGCATGGCAGCACAATTCAAGGCATGTATGCACCACTCATGTCCCTTATCATGGTAATGACTCAAAGGGGCATGTGCCTCGATTCTCGGACCACCAATCACGCATTTCCATGCATGATGGCCCAAAGAACCAAGTATGCAACTTTCATGTCAAATGAAATGCAAACCAAACAAACAAACCAAGGCCCAATTCCTATCACCAAGTCAAGGAACAAGGCATGCATGCAAGATGTAATGCAACCTAGGCATACAAGCTAAGGATGCAACATGGCATGGCAAGGCACTTATGCAAGCATGCAAGCAAACATGAGGCAATGCTTACCAATGAAAAGGTGGTCTTAAGCATGATTTAGGCAGCTCTAATAAGGCCTAAAACAAGGGCCAAAATGCTATAATGAGGGACCAAATACACATGCACACATACACATGTTGAAGGGCCAACACTTAGGCACAAATTGAACAACTCTCAAACACATTTGAAGGAAGGTAATCATGGACATATAGCATGCGACATAAGCATTGAAAATCATGTTGAAACATGGAGCCAAACCAAGCAACAAATCAAGCCAAACATGCAACAAATGGCCTAAGTGCTTGAAGCAAGTCAAAGGGACTTGAACCATGGCTAAGCCAACCAAGCCTCACAAGGCTAGGAGGACTTAAAATAGGTTCAAGACAGGCCTAGACCATGCAAAGGGAACTCCCTAAATGGCATCTAAGTGGCTCAATTTCAAAGCATGAACTATGGCCCAAAACAAGGAACATGCTACACATGCTTTCAAAGCATCAAAGAGGTAACTAAAGCAAGCATACAAGCATACTACAAGGTCTGAAATGACGTGGTGGATAATTCTAAACCACGAAATCAAGACAAGAATGTCATGCTATACATGCATATACTTATGGCCAACATGCCGGAATGCAAAGGGGCTATACTAAGCATGCCAAATCCGACCCAAACAACTATGGACAGACCTAAAACATGGCAAAATATGCACAAATGCTTCACAAGACCAAGCCTAAAACATGCTTGAACAAAGGCTAACAACCTAAGGCACATTAAGGCATAAACATGGCATTACAAGGTAGGTATGCTAAGAATGCATGGTGTACCAAAACCAACAATAAACAGAGGTATATCATGATATAATAGGCACAAGAAACAGCCAAGGCATGATCAATACACACTCTAACATGGTGCTCTCTCAAGAGGTCAAAAATGGTTCATTTCAAGGACAACAAGGAGAGGGGGTGGCCCTCCCCTTTTGGAGACTTTAAGGCACCATCTTCACCACTGAAATCCCTCAAGATTTCAGTGGTGAAGAGGCCCAAACACCAAAGTCTCGAAACTTGCACAAAATAGCACAAAATGAGGCCTTTCAAGGCCTAGGAGGGGTCAAACACCTCCAAACCACAAAACACTCTTAATAAACAGTCAAGAGGGTCTAAAAACAGAACTTTTATATGTTATACAATAAGCACAAAAACAGCTCTAAGATAGGTAGAAAATCAATGCAAAAATGGAGAATAATGGGACTAGATTCTCACCCTTGAAGACCCCTTTACAAGTGATGCTCCAATGGCCCTCCTTGGCTTGAATCCAACGCCAAAACTTCAAAATCAGTCCCTTAGAACCTCAGTAGCTAAGTGAAGGTGAAACACTATGTGTTTGTGTGCAATAGTATGGACTAAACACACTTTTACACACACAAGAGGGAAAAAGAGAGAGATAATGTGTATCAAACCCTAACCCTAGAACTCAAACCCTAACAATGGCTGTCTAAGCTCTCCAAAATATCTCAAGTGTCTAACTTGTCTAACCCTTTGCAACAAGAGAGCCCCTCTCTTTATAGAAGCTTTTTTGTCTTGTAAAGCTTACAAGACAAGCTTCATAAGAGGGAGATCCCTCCATACACGTGTATGGAGGGGAGCAAAAGCAAGACAGCTGTCTTAAAATATCTGCAAAAGGAGATGCACAGTAGTCGGCTGGCCAAAAATGCCATTTTGGCCAAAAATGCCGACCAGCACTAAACAATGCCGATCGGCAATATACATTGCCAGTGGCAGCAAAAACCAGCCGGTGACCTCTAGCCACTGCCGGTGGTGGGTGGGGATGGTCTACAAGCCCTACCCTACCTCTCAAAGGCAAAACACAAGTGTTTGGTGCAAAACCAGACACTAAACAGTCGAGTTCGGAGATCCTGAGGCAAGGTGCGCAGCCGAGACCTCCGGGAACTCCAAACGAACACAAACATGGATGATCACCGAGTGTTCAAACGGTGACGTCCAAGTCTTGAGGATGGTCAAAAATAGGGTGTCTACAGTTGCCCCTCTTTGACAGAACTCGAAAGTCATAACAATGACGGGAGTGAATGTCAAAGCCCATAGACGACCCATTTTTGACAAGGCCGAAGACTTAGACAAACATGCAAGACAAACAAGGTATGCGCCCGAAGGCAGGGGCAAAATGCAAGACAATGCACAGAGCTGAGCATAACTTATGATCATGCAAAGAAAGCTGTAATGAAGCATACATGCGACAATTTTAAGCTAGCATACACCAAACTACACTACAATGCAGAAAGGATGTAAGAGAATTATGCAATTCTCGATACGTCTCACTCGGAGGATACAATACCTGTCCGGTTCGTCTGGTTGCACCAGCCTCAAATGAACCGTACATACAATATCGTGCCTGCGAAGAAAACAAACTCAACAGGTACAATATTGTTAGCAACATGCATGACAATGCAAAATGGATGCAAAATGATATGCAATATATACAAAACAATGTATAAACAATGCAAATGAAGATCCAATGTAATTGCAACAATGCAAGCTACATGCAAAGCAATTGAATCACGATCCAATCACGAGCGGTTCGAAACCACACCTATGTCAAATAGATTGATGGAGGTAACAAGTCTGTCTACCATAGAACGGTCAACTGAACTATGAGCATTGTAGACAGACGCAAGAACAAGTATTGGATGGAATGACATAAGTGGGGAATCGACCCGCTGGAGAAAGGACAATGATCCTAATGCTGAATGTAAAAATTACACTACAATGTAATATGTATGGATGTGCTAGGAAGATGGTGATGGCTATTCCACGCGGGGCCAAACCAAATCTTGCCTAGGAAAGGCATGTACGCATACAGGCCATGTTTAACATAGAACGGTCTACTGAACTATGCTTCGACACGAGAAGTATGGGCACATACCAGACCAAGCTCAATCATGGAAAGGCGCAAGCCATAGATGGAAGTGATGCAATGAATGCATGCAAACTACAATGCAATGGATATGGCACGCGGGCCAAACTAAATCTTGCCTAGGAAAGGCATGTACGCATACGAGCCATGTGTAACACAGAAAAGGTGCCGCAACCCTCAAACCAACATACCAGCGTGGAATCGGCGCGATACACATGCAGAACTGTGTTTTAACATGAACAGTAAGGGCACATACCAGACCAAGCTCAACCTGGAAAGGCGCAAGCCATAGATGGAAGGTGATGCAATGAATGCATGCAAACTACAATGCAATATTTACAAATATGCAATGGAATGGATATTTACAAATATGCATGACAATGCAGTATGATGCGACCTACTGGGGAAAATGCAATGGATGCATGCAAGCTACAAAGGAAATGCATGACAATGCACTATGATGCAACGGCTATGATTGCAGCTTTCCCTATCTTACCAACAGGGCGATATACTAGGTTGGTTCAGTATCCAGAACTGAGGTGCAGACAAGCTGCCTCAATCTATGGGGTTTCCATACAGATTTCAAGCCGAGGGTGCACCCCTGGGTATTTAAACCAGACTTTAGTCTCGGAACTCCCGAACCTTTGCGTTCTAGGCATAAGCCGTTCGAACTCTAGTTTCCACCGTCCCAGTTGGTCTTCAAGGAACTCACCGCAAACATAGGCGGGTGGCTTTACCAGACCACCGAAATTCGTTCGGGCACGACAAATACCAAAGGAATTGCACCTTCAGAGGATTTAAGGTCTCCTAGACCGGGATGCAAAATGGATGCATGACAATGCATGTTTTTTTTTGTTTTTGTTATGTTATGCAAATGATGTATAAAATGCATGTTGCATGGAATGCGCGACAACACGCGGCTTAAAAATGCATGTATGATGCAACTTATCAAAAGTCGTTCGGGCACGACAAACACCGAAGGACTTGCACCTTCAGAGGATTTAGGGTCTCCTAGACCGTGTGTATTTAAGGTCTCACCAGACTGTCCCAAGGATTTAAGGTCTCCTAGACCGTACGTGTTTAAGGTCTCGCCAGACCGCAATGTGCACAAGACAGTGCGATGCGCAGAACAGCGCGAGTGTTTTTTGAAATGCACAAAACAGTGCGATGCGCAAAACAGCGCGAGATGTGATGCACCGAGAAAGTGCGATGAGCGCGTGCAACGCACACGGGGAAACTTTTTGGATCTCTTAAGAGGCAAAAAGGATACTAACGGATACAACCTTGCACGAGTTGGAGTGCTACGCACGGCAGACGCGGTCCGAAGTCAAAACGAAGGCCGGTTGAGCATCGGAGATGCACTTTCTTGCACTTTCTTGAGCTATGAAGACCAAAAACTTCTCATATGGCCTAAACAAGGTTGTGGGAACACCACCGGCCGGAAGAGGAGGCCACCGGCTGTCCACCGGCTGCAGAATAATTCCATCGGCACAAAATACTGCCGGCCGGCACAAAATATTGCCGACCGGCAAAAAGTTGCTGATTCGGGGCAGTTTTGACTTTTCACTTCGGGTGTTTTAAAATAGGGTTTCAAACCCTATTTCCTCACTTCCCCTCCGCCGAAATCCCTTACCCTCTCTCTCTAGAGCGTTTTTCTCTCCTCTTTCACCCGTTTCTTCGCGTTCTACGCCCGTTTCGTCGTCGGATTCGCGATTTTCTTCGCGTTTCGGACATTTTCAACCGAACAAAACTTTGTTTCGGTGCCTCGTTTGGTGTTCCCGCCTTTTTGGGGTTTGTTCCCCTCGCTTTCCTCTTGTTTTCCGTGCCTTTTCACATTTCGGCCTTCCCGGCCATTTTCGACTTTCCCGGGAGTTGACTTTTCGGTTGACTCTTCGTATTCCGGTCCGGTTTTCCTTCCTCCGGCTATTTTCGCATTATTCTTGATATGGCGGACGACCTTCCACGTGGCGGGACTCCCCCGGACCACGAGATAGATCCCGGGGTCGAGCTCCTACCTCTGAGCGAGCGCCCGTTCGACCCGACGACCTACCGACCGGCGATCCATGTTCTGCCTCCCGACGGCCTGTGCCAGTTTCGGAGCTTTGAGAGGCACGTGCCACCCTAGTTATTGCTGCGCGAGCCTACCTCCCACCTTTCCTTCGACGCTTCCGAGGTAACTTTCTTTCTTCTGTTTTACATTCCGCAATGTAGGATACAAAAACTGTCATAGTTAGTTGTACTCTTTAACTGCTTTAGCTCTGATATACTGTACACCGTAGTTAACTGTAATCATACATACACCTGACATCTGCTTGAGACTGGCACATGCACACACACTGCACTAACCCTGAATCACTCAAACACACGGCGCACACTGCATTTCACTGCAAACACACTGGTACCCAGCATTTGCTTGAGTCTGCTAAATTTGCACACATGCTATATCTGTTCTGAACCCCCCCAACATGTTGACGCATCACACACTGTAGTTCACAGTAAGCACACCGACACCCGGTATTTGTTCAAATCTGTCAAACTTGCACGCATGCTACACCTGCTTCGAACCACCCAAACATGCTGACGAATCACACACTGTAGTTCACTGTAAGCACACCGGCACCTGGTATTCGTTTTCAATCTGTCAAACTTGCACGCATGCTATACCTGCTTTGAACCACCCAAACATGCTGACGCATCACACACTGTAGTTCACTGTAAGCACACCGGCACCCGGTATTCGTTTTCAATCTGTCAAACTTGCACGTATGCCATATCTGTATGTTTCTCAAAACTGCATTTTGAATGTTGTCTTGCAATTGTTATTTTCTGTTCACAGGAGGATTCCCATACCATCTGCGGGTATGGGAACACTGGCGCTCAGGAGTGGTACAACGAGCTCCCTAACGCAGTTCGTCGTATAGTGGATCGAGCGGGCTTCGGCGCCTTCTGCCGAGGACTCTCCCGGCTTTCTGCCTGCAGACCTCTCCTTGCCGCTCTGGCGGAGAGGTGGTGGGACACCACTGATTCGTTTCACTTCTCCGTAGCAGGGGACATAACGATGACCCCTTACGATTTCTCGATGCTCACAGGCATCGGGGTAGGGGGTGATCCGATCCCCTTTGACATCGACATGGATGAGTGGACCGCCGCTCAGGTCCATCTGCTGGGTGAGGCGCCACCCCTCGCTCGTCCAGGTTTTGTGCGGTACTCCTGGTTCGAGGTCCAGTTTAGGGTCCAGCCCGTGTTGGAGGAGGAGGCGTAGATGACTCAGGAGGACGTGGAGAGGTATGCTCGCGGCTTCCTCATGTTCCTGTTCGGGACGACCATCTTCGCCGACCGGGCGAACACCGTGCCTCTCTGCCTTCTCAGCGCACTGGTGGATGTCCGGGACATCCTGCATTATGATTGGGGTGGCGCCGCTCTGGCCACCCTTTATGGATACATGAGCTCGGCTTCCCGCGGCAGCGGATAGTTGCTTGGAGGCTATTGGCGGGCTTGGGAGGTAGATTTCTTCTCCGCTTTTCATTTCTGCCCTATACTTCCTGTACTCGGTACACTGCACACACTGTAGCCTGCTTTATACTTGCTGTATACTGTACACACGGCACACACATACTTTGCTTTACACTGACTGCACACTGCTCACACTGTACACTGTGTACACAATACGCTGCACAACACACGGCTCTGCCATTTCTGCTTTATTCTGTATTCTGCTTTATCTGATAAATGCACTGGTATTTATCTTGCAGTTATGGGTTTACGCCTACTTTCCTAGGCTCGCTCCTGTACCAGTCACAGAGACTCCTCTGGTCGTCCCTTTTTCACGACGCTTCGACGGGAGGTGGACCCGGCGACCACGAGAGACATTCGGCCTCTTCCGCCGATACTTTGACACCATTACCCCTGCCGAGGTATGTTTTACTTGCAGTTCATTTAAGCTTCGCTTTTCCACTGTATATTTCAAAAATAGTAGATAACAAACCGTCTGTCACTTTCAAATCACATGGCGGCCGTGGGCTCCATTACCGGCGGTGACGCAGGACCGATTTGCCGGCGCCGAGGAGACCTCGCGTTTCCGGATCTTGCTGGAGGGCCCGGTCTGTCGGGCTTGGTACCTGGGGGAGCGTTTCCTATGCCAGACCCTAGGGTTACCTGAGCAGATAGTCCCGGTTCACCCTCCTGCGGACATGAGGGAGACCGAGAGGCTCACCGCCAAGCAGATGGATGATTACACCATTGGTTGGCAGGAGGCCCGCTTCAGAGGTATCGGCGACTACCGGGAGTATGTGCAGACATACCTGATGCGACCTCTGAGCGGCGGCCGTCGAGCGGAGGGGAGCAGGCCTGTGGCGGCAGCAGCCGGGACAGGAGCAGGAGCTTCGAGGAGGGGCCGAGTTCGTGGCAGAGGCGGAGTTCAGGGAGGACGGGGAGCTGGCTGGCCTGCCCTGCCTGCTGTACTGACTTTCCGAGGGCAGGGTGGGTCGACCTATCAGATCCCCTTCGCCCCTCCACCAGCTGGTCATGAGTTCATCGATGTCCCCGACTTACCTCTGGTATGTACTACTGCATTTTGTACAGTCATTTCATTTTGGTTTATTTGATATTCCACAGAATATTGATGCATTTGACACTTTTGCAGGCTTCTTCTGAGTACACCCGTCAGTCGTTGGCGATGAATGCCTCGATGATGGGGATGCTTCAGCGGACTTTTGATCTCCTGGCCCTCTACAGCATCCCGGTATGTTCTTCTGACACTGGCCTCAAACCATTCATACACTACTTTACATAATCTGATGCACGGCACAACACCTGATACACTGATCTCACAGTATCTGATACACTGCATACACCGCATTCTGCACTGTACTCTACACTGATAAATTGCTCACGGCATTCATACACTGTACTCATACACTGCATTCTGCACTGATAAACTGCTCACGGCATTCTCACAATGTACTCATACACTGCATTCTGCACTGATAAACTGTTCCATAGTATACTGATGCATTTCCCTTTTGTGTACTTTTTCAGCCTCCTTTCCAGATTCCCATGGCAGGAGGTGCTCCAGCCGGACCATCTGTCCCAGCTCCAGGGAGAGATGAGGAGGGTAGAGCATTCCCCCGCACGAAGGCGGGGCGCACTCATGTCGGGAGTAGCTCGCGAGCTCCAGTCCCGGATGATGATGATGACGAGGAGTCAGAGGCGGAGGCAGAGGCGGAGTCAGAGTCATCAGAGGAGGAGACCGGAGGCGGCACTAGCTCGGGCTTTGACGACGATGCTGATGATGCTCCTGGACCCTCGTCCAGGAAGAGGACTAGGACGGACTGATGGCCCCCCCCCGGAGTGCTCGACATGGATGCAGATTCTTGTTATCTTTCTTTTTCTTGTACTTTTCCTTTTTGTTGGTAGTTAGATTACCTTGTACTGTCGCAGGCATATTTTTGTTTCCAAAACTTGTATATTTGCAAAGATGATGAAATGAAACAGGCTTTTTATCTGAAAAAGTGTTTACATTCGTATATCTTTACCTTTCATACTTTGCATCGCATCACACCATATTACACCTCAACGTAAATTGAAATTGATTGGTTGTCTGAAAATTGAACACTTGCACTGTAATGATCAGATAACTAAACAGCCAACAGCAAAATAAACCCAAGCAACCCACTGCCTGATTCTGGACACACAGCCCTTACTCTGTTGGGGATTGATTTGCATACAGCCCATAACATAGCATTCGGTTCATTCTGCACACAGCAAACTTCAAAACAAAACAGCCCAATCTGACAAGACGGCCTTCAAAGGTGAAACCGGCTAGGGTTGAAACACAATCGAATATAGAGAATGGCACAACATTCTGAGCATAAACGATTTTTGAAATTAAATAAGGGTTTTTCAAACCGGGGTATCGAGCCTACAACTGAACACAGCGGGGAGGACTCAAATGAAAGGGTATATGACCTAAACACAACGAGACATGCTCGGGAGAAACCTAAAACAAAGGTTGAGGTAAACACAGCAAACGACACGACACACAGACGCGTTAACAACGACGGGGGACCTCAGATCACGAGGAGCCAGTTTCTCTGGGTATTGTTTCCCACCCTTTTCTCATTTGTGATTCTCACATCACTCGGCCCTCGGGCTCGATTTTTCTCTCAAAACCCTTTGGCTCACTTTTTCTCTCAACTTACACCTCTCTATTCTTTATTCTCTCATTTTTCGTCCCTCCCCGAGGTGATTAATGAATGAATAGGAAGGTGTGGGTTCATGCCCAATGCCGTTAGCTCACAGCTATTTCTTCTGGTAGGTGGAGTGCCCTTCTGGCAAATACGTCGACGACGGGGGAAAGACAGAACACCTGACTCAACTGCGCCCCTAGTTCATCATTTTGACCATTTTTTGTTTTGGTTTTCAACTAAAATAGTTTTGATCAAAATGAGAGTCGGATTAACGTACTTGCTCGATTTTTGATTTGAAAGCCATGCAAGTCGGGCTGTAAGCACTGAAAATTTTCCTTTTTGGGTCCAAGAAAATGGTCCAGTTTTTGGAAAATGAAACAGTTTTCGAGAAAATAGTCCACCTCAGTAAAAATTTTCAAAAACCATTTTTGCAAACAACTGATGCTCAACGAGCATAGAACTTACTTTTTGAGATGCGCAACCTCGGATCGGAGGCAATGGAAAATTGCCCCTAGTTTGAAGAACGCCGCATGGCAACGAAAAGTTGTCCCTGGTTCGAATGGCGGCTCGCGACGACTGGTGGCAACGGAAAGTTGCCCCTTGTTTGGATGGTGCCGCAGCAATCCGCAGATAGTCTTCAATGGTGGTGGCCGAACTCTTGGACACAGAGATGACAAAGACGGTCACAACAAATATATGGACACAGTCACCTTGGAAGGTGTTGGCGACCAGACTTTGGGACGAAGTCAAAACCATTGCATGGACTGGGACGCTATGAAAGCGTTGGGGGCTGGACTTCAGGATGAAGTTGCCTACGTATCCCAAACATGGGAATCAAGCCTTACGTAGTTCTGGTTAAGGTACACTCGGGTATTTTAACCTTCACTTTTCAGGCTCTAACTTTTGCCAAGGTGCCCGATGCGGGTTTTCGACCTTGCGAGCTTCTTTTCATTTTTCTTTTTTGTTCCTTTCTTTTCTTCTCTTTTTCGCATTTTTTGTTTTCTTTTTCTTTTTTTTTTGTATTTTCTTTTCTTTTCTTTTCTTTGTATTTTTTTTCTTAGTTTTTTGTATTTTTCTCTTGCTCTAACTTTTGCCTGGGTCGCCCTTCCGGGTTTTCGACCCAGCGAGCCTCTCAAAGGGTAAAAGTGTAGCAAGTCCATGCCAAATGATTTTTTGGAGTTGAAGCCTCTCTGTGTCTAGGAGAACGGCTGTTGCAATGATTTGCGGAAGAATCCATCCCGGTTGCTCCGCAAGCTTCTTCCGGCGAGATCTACTTCTCCTGATTCGGCTTTGGTGCCTCCTGCTCGAGGGCTGCTTCAAAACTGGCCATACAGACCTTGCATGGCATTTGACCGTTGAACTTTCTGAACGGGTTCAAGGTTTGAAACGGATGGATTGAATCTTGAGGCTGAGAGCGATCCTAGGCTGCCCAATCTCAAGAGCGATTCCACACAGGTCTTCACAGGCCCGCGGAAAACATTTGTTTTTGAAAGTTTTTAAGAAAACGACGAATCGCTCGTGCCGAAGATAGTGTGGAACCAATCTGGATCAAGCCAGGATCCTTCCCAGTACTCACGCCGACAAGCATGATTTCATTCATTAAGGGCTTAGCATGCCTCTCTTTCTCTCAAAGTGATCAAAATTTTGCAAAACCCGAGGAATTCCTTCCTCTTCGTTTTTATCACCGCAGTGTTTGAAAAGTTTTGAAAAACTTTAGGTTAATGCAATGAGTTTGGCGCACAGGAGAGCTGGCGAAATATACTGTCAGTCCATTCAAGTCCTCTGGCACAATCAACTCACACTGGAAGCAAGCATGAAAATAAGACAGCCACGACTGTTTCATTCAGATCTGTTGGTGTAACTGAAAACAAAAACAGATAATTACAAGACAAAACGGTGTTCGGGACAACAACCCCAGAATCACCTGGTATTCTATACAAAGGGGACTGCCTCAATACAACAAGACAGACCCTTAAGCAAAAAGACTGACTCGAAACAAAGAGACAGACTCAAAAACAAAAGACTGACTCGACACCCAAGCCAGGATTTACAAAACTCGGTTTTACCGATGCTCAAAAATGCGTGCCAGACGCCACATCCAAAACACACCGAATGCCGCCCGCATGTGGTTCACTCTCTGATTACATACTTGCAGTATCTGTGTCCTCAAAATCCAACAACTGGGTGGTAACGGACTTGGCTGAGGTAGGCGGGAGGATAACCTTGTTATCAATCAAATCTTGTACCTCATGACGGAGGCGGGAGCAATTGTCAGTTGGATGGCCTGTCTGCTGGTGGTACGCGCAGTACTGAGCAGCATCATGCGTGGCTGGGAGATTCTTTGGGAGTGGCCGGGGCTCCAAGGATTTAAGGTGCCCCTTCTCGGCAAGGATTTGGAGTGCCTTGGACAGAGGCATGTACAGAGCATGAAAGGCCCTGCGCCCTTGGGGCAGGTACTTCGGAGTCTGAGCACTTTTACTAGCCGCACAGGCAAAAGGGTCGGCAGGCGCCACCTTAGCTTTCTGATCTTTCCCGGGTGCAGGGGCGGGAATAGAAGGAACTGTTCTGGCATGACGGGGCCTATCCCGATTTTCTGACTGACTTGAACTCCCCTCAGGCGGAGTGGGGAAAGTATCCTCCACAGTTTTCCCCACAATTGCGGTTATCTGTTGCTTGTTCATCCCCCCGGCTTTCAAAGCCTCGACTGCCCACAGCAGTTGTTCAATAGGATCGGCATCTACCTTTGCTTTGTATTTTCCTCTGGCCTCAGCCTGATCGAGGGTTTGGGTTGATGCTGGCATGTCATTGCCGTAGCTGGAGGCCATCTCCGGTTGACTGAGTTCGATCACAATTCGCCCCAACAGCGTGGGCTCCTGGGGTACAAAATTCGCGGCATATGGTGCGGCTGGAGGTGAAGCTAACATTCCGTAGGCGAGATCCGCCACAGACCTCTGGAGATCACCTATCATCCCCATTAGTTCAAAGGTGGTGGGCTCACGAGCCTGATACAACTGGGGGGCCCAGACCGGGTGCACAACAGGCGTCCTGGGTGGGTGTGGCATATCCATGTTGGTCTCACTTTGCAGAGTGATCCCTTGATCTAATGCAGTCGTCATAACTACGAACTCTTCTGAATTCTGCGTCGTCATAGGTCCTGCCTCAGCAAGGGGGAACACTGGCTATTCTGTATCAACTCTCCGACTTTCTGAACTGAAAGGAAAAACAGACAGCATTTCAGCCCAAACTGATCAAACACAGGTGTAGCCGAACAACTGTATTCCCCTACTGATCACTGTTCCCCAGAAACCACTGTCCCCAAAACTGAATCCGGATACCCGCAGATATAACTGATTCCTAACAACACTGATTTTGGCGCCCTCAGGCCCGATATTCAAACTTGCAAACTGGTATGTACTTTCCTGTAGAAATACATTCTAAAAGCACATAGCAAGTAACGAGAGCCAAAACACCCCTATGTTGGGGTAGGGTTTCCCTGTCCTATTTTGTCAGGAGCTAGGGTTTCACTATGCACGCAGTAGTTTTCAAACAACCTAATATCGGGTAAGCAACCTGTCCTAGTTTGGAATGGTCACTATGGATCCGAATATGCACTAGGTCGAATGGTCGAAAAAGGGTGCCCCGGTAAAACCGGGGTTTGTGTTCCCATACTGTCAGAGCCCATAACCGGTCAGCCTTATGGCCATGCCTTGACAAGACAAGCCTCCGGCAAACCGTTCAGGAATGGCAGATGGCAAACACCGTGTTCCTAGGTGCACCAATGCACATGCAATGCAAAGAAACACATAAGCGAAATCAAAACAGGATATCACGAGTTCGAGTCAAGCTCTCTAAATCCCCAGCAGAGTCGCCAAAAACTGTAGACGTCCCTCGAGCGCCCCGTTCTGTTCATTTGGGGTCACTACAGTTCGGACTCGATTTGTGTCACGGTTCTAAATCTGAACCAAAGTGTCCAAATCTGGCAAATCGTTTTAAGAAATAGATTTGTGAAAAGTAGTGCCAAACATGGACTGCTTTGCCAGATACAGAGTCGCCACCTAAATATTTTTTAAAATGGGGGAATTTAGGAAACCCTGACTCGGTGCCGAAGGCCACATGTCCGTCATCACCGGAGTTGTCTCGGCTCGGGAGCTTGGGTACGATCGGGGAAGGTCAGCTATGAGCACCCCCTTTCGCCCGGTCCGAAGACCGGCCTCTACTAACCATGATATCCGTTTTTGAAAACGTTATGTGTTCTTATTCCGGTTATTAGCCTAGAATTACTATGTTATGCGCGCAGCAAACAAGTATAGACTAGCTTGCCTAATTTGGAAATAAGCATCGCATAACCGTTTGTTTTGAAAAGCGCTTTGGAATTTGCTACTCGCAAGTAGGCTAAAACACGGATTTCAATGAGTCTTTCCAACTCAAACAATCCAACCTTCACCCACAGGCATCCAAACAGTTTATAACACATAAGCACCTAGCCACATGTTAAGCATGCTATCATGGCAACATTCACACTCATGCGATATGCTAAAGCGGAAATACTTACATCGTTTTCCTTCTTTTACTCCTCTGGAGGCTGCCAAAACCTCAGGACTGCTTCCTTAGACATTGGGGAGTGCCACCGGCTAAATGGGATTGCCACCGGCACAAAGTGAAGCTATCGGCTGGTGATTTAATGCCGGTCGGCAATAAATACTGCCGGTCGGCAAAGAAAGCCTGCAGAACCTGCAACTCACAGCAACAGAGGGCAAGGCAAAGCATGGCAGCACAATTCAAGGCATGTATGCACCACTCATGTCCCTTATCATGGTAATGACTCAAAGGGGCATGTGCCTCGATTCTCGGACCACCAATCACGCATTTCCATGCATGATGGCTCAAAGAACCAAGTATGCAACTTTCATGTCAAATGAAATGCAAACCAAACAAACAATCCAAGGCCCAATTCCTATCACCAAGTCAAGGAACAAGGCATGCATGCAAGATGTAATGCAACCTAGGCATACAAGCTAAGGATGCAACATGGCATGGCAAGGCACTTATGCAAGCATGCAAGCAAACATGAGGCAATGCTAACCAATGAAAAGGTGGTCTTAAGCATGATTTAGGCAGCTCTAATAAGGCCTAAAACAAGGGCCAAAATGCTATAATGAGGGACCAAATACACATGCACACATACACATGTTGAAGGGCCAACACTTAGGCACAAATTGAACAACTCTCAAACACATTTGAAGGAAGGTAATCATGGACATATAGCATGCGACATAAGCATTGAAAATCATGTTGAAACATGGAGCCAAACCAAGCAACAAATCAAGCCAAACATGCAACAAATGGCCTAAGTGCTTGAAGCAAGTCAAAGGGACTTGAACCATGGCTAAGCCAACCAAGCCTCACAAGGCTAGGAGGACTTAAAATAGGTTCAAGACAGGCCTAGACCATGCAAAGGGAACTCCCTAAATGGCATCTAAGTGGCTCAATTTCAAAGCATGCACTATGGCCCAAAACAAGGAACATGCTACACATGCTTTCAAAGCATCAAAGAGGTAACTAAAGCAAGCATACAAGCATACTACAAGGTCTGAAATGACGTGGTAGATAATTCTAAACCACGAAATCAAGACAAGAATGTCATGCTATACATGCATATACTTATGGCCAACATGCCGGAATGCAAAGGGGCTATACTAAGCATGCCAAATCCGACACAAAAAACTATGGACAGACCTAAAACATGGCAAAATATGCACAAATGCTTCACAAGACCAAGCCTAAAACATGCTTGAACAAAGGCTAACAACCTAAGGCACATTAAGGCATAAACATGGCATTACAAGGTAGGTATGCTAAGCATACATGGTGTACCAAAACCAACAATAAACAGAGGTATATCATGATATAATAGGCATAGGAAACAGCCAATGCATGATCAATACACACTCTAACATGGTGCTCTCTCAAGAGGCCAAAAATGGTCCATTTCAAGGACAACAAGGAGAGGGGGTGGCCCTCCCCTTTTGGAGACTTTAAGGCACAATCTTCACCACTAAAATCACTTAAGATTTCAGTGGTGAAGAGGCCCAAACACCAAAGTCTCGAAACTTGCACAAAATAGCACAAAATGAGGCCTTTCAAGGCCTAGAAGGGGTCAAACACCTCCAAACCACAAAACACTCTGAATAAACAGTCAAGAGGGTCTAAAAACAGAACTTTTTTATGTTATACAATAAGCACAAAAACAGCTCTAAGATAGGTAGAAAATCAATGCAAAAATGGGGAATAATGGGACTAGATTCTCACCCTTGAAGACCCCTTTACAAGTGATGCTCCAATGGCCCTCCTTGGCTTGAATCCAACACCAAAACTTCAAAATCAATCCCTTAGAACCTCAGTAGCTAAGTGAAGGTGAAACACTATGTGTTTGTGTGCAATAGTATGGACTAAACACACTTTTACACACACAAGAGGGAAAAAGAGAGAGACAATGTGTATCAAACCCTAACCCTAGAACTCAAACCCTAACAATGGTTGTCTAAGCTCTCCAAAATATCTCAAGTGTCTAACTTGTCTAACCCTTTGCAACAAGAGAGAGCCCCTCTCTTTATAGAAGCTTTTTTTGTCTTGTAAAGCTTACAAGACAAGCTTCATAAGAGGGAGATCCCTCCATACACGTGTATGGAGGGGAGCAAAAGCAAGACAGCTGTCTTAAAATATCTGCAAAAGGAGATGCACAGTAGTCGGCCGGCCAAAAATGCCATTTTGGCCAAAAAGAGTGCCGACCGGCACTAAAAAGTGCCGACCAGCACTAAACAGTGCCGACCGGCAATATACATTGCCGGTGCAGCAAAAACTAGCCGGTGACCTCTAGCCACTGCCGGTGGTGGGTGGGGATGGTCTACAAGCCCTACCCTGCCTCTCAAAGGCAAAACACAAGTGTTTGGTGCAAAACCAGACACTAAACAGTCGAGTTTGGAGATCCTGAGGCAAGGTGCGCAGCCGAGACCTCCGGGAACTCCAAACGAACACAAACATGGATGATCACCGAGTGTTCAAACGGTGACGTCCAAGTCTTGAGGACGGTCAAAAATGGGGTGTCTACCGGTGACTCGAGTTTTCATTTGACTTTTTGGATTTTTCACTTCACGGCCTCTGTTTCTACTAAAGGGTTTCGAATTTTGGCCATCCCTCGATCATTCTCAAGTATTCTTACCTTTTATCTACCTTTTCTTTTGGCTTTTCTTCCATCGTTGCATGCTTTTATGACTTTTCAAGTTAGGGTGATTTCCATGAATGCCGAGAGTTTCCTTGTATGTTTCCCATTTGCCTACAAATATTTGCTCATACAAGTCATTCTATCATCACCATTGCCTCATATAGCCCATAAACACACATGCACCTGAGCTTTTATTCCATTTTCTGCACTTTTTCATTATAGTTTCCACCTTTTTCGTCGTTTCCCACTGATTTGGCCATTGTGTTACTTGTAATAGACTACCTCATGGCTAGGGATTTCCCTTCTTTCAACCCTGCCACTTATGTGCCTCCCACCCCATGCCCTGCAGATTGGGATGGATCAGTTCCTCGAGATAGACAGGGATAGCGCTTATTCAGTTGTTCTTCGTGAGCCTGAGCTGCATTTATCCAATACAGGCTTCAGGGTATGACTCTATCTCTCTAGTTACACACTTTCCATCGCACTTCCTTTATTGGTTTTACTTTCCCTTTGTAGGAGCACTCCCGTTCTATTCATGGTTTGGCTACACATCTGGTGTAGCCTAGTGGCATCCAGCTCTCCCTATGACTATTAGGACTCTAGTGGATGGGTACGACTTTGGCCCCTTATGCGTGCCCTATGCGATACTTGTGTTGGTCATGGCCTACTTGCAACCCTTATGGAGAGATGGTGGGACACCACAGACACCTTCAACTTTCTAAACTCCGGCAAGATGACCATGACGTCAGAGAGGTTAACGGTCCCCTCGTACTACTTGATACTGACCTTGTTCACTAGGATGACACACTGAGGCACTTCCTAGCTGTCGCTTCCCCTCATAAAAGTGGGTTGATTCCATACCACCATATTGGAGGATTCTTGTTATACATATTCGAGAGTGTTCTGTTTGTGAATAGGTCTAACAAGGTCCATGTTTGCCTACTGGCCTTCATGGTGGACATGGACTAGATTAAGGGCTACAATTGGGGTGGCATAGCTTTGGTCACCATGTATGGTTATGCAAGTGTTGTTTCGCATAATCATGGTACCGGATTGGGTGAATATAGGCACTTGTGGGAGGTAATTTGCTTATAACATCTTTCCTTTATCGTTTATTTGTCTCTCTATACTATCTATCTTTTGCTTATTTAACTGATTTATCTTTTTCATATTCTTGTCTGTAGATGTAGTTCTTTGAGTACTCTCCGAGGTGGGTCCTGAGGTAAGAGACATCTCTCCAAACATCTTCCCTTGAGTTGTCCGGTGCTAGAGGGCCCATAGGGATCAACAACATCCCCCCATGCTTTCTATTGTCGCTGAATATTAGAAAATGCTTGACATCATCACCCACGACCACTTGAGTTTCTTACTTGCCCATACCTTGACTATTCTGATTCTTCTCTACTGGTGTACTGATCATTGCATTGCTCTTTTCAGATCATGTGGCATCCTGCAGCCCCTGCTAGTAAGGCTTGGTACCCAGCTCTTTAGGAGACCACCTGACAGCAACTTTTGTTAGAGGGGCTGTTTTGTCGAGTATAGTACTTGGTTGAGCAGGTCTGTCACCAGTCCTTGGCATGGCCCATCCACAGATTCCAGTATCTCCCTTAGCAAGCATGGAGGCGAGAGGTTCTTTCACTGAGGAGGATCTCTTCTTTGTTCGTGGTGGCACAAATGTTGAGAAACTACTGGTAAAGGTGGACTACATAGAGTATGTCTAGTCCTACTTGGGAGGATGGCTGGGAAGGATTGCATCAGGCCTTGTTATTTTCCCAGCTAGTCGAGATCAAGGACGAGGCCAAGTTCCAGCTCTAACCTTAGGTACAGTGCCTGTTAGAGGCATGAGTGCTGCTGCTATAGTTAAGGGATTGCCGGTTATGCCTTCTGCTATCTCAATGATGGTGGAAGAGGGCACCGTAGATCTGCCTATTCTTGAGCTAGCCATAGTCCCTTATGATCTTCCTTCTGAAGTCGAGTAGGTATTCATTTGTCTTTTCAGTTTCTGCTTTCTTGTTATTTCCTTTCATCAGTGTTAATCCTCGTTCCTCTTTCTGATATAGGTTCCTTGTGCACATGTGGAGGCCTATTACAGAACAGTGGCAGGTCTGCTTGAGATGGTCTGAGGGTACGAGAGTAGCACTTCCTTCTCAAGTCAGTTATCTATCTTTTCAAGGATTCCAATTGCTATGAGATTCTGGCATGATTGATTCTGAGTCTTTTTTGATTCTTGGTAGGTTATTGGCTTATCTAGTCATACATGAGGTGCTGCTGGAGGGAGTGATTTCAATAAGGGTGGGGAGGATCCATCTAAGGGCACTTTGAAGCACTCTCGAGGAGGTTAACTGGGTTCACACACCATTTTTGCCCATTTCCCTTTTTGTATTTTCTTTTCATTTTTAGAAACACTTGTATAAGATGCCATTGTGGAACTCTCACGTTTTTGTAAAAATGTTGTATATTTCACATGGTATATATAATGAATTCCAACTCCTTTTTCTAAAAGTTTGAGTATATTATAATTTTTTTGAATGCCTGGCCTTTTGTTTTTACTTCATAGGTCTGGTAAAGACTCTTTCGAACAAAACTAAAAGATAAAATAGCAAAATTACAACTCAAAAATGCTGAACAAACAACCTAACAACCTAAAATGACTCAGACAAGGATGTATGAATATCCCAATTATTTCTAGTATGCCATGCCCCCGAATAGGCCAAACTCCTCTTGTTAGCATAGGATGTGCACACACACTGAAGACGTGTGCACATACTAGTCACGCATGTATGCATGAACGATCGAGGTGTCCGAGTTTTAGGGTTTTGCCTCTCAGGCTGCCATTGCTGTCTTTTATTCTATAAATACTTCATCTTGCATGAAGGTTTCTTTACTTAAGTCTTTTCCCCATCAACCTTTAATCCCCGAACCTTGTTTTTCGTCTTTGTTACAAAGTCATGTCTTCTTATAATGGTTTGTTGGCATGGATGGAAAGTCTAGATAGTGCTAATCGGGTCAACTTTTGTAGTTATAGGTTGAAGTCCATATGTTCTCATAGTAAGCTAGACATTGACTTGCATTTCCTTAATGCTGTGGTTCTTTTTGAATCCAAATGGTCATGCCTTCCGATTTGGGCATCAAGAACGTTGCCCCACTTTCGAAGTGTTTGAGGCTATATTGGAATGCCCTCCAAGGGTTGATTTAGTGCTACCAATTCCTTTGATGAGCTATCCCAAACTGCTTAGTGAGATTAGCGGGTTGTCTTTAGGTGAAGCTGAAGCTTGTGTTCGGAATGGTGAGCTATCTCCAAACTGCCTTGATTGATAAGTTCACTGGTAGAAGGGATCCGGGGGATCGAAAGTTCCAGGAGTATAAACGGACTTCTTTGTGTATCTCCCTACTTGCATAATTTTTGGTGGTTCCGTGTAACGGGTTAGCCAGTCCTATCTGGGTTGATGTGGCAAAGCAGGTTAAGGATGGAAAGAGCCTTGTTAGGTTAGTCTTAGTAGAGACCTTAATAGGTTAAGATGAGGTCGGTGCTAGTACAACCACAGAATTTGGTGGGAGTCTATTATTATTCCACGTACCACGCATCTCACTTTGTTTCTTATCTCACACCTCTCTATTCTTTTAGCTCTTTTTTTTCTGCTTTTATCACACCCCAACTCACTTTTTCTACTCATCTCACACCTCTTTATTCTTTTTTGTCTCTTTTATTTCTCTTTCTTTTCCCTAGGTATGGTTGATGGACAAATTGAAGGTGTGGGCAAATCCTATCCATTACTCGGCAATCTTGTACCATACTTGGGCCCAACTGGTGAAGATGGACTTTGTAGAAGATTGGTATGGCTGGATGGACTTACAGAGACATAGCTTGGCATTCGCCTTGGTTGGTGCTTCTAGTCATGACTTGACAGATGGCCCTATTTCCCGGTGTAGAAGTAGTCGGCTTATCTTACATGGCTCATTACTTCCCTCATTAGATTCTACAACAGTTTGGGCATGAACGGATGGCTCATTTGGGTTCTCCTATGTACCCTCCTTCTTTACATTCTAGGCCTCCTACTTGAATGAAAATGCCAGGGCCTAGTGTAAACACCCCATTTTTGACCGCCCGCAAGACTGAGACGCTTGGTTCAATGCACTCGATGATGAAAGTTGAATAATGAATTTGCAGCAATTCGAAATCAATTAGAATTCCGAAATAAGCTCATATCTTTAACATTTACCTTGTTTGAACCCATGAGTTTCATTTTTGGACCATCTCTCACCCTGAGCTGAGTTTGAACCAAAAAAACAGGGGAGGCCATCAAGGCCCGGCCATGCATCAGTGACGGTCGGTCGTGGCTATGAATGGTCGGTCGGCCTTCGATGGCAATAAACACTGTTCTGGGCGGGAGGCCGCCAGCTATCCATTTTTGAAGATATTTATCACCTTTTGAGCTCAGATTCTGTAAAATTGAAGCTCTGGGATTGTTTTGAGGGTTGAACAAAATTCTAGAACTGATATATACGCCTTGAGAGCTCTTGACTCCTCATTCTTCCATTGCAAGTTATCTTTAAGCTAACCTAGCTTGCTTACACCACCTTTACACACCATATAAAACCTTGTCTTACCACCCTAAAGCCTTGGTTGATCTTGGAGAAGTGTAATTCAAGCTTGAGAATACATTGAAACCAAGTTTGAAACATCAAACAACAAGCTTACTTCTTGAAAAGTATAAGCTTGTTTTCTCTTCTCTTACCTTCATTTCTATCATTTACTTCATAATTCTTGCTGTTTTGGTTTGTTTTGAGATTGTTTAAAGTGTTTGGAGTTGGTTTTGAAGAGTTGCCAAAAGGGTAGAGAGAGCTTGCTCTTCCTATACCTTCATTTATAACTCAAGCCACCTCATTTTCACTCTTTTCCTTTGGTATTTACACTGATTTTCAGAGATTTGAAAAGGATAAAAACCATGTTTTGAAGCTTCAAAAAATGGAGGGGTTAGCCACCCCTCCTTATCCTTGTTTCCTAGCCTTAATTCTCATCTTTATTGTCTAGCTTTTCAGCCCCTTTTCTTGCATGTTTTACCTCTGATTTTCATGAATTTAGGGTTGTTTTGAGGTTGTCTAGGTCTTTTCAATTGGTTCATGCCTTGTTTAATACACTTATGTTCTCATTAAGTTGGCATACTTCTTGTTTGACATGCTTCCTTTGTTCATTTTCCATGTTTGGAGAATCAATCATTCCATATCTTTCATTCATGAGAATGGTTTAAACCAATTGAGGTTGTTTAATGCATGTAAAGGAGACCTACACTTAATGGCTTAATTTCTTCGGAGATTCATCGTCAATGGTGTAGTCTCCTTCTCATGTTTTAGAAGGACCTCTTGTTTGACATCACTTCTTGTTTAGAGGACTTTAATAGCACATTTGGACAAATGACTAATGAATGGCAATGACTAAAACAATTGGTTTAAAACTTGGATCAACATACTTAAAGAAAATGGGTTAAATAGCTTGAACTTAGCCGGAGGTTATGCCAAGTTTCTTGTGTCAAGGGTCATCAACCATCAACTCATGGTGTTTTGATGTCCTTGAAGCGTTTCAACTTCCTTTTTTGAGTTCATTCCATGACAAAAAGTGAGGGGTGGTCCATTTGCATTTCATTTATTGATTTTTGGTCCAAAATGATATCTGAGATCATCAAGCGATCATATCACTCATTCATGGTTTTGGAGTCAATCCCAACCTTCTCTTGAGGTTTTTCTATGACAGAGAAGGAATGAAGGACAAACAGAGCTTGAAAATGCTCTATCTGCACTAATTTCACCTCACAGCACAGAAACAGAGCTTTGCACCAAATTGATGCACGACTGGCCATCTGTATACTCGGTCGACCATTAGTAATGCACGGTCCACCCTTGGTGTATGGCTTGCAGTGCAATTTTGTAGAAATAGAGGCAGTGACTGAAGGTGAAATAGAGTCGGTCTGGGCAGACATAGGAGCTTTCAAGCGATGCGCATGCAACCTTCATCCATCTTCCATTATGTTCTTATCAAAAGCAATTAATTGTTTCATTTGTATTATTGTCATAGTTGTGAATAAATTGTGTTATAATATTTAATTAGCCGAATTATTGGTAGCTAATTAGTTCTTAGCCTAGTTAAATTCTTAATTAATTAGCTTAGATAGTTAGTTAATTATTCTGTCAAGTGTTGTAATAATTTGTTAATTAGTTTAGCTATTTATTCAAATTTTGTAATAATTAGCTTAATTAGCTTAGCTTAGCTTGGTTAGCTAGTTTATTCATTTGGACTCTCCTTCATGAGAACATGTTGTAATAATGTGTATGTCTTTCGACCCCACATCTTTCTCTCTTTTATTTAATCGCTTTCGATGGTTAGATTAGGGACATGTTTCAATTAGCATACCTTATGCCTTATGCTTGTATCCATTAATTTTGTATTGCATACACCGGAGCTCGGTGCATCATTCAAACCGCATTTTCGTTTAAATACTTATTTGAATACGTGTTTAACCACATGTTATCAAATCGATTCATATGTCATATTAGTAGCCGAGCCTATTAAATTGCATATTGCGTGTGTTGCATTAGGCATCTTGTATAGTTAGGAATCATGCATTTTTTTCGAACTCATATTTTTCTTAGCTTGGAGTACTAGGTGAGTTCTTGGTGCTCTAGCATATTTGCACGATTGTGAATGTTGTTATGTCTAGCATGCTTACCATGAGGCTAAATGTTTACCTGATAAATTGCATGAATGCCTGTGGATGAAGGCTTGTTGTTTGAATTGGAATGATTCAACGAATGTATGTTTAAGCCCACTATGTCTAGTGGCAAATTCATAGTTTTAAGCCTACTTTGTCGAGTGGTAAATTCGTAAACTTTAAGCCCACTTGAGGTGGCAAATTCAAACCATTTTCGCAAAAAAAACATGAAATTGAATCATTCCAAATTGAGCAAACTAGTCTATATTTGCTTGTACGAATCACATAGTAAAGCTAGCTTAAGTTCCCCTCTCGTACCCAAACATGACCTTCCCTATATTTGCTTGTGCGAATCACAAACATGACATTCCCCTCTCGTACCCAAGTTCCCGAGCCGAGGCAACTTTGGTGATGACAGACACGTGGCCTTTGGCACGAGTCATGGGTTTCCGAAATTTTTTCAAAAATAAAATATTTAGGTGGTGACTTTGTATCTGGTAAAGCAGTCCAATTTTGGTATTTTTTTATCCTAAAATCAAATTTTCAAAACGATTTGCCAGATTTGGACTCTTTGGTGTTTATCGATTTCACATTGCACTTGTGAGATTAGATTCAGAACTACGGGAGTCCGAACTGTAGGGCTTTCTTTCAAACCTTCTGAAAGGGGGGTGCGAAGAAAATCAAGCTACACCTATCAGAACAGAGTTCTCATGATCATTGAGGAAGGCTTCAGTTGCAGGTGATCGCAGGCATTCATCGAGTGACTCAAGCGCGAGATCTAGTGGGTCGAGACACACAAAGAAAGACTATTAAGAGGACATAGACTGAGCGATTATGACTTGACTTACAGTGCCTATAGTTTAAAGCTTAAATCCCATTAATTTTTGTTTTAGATTCTATAGACTTTCATCGAAAAGGAATTGGTGAACTTTTGCTTTCATTTGTCATGTTTGAAATGACTATCAATAAAATAGCGCAATGAAGTTATTCCTTTTGTTTTGAAAAATGTTACGTCTTTGGTCTATTGGAGAGGAACACAAATAACTCAATCTTCTCATTAAAAATGATCTGAACGAAAATTTTTGCAAGCTCACTAATCAGATAATTCTATAGTTATATCCAATGAATTGCGCAACTAAACCCTTCCCTTCTAAAATTTAGACATTCATGTACTAATAGGTGCCAATGGACGATGAAATCTAAATAAGATGGGGCCAAACTTCAAGGTGAAGTTGTCTACGGTAGACACCCCATTTTTGACCGTCCTCAAGACTTGGACGTCACCATCGGAACACTTGGTGATTACCCTTGTTCGTGTTCGTCTTGAGTTCCCGGAGGTCTCCGTTGCGCGCCTTGCCTCAGGATCTCTCGACTCGACCGTGTTGTGTCTGGTTTTGCACCAAACACTTGTGTTTTGCCTTGAAGGGGCAGGGAATGCCTTGTGAGGCATCCCCACACATCACCGGCCATGGTTTGAGGCCACCGGCCAGTAATTTTATGCCATCGGCAATGTATATTGCCGGTTGGCACTATTTGTTGCCGGTCGGCCATTTATTTTGCCAAAATGGCAATTTTGAATGGCCGATCACTGTTCATCTACTTTTGGTAGATATTTTGTGCCAGTTGTGATAGCTAGCACCCACTCTGCTCCCCTCCATACACGTGTATGGAGGGATTTCTCTCTTGACAAGCTTATTTGACAAGCTTTACAAGAGAGAGCTCTATAAGGGAGAGTCTCCTCTCTTGAATTTAGGGTTAGAAAAAATTGTTAGAGAAGCTCTGGTTCTAGGTTTAGGGTTTTGTATCTATCCTATATCTATATCTCTCATTCTCTTGTATTGTGTGTGTTGAAGCCTTAGTTTTGTACACAAACACCTACTATTACACCTTCCCTTGGCTATTGAGGTTCTAGGGGATTGTTTTCAGAGTTTTGAAGCTGGTTTGGACCTAAGGAGACAGCTGGTCCACCATTTGTAAAGAGGGTCTACAAGGGTAAGACTTTTGTCCCTTTTTACCCCATTCTTTTATAGCTTTTTAGCCTATCTTGAAACTATTTTTGAGCTTTGTCTATAACATAAAAAAGTTCTGTTTTTAGGCCCTCTAAACAGTTGTTTAAGGTTGCTTCAAGCTTTGGGGTTGTTTGACCCCTCTTAAGCCTTGTAAGGCTCCATTTTGTGCCATTTTGGGTGAGCTCCGAGACCTTGGTGTTTGGGCCTCCTCACCACTGAAATATTGAGGGATTTCAGAGGTGAGGATGGTGCCTTGAGGTCCCAAGAAAGAGAGGGCCACCCCCTCTCCTTGTTGTCCTTGAAAAGGACCATTTTTGCCTCTTGAGGGAGCACCTAGCTTAGGCTCTTGTTGACCATGCCTTAGCTGTTATTTATGCTTATTTTACCATGAAATAGCATTGTTTTAAGTTGGTTTTGGTACACCATGCTTGCTTAGCATACATGCCTTGTAATGCCATTTTATTGCCTTAACATGTCTTAAGTTGTAAACCATTGTTCTAGCATGTTTTAGGCTTGGCTTTGTGAAGCTTTCATGTTTATTTTGCCATGATTAAGGTCTGTCCTTAGTTGTTTGGGTCAACTTTGGCATGCATTGTATAGCCCCTTTGCATTTTTGGCTGGTTGGCATTAAGTATATAAGTGTATAGCATGCCTTGTTGTATCATTTCAATGGTTTGGAACCTCTTAACATGTTATCTCAGTCCTTGTGACATGCTTATATGCTTGCATTTAATCCTCCTTCAATGTGTTTAAAGGTTGTTACCTTATGCCCCTTGTTTAGGCCTCGGAGTATGCTTGCACTTTTAGACCACTTAGATGCCATGTAAGTGCACCCTTGGCTTTGTTTAAGTCTGCATTTGACTTGTTTTAAGTCCCCTTAGCCTTGTGAGGTTTGGTGGACTTGACCTTGGTTTAAGCCTCCTTGGCTTGTCTTAAGCACTTGGGCCATTGTGGCATGTTTTGCTTGTCTGGTTTAAATTGATTTGGCATCATCTTGTAATATGATTTTAGAGCTTCATGCATGCTATATGTCCGTGTTTGCATCCTCTTGAGTGTGCTTGAGAATTGCTCTTTAATGCTTGAAGTGTTGGAGATCATTTGCATGCATGTTTGTGTGCCTATTAGTCCATCATTTTTGAGCACCTTGGCCACTGATTTTGGCTTGTTTGAGAATTGCCTAAACCGTGCTTAAGTCCGTCCTTTGCTTATTTGCATGCTTACCTTGCATGTTTGCTTGCATACTTGCATAAATGCAATGTATGCCCATGTTGCATGCTAGTTCACATGCCTAGGTTGCATTCCATCTAGCATGCATGCCTTGCTCCTTGATTTAGTGATGGGAGTTGGGCCTTTGTTTGCTGGTTTGAATTGCATTTGAAATCAACATGCATAAATTGTTCTCTTGGGCCATCACGCATTGAAATACGCGATTGATGGTCCGAGAACCAAGCACCATGTCCCTTTGAGTCATAAACATGATAAAAGATATGGTTGGTGCATACATTGCTGGAATTGCATTGCCATGCAAAGCTCTATCCTTTGCTGCTGTCAAATAGATTCTGCAGGAACTTTTTGCCGATCGACTGCACAGAGTGCCGACCGGCAATCCGTCTGTGGCCGATGGATTCATTTTTGGCCGATAAACACCAAATCACAGCCGGTGATGATTCCCTCCAGCCGGTGGCATTCCCCAACATCCAGTGAGCACATCCTAAGACTTTGGCAGTCTTCAGAGGGGCAGAGCAGGGAAAACAGAGGCAGCTTGCGCATGGCAGTGGACTTCCGAGCAAGAGCCGAGCACACGTGCATTGAGCCCTCTCCCTGAGGCCCTTTTTCTTGCTTTCTTAAGTTGATTAATTTGTTTAATTAATTTAGTTGGTCTGTAATAATTAATTAGCTAGGTTATTTAATTCATTATTCGAATTGTATCATTATTTTGGTCCCTCCGAGCGAGGGCGAATTTTTAATAAGTGTGGGTGAGTGTGTGCATGTCTTCCAACCCCCACTTCTTTCTCCCTTTTACTCACCCGCTTTGATGGTTAGTAATAGGACATGTTTAATTTAGCATACCTTATGCTATGCATGCGTGCATCATTCATCAGTATTGCATGCACCGGGCTCGGCGCACCATGCTAACTGCATTAGTATTTCAAATCTAACTTGAATACATGCTACTTGTGCATTTTCACATGTCATTCATAGAATAGCCGAGCCTACTCTAGTGACATTCCGTATGCGTTAGACATTTAAACATGGACTTGGATCATGCATTGATTGCTAACGAGTTCTTTGTTTTGGCACGGAATACGATGTAAGTATTTATGCTTTAGCATCCTTGCATGCATGTGAGTGTTGCCATGATAACATGATTACCATGAGGCTAGCTGCTTATGTCATATAACTGCTTGAATGCCTGTGGGTGAAGGTTCGATTGTCTGAGTTGGAATAGCTCATTGAAATCCGTGTTTTAGCCTACTTGCGAGTAGCAAATTCCAAAACATTTTTTTTCAAAACAAACGGATATGTAATGCTTATTTCCAAATTAGGCGATCTAGTCTATACTTTTGTGCTGTGCGCATAACATAGTAATTCTAGGCTAATAATCGGGATAAGAACACATAACGTTTTCAAAAACGGATATCATGCTTAGTAGAGGCCGATCTTCGGATCGGGCGAGAGGGGGTGCTCATAGCTGACCTTCCCCAATCGTACCCAAGCTCCCGAGCCGAGGCAACTTTGGTGATGATGGACACGTGGCCTTTGGCACCGAGTCAGGGTTTCCTAAATTCCCCATAAAAAAATATTTAGGTGGCGACTCTGTATCTGGCAAAGCAGTCCATGTTTGGCACTTCTTTTCAAAAATCTGTTTCTCAAAACGATTTGCCGGATTTGGACTCTTTGGTTCAGATTAAGAATCGTGACACAAATTGAGTCCGAACTGTAGTGAGGCCCCCACGGGCGCGTCTACAATTTCTGGTGACTCTGCTGGGGTTGTTTAGAGAGCTTGACTCGAACTCGTGATATCCTGTTTTGATTTCATTTGTGTCTCTTTGCATTGCATGTGCATTGGTGCGCCTAGGACACCGTGTTTGCCATTTGCCATTCCTGAACAGTTTGCCGGAGGCTTGCCTTGTCAAGACATGACCATAAGGCTGACCAGTTATGGGCTCTGACAGTATGGGAACACAAACCCCGGTTTTACCGGGGCACCCTTTTCGACCATTCGACCTAGTGCATATTCGGATCCATAGTGACCATTCCAAGCTAGGACAGGTTGCTTACCCGATGTTAGGTTGTTTGAAAATTGCTGTGTGCATAGTGAAACCCTAGCTCCTGACAAAATAAGACAAGGAAACCCTACCCCTCCATAGGGGTGTTTTGGCTCTCTTTACTTGCTATGTGCTTTTAGAGTGTATCTCTACAGGAACGTACATATCAGTTTGCAAGTTTGAGTATCAGACCTGAGGGCATCAGTGTCAGTTTATGAGAATCAGTTATCTGCGGGTATCAAGTTCAGTTTTCGGGACAATGATTTTGGGGAGCAGTGATCAGTAGTAGAGTGCAGTTGTTCGGCTACACCTGTGATTGATCTGTTTGGGCTGAAATGCTGCTTGTTTTTCCATTCAGTTCAGAGTGTCCAGAGAATTGATACAGAATAGCTAGTGTTCCCCCTTGCTAAGGTAGGACTTATGATGACGCAGAATTCAGAAGAGATTGTGGTTATGACAGCTACGCTAGATCAAGGGATCACCCTGCGGGATGAAACTAATGTTGATGAATCGCATCCGCGTAGGTCGCCTGTCGCGCACCCAGTCTGGACCCCCCAGTTGTATCAGGCTCGTGAGCCCACCACATTTGAATTGATGGGAATGATAGGCGACCTCCAGAGATCCGTGGCCGATCTGGCCTATGGAATGTCGACTTCGCCGCCAGCGGCACCGTATGCCGGGAATTTCATACCACAGGAGCCCCCGCTACTGGGGCGGATTGTGATAGAGCTCAGCCAACCAGAGGTTGCCTCCAGCTACAGCAACGACGTGTCAGCAACAACCGGGCTTCGTTCTGATGTAGTAACCCAAACCCCCGATCAAGCTGAGGCTAGAGATAAGAACAAAATGAAGGCAGATGCCGATCCCATTGAACAGCTGCTGCGGGCAGTCGAGGCTTTGAAAGCCGGGGGAATGAACAAGCAACAGATATCCGCAGTTGTGGCAAAAACTGTGGAGGATGCTTTCCCCACTCCACCTGAGGGTAGTTCAAGTCAGTCAGAAAATCGGGATAGGCCCCGTCATGCCAGAACAGTTCCTCTTATTCCCAACCCTGCACCTGGGAAAGATTAGAAAACCAAGGCAGAGCCTGCCGACCCTTTTGCTAGTGCGTCTAGTAAGAATGCTCAGACTTCAAAGTACCTGCCCCGAGGGCGCAGGATCTTCCACGCCCTCTACATGCCTCTGTCTAAGGCACTTCAGATTCTTGCCGAAAGGGGGCACCTCAAACCCTTTGAACCTCGGCCTCTCCCGAAGAATCTCCCTCTCACACATGATGCTGCTTTGTACTGCGCGTACCACCAACAGGCCGGTCACGCCACCGATAACTGTTTCCGCCTTCGCCATGAAGTGCAGGATCTAATCGATAATGAGGTCATTCTTCCACCCACCTCAGCGAAGTCTGTTATCACCGAGCTGTTGGACTTTAAGGATACTGCGAGTATGTGATCAGGGGTCGGACCACCTGCGGACGACGCTCGGTGTATTTCAGATGTGGCGTCTGGCACGCACTTTTTGAGCATTTGTAAATGCAGTTTTGTAGCTTCTGGCTTGGGTTTTGAGTCAGTTCTCTGTTTTGTTTTTGAGTCTGCCTCTTTGCTTTGAGTCAGTCTTTTTGTCTTTGGGTCTGTCTTGTGGTACCGAGTCAGTCCCGTTGTATAGGATGTCGAGTGATTTCGGGGTTGTTGCCTCGAACACCGTTTTTGTATTTAACCTTTTTGCTTTCTTTTTGAGTCTGTCTCTGCCGTGGAGCCAGTTATATCCGAGAAACCTGAATGAAATAGCTGCGGCTATCTTGTTTCTGTGCCTATTGTTTGTTTTGGGCTAGTCGTGCCAGAGGTTTTGAATGGAACGTCCCTGCATTCTACCTGCTATTCTGTGCCCTGAGAATTATTGCATTGACCTAAGTTCTTCAAAACCTTTTTCGAAACATTGTGATAAAAACGAAGAGGAAGGAATTCCTCCGGTTTTGCAAAAATTTGATCAATTGAGAGAAAGAGAGGCATGCTAATCCCTTAATGAATGAAATCATGCTTGTCAGTGTGAGTACTGGAAAGGACCTTGGCTTGATCCAGACCGGTTCCACACCATCTTCGGCGCGAGCGATTTGTCGCTTTCTTAAAAACTTTCAAAAACAAATGTTTTGCGCGACCCTGTGAAGACCTGTGTGGAATCACTCTTGAGATTGTGCAACCTAGGATCGCTCTTAGCCTCAAGATTTAACCCGTTCGTTTTCGAACCTTGAACCCGTTCAAAACGTTCAACGGTCAACCGCCATGTAAAGTCTGTGCAGCCAGATCAGAAGCAGCCCTCGAACAAGAGGCACCAAAATCCAATCAAGAAGACTAGATCTCACCAGAAGAAGCTCGTGGAGCAGCCATGATGGATTCTTCGGCAAATCATTGCAACCGCCGTTCTCCTAGACACAGAGAGGCTTCAACTTCAAAAACCATTTGGCATGGACTTGTTACACTTTTACCCTTTTGAGAGGCTCGCTGGGCCGAAAACCCGGAAGGGCGACCCAGGCAAAAGTTAGAGCAAGAGAAAAATACAAAAAATGCAAAAAAGAGAAGAAATAAAATCAAAAAAAGGAGAAGAAAGAAAGAAAAAAAAAAGAGAATGAAAAGATACAAAAAATCAAGAAAAAAAAAGAACAAAAAAAGAAAATGAAAAGAAGCTCGCAAGGTCGAAAACCCGCATCGGGCACCTTGGCAAAAGTTAGAGCCTAAAAAGTGAAGGTTAAAATACCCGAGTATACCTTAACCGGAACTACGTAAGGCTTGATTCCCATGTTTGGGATACGTAGGCAACTTCATCCTGAAGTCCAGCCCCCAACACTTTCATAGCATCTCAGTCCATACAATGGTTTCGATTTCACCCCAAAGTCCAGTCGCTCAACACCTTCAAAGTGACTGTGTCCATATATTGGTATTGACCATCTTCGTCTTCTCTGTATCTGAGAAAGTTCGATCGTGATCATCACTGGTAAGGACTGTTTACAACATGCTGCAGCATCATCCAAACAAGGGGCAACTTTTCATTGCCATGAGTCGCCGTTCAAACCAGGGGCAACTTTCCGTTGCCATCCACCCCTTTCAAGCCAGGGGCAATTTTCCATTGCCTCCGATCCGAGGTTGCGCATCTCAAAGAGTAAGTTCCATACTCGTTGAGCATTGACTGTTTGCAAAATAGTTTTTGAAAATTTTTACTGAGGTTGACTATTTTCTCGAAAACTATTCCATTTTCCAAAACTGGACCATTTTCTTGGACCCAAAAAGGAAAATTTTCAGTGCTTATAGTCTGACTTGCATGGTTTTCAAATCAAAAAATCGAACAAGTACGTTAATCCGACTCTCATCTTGGTCAAAATTGTTTTAATAGAAAAGCAAAACAAAAATGGTCAAAATGATGAACTAGGGGCACAGTTGAGTCAGGCGTTCTGTCTCTCCCCCGTTGTCAACATACTTGCCCGGAGGGCTTTCTATCCACCAGAAGAAATAGCTGTGAGCTAACGGCATTGGGCATGAACCCACAACTCCCTATTCGTTCATTAAACACCCCGGGGAGGGATAAAAAAATGAGAGAATAAAGAATAGAGAGGTGTAAGTTGAGAGAAAAAACGAGCCAAAGGGTTTTGAGAGAAAAACCGAGCCTGAAGGCCGAGTGATGTGAGAATCACAAATCAGAAAGGGTGGGAAATATACCCGGAGAAACTGGCTCCTCGAGATTTGAGGTCTTTCGTTGAACATGTCTGCGTGTCGTGTCTTTTGTTTTGTTCACCTCAACTTTTGTTTTGGGTCTTTTCCGAGCGTGTCTCGTTGTGTTTAGGTCGTGTACCCTTTTGTTCGAGTCCTTCCCACTGTGTTCAGTTGTAGGCTCAATACCCGGTTGAGAACCCTTTTCTCATTTTCAAAGATTAATCGTTTTGTGCTCAGAATGCTGTGCCATTCTCCACATTTGTGCAAAAACATGATTTGGTTCTTTCATACAAACTGCAGGGTCCACCCCCGATAAGTGTGAACGGGAAAACACGGGCCTCTTCGAAGCTTATGGGTTTCAGACTGCATCTAGGTATGCTTCAACTTCAGTGGATTCAACCTTCATGGTCCGTCTTGTCAGATTTGGGCTGTTTGTTCAGGATCCGTTGTGTGCAAAATGAGCCAAGCGCTGTGTTATGGGCTGTATGCAGATTAATCCCCAGTAGAGTATGAGCTGAGTGTTCAGAATGTGTAGTGGTTGGTATGGGTTGTTTTGCTGTTGGCCGGTCGACAAAATATTGTGCCGATGTAATTTTATGATGGCCGATGGATGGCTGGTGATGCATTTTGATGGCCGGTGGACATCCGGTGGTCTCCTACAGTGATTTTGAAGCCTCCTACACCCTTGTTTGAGTTATGTGTGGGGTCTAGGGCCTTTAGTGCTCAAAACAGTGCAAAACAGTGCATTTCCGATACTCAACCGCCCTCCGTTTTGACCTCGGGTCGTGTCTTCTGTGTGTGGCACTCGAATTCGTGCAAGGTGTATCCTTTTAGTATCCTTTTGGCTTTTACAAAACTCAAAAGTTGCCCCATGTGCATCACATGTCAATTGCACTGTCTTGTGCATTTCAAATCGCACTGTGTTGTGCACTCGCGCTGTCTAATGCATCGCGCTATTTTGCGCATCTTATTGCATTTTGCATGCATTCCATCTGACTGTCTTGTGCACTCGCGTTGTCTAAACACATCTGTAACAAGCCCGCGGGGGGACCTCGCTACAGCTCGGACTCGACTTTGTCGTCACGGTTCTAAGTCTGAACCAAAGAGTCCAAATCCGGCAAATCGTTTTGAGAAAACAGATTTTTGAAAGAAGTGCCAAACATGGATTGCTTTGCCAGATACAGAGTCGCCACCTAAATATTTTATTTTGGGAAATTTAGGAAACCCTGACTCGGTGCCAAAAGGCCACGTGTCCGTCATCACCAAAGTTGCCTCGGCTCGGGAACTTGGGTACGATTGGGGAAGGTCACTTCGTGAGCACCCCCGCTCGCCCGGTCATAGACCGGCCTCTACTAACCATGATATCTATTTTTGAAAACATTGTGAGTCCTTATTCCGGTTATTAGCCTAGGTTACTATGTGATGCACACAGCATATAAGCATAGACTGGGTCGCCCGAATTGGAACAAAACATTTCATGTTTGTTTATTTGAAAGTGGTTTGATGGTGCTACCCGCAAGTAGGCTAAGACGTGGATTTGCCACCCTCGGGTGGGCTTAGAAAACATGATTTTGCCACTATCTAGTGGGCTTAAAACACACATTTGATGAATTATTCCAATTCAAATAACCCAACCTTTACCCACAGGCATTCAGGTAGTTATATCACGTAAGCACATAGCCTCATGGTAAGCATGCTATTCATGGCAGTCACTCTCTAAAGCATAAAACTCACCGAGTACTCCAAGCTAAAAAAAGAAGTTTATTAGAAATCATGCATGATCCTAAATATACAGAAATGCCTAATGCAACACATGCAAAAATGAAACTATAGCAGGCTCAGCTATTCTAAACATGGCATATGAAATGCTACAACTAACATGTATTCAATTTGGAATTGAAAATACGATGCAGTTAGTATGGTGCGCCGAGCCCGGTGCATGCAAAACAGATGAATGAATGCAAACATGCTATCATACTGTATGCTAATTGAAACATGCCCTAATCTAACCATCGTAAGCGGATAAATAAAAGGGAGAAAGACGTGGGGTTGGAAGACATACAACACACACACGCACACTTATTACAGTTGTGCCCTCGCGCAGAGAGTCCGAATAAATAATACAGTCCCAAATAAAAGAATATTACAGTCCGAATATTACAGTCCGAAAAATATACAAATTCCTAATTAAATAATGAATTAACTAAGAAAGCAAATAAAACTGGCACGCAAGTCAGGGACTGCCTTGCTTCTGATGGATGATGCATGTCCGAGTTGTCTTGCGCGGAAATCCACCGGAATGCCCCAATTAGCCTCTGTTTACACTTGTTCTTGAAATGCGTGCCAAGTCCCAAAAAGTTGTTGATTCTTCGTTTTGCTGCAACAGAGAGCAGGAAAGGGGCATAGCAATGTATTTGCACAGATATATGCATGTCTCGAACCTCGTGCCACCAATCACACATACCGAGGCATGATGGTGGAGGAGTCGAAATGCACCACTCAATATGGGATGAATGCGCATGAAACTACAGCTAAAACCTAACTCCATCATGGATAATCCGGAGTGTCGGTGACTGGGGAATTGAGACACAATCCGTCACTCAGAGTACGAAATGTACCTCGTTTCCCGTGCCCGGGCTAACTCCTATTCTGGACACGATGCAATATGTATGATATGCATGAAATGCAACTAAGATACAATCCTAACATATACAATGCTATGGAAATGAAATGCCTCGAAATGCATGTACACGGGCACGCAAACCAAGAAAATGACAGAATGCACTGAAAATGAGACGCCGTGAAATGCGTGCACACGGGCACGTAAACCGAGGCGGTGGCATACACAATGCAAATGAGACGCCTTGAAATGCATGCACACGGGCACGTAAACCGAGGCGGTGGCATACACAATGCAAATGAGACGCCTTGAAATGCGTGCACACGGGCACGTAAACCGAGACGATGACAGAATGCAATGAAAATGAGACGCCTTGAAATGCGTGCACATGGGCACGTAAACCGAGGCGATGGCATACGCAATGCAATGAAAATGAGATGCCTCGAAATGCGTGCACACGGGCACGCAAACCGAGGCAATGGCAAAATGCGATGAAATGACATGAAAACATGATATGGGCTTATACCAACATGAGTGAGCCTCAGCCACACTCACATAGGATGCCGGCGGATAAAAAAGAGGTGCCTCGAAATGCGTGCACACGGGCACGCAAACCGAGGCGATGGCAAAATGCGATGTAATGACATGGAAACATGATATGGGCTTATACCAACATGAGTGAGCCTCAGCCACATTCACATAGGATGCCGGCAGATAAAAAATGAGGTGCCTCGAAATGCGTACACACGGGCACGCAAACCGAGGCGATGGCAGAATGCGATGAAATGACATGAAAACATGATATGGGCTTATACCAACATGAGTGAGCCTCAGCCACACTCACATAGGATGCCGGCAGATAAAAATGAGGTGCCTCGAAATGCGTGCACACAGGCACACAAACCGAGGCGATGGCAGAATGCGATGAATTGACATGGAAACATGATATGGGCTTATACCAACATGAGTGAGCCTCAGCCACACTCACATAGGATGCCGGCGGATAAAAATGAGGTGCCTCGAAATGCGTGCACACGGGCACGCAAACCGAGGCGATGGCAGAATGCGATGAGATGACATGAAAACATGATATGGGCTTACACCAACATGAGTGAGCCTCAGCCACACTCACATAGGATGCGGCAGATAAAAATGAGGTGCCTCGAAATGCGTGCACACGGGCACGCAAACCGAGGCGATGGCAGAATGCGATGAAATGACATGGAATGGATTGCAATCGTTCTAATGGAATTTCAGCACTAAAATATGATGGAAAACAGTCCCGCAATGAGGCGAAATGACACCAAAAGCATGGAATTGTCCCGAAATGCGAATTTAGGCACCCGAAATGGCCTATAGCTATGCCAAACATGCACAACATGGACATGCAATGCAAAGACAGAAGCTAGGCAGTCCCAAAAAAGGCACTTTCACAGTTATAAACATGGCCAAACAGAAAGCATAGGTATGGCAAAAATGGCATGGAAGAATAGGGGCCAAAAGAGGGGTAATGAAGCAAGTGATATAAGCAAAACCCAAACTGAAAAATTTCCTTCTACAACATTGAAGAGGGACCAAAAATATGAATATTTACAGTATATGGAAGCCTCAAAATCAGTATACAAACATGATAGAAATGTGATGCAAAATGAGGCTCAAAAGTGGCTATAACATGAAGTATGCAAAATATTCACCAAACAGCCGAAGACCCTTAATAAAACATGTAGCATGGGACAAAATAGAACTATTTCCAGAAATGTAAAATGGCCAAAAACAAAAGTATGGTAGGCTAACTAAACATGCAAGAATGGGGAATAAAAGAGAGATATAACATGAAGTGACCTATGGAGGCCCCAAACCATGAAAGGACCTAAATGAAACATGAAGAATGGACCAAAATAAGAACTTTTTCAGAACTGTAAAATGGCCAAAAACAAAAGCATGGTAGGCTGCCATTGCATGCAAGAATGGGGAAGAAAAGAGGAGTATAAAGGTAGGTATAACATGGAAGTCCCAAATGGTGTTGAGCCCTTCTTCAATGTTGAAGAGGGGCTCAAAATAAGCCTAATATCAGTTTACAACATGCTCAAAAACAGATTGCTCATGGGCCAAGAATAGCATGCAAAATTATGACATATAAGAGGATCAATGAAGCAAGTGTATCATGGAGGGCTCAAACAGGGTTGAGCCCTTAATGAAAAATGAAGATGATCTCAAAAGAGGGCCCTTTTCAGTTAGGGCCGGAGCTTGAAACAAAAAGCAAGTGAGGCTTACAAATGGATCAAGAAATGGGGTCAAAGAAGAGAAAGGTTACTCACCCTTGAAGACTAAGACTTTTGTTGCTTCTTGGATCAATTTGCAGCTTCTTTGGCCTTTGAGAAACCTTCCTTGTTGCTGGAAATGAGGTGGTGGTGGTAGAGCTTGGTGGTGTAGATGAAATGGTGCTTAAGGACTTAAGGTTTTTCAAGGAAATGAGAGGTATAGAAATGGAGTTGTGTATGGAAGCTTGAAGATGAAGTTTTCTAACCCCAACAAAGGATATATCTTGCTTGCTATATAGGCCAAAAAGGGGGTGTAAAGGTGGGGAAAAGGAGAGTAACTTTTCCCCACAAAATATCCCCCGGATAAAGATCTTTTCTGGGGGATAAAGCCCCACAGCTGTAAAGGGAACAGTGCAAGGAGCTCGGCCGGCCTGGTACTTTTGCTGCAGGTGGCCGGCCGGCCACACCCCCTAGCCGGCCGGCTAGGGGTCAAAAAGGTCAATCAGATTTTCTGGCCGGCCACCAACTGGTGGGGTCCTCCTATCTGTGTACAACACAACCCAGTGGTTAAAAGTCCAAGAAAGTGGGTCCAAGGGGTTCAACATTAGCCCGGAAGGAGGGGGTCAAAAGGGTCAAGTTGAATTAATGGCCGGCCATGAACTTTTAGGGCCCTCTCATGTGTGTACATCACAAATATGTGGTTCAAAGTTCAAGAAAAAGGGTCCAAGGGGTTCAACATTAGCCCGGAAGGAGGGGGTCAAAAGGGTCAAGTTGAATTAATGGCCGGCCATGAACTTTTAGGGTCCTCTCATGTGTGTACATCACAAATATGTGGTTCAAAGTTCGAGAAAATGGGCCCAAGGTGTTCAACATTAGCCCGGAAGTGTGAAAAACGGACGCCGGAGGGCGTCGGAGGATGTATAACTGGTTACTGCAACAATTGCTGGCCTCCCATCCTTCAGTGACCTCCCCGGTGATAAAACAGAGGTACCTGCCAAAAATGAACGAAAACCGTTGCAAAACGAATGCTCGGGGACCAAAACGCGCAGTTCGGGATCTCGAAAATGGGCTGTTAAGCACCGAAAGTGGCATTCGGCCACGAAGTGGGCTTCTCAGCCCCCAGTGTCCCTGAAAAGGGAGCAAATAGGAAGTATGCCAAAAATCAGAACAAACGGAGATGGTTAAGCGGTCCCGAACCGAGGCACACGGCCTAACGGCTCCGAAAATCGGAAACCGGACTCCGAAATGGGAAAAATGGCCTACGGCCACCAAATGTAGCCTACGAACATTGAGAGATGGTCTACGGGACCTCTCCCTCCCCTCAGGAAAAGAGACAAAGAAAACCGAGCCTGGTTCGCAAACCGAGGCAAAGTACAAAAGAGGGTTCGGAAGTCCGGAGGCAGGGCTCACGGCCGCAACTCTGAAACTTCTGAACGAGCACATTATGCAACATCACCAAGTACTCAATCGGTGACGTCTGAGTCTTAAGGTCGGTCAAAAATTGGGTGTCTACAGTTGCCCCTCTTTGACAGAACTCGGAAGTCACAAGTGACGGGAGTGAATGTCAAAGCCCAGAGACGACCCATTTTTGACAAGGCCGAAGACTTAGACAAATGTACAAGATAAACAGAGATGTGCCCGCAGGCATGCCCGCAGGCAGGGGCAAAATGCAAATGATATGCAAGAAGATTTTGAAGATTGGACTCATACGCCACGCGAGGCCGGTTTTGAAAGTTGGACTTATACGCTACGCGAAGCCGATTTGAAGAGTGGACTTATACGCTACGCGAAGCCAAGTTGAAAGTTGGACTTATATGCTACGCGAAGCCGATTTGAAGAGTGGACTTATACGCTACGCGAGGCCGGTTTTGAAAGTTGGACTTATACGCTACGCGAAGCCGACTTGACGAGTGGACTTATACGCTACGCGAAGCCGGTTTGAAGAGTGGACTTATACGCTACGCGAAGCCGATTTGACGAGTGGACTTATACGCTACGCGAAGCCAAGTTGAAAGTTGGACTTATACGCTACGCGAAGCCAAGTTGAAAGTTGGACTTATACGCTACGCGAAGCCAAGTTGAAAGTTGGACTTATACGCTACGCGAAGCCGATTTGACGAGTGGACTTATACGCTACGCGAAGCCAAGTTGAAAGTTGGACTTATACGCTACGCGAAGCCGATTTGACGAGTGGACTTATACGCTACGCGAAGCCGATTTGAAGAGTGGACTTATACGCTACGCGAAGCCGATTTGACGAGTGGACTTATACGCTACGCGAAGCCAAGTTGAAAGTTGGACTTATACGCTACGCGAAGCCGATTTGATGAGGGGACTTATACGCTACGCGAAGCCGGTTTGAAGAGTGGACTTATACGCTACGCGAAGCCGATTTGACGAGTGGACTTATACGCTACGCGAAGCCAAGTTGAAAGTTGGACTTATATGCTACGCGAAGCCGATTTGAAGAGTGGACTTATACGCTACGCGAGGCCAAGTTGAAAGTTGGACTTATACGCTACGCGAAGCCGATTTGACGAGTGGACTTATACGCTACGCGAAGCCAAGTTGAAAGTTGGACTTATACGCTACGCGAAGCCGATTTGATGAGTGGACTTCTACGCTATGCGAAGCCAGTTTGAAGAGTGGACTTATATGCTACGCGAAGCCGATTTGACGAGTGGACTTATACGCTACGCGAAGCCGATTTGACGAGTGGACTTATACGCTACGCGAAGCCGGTTTGAAGAGTGGACGTATACGCTACGCGAAGCCGATTTGACGAGTGGACTTATACGCTACGCGAAGCCAAGTTGAAAGTTGGACTTATACGCTACGCGAAGCCGATTTGACGAGTGGACTTATACGCTACGCGAAGCCAGGTTGAACAGTGGACTTATACGCTACGCGAAGCCGGGTTGAAGAGTGGACTTATACGCTACGCGAAGCCGGGTTGAAGAGTGGACTTATACGCTACGCGAAGCCGATTTGAAGAGTGGACTTATACGCTACGCGAAGCCAAGTTGAAAGTTGGACTTATACGCTACGCGAAGCCGATTTGAAGAGTGGACTTATACGCTACGCGAAGCCGAGTTGAAGAGTGGACTTATACGCTACGCGAAGCCGATTTGACGAGTGGACTTATACGCTACGCGAAGCCAAGTTGAAAGTTGGACTTATACGCTACACGAAGCCGATTTTAAGAGTGGACTTATACGCTACGCGAGGCCATGTTGAAAGTTGGACTTATACGCTACGCGAAGCCGATTTGACGAGTGGACTTATACGCTACGCGAAGCCGATTTGACGAGTGGACTTATACGCTACGCGAAGCAGGTTTGAAGAGTGGACTTATACGCTACGCGAAGCCGATTTGACGAGTGGACTTATACGCTACGCGAAGCCATGTTGAATGTTGGACTTATACGCTACGCGAAGCCGATTTGACGAGTGGACTTATACGCTACGCGAAGCCGGTTTGAAGAGTGGACTTATACGCTACGCGAAGCCGATTTGACGAGTGGACTTATACGCTACGCGAAGCCAAGTTGAAAGTTGGACTTATACGCTACGCGAAGCCGATTTGATGAGTGGACTTATACGCTACGCGAAGCCAGGTTGAAGAGTGGACTTATACGCTACGCGAAGCCGGGTTGAAGAGTGGACTTATACGCTACGCGAAGCCGGGTTGAAGAGTGGACTTATACGCTACGCGAAGCCGATTTGAAGAGTGGACTTATACGCTACGCGAAGCCAAGTTGAAAGTTGGACTTATACGCTACGCGAAGCCGATTTGAAGAGTGGACTTATACGCTACGCGAAGCCGGGCATCACTCATGATTATGCAAAGAGAGCTGTAATGAAGCATTTATGCGAAATAGATGCAACATTTTAAGCGAATGCTAGGCAAGCAAGTAAACTCGAGCCAAACTACACCTCGTGCAGAAAGGATGTAAGAAAATTATGGAATTCTCACTGCGAATACAGTGTGCATGTGTGATAGATACACAGAGCGAACATGTGATTGATACACAAAAAGGTGAGCACAAAGTGTGATAGATGCATTAAGTGAACAAAGTATGATTGATATACTAAATGAATGAAGTGTGATTGATACACTAAATAAATGATCTTAAAACGGAACTTCTTTGAATGAACCGTACATACAATATTGTGCATGAAATGAGAAAGAAACTTGATAGGTACAATGCATTACAATGCATGATGCTTAAGGAAAGCAATAAATGGACAAAACAGCACTTTAGAAAGCACCTCATGTGGTGAGTGGCGGTGAACCGCTCTGCTCCGATGGGGATCTTCCCCTGTGCTCTTCGAACACTTACCTTCATCTTACAGTACAAAGGCTCTGAAATACTGACAAGGGTTCTTCACGTAGAACACTTTGGATGTTGCCTTTCTTCCTGATCACATTCACAACTTTCCCTATTCTCCAACGGGGTGACAGACTAGGTTGGTTCAGTATCCAGAATTGAGGTGCAAACATGCTATCTCAACCTATGGGGCTTCCATACAGATTTCAAGCCGAGGACATGCCTCTGGGTATTTAAACCAGACTTTAGTCTCGGAAATCCTGAACCTTTACGTTCTAAGCATCAGCCATTCGAACTCTAGTTTCCACCGTCGCAGTTGGTCTCCTAGGAACTCATTGCGAACACAGCCAAGATGCCTCTGGCGGGAATGGTACTCAGGGAAAGCACTTCGATTGCCATTCTGGCATGAAGCAGACTTGATCTTGAGCTTGAGGTAGAGGCACACTCATACTTCGGAGCTTTGGCAAGACTTAAAGAGGTATACATCACGGAATGTAGTCTCGGAACTTACTGAAGTTGAAACAAACTCAGATGCTCGACATTTCCTCTTTTGCTTTTGCTTTGTAGTCTGGAACCCATATAGCTTCAAATAGGTCCTAGTTCTACTGTTCTCGCATGACCTGGGTTGAACCCTGCGGTTTTATGAAAGAACGAATCTTGTTTTGCACAGATGTGGAGAACGGCACGGCACTCGGAGCGCAAAACGATTTTATTTTTGAATTGATAAATGAGCTTTTGACCGGGTATCGAGCCTACGACTGAACACAACAAGACATCTCAACAAAGAAATAAAAGGCACGCAACCTAGACACATCGAGTAACACTCGAAACGACTCAAAACAAGAATCGAGATAAAACAAAAAGACACGACACTCAGGCGTGCACAGGGAGCCTGTTTCACTGGGTAGCGTTTCCCACCCTTTCTCATTTGTGGTTCTCACATCACTCGGCCCTCAAGCTCTGTTTTTCTGAAAAAGCCCTCTTCTCACTTTTCCTCTCATCGCACGTCTCTCTATTCTTCAATCTCTCATTTTTTTTTCATCCCTCCCCCGGGTGGTTGATGGATGAACAGGAAGTTGCGGGCCCACACCCAACATAATCAGCTCGCGGCTATTTCCTTCGGTGACATCTGTCGATGCGCCGGATGAGGAAATGGTGCATCTCGATCCATTCCAATTCGTGCTTCGCACTCGGCTTGATACCTCGCTGCTTGGAGGATGAGAGAGCTTTCTGCCCTTTGTTGTGCCCTTTTCTGCCGAATATGGTGCCTTTTCCGACAAGTAGAGTGCCCTTTCTGGCAAGTATGTTGACAATGGGAAAGACAGGAAGCCTGACTCAACTGTGCCCCTAGTTCATCATTTTGACCATTTTTTTTTGTTTTAGTTTTCTCCTAAAAAATTTTGACCAAAATGAGAGTTAGACTAACGTGCTTGTTCAATTTTCTGATTTAAAATCATGCAAGTCAGGCCATGAGCACTGAAAATTTTCCTCTTTTGGGTCCAAGAAATGGTCCAGTTTTGAAAAATGGAGTACTTTTCGAAAAGGTTAGTCAACCTCAGTAAAAATTCTCAAAAACTATTTTTGCAAACGGCCACTGCTCAACGAGCACGGAACCCGCTCTCGAGATGCACAACCTCGGATCCGTAGCAATGGAAAATTGCCCCTTGTCTGAAGGACACTGCATGGCAACGAAAAGTTGCCCCTTGTTTGAACGGCGTCGCGACGCATTGAATGGCAACGGAAAGTTGCCCCTTGTTTGGACGGCACCGCAGCGCATTGAATGGCAACGGAAAGTTGCTCCTTGTGTGAATGGCACCGCAGCGCATTGAATGGCAACGGAAAGTTGCCCCTTGTGTGAATGGCACCGCAGCGCATTGAATGGCAACGGAAAGTTGCCCCTTGTGTGAATGGCACCGCAGCGCATTGTAGGCAGTCCTTAGAGCGACGAATACAACCAAATTCTCAGATACAGAGAAATCGAAGATGATCAAAACCATTACATGGGCACAGTCAATTTGAAGTATTTTACGGCTGGACTTCAGAATGAAGTTGCCTACGTATCCCAAAGATGGGAATCAAGCCTCACGTAGTTCAGGGTTAAGGTACACTCAGGTATTAACCTCTCCTTTTTAGGCTCTAACTTTTGCCAAGGCGCCCGTTGCGGGTTTTCGACCTTGCGAGCTTTGTTCTTCTTTTCTTTTCAGTTCTTTTCATTTCTTTTCTTTGCATTTTCTTTTCTGTTCTTTTCTTTGCATATTTCTTTTTTGTTCTTCTTTTTTATCTTTTTGCATTTTTTGTATTTTTCTCTTGCTCTAACTTTTTCCTAGGTCGCCCTTCCGGGTTTTCGGCCCAGCGAGCCTCTGGCTGCTGTTCTAGCTTCGTAACCTTCTCCTGATGAGATCTGATCTTTTTGATCTGACTTTCCTGGCCTCTTGTTCGAGGGCTGCTTCAAATCTGGCCACACAGGCCTCACATCATAATTGACCATTGAACCTTCTGAATTCAAGTTTCAAGGTTTGGAAGTGAAGGGGTTGAGTCTCGAGGCTGAGAGCGATCTTAGGCTGCACAATCTCAGGAGTGATTCCACACAGGTCTTCGCAAGGCCGCGCAAAACATTTTGTTTTTGAAAATTTTTAAGAAAGCGACAAATCGCTCGCGCTGAAGGTAGTGTAGAACCAATCTGGATCAAGCCAGGATCCTTCTCAGTACTGACGCTAACAAGCATGATTCCATTCGTTAAAGGCTTAGCACGCCTCTCTTTCTCTCAAATGATCAAATTTTTGCAAAACCCGAGGAATTACTTCCTCTTCGTTTTCACCGCAGTGTTCAAAAAGTTTTTTTTTTTTAAAAAAACTTAGGTCAATGCAATGATTTTTGGGGTGCAGAAGAGTAGGCGAAAAGTACCGCTGTTTCATTCAAACTTTCTGGCATAATTGGCACACGGCCGAGGCAAACACAAGAGCGTGAAAAACCACTACTGTTTCATTCAGAATCTGTTGGCACAACTGGCTCCCTGACAGAAACAAACTCAAAACAAAACGAAAAGACAAACACAAAACAAAATGGTGATGCCCGAGGCAACACCCCCTAGAATCACCTGACTCCTATACAACAGGACTGACTCGATACAACAAGACAGACCCAAAACAAAAAGAGACTGACTCAAAACAAAAAGACAGACTCAAAACAAAACAACAAGACTGACCCAATACTCAAGTCAGAAACTGGCATTCGCAAATGCTCAGAATAGCGCATGTCCCTCCCACATCTGGAGTAAATCGAGTGCCACCCGCAGCTGGTTCATCCCTCGATCACATCACATTATCCCCCCACAAATTCAATGATCAAGTGCCGATAGGCTTTGCAGGACTTGGTGCGGGGATGACCCCGTTGTCAAACAAATCTTGTACATCATGGCGCAGACGAAAGCAACTGTCGGTGTCATGACCAGCTCGCTGATGGAAGGCACAGTAGTCGGCTGAGTTGTGCGAGAGAGGGAGGTTCTTTGGTAATGGCTGCGGCTCAAGGGGCTTCAAATGCCCTTTCTTGATCAAAACCTCTAGAGCCTTTGACAAAGGCATATAGAGGGCATGGAAGACCCTCCGACCTCGGGGTTGGTACTTCAAGGTTTGTGGATTTTTGCTGGACGCACCAGCAGGGGGATTAGCAGGTGCTGGCCTGGTTTGCTGATCTTTTCCGAGTGCAGGATTATAGCCGAAAGGAACGTTTCTGATACAACGACCCTTCTCCTGGCTTGCCCCTTGATTCAAACTGCCCCTAACTTGAGTGGCGAAAATGTCGTCCACAGTTTTTTCAACGACCGCGAACATTTGCTCTTTGTTCAGTCCCTCAGCTTTCAAAGCCTCAACAGCCAACAGAAGATATTCATGAGGATCCATGTCCACCTCTACCTCGTTCTTTCCACTCGCCTCCACTTTACCAAGGGATTGGCATTCCTCAAATATAGCTCGTTCCGAAATTGGGGAGCCTTTTGACATGAACTCCCTGGCATGTGATGTGGTTGATGACGGAGCCGATGTCCCGGAGGCCAAACCTATCACAGTTCTCTGAAGATCTTCGATCATTCTCTTCAGCTCAGAAGTCGTGGGCTCACGGGTTTGAGATGATTGGGGTCCAAATGCATCCATCGTGCTTAAGTCCATGCTTTCCGGGATAAACATCTCGGGTTTGAGTATATGGGTCGGGGTGTATATACTGGGGTTGTAGGTGGGTGGCAGTGTTTGGCTGAGGTTGAGATGTGGAGGAGGCACTTGGTCCTTGGGGTTTTGAGGTGGAACTATTGTCCGGTTGTCAATGAGATTCTGGATCTCATGACGAAGGCGGTAACAACCATCGGTGCTATGGCCGCGCTGTTGATGATATACACAGTATTTGCTGGGGTTACGTCTGGCAGGGAGTTGATTTGGCGAAGGTTGAGGATTAAGGGGTTTGAGGTGCCCTCTTTCCATCAGAACTTTGAATGCCCTGGTTAGGCTCATATGGAGGGGGGTGAAAAATCTACCCTAAGCTCGGGCTGAGCTGGCTATTTGTAGGCTGGCCTTGGCAAAAGGGTCGGCTATGGCGACTGTGTTGACTTCTGCAGGTTTGGAAATAGTGCTACCACCAGCATTGGTACTCTCGACTGGGAGCCTTACGGCAACCTCGGTGGACCAATCCTCAATGTCGTGAATGGAGTTGAGGCCCTGTGCCCTCTTGAATTGCTTCTCAAGGTTCACAATTTTCACTGCAGTCGGATTGAATTGATTAACATCAGAAAAAGGAAGCCTCTCAGTAGGCTGCACCAGGGTTGTGGAAACTCGAGCTTGAGTCAACCTTTCTCGGGGAACTGGACCCTGCAAATCTTCAGCTAGTAGAAGTGGGTCAAAGTTCGGCTGGGGTCCCAAAGCCGGATACGAAACAGATGCCCTAGATGGGCGTTGCGTTTCAGCACTGGTCTTGTCCTGCATTGCAGTTCCCTGATTTAACGCTGCTATCATGGCCACAAATTCTTCCGAAACCTGTGCCATCACGGGTCTGCTGATGATGTGACTGGTGACTGTCGGATCAGGTGGACAAAATGAACCCTATCTGGCCCTCCTTTGCCTTACCTCAGCGGAGGAACACTGATTTGCCCTTGAACTGAATTTCCGACCTGACAAAGTCTATCGACACGGATCCAATGTACCCGGGGGATATCGGAGCCTTCTGAAGCTATAGTTCCAGGATTACCCTAGCAAAAGAGAAAACGTGCAGCATCTCAGCCTGATTTCACCTGAACAGATACGAGTATAGTTGAATGAGTGTGCTCTCTATTGAATTCTGCCCAAAATTCTGCCGGTGAATTGATACCCTCAGGCAAAACTGATTCCCAGATACTGATTGATGCCCGCAGGCCTGATGCCCAAACTCATACACTGATACATGCATTCCTGTAGAGACGCACTCTAAAGCACATAACAGATGAGTGAGAGCCAAAACACCCCTATGTTGGGGTAGGGTTTCCCTGTCCTATTTTGTCAGGAGCTAGGGTTTCATTACGCACGCAGCGGTTTCAAACAACCTATAAACGGGTAAGCAACCTGTCCTAGTTTGGAATGGTCACTATGGATCCGAATATGCACTAGGTCGAATGGTCAAAAAGGGTGCCCCGGTAAAACCGGGGTTTGTGTTCCCATACTGGCAGAGCCCACAACCGGTCAGCCTTATGGTCATGCCTTGACAAGACAAGCCTCCGGCAAACCGTTCAGGAATAGCAGATGGCAAACACGGTGTCCTAGGCGCACCAATGCAAATGCAATGCAAAGAAGCACACAAGTGTAGTCAAAAACAGATATCATGAGTTCGAGTCAAGTTCTCTAAATCCCCAGCGGAGTCGCCAGAAACTGTAACAAGCCCGCGGGGGGACCTCGCTACAGCTCGGACTCGACTTTGTCGTCACGGTTCTAAGTCTGAACCAAAGAGTCCAAATCCGGCAAATTGTTTTGAGAAAACAGATTTTTGAAAGAAGTGCCAAACATGGATTGCTTTGCCAGATACAGAGTCGCCACCTAAATATTTTATTTTGGGAAATTTAGGAAACCCTGACTCGGTGCCAAAAGGCCACGTGTCCGTCATCACCAAAGTTGCCTCGGCTCGGGAACTTGGGTACGATTGGGGAAGGTCACTTCGTGAGCACCCCCGCTCGCCCGGTCATAGACCGGCCTCTACTAACCATGATATCTATTTTTGAAAACATTGTGAGTCCTTATTCCGGTTATTAGCCTAGGTTACTATGTGATGCACACAGCATATAAGCATAGACTGGGTCGCCCGAATTGGAACAAAACATTTCATGTTTGTTTACTTGAAAGTGGTTTGATGGTGCTACCCGCAAGTAGGCTAAGACGTGGATTTGCCATCCTCGGGTGGGCTTGGAAAACATGATTTTGCCACTATCTAGTGGGCTTAAAACACACATTTGATGAATTATTCCAATTCAAATAACCCAACCTTTACCCACAGGCATTCAGGTAGTTATATCACATAAGCACATAGCCTCATGGTAAGCATGCTATTCATGGCAGTCACTCACACGCATGCAAGGATGCTAAAGCATAAAACTCACCGAGTACTCCAAGCTAAAAAAAGAAGTTTATTAGAAATCATGCATGATCCTAAATATACAGAAATGCCTAATGCAACACATGCAAAAATGAAACTATAGCAGGCTCGGCTATTCTAAACATGGCATATGAAATGCTACAACTAACATGTATTCAATTTGGAATTGAAAATACGATGCAGTTAGTATGGTGCGCCGAGCCCGGTGCATGCAAAACAGATGAATGAATGCAAACATGCTATCATACTGTATGCTAATTGAAACATGCCCTAATCTAACCATCGTAAGCGGATAAATAAAAGGGAGAAAGACGTGGGGTTGGAAGACATACAACACACACACACACACTTATTACAGTTGTGCCCTCGCGCAGAGGGTCCGAATAAATAATACAGTCCCAAATAAAAGAATATTACAGTCCGAAAAATATACAAATTCCTAATTAATTAATGAATTAACTAAGAAAGCAAATAAAACTGGCATGCAAGCCAGGGACTGCCTTGCTTCAAATGGATGATGCATGTCCGGGTTGTCTTGCGCGGAAATCCACCGGAATGCCCCAATTAGCCTCTGTTTACACTTGTTCTTGAAATGCGTGCCAAGCCCCAAAAAGTTGTTGATTCTTCGTTTTGCTGCAACAGAGAGCAGGAAAGGGGCATAGCAATGTATTTGCACAGATATATGCATGTCTCGAACCTCGTGCCACCAATCACACATACCGAGGCATGATGGTCGAGGAGTCGAAATGCACCACTCAATATGGGATGAATGCGCATGAAACTACAGCTAAAACCTAACTCCATCATGGATAATCCGGAGTGTCGGTGACTGGGGAATTGAGACACATTCCGTCACTCGGAGTACGAAATGTACCTCGTTTCCCGTGCCCGGGCTAACTCCTATTCTGGACACGATGCAATATGTATGATATGCATGAAATGCAACTAAGATACAATCCTAACATATACAATGCTATGGAAATGAAATGCCTCGAAATGCATGTACACGGGCACGCAAACCGAGAAAATGACAGAATGCACTGAAAATGAGACGCCTTGAAATGCGTGCGCACGGGCACGTAAACCGAGGCGGTGGCATACACAATGCAAATGAGACGCCTTGAAATGCGTGCACACGGGCACGTAAACTGAGGCGGTGGCATACACAATGCAAATGAGATGCCTCGAAATGCGTGCACACAGGCACGTAAACCGAGGCGATGACAGAATGCAATGAAAATGAGACGCCTCGAAATGCGTGCACACGGGCACGTAAACCGAGACGATGGCAAAATGCGATGAAATGACATGAAAACATGATATGGGCTTATACCAACATGAGTGAGCCTCAGCCACACTCACATAGGATGCCGGCGGATAAAAAAGAGGTGCCTCGAAATGCGTGCACACGGGCACGCAAACCGAGGCGATGGCAAAATGTGATGTAATGACATGAAAACATGATATGGGCTTATACCAACATGAGTGAGCCTCAGCCACACTCACATAGGATGCCGGCAGATAAAAAATGAGGTGCCTCGAAATGCGTACACACGGGCACGCAAATCGAGGCGATGGCAGAATGCGATGAAATGACATGAAAACATGATATGGGCTTATACCAACATGAGTGAGCCTCAGCCACACTCACATAGGATGCCGGAAGATAAAAAAGAGGTGCCTCGAAATGCGTGCACACAGGCACGCAAACCGAGGCAATGGCAGAATGCGATGAAATGACATGGAAACATGATATGGGCTTATACCAACATGAGTGAGCCTCAGCCACACTCACATAGGATGCCGGCGGATAAAAATGAGGTGCCTCGAAATGCGTGCCCCCGGGCACGCAAACCGAGGCGATGGCAGAATGCGATGAGATGACATGAAAACATGATATGGGCTTACACCAACATGAGTGAGCCTCAGCCACACTCACATAGGATGCCGGCAGATAAAAATGAGGTGCCTCGAAATGCGTGCACACGGGCACGCAAACCGAGGCGATGGCAGAATGCGATGAAATGACATGGAATGGATAGCAATCATTCTAATGGAATTTCAGCACTAAAATATGAGGGAAAACAGTCCCGAAATGAGGCGAAATGACACCAAAAGCATGGAATTGTCCCGAAATGCGAATTTAGGCACCCGAAATGGCCTATAGCTATGCCAAACATGCACAACATGGACATGCAATGCAAAGACAGAAGCTAGGCAGTCCCAAAAAAGGCACTTTCACAGTTATAAACATGGCCAAACAGCAAGCATAGGTATGGCAAAAATGGCATGCAAGAATAGGGGCCAAAAGAGGGGTAATGAAGCAAGTGATATAAGCAAAACCCAAACTGAAAAATTTCCTTCTACAACATTGAAGAGGGACCAAAAATATGAATATTTACAGTATATGGCAGCCTCAAAATCAGTATACAAACATGATAGAAATGTGATGCAAAATGAGGCTCAAAAGTGGCTATAACATGAAGTATGCAAAATATTCACCAAACAGCCGAAGACCCTTAATAAAACATGTAGAATGGTCCAAAATAGAACTATTTACAGAACTGTAAAATGGCCAAAAGCAAAAGTATGGTAGGCTAACTAAACATGCAAGAAAGGGGAATAAAAGAGAGATATAACATGAAGTGACCTATGGAGGCCCCAAACCATGAAAGGACCTAAATAAAACATGAAGAATGGACCAAAATAAGCACTTTTTCAGAACTGTAAAATGGCCAAAAACAAAAGCATGGTAGGCTGCCATTGCATGCAAGAATGGGGAAGAAAAGAGGAGTATAAAGGTAGGTATAACATGGAAGTCCCAAATGGTGTTGAGCCCTTCTTCAATGTTGAAGAGGGGCTCAAAATAAGCCTAATATCAGTTTACAACATGCTCAAAAACAGATTGCTCATGGGCCAAGAATAGCATGCAAAATTATGACATATAAGAGGATCAATGAAGCAAGTGTATCATGGAGGGCTCAAACAGGGTTGAGCCCTTAATGAAAAATGAAGATGAGCTCAAAAGAGGGCCCTTTTCAGTTAGGGCCGGAGCTTGAAACAAAAAGCAAGTGAGGCTTACAAATGGATCAAGAAAAGGGGTCAAAGAAGAGAAAGGTTACTCACCCTTGAAGACTAAGACTTTTGTTGCTTCTTGGATCAATTTGCAGCTTCTTTGGCCTTTGAGAAACCTTCCTTGTTGCTGGAAATGAGGTGGTGGTGGTAGAGCTCGGTGGTGTAGAAGAAATGGTGCTTAAGGACTTAAGGTTTTTCAAGGAAATGAGAGGTATAGAAATGGAGTTGTGTATGGAAGCTTGAAGATGAAGTTTTCTAACCCCAACAAAGGATATATCTTGCTTGCTATATAGGCCAAAAAGGGGGTGTAAAGGTGGGGGAAAAGGAGAGTAACTTTCCCCGACAAAATATCCCCCGGATAAAGATCTTTTCTGGGGGATAAAGCCCCACAGCTGTAAAGGGAACAGTGCAAGGAGCTCGGCCGGCCTGGTACTTTTGCTGCAGGTGGTCGGCCGGCCACACCCCCTAGCCGGCCGGCTAGGGGTCAAAAAGGTCAATCAGATTTTCTGGCCGGCCACCAACTGGTGGGGTCCTCCTATCTGTGTACAACACAACCCTGTGGTTAAAAGTCCAAGAAAGTGGGTCCAAGGGGTTCAACATTAGCCCGGAAGGAGGAGGTCAAAAGGGTCAAGTTGAATTAATGGCCGGCCATGAACTTTTAGGGTCCTCTCATGTGTGTACATCACAAATATGTGGTTCAAAGTTCAAGAAAAAGGGTCCAAGGGGTTCAACATTAGCCCGGAAGGAGGGGGTCAAAATGGTCAAGTTGAATTAATGGCCGGCCATGAACTTTTAGGGTCCTCTCATGTGTGTACATCACAAATATGTGGTTCAAAGTTCGAGAAAATGGGCCCAAGGTGTTCAACATTAGCCCGGAAGTGCGAAAAACGGGCGCCGGAGGGCGTCGGAGGATGTATAACTGGTTGCTGCAACAATTGCTGGCCTCCCACCCTTCAGTGACCTCCCCGGTGATAAAACAGAGGTACCTGCCAAAAATGAACGAAAACCGTTGCAAAACGAATGCTCGGGGACAAAAACGCGCAGTTCGGGATCCCGAAAATGGGCTGTTAAGCACCGAAAGTGGCATTCGGCCACGAAGTGGGCTTCTCAGCCCCCAGTGTCCCTGAAAAGGGAGCAATAGGAAGTATTCCAAAAATCAGAACAAACGGAGATGGTTAAGCGGTCCCGAACCGAGGCACACGGCCTAACGGCTCCGAAAACCGGAAACCGAACTCCGAAATGGGAAAAATGGCCTACGGCCACCAAATGTAGCCTACGAACATTGAGAGATGGTCTACGGGACCTCTCCCTCCCCTCAGGAAAAGAGACAAAGAAAACCGAGCCTGGTTCGCAAACCGAGGCAAAGTACAAAAGAGGGTTCGGAAGTCCGGAGGCAGGGCTCACGGCCGCAACTCTGAAACTTCTGAACGAGCACATTATGCAACATCACCAAGTGCTCAATCGGTGACGTCTGAGTCTTAAGGTCGGTCAAAAATGGGGTGTCTACAGTTGCCCCTCTTTGACAGAACTCGGAAGTCATAAGTGACGGGAGTGAATGTCAAAGCCCAGAGACGACCCATTTTTGACAAGGCCGAAGACTTAGACAAACGTACAAGATAAACAGAGATGTGCCCGCAGGCATGCCCGCAGGCAGGGGCAAAATGCAAATGATATGGAAGAAGATTTTGAAGATTGGACTCATACGCCACGCGAGGCCGGTTTTGAAAGTTGGACTTATATGCTACGCGAAGCCGATTTGAAGAGTGGACTTATAAGCTACGCGAAGCCAAGTTGAAAGTTGGACTTATACGCTACGCGAAGCCGATTTGAAGAGTGGACTTATACGCTACGCGAGGCCGGTTTTGAAAGTTGGACTTATACGCTACGCGAAGCCGACTTGATGAGTGGACTTATACGCTACGCGAAGCCGGTTTGAAGAGTGGACTTATACGCTACGCGAAGCCGATTTGACGAGTGGACTTATACGCTACGCGAAGCCAAGTTGAAAGTTGGACTTATACACTACGCGAAGCCGATTTGACGAGTGGACTTATACGCTAAGCGAAGCCAAGTCGAAAGTTGGACTTATACGCTACGCGAAGCCAAGTTGAAAGTTGGACTTATACGCTACGCGAAGCCAAGTTGAAAGTTGGACTTATACGCTACGCGAAGCCGATTTGACGAGTGGACTTATACGCTACGCGAAGCCAAGTTGAAAGTTGGACTTATACGCTACGCGAAGCCGATTTGACGAGTGGACTTATACGCTACGCGAAGCCGATTTGAAGAGTGGACTTATACGCTACGCGAAGCTGATTTGACGAGTGGACTTATACGCTACGCGAAGCCAAGTTGAAAGTTGGACTTATACGCTACGCGAAGCCGATTTGACGAGTGGACTTATACGCTACGCGAAGCCGATTTGAAGAGTGGACTTATACGCTACGCGAAGCCGATTTGACGAGTGGACTTATACGCTACGCGAAGCCAAGTTGAAAGTTGGACTTATACGCTACGCGAAGCCGATTTGACGAGTGGACTTATACGCTACGCGAAGCCGGTTTGAAGAGTGGACTTATACGCTACGCGAAGCCGATTTGACGAGTGGACTTATACGCTACGCGAAGCCAAGTTGAAAGTTGGACTTATACGCTACGCGAAGCCGATTTGAAGAGTGGACTTATACGCTACGCGAGGCCAAGTTGAAAGTTGGACTTATACGCTACGCGAAGCCGATTTGACGAGTGGACTTATACGCTACGCGAAGCCAAGTTGAAATTTGGACTTATACGCTACGCGAAGCCGATTTGATGAGTGGACTTATACGCTACGCGAAGCCAGTTTGAAGAGTGGACTTATACGCTACGCGAAGCCGATTTGACGAGTGGACATATACGCTACGCGAAGCCAAGTTGAAAGTTGGACTTATACGCTACGCGAAGCCGATTTGACGAGTGGACTTATACGCTACGCGAAGCCAAGTTGAAAGTTGGACTTATACGCTACGCGAAGCCGATTTGACGAGTGGACTTATACACTACGCGAAGCCAGGTTGAAGAGTGGACTTATATGCTACGCGAAGCCGGGTTGAAGAGTGGACATGTACGCTACGCGAAGCCGGGTTGAAGAGTGGACTTATACGCTACGCGAAGCCGATTTGAAGAGTGGACTTATACGCTACGCGAAGCCAAGTTGAAAGTTGGACTTATACGCTACGCGAAGCCGATTTGAAGAGTGGACTTATACGCTACGCGATGCCGAGTTGAAGAGTGGACTTATACGCTACGCGAAGCCGATTTGACGAGTGGACTTATACGCTACGCGAAGCCAAGTTGAAAGTTGGACTTATACGCTACGCGAAGCCGATTTGACGAGTGGACTTATACGCTGCGCGAAGCCGATTTGACGAGTGGACTTATACGCTACGCGAAGCCGGTTTGAAGAGTGGACTTATTCGCTACGCGAAGCCGATTTGACGAGTGGACTTATACGCTACGCGAAGCCAAGTTGAAAGTTGGACTTATACGCTACGCGAAGCCGATTTGACGAGTGGACTTATACGCTACGCGAAGCCGGTTTGAAGAGTGGACTTATACGGTACGCGAAGCCGATTTGACGAGTGGACTTATACGCTACGCGAAGCCAAGTTGAAAGTTGGACTTATACGCTACGCGAAGCCGATTTGACGAGTGGACTTATACGCTACGCGAAGCCAGGTTGAAGAGTGGACTTATACGCTACGCGAAGCCGGGTTGAAGAGTGGACTTATACGCTACGCGAAGCCGATTTGAAGAGTGGACTTATACGCTACGCGAAGCCAAGTTGAAAGTTGGACTTATACGCTACGCGAAGCCGATTTGAAGAGTGGACTTATACGCTACGCGAAGCCGGGCATCACTCATGATTATGCAAAGAGAGCTGTAATGAAGCAATTATGCGAAATAGATGCAACATTTTAAGCGAATGCTAGGCAAGCAAGTAAACTCGAGCCGAACTACACCTCGTGCAGAAAGGATGTAAGAAAATTATGAAATTCTCACTGCGAATACAGTGTGCATGTGTGATAGATACACAGAGCGAACATGTGATTGATACACAAAAAGGTGAGCACAAAGTGTGATAGATGCATTAAGTGAACAAAGTATGATTGATATACTAAATGAATGAAGTGTGATTGATACACTAAATAAATGATCTTAAAACGGAACTTCTTTGAATGAACCGTACATACAATATTGTGCATGAAATGAGAAAGAAACTTGATAGGTACAATGCATTACAATGCATGATGCTTAAGGAAAGCAATAAATGGACAAAACAGCACTTTAGAAAGCACCTCATGAGGTGAGTGGCGGTGAACCGCTCTGCTCCGATGGGGATCTTCCCCTGTGCTCTTCGAACACTTACCTTCATCTTACAGTACAAAGGCTCTGAAATACTGACAAGGGTTCTTCACGTAGAACACTTTGGATGTTGCCTTTCTTCCTGATCACATTCACAACTTTCCCTATTCTCCAACGGGGTGACAGACTAGGTTGGTTCAGTATCCATAATTGAGGTGCAAACATGCTATCTCAACCTATGGGGCTTCCATACAGATTTCAAGCCGAGGACATGCCTCTGGGTATTTAAACCAGACTTTAGTCTCGGAAATCCTGAACCTTTACGTTCTAGGCATCAGCCATTCGAACTCTAGTTTCCACCGTCGCAGTTGGTCTCCTAGGAACTCATTGCGAACACAGCCAAGATGCCTCTGGCGGGGAATGGTACTCAGGGAGAGCACTTCGATTGCCATTCTGGCATGATGCAGACTTGATCTTGAGCTTGAGGTAGAGGCACACTCATACTTCGGAGCTTTGGCAAGACTTAAAGAGGTATACATCACGGAATGTAGTCTCGGAACTTACTGAAGTTGAAACAAACTCAGATGCTCGACATTTCCTCTTTTGCTTTTGCTTTGTAGTCTGGAACCCATATAGCTTCAAATAGGTCCTAGTTCTACTGTTCTCGCATGACCTGGGTTGAACCCTGCGGTTTTATGAAAGAACGAATCTTGTTTTGCACAGATGTGGAGAACGGCACGGCACTCGGAGCGCAAAACGATTTTATTTTTGAATTGATAAATGAGCTTTTGACCGGGTATCGAGCCTACGACTGAACACAGCAAGACATCTCAACAAAGAAATAAAAGGCACGCAACCTAGACACATCGAGTAACACTCGAAACGACTCAAAACAAGAATCGAGATAAAACAAAAAGACACGACACTCAGGCGTGCACAGGGAGCCTGTTTCACTGGGTAGTGTTTCCCACCCTTTCTCATTTGTGGTTCTCACATCACTCGGCCCTCAAGCTCTGTTTTTCTGAAAAAGCCCTCTTCTCACTTTTCCTCTCATCGCACGTCTCTCTATTCTTCATTCTCTCATTTTTTTTTTCATCCCTCCCCCGGGTGGTTGATGGATGAACAGGAAGTTGCGGGCCCACACCCCACATCATCAGCTCGCGGCTATTTCCTTCGGTGACATCTGTCGATGCGCCGGATGAGGAAATGGTGCATCTCGATCCATTCCAATTCGTGCTTCGCACTCGGCTTGATACCTCGCTGCTTGGAGGATGAGAGAGCTTTCTGCCCTTTGTTGTGCCCTTTTCTGCCGAATATGGTGCCTTTTCCGACAAGTAGAGTGCCCTTTCTGGCAAGTATGTTGACAATGGGAAAGACAGGAAGCCTGACTCAACTGTGCCCCTAGTTCATCATTTTGACCATTTTTTTTTGTTTTAGTTTTCTCCTAAAAAATTTTGACCAAAATGAGAGTTAGACTAACGTGCTTGTTCAATTTTCTGATTTAAAATCATGCAAGTCAGGTCATGAGCACTGAAAATTTTCCTCTTTTGGGTCCAAGAAATGGTCCAGTTTTGAAAAATGGAGTACTTTTCGAAAAGGTTAGTCAACCTCAGTAAAAATTCTCAAAAACTATTTTTGCAAATGGCCACTGCTCAACGAGCACGGAACTCGCTCTCGAGATGCACAACCTCGGATCCGTAGCAATGGAAAATTGCCCCTTGTCTGAAGGACACTGCATGGCAACGAAAAGTTGCCCCTTGTTTGAACGGCGTCGCGGCGCATTGAATGGCAACGGAAAGTTGCCCCTTGTTTGGACGGCACCGCAGCGCATTGAATGGCAACGGAAAGTTGCTCCTTGTGTGAATGGCACCGCAACGCATTGAATGGCAACGGAAAGTTGCCCCTTGTGTGAATGGCACCGCAGCGCATTGAATGGCAACGGAAAGTTGCCCCTTGTGTGAATGGCACCGCAGCGCATTGTAGGCAGTCCTTAGAGCGACGAATACAACCAAATTCTCAGATACAGAGAAATCGAAGATGATCAAAACCATTACATGGGCACAGTCAATTTGAAGTATTTTACGGCTGGACTTCAGAATGAAGTTGCCTACGTATCCCAAAGATGGGAATCAAGCCTCACGTAGTTCAGGGTTAAGGTACACTCAGGTATTAACCTGTCCTTTTTAGGCTCTAACTTTTGCCAAGGCACCCGTTGCTGGTTTTCGACCTTGCGAGCTTTGTTCTTCTTTTCTTTTCAATTCTTTTCATTTCTTTTCTTTGCATTTTCTTTTCTGTTCTTTTCTTTGCATATTTCTTTTTTGTTCTTCTTTTTTATCTTTTTGCATTTTTTGTATTTTTCTCTTGCTCTAACTTTTGCCTGGGTCGCCCTTCCGGGTTTTCGGCCCAGCGAGCCTCTGGCTGCTGTTCTAGCTTCGTAACCTTCTCCTGATGAGATCTGATCTTTTTGATCTGACTTTCCTGGCCTCTTGTTCGAGTGCTGCTTCAAATCTGGCCACACAGGTCTCACATCATAATTGACCATTGAACCTTCTGAATTCAAGTTTCAAGGTTTGGAAGTGAAGGGGTTAAGTCTCGAGGCTGAGAGCGATCTTAGGCTGCACAATCTCAGGAGTGATTCCACACAGGTCTTCGCAAGGCCGCGCAAAACATTTTGTTTTTGAAAATTTTTAAGAAAGCGACAAATCGCTCGCGCTGAAAGTAGTGTAGAACCAATCTGGATCAAGCCAGGATCCTTCTCAGTACTGACGCTAACAAGCATGATTCCATTCGTTAAAGGCTTAGCACGCCTCTCTTTCTCTCAAATGATCAAATTTTTGCAAAACCCGAGGAATTACTTCCTCTTCGTTTTCACCGCAGTGTTCAAAAAGTTTTTTTTTTTAAAAAAAAACTTAGGTCAATGCAATGATTTTTGGGGTGCAGAAGAGTAGGCGAAAAGTACCGCTGTTTCATTCAAACTTTCTGGCATAATTGGCACACGGCCGAGGCAAACACAAGAGCGTGAAAAACCACTGCTGTTTCATTCAGAATCTGTTGGCACAACTGGCTCCCTGACAGAAACAAACTCAAAACAAAACGAAAAGACAAACACAAAACAAAATGGTGATGCCCGAGGCAACACCCCCTGGAATCACCTGACTCCTATACAACAGGACTGACTCGATACAACAAGACAGACCCAAAACAAAAAGAGACTGACTCAAAACAAAAAGACAGACTCAAAACAAAACAACAAGACTGACCCAATACTCAAGTCAGAAACTGGCATTCGCAAATGCTCAGAATAGCGCATGTCCCTCCCACATCTGGAGTAAATCGAGTGCCACCCGCAGCTGGTTCATCCCTCGATCACATCACATTATCCCCCCACAAATTCAATGATCAAGTGCCGATAGGCTTTGCAGGACTTGGTGCGGGGATGACCCCGTTGTCAAACAAATCTTGTACATCATGGCGCAGACGAAAGCAACTGTCGGTGTCATGACCAGCTCGCTGATGGAAGGCACAGTAGTCGGCTGAGTTGTGCGAGAGAGGGAGGTTCTTTGGTAATGGCTGCGGCTCAAGGGGCTTCAAATGCCCTTTCTTGATCAAAACCTCTAGAGCCTTTGACAAAGGCATATAGAGGGCATGGAAGACCCTCCGACCTCGGGGTTGGTACTTCAAGGTTTGTGGATTTTTGCTGGACGCACCAGCAGGGGGATTAGCAGGTGCTGGCCTGGTTTGCTGATCTTTTCCGAGTGCAGGATTATAGCCGAAAGGAACGTTTCTGATACAACGACCCTTCTCCTGGCTTGCCCCTTGATTCAAACTGCCCCTAACTTGAGTGGCGAAAATGTCGTCCACAGTTTTTGCAACGACCGCGAACACTTGCTCTTTGTTCAGTCCCTCGGCTTTCAAAGCCTCAACAGCCAACAGAAGATATTCATGAGGATCCATGTCCACCTCTACCTCGTTCTTTCCACTCGCCTCCACTTTACCAAGGGATTGGCATTCCTCAAATATAGCTCGTTCCGAAATTGGGGAGCCTTTTGACATGAACTCCCTGGCATGTGATGTGGTTGATGACGGAGCCGATGTCCCGGAGGCCAAACCTATCACAGTTCTCTGAAGATCTTCGATCATTCTCTTCAGCTCAGAAGTCGTGGGCTCACGGGTTTGAGATGATTGGGGTCCAAATGCATCCATCGTGCTTAAGTCCATGCTTTCCGGGATAAACATCTTGGGTTTGAGTATATGGGTCGGGGTGTATATACTGGGGTTGTAGGTGGGTGGCAGTGTTTGGCTGAGGTTGAGATGTGGAGGAGGCACTTGGTCCTTGGGGTTTTGAGGTGGAACTATTGTCCGGTTGTCAATGAGATTCTGGATCTCATGACGAAGGCGGTAACAACCATCGGTGCTATGGCCGCGCTGTTGATGATATACACAGTATTTGCTGGGGTTACGTCTGGCAGGGAGTGGATTTGGCGAAGGTTGAGGATTAAGGGGTTTGAGGTGCCCTCTTTCCATCAGAACTTTGAATGCCCTGGTTAGGCTCATATGGAGGGGGGTGAAAAATCTACCCTGAGCTCGGGCTGAGCTGGCTATTTGTAGGCTGGCCTTGGCAAAAGGGTCGGCTATGGCGACTGTGTTGACTTCAGCAGGTTTGGAAATAGTGCTACCACCAGCATTGGTACTCTCGACTGGGAGCCTTACGGCAACCTCGGTGGACCAATCCTCAATGTCGTGAATGGAGTTGAGGCCCTGTGCCCTCTTGAATTGCTTCTCAAGGTTCACAATTTTCACTGCAGTCGGATTGAATTCATTAACATCAGAAAAAGGAAGCCTCTCAGTAGGCTGCACCAGGGTTGTGGAAACTCGAGCTTGAGTCAACCTTTCTCGGGGATCTGGACCCTGCAAATCTTCAGCTAGTAGAAGTGGGTCAAAGTTCGGCTGGGGTCCCAAAGCCAGATACGAAACAGATGCACTAGATGGGCATTGCGTTTCAGCACTGGTCTTGTCCTGCATTGCAGTTCCCTGATTTAACGCTGCTATCATGGCCACAAATTCTTCCGAAACCTGTGCCATCACGGGTCTGCTGATGATGTGACTGGTGACTGTCGGATCAGGTGGACAAAATGAACCCTATCTGGTCCTCCTTTGCCTTACCTCAGCGGAGGAACACTGATTTGCCCTTGAACTGAATTTCCGACCTGACAAAGTCTATCGACACGGATCCAATGTACCCGGGGGATATCGGAGCCTTCTGAAGCTATAGTTCCAGGATTACCCTAGCAAAAGAGAAAACGTGCAGCATCTCAGCCTGATTTCACCTGAACAGATACGAGTATAGTTGAATGAGTGTGCTCTCTATTGAATTCTGCCCAAAATTCTGCCGGTGAATTGATACCCTCAGGCAAAACTGATTCCCAGATACTGATTGATGCCCGCAGGCCTGATGCCCAAACTCATACACTGATACATGCATTCCTGTAGAGACGCACTCTAAAGCACATAACAGATGAGTGAGAGCCAAAACACCCCTATGTTGGGGTAGGGTTTCCCTGTCCTATTTTGTCAGGAGCTAGGGTTTCATTACGCACGCAGCGGTTTCAAACAACCTATAAACGGGTAAGCAACCTGTCCTAGTTTGGAATGGTCACTATGGATCCGAATATGCACTAGGTCGAATGGTCAAAAAGGGTGCCCCGGTAAAACCGGGGTTTGTGTTCCCATACTGGCAGAGCCCACAACCGGTCAGCCTTATGGTCATGCCTTGACAAGACAAGCCTCCGGCAAACCGTTCAGGAATAGCAGATGGCAAACACGGTGTCCTAGGCGCACCAATGCAAATGCAATGCAAAGAAGCACACAAGTGTAGTCAAAAACAGATATCATGAGTTCGAGTCAAGTTCTCTAAATCCCCAGCGGAGTCGCCAGAAACTGTAACAAGCCCGCGGGGGGACCTCGCTACAGCTCGGACTCGACTTTGTCGTCACGGTTCTAAGTCTGAACCAAAGAGTCCAAATCCGGCAAATTGTTTTGAGAAAACAGATTTTTGAAAGAAGTGCCAAACATGGATTGCTTTGCCAGATACAGAGTCGCCACCTAAATATTTTATTTTGGGAAATTTAGGAAACCCTGACTCGGTGCCAAAAGGCCACGTGTCCGTCATCACCAAAGTTGCCTCGGCTCGGGAACTTGGGTACGATTGGGGAAGGTCACTTCGTGAGCACCCCCGCTCGCCCGGTCATAGACCGGCCTCTACTAACCATGATATCTATTTTTGAAAACATTGTGAGTCCTTATTCCGGTTATTAGCCTAGGTTACTATGTGATGCACACAGCATATAAGCATAGACTGGGTCGCCCGAATTGGAACAAAACATTTCATGTTTGTTTATTTGAAAGTGGTTTGATGGTGCTACCCGCAAGTAGGCTAAGACGTGGATTTGCCACCCTCGGGTGGGCTTGGAAAACATGATTTTGCCACTATCTAGTGGGCTTAAAACACACATTTGATGAATTATTCCAATTCAAATAACCCAACCTTTACCCACAGGCATTCAGGTAGTTATATCACATAAGCACATAGCCTCATGGTAAGCATGCTATTCATGGCAGTCACTCACACGCATGCAAGGATGCTAAAGCATAAAACTCACCGAGTACTCCAAGCTAAAAAAAGAAGTTTATTAGAAATCATGCATGATCCTAAATATACAGAAATGCCTAATGCAACACATGCAAAAATGAAACTATAGCAGGCTCGGCTATTCTAAACATGGCATATGAAATGCTACAACTAACATGTATTCAATTTGGAATTGAAAATACGATGCAGTTAGTATGGTGCGCCGAGCCCGGTGCATGCAAAACAGATGAATGAATGCAAACATGCTATCATACTGTATGCTAATTGAAACATGCCCTAATCTAACCATCGTAAGCGGATAAATAAAAGGGAGAAAGACGTGGGGTTGGAAGACATACAACACACACACACACACTTATTACAGTTGTGCCCTCGCGCAGAGGGTCCGAATAAATAATACAGTCCCAAATAAAAGAATATTACAGTCCGAAAAATATACAAATTCCTAATTAATTAATGAATTAACTAAGAAAGCAAATAAAACTAGCATGCAAGCCAGGGACTGCCTTGCTTCTGATGGATGATGCATGTCCGGGTTGTCTTGCGTGGAAATCCACCGGAATGCCCCAATTAGCCTCTGTTTACACTTGTTCTTGAAATGCGTGCCAAGCCCGAAAAAGTTGTTGATTCTTCGTTTTGCTGCAACAGAGAGCAGGAAAGGGGCATAGCAATGTATTTGCACAGATATATGCATGTCTCGAACCTCGTGCCACCAATCACACATACCGATGCATGATGGTCGAGGAGTCGAAATGCACCACTCAATATGGGATGAATGCGCATGAAACTACAGCTAAAACCTAACTCCATCATGGATAATCCGGAGTGTCGGTGACTGGGGAATTGAGACACATTCCGTCACTCGGAGTACGAAATGTACCTCGTTTCCCGTGCCCGGGCTAACTCCTATTCTGGACACGATGCAATATGTATGATATGCATGAAATGTAACTAAGATACAATCCTAACATATACAATGCTATGGAAATGAAGTGCCTCGAAATGCATGTACACGGGCACGCAAACCGAGAAAATGACAGAATGCACTGAAAATGAGACGCCTTGAAATGCGTGCGCATGGGCACGTAAACCGAGGCGGTGGCATACACAATTCAAATGAGACGCCTTGAAATGCGTGCACACGGGCATGTAAACCGAGGCGGTGGCATACACAATGCAAATGAGACGCCTCGACATGCGTGCACACAGGCACGTAAATCGATGCGATGACTGAATGCAATGAAAATGAGACGCCTTGAAATGCGTGCACACGGGCACGTAAACCGAGGCGATGACATACGCAATGCAATGAAAATGAGATGCCTCGAAATGCGTGCACACGGGCACGCAAACCGAGGCAATGGCAAAATGCGATGAAATGACATGAAAACATGATATGGGCTTATACCAACATGAGTGAGCCTCAGCCACACTCACATAGGATGCCGGCGGATAAAAAAGAGTGCCTCGAAATGCGTGCACACGGGCACGCAAACCGAGGCGATGGCAAAATGTGATGTAATGACATGGAAACATGATATGGGCTTATACCAACATGAGTGAGCCTCAGCCACACTCACATAGGATGCCGACAGATAAAAAATGAGGCGCCTCGAAATGCGTGCACACGGGCACGCAAACCGAGGCGATGGCAGAATGCGATGAAATGACATGAAAACATGATATGGGCTTATACCAACATGAGTGAGCCTCAGCCACACTCACATAGGATGCCGACAGATAAAAAATGAGGTGCCTCGAAATGCGTACACACGGGCACGCAAACCGAGGCGATGGCAGAATGCGATGAAATGACATGAAAACATGATATGGGCTTATACCAACATGAGTGAGCCTCAGCCACACTCACATAGGATGCCGGCAGATAAAAAAGAGGTGCCTCGAAATGCGTGCACACAGGCACGCAAACCAAGGCGATGGCAGAATGCGATGAAATGACATGGAAACATGATATGGGCTTTTACCAACATGAGTGAGCCTCAGAACACTCACATAGGATGCCGGCGGATAAAAATGAGGTGCCTCGAAATGCGTGCACACGGGCACGCAAATCGAGGCGATGGCAGAATGCGATGAGATGACATGAAAACATGATATGGGCTTACACCAACATGAGTGAGCCTCAGCCACACTCACATAGGATGCCGGCAGATAAAAATGAGGTGCCTCGAAATGCGTGCACACGGGCACGCAAACCGAGGCGATGGCAGATTGCGATGAAATGACATGAAATGGATAGCAATCGTTCTAATGGAATTTCAGCACTAAAATATGAGGGAAAACAGTCCCGAAATGAGGCGAAATGACACCAAAAGCATGGAATTGTCCCGAAATGCGAATTTAGGCACCCGAAATGGCCTATAGCTATGCCAAACATGCACAACATGGACATGCAATGCAAAGACAGAAGCTAGGCAGTCCCAAAAAAGGCACTTTCACAGTTATAAACATGGCCAAACAGCAAGCATAGGTATGGCAAAAATGGCATGCAAGAATAGGGGCCAAAAGAGGGGTAATGAAGCAAGTGATATAAGCAAAACCCAAACTGAAAAATTTCCTTCTACAACATTGAAGAGGGACCAAAAATATGAATATTTACAGTATATGGCAGCCTCAAAATCAGTATACAAACATGATAGAAATGTGATGCAAAATGAGGCTCAAAAGTGGCTATAACATGAAGTATGCAAAATATTCACCAAACAGCCGAAGACCCTTAATAAAACATGTAGAATGGTCCAAAATAGAACTATTTACAGAACTGTAAAATGGCCAAAAGCAAAAGTATGGTAGGCTAACTAAACATGCAAGAAAGGGGAATAAAAGAGAGATATAACATGAACTGACCTATGGAGGCCCCAAACCATGAAAGGACCTAAATGAAACATGAAGAATGGACCAAAATAAGCACTTTTTCAGAACTGTAAAATGGCCAAAAACAAAAGCATGGTAGGCTGCCATTGCATGCAAGAATGGGGAAGAAAAGAGGAGTATAAAGGTAGGTATAACATGGAAGTCCCAAATGGTGTTGAGCCCTTCTTCAATGTTGAAGAGGGGCTCAAAATAAGCCTAATATCAGTTTACAACATGTTCAAAAACAGATTGCTCATGGGCCAAGAATAGCATGCAAAATTATGACATATAAGAGGATCAATGAAGCAAGTGTATCATGGAGGGCTCAAACAGGGTTGAGCCCTTAATGAAAAATGAAGATGAGCTCAAAAGAGGGCCCTTTTCAGTTAGGGCTGGAGCTTGAAACAAAAAGCAAGTGAGGCTTACAAATGGATCAAGAAAAGGGGTCAAAGAAGAGAAAGGTTACTCACCCTTGAAGACTAAGACTTTTGTTGCTTCTTGGATCAATTTGCAGCTTCTTTGGCCTTTGAGAAACCTTCCTTGTTGCTGGAAATTGGGTGGTGGTGGTAGAGCTCGGTGGTGTAGAAGAAATGGTGCTTAAGGACTTAAGGTTTTTCAAGGAAATGAGAGGTATAGAAATGGAGTTGTGTATGGAAGCTTGAAGATGAAGTTTTCTAACCCCAACAAAGGATATATCTTGCTTGCTATATAGGCCAAAAAGGGGGTGTAAAGGTGGGGGAAAAGGAGAGTAACTTTCCCCCACAAAATATCCCCCGGATAAAGATCTTTTCTGGGGGATAAAGCCCCACAGCTGTAAAGGGAACAGTGCAAGGAGCTCGGCCGGCCTGGTACTTTTGCTGCAGGTGGTCGGCCGGCCACACCCCCTAGCCGGCCGGCTAGGGGTCAAAAAGGTCAATCAGATTTTCTGGCCGGCCACCAACTGGTGGGGTCCTCCTATCTGTGTACAACACAACCCTGTGGTTAAAAGTCCAAGAAAGTGGGTCCAAGGGGTTCAACATTAGCCCGGAAGGAGGAGGTCAAAAGGGTCAAGTTGAATTAATGGCCGGCCATGAACTTTTAGGGTCCTCTCATGTGTGTACATCACAAATATGTGGTTCAAAGTTCAAGAAAAAGGGTCCAAGGGGTTCAACATTAGCCCGGAAGGAGGGGGTCAAAATGGTCAAGTTGAATTAATGGCCGGCCATGAACTTTTAGGGTCCTCTCATGTGTGTACATCACAAATATGTGGTTCAAAGTTCGAGAAAATGGGCCCAAGGTGTTCAACATTAGCCCGAAAGTGCGAAAAACGGGCGCCGGAGGGTGTCGGAGGATGTATAACTGGTTGCTGCAACAATTGCTGGCCTCCCACCCTTCAGTGACCTCCCCGGTGATAAAACAGAGGTACCTGCCAAAAATGAACGAAAACCGTTGCAAAACGAATGCTCGGGGACCAAAACGCGCAGTTCGGGATCCCGAAAATGGGCTGTTAAGCACCGAAAGTGGCATTCGGCCACGAAGTGGGCTTCTCAGCCCACAGTGTCCCTGAAAAGGGAGCAAATAGGAAGTATGCCAAAAATCAGAACAAACGGAGATGGTTAAGCGGTCCCGAACCGAGGCACACGGCCTAACGGCTTCGAAAACCGGAAACCGGACTCCGAAATGGGAAAAATGGCCTACGGCCACCAAATGTAGCCTACGGACATTGAGAGATGGTCTACGGGACCTCTCCCTCCCCTCAGGAAAAGAGACAAAGAAAACCGAGCCTGGTTCGCAAACCGAGGCAAAGTACAAAAGAGGGTTCGGAAGTCCGGAGGCAGGGCTCACGGCCGCAACTCTGAAACTTCTGAACGAGCACATTATGCAACATCACCAAGTGCTCAATCGGTGACGTCTGAGTCTTAAGGTCGGTCAAAAATGGGGTGTCTACAACATCGCGCTATTTTGCGCGTCTTATTGCACTTTGCATGCAATCGCATCGCGCTATCTTGCGTATCTCTTTGCCTTTTGCATGTATTCAATCGCGCGGTTTTGCGCATCTCATTGCATTTTGCATGCATTCAATCATGTTTTGCTTGCGTAGACCGCATGTTTATAATGAATTTCATTACTTGCGTAGACCGCATGTTTTGTTTGCATAGACCGCATGTTTATAATCAATTCCATTACTTGCATAGACCGCATGTTTTGCTTGCGTAGACCGTATGTTTTGCTTGCGTAGACCGCATGTTTATAATCAATTCCATTACTTGCGTAGACCGCATGTTTTGCTTGCGTAGACCGCATGTTTGTAATCAATTTTATTACTTACGTAGACCGCATGTTTTGCTTGCGTAGACCGCATGTTTGTAATCAATGTCATTACTTGCGTAGACCGCATGTTTTGCTTGTGTAGACCGCATGCTTTCCGTGCGTAGACCGCATGTTTTTCCTTGCGTAGACCGCATGTTTATAATGAATTCCATTACTTGCGTAGACCGCATGTTTTGCTTGCGTAGACCGCATGTTTATAATGAATTCCAGTACTTGCGTAGACCGCATGTTTTGCTTGCGTAGACTGCATGTTTATAATCAATTCCATTACTTGCGTAGACCGCATGTTTTGCTTGCGTAGACCACATGTTTGTAATCAATTTCATTACTTGCGTAGACCACATGTTTTGCTTGCGTAGACAGCATGTTTGTAATCAATGTCATTACTTGCGTAGACCGCATGTTTTGATTGCGTAGACCGCATGCTTTGCTTGCGTAGACCGCATGTTTTCCTTGCGTAGACCGCATGTTTATAATCAGTTTCATTACTTGCGTAGACCGCATTCTTATGTTCAATTTCATTACTTGCGTAGACCGCATGCTTGTGATCAATTCCTCTGCCTGCGTAGACCGCGTGCTCCACTTACATGTCTGTTCCTTCACAGCATTGTTATGCTTCCCACTTCCTTTGCGTTGTCACGCATTTTCAAGTACATTAATATGCATGTTGTCAACCACATTGTACCTGTTGAGTTTGTTTTCTTTGCAGGCACGATATTGTATGTACGGTTCATTTAAGGCTGGTGTAACCCGACGAACCGGACAGGTATGGTATACTCTGAATGAGACATATCGAGAATATATACGGTCCAGGAGACCTTAAATCCTTGGAAGGTGCAAGACCTTTGGCGCATTGATGTGCACAGTTCGCTTGCATTGTCATGCATATCTTAAGCCGCACGTTGTTGCGCATTTCAAGTTCACTTGCATTGTTATGCATTTCTTGTGCAATATACACGGTCTAGGAGACCTTAAATCCTTGGAAGCTGCAAGACCTTTGGCGCATTGATGTGCACAGTTCGTTTGCATTGTCATGCATATCTTAAGCCGCACGTTGTTGCGCATTTCAAGTTCACTTGCATTGTTATGCATTTCTTGTGCAATATACACGGTCTAGGAGACCTTAAATCCTTGGAAGGTGCAAGACCTTTGGCGCATTGATGTGCACAGTTCGTTTGCATTGTCATGCATATCTTAAGCCGCACGTTGTTGCGCATTTCAAGTTCACTTGCATTGTTATGCATTTCTTGTGCAATATACACGGTCTAGGAGACCTTAAATCCTTGGAAGGTGCAAGACCTTTGGCGCATTGATGTGCACAGTTCGCTTGCATTGTCATGCATATCTTAAGCCGCACGTTGTTGCGCATTTCAAGTTCACTTGCGTTGTTATGCATTTCTTGTGCAATATACACGGTCTAGGAGACCTTAAATCCTTGGAAGGTGCAAGACCTTTGGCGCATTGATGTGCACAGTTCGCTTGCATTGTCATGCATATCTTAAGCCGCACGATGTTGCGCATTTCAAGTTCACTTGCTTTGTTATGCATTTCTTGTGCAATATATACGGTCTAGGAGACCCTAAATCCTCTGAAGGTGCAAGTCCTTCAGTGTTTGTCGTGCCCGAACGACTTTTGATAAGTTGCATTATACATGTACTTCAAGCGACTCACATCGTCGCATATTCAAGTTCATGTGCATCTCAAAAGCCGCGCGTTGTCGCGCACTTCAAAATCATGAATCATCATGCATTTGCATCTCAAAAACAAAAAACAAAAACAAAAAAATATAATTGCATTGTCATGCACCATCGTAAATAATTGCATTGTCATGCACCATCGTAAATAGTTGCATTATCATGCACCATCGTAAATAGTTGCATTGTCATGCATCATTGTAATATAGTGTACATTGCATTGTAGCTTGCATGCATTCACTGCATCACTTCCATCTATGGCTCGCACCTTTCCATGATTGAACATGGTCCGGTATGTGCCCATACCTCTCGTGTCGAAGCATAGTTCAGTGGACCGTTCTATGTTAGATGCGGCTTGTACGCGTACATGCCTTTCCTAGGCAAGATTTGGTTTGGCCCGCAGGCCATATCCATCGTACCTTTTCCATCCCAGTGCACATTGCATTGTAATTTGCATGCATTCACTGCATCACCTCCACCTATGGCTTGCGCCTTTCCATGTTGAGCTTGGTCTGGTATGTGCCCATACTTCTCGTGTCGAAGCATAGTTCAGTGGACCGTTCTATGTTAGACGTGGCTTGTATGTGTACATGCCTTTCCTAGGCAAGATTTGGTTTGGCCCACGTGCCATATCCATTGCCATTTTTCCCAGCATTTTCATTGTATATATTACATTGTAGTGTAATTTTTGCATCCAGCATTAGGATCGTTGTCCTTTCCCAGCGGGTCGTTTCCCCACTTATGTCATCCCCCCCAATACTTGTTCTTGTGTCCGTCTACATTACTCATAGTTCAGTTGATCGTTCTATGGTAGACGGACTTGTTACCTCCATCAATCTATTTGACATTTGTGTGGTTTTGAACCGCTCATGATTGGATCATGATTCAATTGCTTTGCATATAGTTTGCATTGTTTCAATTGCATTGCATTTTCGTTTGCATTGTTTATACATTGTTTTGTATATATTGCATATCATCTTGCATTCATTTTGCATGTTATGCATGTTGCTAACGATATTATACCTGCTAAGTTTGCTTTCTTTTCAGGCACGATATTGTATGTACGGTTCATTTGCGACTGGTGCAACCAGACAAACCGCACAGGTATTGTATCCTCTGAGTGAGACGTATCGAGAATTACATAATTCTCTTACATCCTTTCTGCATTGTAGTGTAGTTTGGTGTATGCTAGCTTAAAACTGTCGCATGTTATGCTTCGTTACAGCTTTCTTTGCATGATCATAAGTTATGTCCGGCTCTGTGCATTGTCTTGCATCTTGCCCCCGCCTTCGGGCGCATATCTTGCTTGTCTTGCATGTTTGTCGGAGTCTTCAGCCTTGTCAAAAATGGGTCGTCTCTGGGCTTTGACATTCACTCCCGTCATTGTTATGAATTTCGAGTTCTGTCAAAGAGGGGCAACTGTAGACACCCCATTTTTGACCGTCCTCAAGACTTGGACGTCACCATCGGAACACTTGGTGATTACCCTTGTTCGTGTTCGTCTTGAGTTCCCGGAGGTCTTGGTTGCGCGCCTTGCCTCAGGATCTCTCGACTCGACCGTGTTGTGTCTGGTTTTGCACCAAACACTTGTGTTTTGCCTTGAAGGGGTAGGGAATGCCTTGTGAGGCATCCCCACACATCACCGGCCATGGCTTGAGGCCACCGGCCAGTAATTTTATGCCATCGGCAATGTATATTGCCGGCCGGCACTATTTGTTGCCGGTCGGCCATTTATTTTGCCAAAATGGCAATTTTGAATGGCCGATCACTGTTCATCTACTTTTGGTAGATATTTTGTGCCAGTTGTGATAGCTGGCACCCACTCTGCTCCATGTGTATGGAGGGATTTCTCTCTTGACAAGCTTATTTGACAAGCTTTACAATAGAGAGCTCTATAAGAGAGAGTCTCCTCTCTTGAATTTACGGTTAGAAAAAATTGTTAGAGAAGCTCTGGTTCTAGGTTTAGGGTTTTGTATCTATCCTATATCTATATATCTCCTTCTCTTGTATTGTGTGTGTTTAAGCCTTAGTTTTGTACACAAACACCTACTATTACACCTTCCCTTGGCTCTTGAGGTTCTAGGGGATTGTTTTCAGAGTTTTGAAGCTGGTTTGGACCTAAGGAGATAGCCGGTCCACCATTTGTGAAGAGGGTCTACAAGGGTAAGACTTTTGTCCCTTTTTACCCCATTCTTTCATAGCTTTTTAGCCTATCTTGAAACTATTTTTGAGCTTTGTGTATAACATAAAAAATTTCTGTTTTTAGGCCCTCTAAATAGTTGTTTAAGGTTGCTTCAAGCTTTGGGGTTGTTTGACCCCTCTTAAGCCTTGTAAGGCTCCATTTTGTGCCATTTTGGGTGAGCTCCGAGACCTTGGTGTTTGGGCCTGCTCACCACTGAAATCTTGAGGGATTTCAGAGGTGAGGATGGTGCCTTGAGGTCCCAAGAAGGAGAGGGCCACCCCCTCTCCTTGTTGTCCTTGAAAGGACCATTTTTGCCTCTTGAGGGAGCACCTAGCTTAGGCTCTTGTTGACCATGCCTTAGCTGTTATTTATGCTTATTTTGCCATGAAATAGCATTGTTTTAAGTTGGTTTTGGTACACCATGCTTGCTTAGCATACATGCCTTGTAATGCCATTTTATTGCCTTAACATGTCTTAGGTTGTAAACCATTGTTCTAGCATGTTTTAGGCTTGGCTTTGTGAAGCTTTCATGTTTATTTTGCCATGATTAAGGTCTGTCCTTAGTTGTTTGGGTCAACTTTGGCATGCATTGTATAGCCCCTTTGCATTTTTGGCTTGTTGGCATTAAGTATATAAGTGTATAGCATGCCTTGTTGTATCATTTCAATGGTTTGGAACCTCTTAACATGTTATCTCAGTCCTTGTGACATGCTTATATGCTTGCATTTAATCCTCCTTCAATGTGTTTAAAGGTTGTTACCTTATGACCCTTGTTTAGGCCTCGGAGTATGCTTGCACTTTTAGACCACTTAGATGCCATGTAAGTGCACCCTTGGCTTTGTTTCAGTCTGCATTTGACTTGTTTTAAGTCCCCTTAGCCTTGTCAGGTTTGGTGGACTTGAACTTGGTTTAAGCCTCCTTGGCTTGTCTTAAGCACTTGGGCCATTGTGGCATGTTTTTCTTGTCTGGTTTAAATTGATTTGGCATCATCTTGTAACATGATTTTAGAGCTTCATGCATGCTATATGTCCATGTTTGCATCCTCTTGAGTGTGCTTGAGAATTGATCTTTAATGCTTGAAGTGTTGGAGATCATTTGCATGCATGTTTGTGTGCCTATTAGTCCATCATTTTTGAGCACCTTGGCCACTGATTTTGGCTTGTTTGAGAATTGCCTAAACCGTGCTTAAGTCCGTCCTTTGCTTATTTGCATGCTTACCTTGCATGTTTGCTTGCATACTTGCATAAATGCATTGTATGCCCATGTTGCATGCTAGTTCACATGCCTAGGTTGCATTCCATCTAGCATGCATGCCTTGCTCCTTGATTTAGTGATGGGAATTGGGCCTTTGTTTGTTGGTTTGCATTGCATTTGAAATCAACATGCATAAATTGGTCTCTTGGGCCATCACGCATTGAAATGCGCGACTGATGGTCCGAGAACCAAGCTCCATGTCCCTTTGAGTCATAAACATGATAAGGGATATGGTTGGTGCATACATTGCTGGAATTGCATTGCCATGCAAAGCTCTGTCCTCTGCTGCAGTCAAACAAATTCTGCAGGAACTTTTTGCCGATCGACTGCACAGAGTGCCGACCGGCAATCTGTCTGTGGCCGATGGATTCATTTTTGGCCGATAAACACCAAATCACAGCCGGTGATGATTCCCTCTAGCCGGTGGCATTCCCCAACATCCAGTGAGCACATCCTAAGACTTTGGCAGTCTTCAAAGGGGCAGAGCAGGGAAAACAGAGGCAGCTAGCGCATGGCAGTGGACTTCCAACCAAGACCCGAGCACGCGTGCATTGAGCCCTCTCCCTGAGGCCCTTTTTCTTGCTTTCTTAAGTTGATTAATTTATTTAATTAATGTAGTTGGTCTGTAATAATTAATTAGCTAGGTTAGTTAATTCATTATTCGAATTGTATCATTCTTTTGGTCCTCCGAGCGAGGGCGAATTTGTAATAAGTGTGGGTGAGTGTGTGCATGTCTTCCAACCCCCACTTTTTTCTCCCTTTTACTTACCCGCTTTGATAGTTAGTAATAGGACATGTTTAATTTAGCATACCTTATGCTATGCATGCGTGCATTATTCATCAGTATTGCATGCACCGGGCTCGGCGCATCATGCTAACTGCATTAGTATTTCAAATCTAACTTGAATACATGCTACTTGTGCATTTTCACATGTCATTCATAGAATAGCCGAGCCTACTCTAGTGACATTCCGTATGCGTTGCATTAGACATTTAAACATGGACTTGGATCATGCATTGATTGCTAATGAGTTCTTTGTTTTGGCACGGAATACGATGTAAGTATTTATGCTTTAGCATCCTTGCATGCGTGTGAGTGTTGCCATGATAGCATGATTACCATGAGGCTAGCTGCTTATGTGATATAACTGCTTGAATGCCTGTGGGTGAAGGTTCGATTGTCTGAGTTGGAATAGCTCATTGAAATCCGTGTTTTAGCCTAGTTGCGAGTAGCAAATTCCAAAACAAACAGATATGCAATGCTTATTTCCAAATTAGGCGATCTAGTCTATACTTTTGTGCTGTGCGCATAACATAGTAATTCCAGGCTAATAATCGGGATAAGAACACATAACGTTTTCAAAAACGGATATCATGGTTAGTAGAGGCCGATCTTCGGATCGGGCGAAAGGGGGTGCTCATAGCTGACCTTCCCCAATCGTACCCAAGCTCTCGAGCCGAGGCAACTTTGGTGATGACGGACACGTGGCCTTTGGCACCGAGTCAGGGTTTCCTAAATTCCCTTATAAAAAAATATTTAGGTGGCGACTCTGTATCTGGCAAAGCAGTCCATGTTTGGCACTTCTTTTCAAAAATCTGTTTCTCAAAACGATTTGCCGGATTTGGACTCTTTGGTTCAGATTAAGAACCGTGACACAAATCGAGTCCGAACTGTAGTGAGGCCCCCACGGGCGCGTCTACATCTACATATCCCAATGATAGGAATCAGGCCATTTGTAATTCAGGGTCACTCAGGTGTTAACTCTATCCTTTTGTGCTCTAATTTTTGCCAAGATTTCTCTTTTAGAGTTTTCAATCTTACGAGCTTTTATTTCTTTCTTTGACTTATTTTTATTATTATTATTATTATTATTATTATTATTATTATTATTATTATTATTATTATTATTATTATTATTGTATGCTCTAAGTTTTGCTTAGGTTACCTTTTGAGGTTCAATCTAACGAGCTCTCACGGGGCTAACACATTGCATTTCATTCCATTCAGATTTGCTTGTACTGATAGTTTCTTCCTGTCATGGTGGCTTAGCTTTGGATTTGAATGTTCTTCTTGGATAACGTTCAAGAAATTGTGTCAATTTCACACCTTCATTTCTCATGGTGGCAAGGGGCTCTTTACTTTGTGTTGGGGAATGGAAAATTGCCCTAGTTTGATTAATGTTTGGCACTCTAGCTATGGATTTGGTTTCAGGGACTAGTGGAGCATTTGTGTTGTACAATCTTTTGAATTTGATTCTAGGAATGCGTTTATAAGATAATGAAAAAGATATTTCTTTGAAATCTTTTTAAAAGAGTGACTAAGCATTTATGTCCGAAAAGGATAGCATGAATCTAATCTAGACCAGATGAGGATTTCCCTTTATTAACCAAATTTATTAATGTTATTCAATCCATTCAAGTTTGGCTTATCTTCCCTTTTCTCATTCAATTAGATCTTTTCGAAGCTTTGAAAACATCACTGTTTTTTAATTTTTTTTTATTTATAGAAATCTTGGGATTTAACACAATCAACTTTTGGCATCATCAAGTATCCAGAATCACTAGCTTTATTATTGATAGAAAAAATGGGGCCAGAGGGGGGGGGGGAGGGAATCCCGACATCCAAATTTGACTCGAAAGAAAACAAATAGATCAAAAACAAAATGAGAAAAGACTCAACTTGACTACATTAAAAAGACTGACACATCAGAATCCGACAGGTTCGGTTTCTAACTCACTTGACCCACTTTGACTTACTGTTACTGCTACCAGATCCATGAGCAAAACCAATTTTAAATAAGCTGGTTTGTTAATTGGCATTCCATTGCATCCACTATGCGTTCGGTGACATCCTCCTCCAATGGTTCTCTACCGTCTCAGAATGTAAGTTTCCTAAGCCACAATAGTTAGTCTCAATACTCAAGCCATTTTGAAATCAGCCCATGTCAATTTGTCTTGCCCTTTCTTTCCCTCTTACTCTTCCTCTACGAATAAGGTGCCCCTTAAACCAGTCCTCGCCTGCCCCTGCATGGTTCTCTTTCTCATTGTTCCTCCCGTAACGTCTCATAGTAGTGAACTCTAGGGTATAACAGATTTTAGTTAGCCTGCAATCCCTCCATTTCAATAGTTCCTTTTCATTGTAATAGTCGAGGGTCAGCAATTTCCTTTTCTAAGCACTCCAAATGGACTCAGGGATGTCGGCTTTCTCCCAATCTTCTATCTTTGAATAGCCTACTGGGTATGCCTTACTCTCTTCTTCTCACTTTTCATCTTTTCCTTTTATCTCGGTCTTGTCGCCCTTTTCTTTCTCAAACTCACTTCCCCATCATTGGTTCTTCATACATTGGGCCCCATCAAAGTCCCTTCGGTGGCCCGGAAGGTTTTCATTGATAGCCTCCACTCCTAGGAAGTCAACGTCTATAGATTCTGGCAATACTACTTTCGGTTTTGGTTCACTAGCAAGTATAATGAACCTACTAGGGTCGCATGTCTCTAGGGATTGATGTTGCTCCTCTATTACAGAGACTTTTGGCATTTCTTCAGTTGGTTCTGTTTTACCAAACAAGAACTTCACCCATTCCTTTTCTATAAGTCAGCCTTCTCTCTCTCGCAGCACCATTCGTTTCAATTCTTTTAATTCTGTAACCAACCCTTCTATTCAAGCCACGACGACTGCTATGAAATCGAGGTGATTCTCCTGTGATCCCTCCTAGATGACGTTTACTCCCATTTCCTTAGGTATAGGCACTAGTGGTTTGGGCATGTTAGCAAATACAATGTATTGGCTAAGGTCAAAGGTATGGATGGTCTGCATGAAGTTAATGCTTGATGAAAGAATGGCTTTATCATGGTTAATGGTTACAATTTGTTTTCAATGGTGTGATTATTTTACTATCAATGAGATCTTGGATTTTATGGCAGAGATAGGAACACTGGTGAGTTTCATGGCCAGCTTGTTGGTGGGAGGCAGAATATAGGGTAGGGCCATGATCGGCTGACAAAGGATCTAACAGATGTTATGGGCCAAGAGGTTTCAAATACCCCTTGTCCTTGATAAATTGAAAAGCTCTGGATAAGTGCATACTGAGTGGATAAAAGGTTCTTTGAGTGAAGTCATGATATGGCCCTTAGTAGAATTGCGCCGTAAACGCTTGCATGATCTTGGTTTTCTAACTTGCAACAACGTCACTAAAGTCATTTTGAGATTTAGGTGACAGTGATGCGGCCATATGGGCTTGTAGTTCATTTTGAATTTAGATCAAAGCATCTGTAGTCATAATCACAACATCCATGGACCTCTGAAGTGTGTGGGCTGAGTTGGTGATCTCTTGGGCTTAGGCCATTGAAGTTTTAGGCTGGGAATTTCGGGGCTTGGGTGTGCGAACCCTCTTCTCCGATGATTCAAGTGAGACTAATACAGGTTTTCCATAAATCATGACCTGAGTATGAGACAGGCGACGGAGTCTAGACCACTTAGCTTAGGAAGCTTCCATTCTAAGAGTGATGTTTGCAACAAACCTAAGGATAAGTGAATGGACCTAGTCAGTTTTGTTTAACACTTACCATTGGATCTTAAAGTCATAATCATCATCCATTAGGTGATAGTTGCCTAGTCAAGGAAATTTTAAGGAATTTTAAAGATTTCTACCAAAGTGATCAATCTAAACAATTGCCTTTCCATTATTTATTGTTTTATCAAAAAGTGCCCCAATTTATTTTCAAAAGTGCATGATCAAATTACAAGTTCCCTTTTTTTTTTTAATCAAAAGTTTTGCGGATCATGGATTTTATTGCAACGAATCAATCAAACAATCATCCTTTGGCCAAATATCTTATAGGGGAACCAGAATTTTATTCAGAATGGAACACTTGGTCATCACTTCCTCATCTAACAGTTTTCCATAAAATTAAGGTTCATTCAAAGTTAGTGGCCCAAAGACTTTTACTTAATGAAAAGAACTTACCCTAATTTTCGAACTCTTCTTAAATTTTATTTTCAAAAATTTTCCAAGGAATTTTATATTTTATTCCAAGAAATCAATCAAAGAGTTATCTTATAGTCAAATGTCTTCTATGGAAATTCAAAATTTCATTTTAAAGTGAAAGACTTGGTCATTACCTCCTTATCTAACACTTTTCCATAAAATCAAATTTCCTTTAAAGTCAATAGCATAAAGATTTCTGTCTAATAAAAAACTTTCCATAATTTCTAAAATTCTACTCAAATTTTCTTCTTCTTTTTTTTTTTTTTTTTTCAAAATTCTTTCCTCCCAAGATGTTTTGGATTTTATTCCAAGTTTCTAATCAAACAATTGTCTTCTACTCAAATATCTTCTAGGGGAATTGACATTTTATTCAAAGTGGAAGATTTGGTCTTTTCATAAAATTTGAAATTCCCCCTAAAAACAACGAATTAAAGATTCTTATTGGATCTAACACCTTCCATAATCTCCAAGACTCTACTTAAGTTGGAGTTTGTTTATTTATTTAGTTTTTTAGAAGTTGTCTTTTGATCACAAGTTTTCTTGAGGCTTGAAATTTTGGCAAGGCAATCATTCTTTTTTTGATCACTAAGGTAAGAATTCAAATTCACACTTAAATCCTTCGAATTGGGAAACTATCCCCTAATTTTCCACTGATTGCTCAAATCATAGTCAAAATTTGAATCGCTGCCTAAATTGAACCCCCAAATTTTTATAATTGGATCAGTGCTCCAAATAAGTTGAAGTTCCCTAGAATCAAATCAGTGCCATATTAGACTCCTTAGATTTTTGGAATGAAATCACTACCTTTTCGGTTGTTGATCCCCAGAATCAAATCCAATCATTTCAAAAATATCACATTAGCATATAATTTGCATTCATTCCTATTTGGGGGCCGCGGGAGGGGGGGGGGGGGGAGTAGGGTTGCCCTTTCCTAAGTTGGAAATGAGATATAGGATTCACGAAATCATACAAAAAGGCAACAATACAATCCTAGAAAGAAGGGTACTCTATCCTAGTTTGGAAGCTACTAGTGCTCTCTATATGCAAAAAGTAGATTTGGTCACAAAAAGGGTACATCAATTATTAGTATCAGTATGCCTCTCATCCCACAAGAGAGTGATACTAATAGCATAATTTGACGCTTGCCTTATTGACATAACATTGCCACGAATAGTGTCTTAATAATTCTACAACAAAGTAGGTTTCCTTAGTCTAAAAATGATGTGATGCAATTAACAATTAACCACTAATTTCATAAAATAGAAATTTTCAAGTTAGGCTAACTTAATCCCCAGCGGAGTCGCCAACCGTAGGCTTCGTGTGTTTTTCGAGTCTAAGGCATACATCCCATACTTACTTGCTTTGCTCAATAAAGAGTCGCCACTTAATTTTTAAAGGGGAATTTTAACAATGAAAACTAAGTTAAGGCCTAGTCCATCATAACCAAGAAAATTCCGAGTTCGGGAGCTTAGGTGCAAAAGGGAAAGACCATTTACATGGAAGCACCCCTATAGACCCTCTTTTGGACAAGCAGCCCTAAGACTTGGGTTCTTGGTCTTTGGTACCCAATGATGAAAGCCGAGATGTATTAGTCTGGTGAATTCCTCAACAGGAAGCTCAGGAGTCCGGCCTTGAAACTAACCAACCACGTGTTTTGGCCAAAATACGTTTTGACCAGTGGAAAATCTTTTTCAAAATGAGTTTATGTGCGCAATTCCAGACATTGCCGATATGTCTTGAGGCTCATCTTTTCAAAATCAATATGTTATATTCTTTCAAACAGATTAAGCAAGAGATATAAAGGGAATGAATGGAAGGGGTGAAATCCTCTAAAATACTTGTTTTTCTTTTCAATGTGTTCTTACTTTACCTTTACAACAAGAACTTGAGTCTTCAATGATGATTTATTTATTTATATTTATTTATATATTTTTTTTCGTCTCCAAAGAGCTAATATCATCAGTATAGATATTTGTAAGGAAATATTTTCCTCACCAGTTTCATCATTGAATGTTTGTCACTAAAAATCACCGTGAGGAAAAATAAATTCGTCACCAATAAAATTACTTTAGTGATGAAAAATTTTGTCACCAATAAGACAACATTTTATCACCCAAAATCGTCATTTTCGTGAGAAAATAGTTATTTAGTACCGTATATATTACTTTAGTTGATGAATAAATTTGCCACATGTAACGCCCCGAAATAATAATAATAGCCTATCTCAAAACATTCCTCATAACTGATCAATAACATCATATTTTATATTCCAATTATGAACTTGATGATACAAAAGATGGCATATGCGGTATACATTCAGAAATCCTAGATCCTGAATCTATAGCATATAGCATGGATACATGAATTAAAAGAAAAGTAAAATCTAAGTAATAAAATGCCCTAATGGCTACATCTTTCCAAGGAAATGCTTGGTTACATCAAAATGAGTTCAACTCAATACAATTAAAGCCTAAGGCTTGTACAAAATAATTATATCAAATAACAAAATGAAGCCCTTGGCTCCAAATCCTCCCAAGCTATGTCCTTGGTAGAGGAATCTCATCAGAACCTGAAAGCTATTTTCCACATAGGGTTAGCCAAAGCCCAGTTGAGATACTTTAGCAATATATGAATCTTAACAAAGGCATAAGGTGAATGCACATGCATACCATTTGTCAAACAGTTCTCATTTCCATCTCAAACTATCCAATGTCAGATTATAAATCAACTCATGAAAATAATCATTTTATAATAGAAAACAAGGCAGTGGATACAAAACAACGGAAATCTCTAGATATGTGTTTGCCAGTAGGCTATACAAGCACTACCAAATCCATTTTGCCGCACTATCTGGAAGGATCGGCACCTAACCGCGCGAGTTTCTGGACTTTCACCAAGGACACTGGCCAATATCATAACCCCAACCACACCCCCTAACTAAATTCACGAAGGTATTCACCTATTTTTTCTCAAAACAATACATTTTTCAATGTTTAAGTGTGCAATAATGCTCAATGTAGCGGTTATGAGTGATTATTTTCAATTCACCTAATCCTCATGCAATTTCTACAACAGTCAAAGCTATCATCCACCGATAACCTAAGACACATATTGCTATACAACAGATAATTTTCCAACAACAGATATAATCTCTTCATTTTCAAAATGGGAGTGATATTACATATCTACCTCCACTATCATTATCAACATAAACATTGTTCCATTCTTACCAAACCCAACATCATTTTCCATTTTCTTTCACAAACCAAATATCCATAATTTTAGAAAAAAAGCCCCTTGACTTACAAAATCAATTTAAGTAAAGAAATTAACCATTTTAACATATGTCAATCATAAACACATTCCCATAACCTTTCTCAAGAACCCATTTGAAAACCTCTATTTTCAATCAAAACCAAACCCCAGGTTTAACCCAAAATCCCCCAAATCACTAGACTTTTTCAATAGGCAAATAACTAAGGTAAAAATCATATAAAGGGTTGAAGAAATCCCTACGTCAAAGTAGAAGACAAGGGAGAACAAGAGTTGAAGTTTGGCGGAGCAGAAAATGATAACTCCTCCGATTGAAATAGAGCCCTCGACGTGTTCTACTTTTTTCTCCAAAGGGCTAGGGTTAGGAAATCAATGGATTGAGAGTATTTGAAGCTTGAATGCAAGAACTAAAGAGAGAGAGTGAAGATTTAGGATTTTTGAAATGTTTAGAGAGAGAAAGAGATGAAAAAGTGACACATAATGCTCTTTTCTCGAACTGATATACGCGCAGATTGCTTGAGCAACCAAAACACCGCTCGAGCATCAGACACAATACGTAACACCGCTCGAGCGACCAAAAACACCGCTTGAGCACACAATGATCCCCTCCTAGAAGTTCAAACCTGCAAAAACACCACTCGAGCGCAGATACCACACTTCTAGTAGTTTTGTAGACTGTAAAAGATCGCTCGAGTGCAAGAAGGACCGCTTGAGTGAACAAGCAAAATTCTAGGCAACAACTCTTTGACAAACTAGCTTACCAACCTATTTCAAACACATCCATCGCTTCCAAATAATAAAACTCAACCAACAAAACGATGAAAATGTAAGGAACAAAAGTCAAGGACATGGATTCTAGGAACCAAAAACAAGAAACTGGTCAAGTCTAAACCAAAATCGTTATAGCACACATGTTGATCATTGATGAGGAAAAATTTTTGACACAATAAGATATAAAGTTAACGGAATTTTTCCTCTTCAAAAGTCAGACATGGGTGACGAAATATATTTCATGACAAAAATATAAATACGTGACGAAATTTTTAGTCACCAAACAACTAAAATCAATAAAAACTTTCATGTATAAGCAATGATAAATTTTTTCACAAAAAATATTTATTAGCGTCGAATAATCACTTTGTCATAATAACAAGTACAAATGACGAAAAATTCGACCCAAAACTTGTTGGTCCATATTTTATATTTCAACTTCAATTATTGTTTCACAAATATCACTGCTCATATCCCAATAGCCTTTTAAATTAGGGGTGTAAATTTGGCCCAGCCCGGTCTACTCGAGCCTAGGCTTGGGCCAGCACATGTCGGGCCATGTGGGCTCCCGCCAAAATTCATGGTAGGTCGGGCAGGCGCACGGGCCACAAAATTAGGTCCAGGCCCAAGAGGTATTCGGGCCTTGGGCAGGCCTCGGGCCGTGCCCGTGGGCCTGGGCCTGGGCTTGGGCAAGGCTGAGCAAATATTTTTTTGTTTTTTTTTTAAATTTTTTCTACAAAAATTTTATTATGTTCCACTAAATAAAACACTGGGCTTTGGGCAAGGCGGGCCTTGAGTGGACCTTAAGCGGGCTGATGGGTCAGGCCCACAGGCCGGGCCGGGCTTCACAATGATGGCCCAGACCCTGGCCCAGGGTCTCGGGCTTGGCTCGGGCCCAGGCCTAAACGGGCCTAAACGAGCAGGGCCCACCCCAAGTCACGGGGAAGCTTCGGGCCACCAACGTTTCGCAGACCATTTTTACATTTCTATTCTAAGTGTACTAAGAAATCCACTAGCTATTATACACCACTCCACACAAAAAATGTGCTAAACAATTTATATTATAAATCAAAATATATCTATCAAAGAATTTAATAATAATCCATTATGTATAACCAAAAAAAAAATAAAAAAATACATCATAACATATGCCAAAATGAACAAACGTGGTGTCCAAAAAAATCAACACTCGATCTTGATTTCCAACTAGAACTAAGTATCAGTTAATATATATATATATATATATATATTTAACACTTGATCTTGATTTGCAAGTATGCTTCCAAACATCATCAAAAACCAATCTGTAAAGAAAATAAACAAGGAAAACATTAAAATATATTTCAATTACATCTAAACTCATACGAAAAATTTTATTTTATAAACCAATTTAGTAGAAATTCATACAACAATCCAAAACTTCAAGGAGTCAAGGTGATCCTTGATGATAAGCAATACAGATAATAGAAGATTCCAAAAGATTGCAGGAATATCATGTGTCATTAGCACTAATGCCAACAAGAACCAAAGAGAATCAGGAGACGTGTTTGATTACAATGATATGATCTTTTCACTGTATTAGCATTTTTATTTTTATTTTTATTTTTTTGCGTCATTTGCTTACTTCCTAAACTGAATGATATATATACTCTTTTTTAATTATTATTATTTTTATTACACCTGTCACCTGAACTAAATGATATGTTATTATTATTTTTTTTTTTGTTTGTTGTAATTTTTTTATCATACTCCTTCAGTTAACTCATTTGTTAGCAGCTTCCAGTCCAAGCATTGTTTGATTGTACCCTTTGTAGGTGACATTTCACACACTCAAAATTTGCCCCAACAATCTTGAAACTTGGTCACAAATTCACATAAGAGATGATGTGAGTGAAAGATTCTTTTAACCTTGATTGGCCTTTATATATGAATGGGAAAGGAAGGATGTACAAGAAGGATAGCTAGGAGTGGGGGGTCTTACTAGACATCAAGAAGTAGAAGGTTTAATCCAATTGAAGGCTTGTAAGTCTCTAACTTATGAAAGACAAATCTGTGATGTCTTTTGGTAACTTGCTTGTATTTTGGGGATCTTGTTTGTATTTAGGTTTTAGGATGAGGTCTTATGATTTGCATTTCTCTTTGTAAAGGAATTCTAAATAACTTGAGAATTTAGCTTCAAAACTAACAGTGTATATATGTTAGAATTTGCAAGGTAATTTGTATTTTACAGAATAAGAAATGAATTTGTAATGATGTTTGGAATTGTATAGAGTATGTAAAATATTGCAGGAGATATAGAAATAACATAATGAGTATATATATTATTTAATAAAATAACCTTCTATGATATGCAAATGCATGCTGTGAAAAAATAGAGAATGGGGGGAGAAAATACTACCAATTGAAAGTTGCAAGCATTGTTTGCGTGGGAGGGGGGGCATGATGTGTGTAACGCCCCCCTTTTATTTACTTGGATAACATTACCGAATCATTATCATATTACAATTTCAGAGATAGCAGATGAAAGTTCCAATATATTAATAAAGAAAAGTAAAAGAGGATTCTTTGTATACAAAATAAATGCAACATGTCACATAATTAAACAAATTGCCTGTAGGCTTACATTATTACATAAAAAGAAAAGGTTCGACCCTGTTTCAACAACGACATTCTGCCAATAGCTAAGAGGCCCCGTGACCCACAGATAAAGAAAATCCTTGACCTTGAACCACTTCTTGACATTTAACTAAAAAAGGAATACCAACGTGGGATGAGCATAAAGTCTAGTAGGGATCCCAACAATGGTCCTAAACAATAACAACATACAGATAGCTATGATCATGAATGCTTTAAATCATACCATATACATAAGTGCCAGTTTATACATGAAGATATAGTTATATAGATACTTTTCTGAAAATCATTCAATTTATCTAAGAACCAAAACCATTTGCGTTTCTTTCTTTTTGTTACCCTTTTGCTTTAAACTTGTCAGACAATAACAGGTTTTTGAAAACTAATCCATGAAATCCATTTACTTTTTCCCCAATTACCGAACTTATGCCCACTTCCAAATTATAATTCCTAAATAGCAATATGCCAAACAAACACGATGATGATACATATAAAATGCTCCTTACATAACCATATAAGACAACTAACATCCTCCAAAAAATAATCATCACTATGCATGATACACATAAACACAACCGCAATGATAACGGGAAACCCAACAATGCTCTACCTGCCTCAAGCATGATAAGCCAAGGATACACCTTTCCAATACTCACGCCAATTTACCAGAAACCCACCATAAGGTAATGGTACCTCTGCTAATTTACCAGACACCCACTGAAAGGTAATGGTACCTCTGCCAAGTTCTCCAGGCACTAGTTGGAAGGTACTGGTACCCCACATTCTCAGCTCTACCAATTCTCCAGGTGCTAGCTAGAAGGTAATTGTACTTGTTATTCTTAGCGCAAGAGCATTTCCAACAATCACATAATTCAACAAACATAAATAACTCGAGTGTACTACGTACACATAATCTATTCAACATCACAATGTCATCCTCTACCGATGACCAAGGACAAAACTTCTAAGCATAAATATTTAAACACATGTAATATGATAATTCAATGCTCCCTTGACCTTAAGTCCAACAACAATGATAATAACAGTATTCAAAAGTTTCAAAATCCAACCTCAAGTTAAATTCTAAATCTACAATACACCATAGTTTCTTTCTCTTTTCAAAATCAACTCTTTTATTTTCCAAGTTAACATGCCCAAATCCTTTTCTTACAAAAACCAATGCCCACATTCCAATAAACCACATCCATGGATTTCAAGCCATAACCCAACTCAAATTAACATGATTAATCCAAATAAATTCCATTACCAACATTGATTCTCTCTTTATGCTATTAACACAATAACATAACTCAATATTAACAGAACACAAACATTATTCAAACATCATCCCTTTTTAATTCATTAGGTTGGATTATTAAATTAGGGTAACATAAACATGTTAGACTACTCCCCAATTAACTCAAACAACTATCAATTTTACAATTTTGACCTAAACATTTCCAAACCTAGACACCCTTTACATGCTTTTCAAAGATACCCATAATGGATATGACTTTTATGCAATAAAATCTACCACATGTTTATCTATAGACGAGGTATTGAAGAGTAACAAAGAAATCCCTACCTTTTGTAGTGATGAGGAGAATGCTGAAAAACCCACAGCGATGAAAACACGATCCGCTTATATTAAAATGAAGCACTCGCGACCCTCCATATTTTGGTCTAAAGGACTATGGGTCAAAGATGGATAGAAGTAGATGAAAACCAAGAATGAAGAGCTTAGAAGCTCAAACATGGAGGAATGAGAGAGAAGAAAGTGAGAAAAGTGATCCAAAAGTGACTTTTATATATAGATACCGAATTCGAATAGATTGCTCGAGCGGTGAAATCGTCGCTCGAGCAAATCCAACCTCCTAGAAGTTTAGAGTATACAAGGAAGACTACTCGAGCGATCAAACTTGTGCTCGAGCAAACATAAACAACTCTCAGAATCACAGACCTACAAAAATATTGGAAGACATGCAAGACTGCTCGAGAAACCAATCCATCGCTCGAACTATAAGGATAATTTCAGAATGCTACAATGTGAGATTGCAAGATGGTGGTACAACCTCTAGGCTCATGAAATAGATCAACATCTTGACTGTGCATCAGGGCCTCCAGCTCAATCTTGTTTATGCTGACATCAGCAACCCTTATGCAAGCAGGTGGTGGAAAAGGGACATGAGGAATCACTTGGTCCATGGTTTAGTGAATGAAGCACTTTCCTAAGAACCAGGCCTAACCGAAGGGACCCTCCAGAAGTATCGTCATTTGGGAGGCTTCTTAAGATGCTGTATACAACTCCCTTGTAGCTTGGGGCATAACATCCTAAGGATGACACTCAATCTACAAGCACAGGATGTTAAGGGTTGTCAGAAGCCGAAATGAGAAGATAAAGGGTTAAAGGATGAACAAAGACTGACTTTTTGAGTTTTAAATGCTTACCCGAGCAAAGATGGCAATGTGGAAGTAGTAGCAGTAATGGGTAAAAGTGCGAGCCTAACGATCCCGAGGCTAGAGCGCATTGTCAAAGTATAGAGATCGGGGCACCACCCACTCAATCTCATGAACTAGGACCGGGGCAAGGTCTAGGGAATATAAGTATAGCCACAACTGCTTGGACAGGGAGGACAAAATACAATGGTTTGAAGCAGAGACAGGAATAAAGTAAACCATGCAAGACAGAAGACACAATAATGAAATGAACTAAAGGGGTAGAGTGTAGCCCCCATACTTGCCAATAGCCTCCAAGCAACCCCGCCTTCTAGCAGAGGGATGAGCATAGGCACCCCATTTTGACTAGCCTTAAGACTTGGGCACTTTCTTCCAAACACCCGATGGTGAATGCATTATTTTACGAATTCCTAAGCAGGAGAGCCGGGTTCAAGATTTAATCCCAACCTTGCCCCCTTTTTGGCCAAACTTTTCTTGACCTTTGTTTTTTTAGATCTTTTGGTTGTGCAATTCCAAACATTTCTGCAATGTCCCTAGTCTCGCCTTTTCGAACTCCAAATGTTGTCTTTTTTAGTAGGTTGAGCAATGGACACAGTGGGAATGAATGAAAGAGTTGAAATCCTCTAAAATACCCATTTCTCTTTTCAATTTGTGCTAACTTTACCTTGTTGATCCAACAATGTATTTTTTGACTAGCTAGACAACATTTCATGGCCGACTCAAAATACATTTGGCTAGATAACAAATGGTATGGTCGGCTTAATTGTTTGGGTATAGAGAATTTTCGGGAATTTCAGCATTTTTTGCAAATAGCTAAGATATTTTTACATTTGGGCTTCCTTTGCAACCTTCGCACAAATATCTTAGATATTTGCCTTGGTTTCCTATGTAAGCTTCATGCAAATATCCTAGATATTTTGCATTTGGCTTCCTATGTAACCTTTGCTCCAAAAGTCTGTATACACACCTCCCCTCTTCATTCTAAAGGGTTGGAAATTGTTTTGGAAGAGTTGGAAATATTTTCTAAGGGGTTGACAATTCATTTCAAAGCCTTAGAACTTGAAGGATATTCTACGCCACCTAGATCCAAAAAGCTTTCAACTTCCTTACCTCTCTCTTGATATCTACACAACAAAAACACCATTGAAGCTTGAACTTAGAGCTTTTTTGTGACGACCCCGACATACGTATTGTTTTTATATGCCATTTTGGCGAGCATTATTGCATGATTATGTGTTTAATTGAGCTTAACTATTTGCTTGTGAATTATCTATTAGAATGTCAACTTCAGATTCGAAATTGAAAGCCAAATGGATTCAAAAATTAAAATTGACTAGCTCAATAGGCTAATTAGAATATTTAGAATCATATGGCAAGTTTAATTAAAATTTGATGCAATCAAAATAATTAGAATAAATCAATCAAAGATGATTAGAATTAATTAGAACTAAGCTTAATTGATTAGCTTTAATCCTACTTAATTAACCCAACTTAATTTACCTATGTATACTATAATCATGCTTTGAACTCATATTTTACATCAAGTGTGGCTGAATTTTAGAATGAGAGAGAGAGCACAACTTGTATAGAGAGAGAAGTAGATAGATTATAGAGAATTGAAGAAGATTTGAAGAACTTAAGCTATCAACACCAAAATTTAAGCTCTAGGCATAGAATTCACCCATAATTCTTGTTGATAATTCATGCAGAAGTTGAATTCCCTAAGTTTTAGGACCATGTGCATGAATTTGAGAAGGGTAAGCTAGAATCACATTGAATTTAGTGAATATGAGTTAGTTGTGAGCATGGCCGCATAATTCTCCGTCTTTGAGCTAAATTGTCTACAAATTCATACATGCAAGAAGCTATATTTACCATTTTTGAAGATTCTTGATAGCTTTTATACTTCTCATCTCAAATATTAGTGTTTTGAAAAGAAAAGAGTTGAATCCAACACATGCATGGCAAGAACATTGAATTTGGAGCTTTGTTTTGGAGAATTGAAAGAGTATTTGAGGTTATGGTTTCACAAATTCCATGAATTCATGTTATATATAGAGTTTCTACGCATTTCTACCAAGCCATGCAAGTTATAAACATGAAGATGCATTTTGAACTTGAAAATATGTTATGAAAATTCCAGAATTTATCTACTTCGCTCTAGCAGTAAAGTTGTCACTTGAGCACACTTTGCATGCTCTTAGTATTTTTGCAGCCTCTTGTAGTTGGATCGAGCGACGGAGTGTGTGGTTTAGTGAACTCGACATTGCATTTCACTTGGCTCAAGTAAACATCCAGCTTACTTTGACACCATCCAATACTTTTGCAGTCAGGCCACTCAAGAGGGTGCGCTCGAGCAAAGACCCCGTTTTCAACAAATTTTGACAAACACTTAAGTGCATATTTGCATCCTCATGCTCTTTTAGGCATTCTCAAGAATCACGTATACATCCTTAGCCATGGAATAAGCTACAAACACTAAGAGAATTGAATTATGATACACTATCTGTTAAAGACGTGTGCTTCAATGTGTATCTCTGTTATGTGTTTGTATAGGTGGTTATCCGAGGTCCAACATCTGTGCCAGCCCGCAATGAGTAGTATTTTTGTAAAGATATGTTGAAATGTATTTTTGACTTACTGCAAGAATGTTATTTTGATAAGAATGAATGATTGCCTCTTTTAAAAGTAATTGTGGCATTCTTTAGTGAGGTCCTCGCCCGAAGAAACAATATCGTGGCCCTTCGCTAATAAGGCCCTCGCTTGGGAGAAACAATACTGCAGCTCTTTGTTATATGCCCTTCACTTGGGAAAAACAATACCGTATCCCTTTGATGTATGTGCACATAGATCTCTGATGTTGACCCAAGTGGTCCATTTCCTTGACCTATACGGTCCCTTTGTTAGACCCATGTGGTCCTTTTGGTATGCCTTCTGGCCCTTTGCTTTGCAATATTGGATGTACCACATATGAGTATGATTTGTGAACTTTGATATGACAAGTACTTAATAATACTTTGCTTCGACATTTATATGATATGATTTTGTATTATGATATACATCATTCATTTAACTTCTTTATACTGATATTACTCACTGGGCTTTAGCTCACCCCCTTCCCCTATATATGTTGGTGAGCAACTGTAGCATCGAGTCTAGAGCAACCTCGGATTCTACCTTTTGTGAAGCCACTTTGAAGTGCCTCCTCGATGGGGCGTGCTTGGACTCACGAGAAGCCAAGCTGTGTCAACCTTTTTGTTTTGTTTTCCTTTTGTTAGTTGGAAACTTGCTATGCATAAATGTTTGTATAAAAGTCTAACGATGATGTGATGTATCTATATGCCTATATCTATGTAAGAATGCTAAAGTTTTAAATTTCATGGAATTTGCATATATGCACCGCTCAACGGACACAGTGATGCTTTAATAATGCTTCAGTAGTGTTGTTTTTTTTTTTTTTTTGCTATTATTAATTATTAGTTTTGTCTTTGAGGCTAGGTAATCTGGGATTATTGGCCAGTCACGGCCTAAACCTCTAGGGGCGGGTTCAGGTTGTGACAGTTTAGTATCAGTGCTCAAGTTATACCTCATTCACTTTTCCATTGAGCAATAAAGTGTCTATAAAAGACTTAAGGATTGCACTCATATGCATTTGAATATCAGAATTAGATAACTTCTGCAAATGTATGTATGTATATGTGCGCATACAATATGTTTGTTGTAATACAAGTTTCATGCAGATAATGGTGAGAACAATAGAGGATGAACTGGAGGAGTTAACATCCTCCTGACTTGATGGAATGCACAGAATGATGCATAATATGGCTGAAAGCTTAAGACAACAACAACAATGGCAGCAACAACAACCACCACCCCCACCTCAATGCCCGTGCCACCACCGGTATAGGATTATCAAATAGATGACCAAATCATTACCCTCACAATGGAATTCAAAAAGATGAAGCCATCCTTATTTCATGGGGAGCTTGATCCACTAAATGCTGAGGCTTGGGTGTTGGGAATCAAAAAGCTGTTTTAGGTGTTTTCATGTACCGAGGCACAAAAGATTTTGTTGGCCACATATACTTTGGAGGATGAAGCTAGAAGAAGTGAATGTTAATCCGTGATAATCATAAAGAAATTGACTGGGCCCGATTCCTAGAAATCTTTTATGAGAAGTATTTCCCACGATGTATCCGGGATAGAAAGGTATCCGAATTTAAGCAATTAAAACAAGGAAACAAGGCAGTGGTAAAATGTGAGGCTCAATTTTATAGAATTGGCATGCTTCGCACCACATATGGTTGACACAGACTACAAAAAGGCTAGGAAATTTGAAGGAGATTTTCGCGACTCAATACTTGAAAGAATTAATGTGTTAAAACTATCCAACTATGTTGATGTTTTAGATAGGGCTCTTATGTTAGAGGCAAACACAGCTACTTGTAACCTAAATTTTGAATGAATGGCTAAAAGATAGAAAGTTAATATGAACAAAGAAGCAACATCAGCAACGACTAAGAAGGCAAAATTGAGAAACTCAAGTAGTTCAAATCAAAGTGGCAATTCAGCACCCGTTTGTCCAGATTATGGGAGAAATCATAGAGGTGTATGTTATCAGAGTATAGGGCTTGTTTTATGTGTGAAAAGGTAGGACATTTAGCGAGGGAATGTCCAACACCATGACAACGTCATAATTGGGATGATACAAGCTCCACTGGATCAGCACCGAATGTAAGGGCTAATGCAACTCTGACTAGAATGAGGGACAATCAAAGACAAAGAAGGATTTTTACGCTTGTTCCAGGGGAGACACAAAATGCAGAGACTGCGGTTTCAGGTACACCTTCCATTTATGGGCAATATGCATATGTCTTGATTAATATGGAGTCTACACATTTTTTTGTTTCTACGCTATTTGCTCATAAATTGAATAGACTTTTGGAAACCTTGAGATATGTACTATGTGCATAATCACCATGAGGGGGATCTATGATGTGTTCATTTGTTTACCCTACATGTGAAATTTTACTTGAAAATGCCATTTTGTATGTTGATTTATTACCCTTGGACATGAGTCATTTTGATATTATTTTGGGTATGGATTGCCTATCCAAATAATATGTGTAGCTGGTTTTTCGTGCTTCTCAAAGGGATTTAGTCTCCTCGGATGCGATTTCCTATAGTTCAGACTCCTGTGGTTCTTAATCTGGTTTCACAAGTGCAATGTGAAACAAAAAAATGAATGAGTCTAGATCTGACAAATCTTACAAAATCCATTAATCACCAGAGATGCCAAAAATGGACAACATTGCCAGATTTTAGAGACGCCACCTAATATTTTTGGAAAATTAAGAAACCCGTGACTCGTGCCAAAGGCCACTTGTCCATCATAACTAAAGTATCTCGGTTTGGGAACTTAGGTATGAGAGGGGAAGGTCATGAATTGAGCACCCCACTCACCCGATCAAAGATCGGCCTCTACTAAATCATGATGTGAGTCTTATAGACATTATATGCTCAAATTCTGATTATTAATATGTTAACATTACTATGTGAAGCAAACGAGTATAGACCACGTCACTTACTTTGGAATGCTTTGATCTTATGCGATTTTGAAAGAGTTTAGGATTTGTGCAACTCAAAAGAAAAGCGAGCTCATATGTACAACAATCAAAGTCATTCCAATTTAAGCAAAATAGCCTCCAACCACAGGCATTCGAAGAGAATATTTCAAGTAAGCAAGTAGCCTCATGGTAGTATGCTCAACATGGTGACACAAACACACATTTGATATGCTAAAACAAAAATTCTGACCTAGTACTCAACCATGGCAAGCCAAAGAAAAGAAGATAGTTAGAAAAAGTGCATGATCCTAATATGCAAAAGGACTAATACAATGCATACAAAAATGCAACTACTAGATTTGGCTACTAACATGACATGTGAATTAGCTCAAAGCATGAGGTAGCGCACATAGTCAAAATGACATGTGAATTAGCTCAAAGCATGAGGTAGCGCACATAATCAAAGTAGGAAATGTTAATGACATCAAGTATGATGAGCCGAACCTTAATGCATGCAAAAATGGATACAAAGCATGTGAACGATAAAAGAAAACATGATTCTTTATACAACCACAGTAAGCATGTAAATAAAAAAGGAGAAAGAAAATGGAGGTTAGAAGACATATATCAAGTGTTACAAATTTTCCCTCTTTACAGGAGGGTCCAAATGTCCGAATTAACTAATTATTACAAACACAAATGAATTAACTAATTATTTCAAAACACGAATTTCAAATTGACTAATCTAAATGAGTTGAATGAAAGGTGAGGGAATCGCGTGTATGCAAACAAAAACATCCTACGGAAAACCTCTTTGCCAGTTGCTAGAAATTGCTCTGTTCGTAGTCAGCAAACAGTTTTGCTTCGACCTCAGGATCTGCTCTTTTTTATTTGAATAACCACCACTGCCGTACAAAATGGTTGGTCAGCAAGCCTGATGAATGACCAGGCTGTACACTTTGATGGCTGGCCGACCACTGTTTCTGGAAGAAAACCTGCTGTAATAGAATAGGAACAGAGCAATAACAGAGGGTTTCCAAAGGATGTTCATCCTTTTTGTTCCCTCCTATCATGAAGAAATTCAAGGAGGAAATAGGTTTCCTTAACAAATAATCAAACGTCTCAATGATATTACATGATGGTTAGTGAAGCAACGGGATGAAAGATCTAACAAATAATGAGAATGAAAGTCAAATGAAGAAATGATTCAAACCAACTACGTGTCACGACCCCAAACCGCCCCTAGTAGTTTAGTGCCGTGATGGCCAGTAATCCGAGATTACCGAAGGCCAACTTTCAAAATTCACACACAAACAGAGTATAATTATATATGGGGCTCACAAGTGTGGAAGCAATAATCTTAAAATACAGGTGGTCCATAAGAGCAGTGTATAAGTTACATGAAATGACATACAACTTTATATAATATTACAACTTGGATAGAAAAATACAATAAAGTACAAAATACATTTTGCATCTTGATCAAAAGGCTTCTCCAGCCGACATGTGTAAGTTTCAAGCGTTATAAGCTGAGAAGCATAATTTTCAAGACTGCCGACATGAATACTAGTTAGGCCGACATAACCAAAAATCCAAAACAAGCTTGCGAGTCACACCTAGGCGTCACCGCCTTCCTGCTCATCACCTACATATATATAGAGAGGGTGAGCTTGGATACTCAGTGAATGGTATAAGAAATAAAGGGGTTTGCATGACTGGTATTCTAGATCTTTATCAAACAATACATAACACAATTAGTGCAAGTCAAAGGAGGAACCAAGTCCATCTAGCAAGTCTGTCAAGTTTTCAAAGGATGCTTACTAACATCATTATAATACAAGTGATGACATCTCAGCAAACAAAACCCACGCGGTAAACCGTCAGTGGCAAACAAGACAATACAAGGCAAGACAAGGGAGATATCTCAATTCAATGGTGTCGTTGCATTATAGTCCCCGGACACTAAGGACTTGTGCTACTAGTGCTTAGAGTCCCCTAGCACGTACGGACTTCCAAACTTTGTGCTACCAATGCTTATAGTCCCTTAGCACGTACGGACTTCCAAACTTTGTGCTACAAATGCTTATAGTCCCTTAGCACGTACGGACTTCCAAACTTTCTGCTACAAATGCTTATAGTCCCTTAGCACGTACGAACTTTCAAACTTTGTGCTACAAATGCTTATAGTCCCTTAGCACGTACGGACTTTCAAACTTTGTGCTACAAATGCTTATAGTCCTTTAGCACATACGGACTTTCAAACTTTGTGCTACAAATGCTTATAGTCCCTTGGCACGTACGGACTTTCCAAGAATGTCATCAAAACAAGATATATATATATATATATATTCTGATTAGGAATAACCATTCATGCTTACAAATACTTTCCAAAACGAAGCAAAACAAGACTTTATCAAAGCATTATAACATAGCTTTATTAAAAATACCACTCATAGTTCTTCAAACGTCGGGGTCAAGGCAAGTCCAAACCCTACAAACACATGGCAAAGTCGGTTGAATGCACTTTCAAACAAGTTTCACATGCATGCAGATGATCTCGACATTCCCCAAGACTAAGTCAAATCAAAACAAATACAGTTCTTTATCTCGGGAAATATGCTGGGCAACTACCAGGTCTAGGCTGAGGTTCCACACCCCCTTGCCGAGGTGTGGCCTCGATGGCCACATTCAAAGGAGTGAAGTCGGGAAAAATCTGGGTTTCCCTTTCTTGAAGAACATGAACATGAGGAAGATGAATGCAAAGATTGTGATTTGCTATTACAAAGTCTGAGATTTCATGCTATGAGTTCAAAAACATGGACCTGGGTACCCATATCCAAGGATCTAGTGAGAGCAAACACAAAACACGAAACTTAATGCAACTTTCAGATCAAACAAGACCTTTTCTTTCAAGAACACATGAACACCATTTTCTCTTTCTAAAACCAACTTTTAAATCGATGCATGTTCTCTTTCTAAAACCAACTTTTAAATCGATGCATGACATGCAAAACGGGTTCGATCACGCAATGCAGCTAGATGATCAATAAGAATGACAAGAGTAAATCAAGAAGATATGGCGCCACTACTTGTATGGAGCCTCTTGCCAAGTTTTTACAGATCACAAGAGTTTGAAGTACTTGTTCACCCAAAAGGAACTAAATCTGAGACAGAGAAGATGGCTTGAATTATTGAAGGATTACGACATGCAGATTTAGTATCACCCAGGTAAAGCAAACTCGGTAGCCGGCGCATTGAGTAGGAAGTCAGTGGGAAGTTTGGCATGCCTAGCCATGATTTCAGTGGAGCCGACTACTATTGGGGAAGTGAAGGCAAGGCAAATGGAGGATGGATTCCTGAAGAAGGTAGCCGACGAGATTACCACCAGGTCGAGGTCGGGTTACACCCTTGAGAATGGAGTGCTTAAGTTTGAAGGAAGATTATGCGTGGCCGACATCCTAGAATTGAAAAGAAGGGTTTTGCAAGACTCTCATGGATCCAGATTTGCAGTTCATCCAGGGAACACCAAGATGTATCAAGATGTAAAGCAAACCTTTTGGTGGCCGAATATGAAAAGAGAGATGGCTGAGTTCGTGTCTCAGTGTTTGTATTGTCAACAAGTGAAAGTGGAACATCAGAGGCTGGCAGGACTTCTCCAACCTTTGCCGATTCCTGAGTGGAAATGGGAAGACATCTCCATGGACTTTGTGACTGGATTGCCGAAGACATAGAAAGGAATGGATTCGATTTGGGTTATAATCGACAGGTTAACTAAGTCAGCACATTTCTTGCCGGTGAGGACTTTGTTCAGTGCCGATCGACTTGCTGTGTTGTATATGAATGAGATCGTTAGACTTCATGGTGTGCCGATGTCCATCGTGTCAGACCGAGATCCGAAATTTGTTTCTAGATTTTGGCAGAGTTTACAAAGGGCTTTGGGGACCGAATTGAGGTTTAGTACAGCTTTTCATCCCCAGACCGATGGCCAAACAGAGAGAGCAATTCAAACACTTGAAGATATGCTTAGACTGTGTGTATTGGACTTCAAGGGAAGCTGGGAAGAGCATTTGCCATTAGTAGAGTTCGCTTACAACAACAGCTATCAAGCTAGCATTGGCATGGCACCGTACGAAGCTTTGTATGGAAGAAAGTGCAGATCGCCGATATGTTGGACTGAAGTGGGAGATAAAGCTTTGATTGGTCCTGAGTTAGTTCAGGTTACAACCGAGAAGATTAAGCTCATTCGACAAAGGATCAAGACTGCTCATAGTCGACAGAAAGTTATGTCGACCAGAGAAGAAGGGAGTTGGAATTTGAAATTGGGGATCATGTATTCCTGAAGGTTTCACCAATGAAAGGAGTTTCAAGATTTGGAAAGAAGGGTAAATTGGCACCCCGTTACATTGGACCGTTTGAAATTCTTGAGAAAGTTAACCCGGTTACCTACAGACTTGCTTTACCACCGAGATTAAGTCAAGTTCATAATGTGTTTCATATCTCGATGTTGAGGAAGTATATGCGGGATCCACTACACGTGATCGATCATTTCGGGATTTTGGTTGATGAAGGCCTAAGCTATGAAGAAGAGCCGATACGCATCATCGATAGACAAGTGAGGCGATTGAGAAATAAGGTAATACCGACGGTGAAGATTGAATGGAAAGAGCATTACGACAAGGATGCTACATGGGAAATGGAAGAGGAAATGAAAGTTCGATACCCGGCGTTATTCTCGAACCAAGGTAACTCAAGTTTGGGGACCAAACTTCTTTAAGGGGGGTAGGATGTAATAACCCTCATGCTATCCTAACCATACTCATATGCATTCATCTAATTCTGTCTTGTAAACTTTCATTTCGAGCCTTATCCTTGTTCGTTTAAATGCTACAACATGTTTTGTACCCTGCTTGGTGTGAGTTTAGCCGAGGGCGTCTTTAGTCTAGAACCTCTTTGGAATCACTTTGTTTGACCTCTACCTTCGCCTCGACATACTGGCCGAGATGTCATTATCTTGGTCAAGATGTCATTATCTAGGCCAAGGTTTTCATGACCAAGGCCGAGGTGTGAATTATCTAGGCCGAGATGTTACCTTTGCACCAAAGTGATCTTGTCCCGGAGAGGTATGACCTAGACCGAGGTGTGGCACATCTAGGCCAAGGTGTGGCACAGCTTAGTCAAGTGTTATCCTTCCTAGCCGAGGTCATTGTTCCCTACTTGCCGATGTCTTGCTCTTAGCCGAGATCATTGCCTGCTGGAGTGCCCATGTCGTCTTGCTTGTTGAACACACTTTGTCATAGTTTTGTCTTGTCACTCAGCCACCTTTCTGTGTAGCACCAACCAGCCACTGCCACGTGCCTCTGTAGAGGGTTAAGTTAGCCAGCAGACTTATAAATGTATCATTTTGCTATATGCCTTTGTTTGTGAGGAGAGAGAAGCTCTAGAAGAAGAAGAAGAAGTTTAGAGTGAGAGAGTGGGTTTTCGAGCTTGATTCCTAGAGATCAAACCATTAGATTCGCGTATTGAGGTTAGATTCTTGATTTACTCTTGTCATTCTTATTGATCATCTAGCTGCATTGCGTGATCGAACCCGTTTTGCATGTCATGCATCGATTTAAAAGTTGGTTTTAGAAAGAGAAAATGGCGTTCATGTGTTCTTGAAAGAAAAAGGTCTTGTTTGATCTGAAAGTTGCATTAAGTTTCGTGTTTTGTGTTTGCTCTCACTAGATCCTTGGATATGGGTACCCAGGTCCATGTTTTTGAACTCATAGCATGAAATCTCAGATTTTGTAATAGCAAATCACGATCTTTGCATTCATCTTCCTCACGTTCATGTTCTTCAAGAAAGGGAAACCCAGATTTTTCCCGACTTCACTCCTTTGAATGTGGCCATCGAGGCCACACCTCGGCAAGGGGGTGTGGAACCTCGGCCTAGACCTGGTAGTTGCCCAGCATATTTCCCGAGATAAAGAACTGTATTTGTTTTGATTTGACTTAGTCTTGGGGAATGCTGAGATCATCTGCATGCATGTGAAACTTGTTTGAAAGTGCATTCAACCGACTTGGCCATGTGTTTGTAGGGTTTGGACTTGCCTTGACCCCGACGTTTGAAGAACTAAGTGAGTGGTATTTTTAATAAAGCTATGTTATAATGCTTTGATAAAGTCTTATTTTGCTTCGTTTTGGAAAGTATTTGTAAGCATGAATGGTTATTCCTAATCGGAATATATATATATATATATATCTTGTTTTGATGACATTCTTGGAAAGTCCGTATGTGCTAAGGGACTATAAGCATTTGTAGCACAAAGTTTGGAAGTCTGTACGTGCTAGGGGACTCTAAGGATTTGTAGTACAAGTCCTTAGTGTCCGGGGACTATAATGCAACGACACCATTGAATTGAGATATCTCCCTTGTCTTGCCTTTTTTTGTCTTGCTTGCCACTGACGGTTTACCGTGTGGGTTTTGTTTGCCGAGATGTCATCACTTGTATGATAATGATGTTAGTAAGCATCCTTTGAAAACTTGACAGACTTGCTAGATGGACTTGGTTCCTCCTTTGACTTGCACTAATTGTGTTATGTATTGTTTGACAAAGATCTTGAATACCAGTCATGCAAACCCCTTTATTTCTTATACCATTCACTGAGTATCCAAGCTCACCCTCTCTATATATATGTAGGTGATGAGCAGGAAGGCGGTGACGCCTAGGTGTGACTCGCAAGCTTGTTTTGGGTTTTTGGTTATGTCGGCCTAACTTGTATTCATGTCGGCAGTCTTGAAAATTATGCTTCTCGGCTTATAACGCTTGAAACTTACACATGTCCGCTGGAGAAGCCTTTTGATCAAGATGTAAAATGTATTTTGTACTTTATTGTATTTTTCTATCCAAGTTGTAATATTATATAAAGTTGTATGACATTCCATGTAACTTACGCACTGCTCTTATGGACCACCTGTATTTTAAGATTATTGCTTCCGCACTTGTGAGCCCCATATATAATTATACTCTGTTTGTGTGTGAATTTTGAAAGTTGGCCTTCGGTAATCTCGGATTACTGGCCATCACGACACTAAACTACTAGGGGCGGTTTGGCCATCAATACGCTAATCTAATGGTATGATCTCTAGGAATCAAGCTCGAAAACCCACTCTCTCACTCTAAACTTCTTCTTTTTCTTCTAGAGCTTCTCTCTCCTCACAAACAAAGGCATATAGCAAAATGATACATTTCTAAGTCTGCTGGCTAACTTAACCCTCCACAGAGGCACGTGGCAGTGGCTGGTTGGTGCTGCACAGAAAGGTGGCAGAGTGACAAGACAAAACTATGACAAAGTGTGTTCAACAAGCAAGACGGCATGGGCACTCCAGCAGGCAATGATCTCGGCTAAGAGCAAGACATCGGCAAGTAGGGAACAATGACCTCGGCTAGGAAGGACAACACTTGACTAAGCTGTGCCACACCTCGGCCTAGATGTGCCACACCTCGGTCTAGGTCATACCTCTCCGGGACAAGATCACCTAGGTGCAAAGGTAACATCTCGGCCTAGATGATTCACACCTCGGCCTTGGTGATGAACACCTCGGCCTAGATAATGACATCTCGGCCAATATGTCGGGGCAAAGGTGGAGGTCAAACAAAGTGGTTCCAAGATAATTCTAGACTGAAAATGACTTCGGCTAAACCCAAACCAAGCAAGGTACAAAACTTACTGTAACACTTAAACGAACAAGGACAAGACTCGAAATGCAAGTTTACAAGACAAAATCACACGAATGCATATGAGTATGGTTAGGATAGCGTGAGGGTTATTACACTACGTCTGATAGCAAATAAGAGTAAATGGATACTCAAATTAGAGAGAATAGTTTCATGAAGACCATTTTTGAAAGGGAAGCTTGTTAACAAGAGATTACATCATTGAAAAAGAAATTAAAGACTCATCTCCCTACTCATAGAACATGGATTGACATCCATTTCCATGCTTCAAAATGGAACTAGGAGAGAGTTTCTAATACTTTCAATGAAAGAGCTCTCATTTAGCTTCAAAACAAAATAAAAGCAAAACTAAGCAAATGAATGAAAGTCGTAAAAAGTTGTTGCATGCTCATTTTCCTACTCATAGAATAAGGATGAGACATCCATTTCCATGCTGCAAAATGGAACTAGATGAGAGCTTACAACACTTTGAAGAAGAAAAGAGAGAAAATCAAAGCTTTAAACACATCTCATCAAAAATTGTTGATAACTCCTCTTTTATTCATGGAACAAGGATGAGACATCCATTTCCATGTTTCGAAAATGATTGAGAAGAGAGTTTCTCAACACTTTTGACACGAAAGCTACTACCTAGCTTCAAGGTGAACAAGAATAGTATGAAAGCAAGATTTATAACTAGTTAATCAAACTTGTGGTCACGTGGCTAAACTTTAAACCCCCCCCCCCCCACCTAATGATCACAAGGTTCCAAATATACTATGGAAAACTATAAGAACAAAAGGAAAGCGATCAATTCAAATGGATTGGTGGCTATGTCCTAAACACACTAAATCCATGAGGACTATTACACTATTACAAGACCATATTCAGTTCACATCACATAAAAATAATCTAAAACAGTGCTAAAAAGTGCTGAAAAGTAACTAAAAAAGGTGAAATAAGAAGAGCAAAGATGAAAAAGTATAAAGGGTTCACAACTAACCTATGGAAGGGTGGCCAGTCGTTCCACTTTTAACAAAGCTCAATCACATTTTTAAGCCTAAAATAACTTTCAAAATCAGTATATTCTGACAAGAAATGAAGAGCAAAAAAGTAAAACAAAAGGTGATGAAAGGAGTTCAAAGGTTAACCTCTTGGAAAGAGAAAGAGCTTCTTAGTTAGCAAACATCAACCCAAAAACCCTCAAGTATCTGAAATAAGGTTCAAAACTTCAGCAAAAAGCTTCAAGTTTGAGCTTCAATGGTGTATCTATAGCGTATATATTTTGAATATCAAGCTTTGAAAAAACTCCTAGGCTTCTGAAACAATTCTCTAACCCTAAATTCTGAAGGGAGATGGTCTATTTCAAGTTTTTAAACCGCCTTCCAATGAATATATCTTTCAAAATGGACAGGTGGCCAAATCCCGTGCATGGGAGCAGTTTGTGTTGTAAATATAAAATCTAACGCTAAACATGGTCGGCCAGCAAATCAATAGCACGAGTGGCCCAAGAAAGAGGCCTACTACTCTCTGAGTGGTTAGGGAAGAAAAAAGAAGGTTTTGGTCAAAATGGGGTGCAAGGTTTAGGTTTTGAAGCTTGAAACCGAATTCTTTTACTGAACATTCAAAATATTGCACAGCATAATGTTTCATCGTCGGGTGTTCGGAATGAAGCGCCCAAGTCTTAAGGATGATCAAAATGGGGTGTTTACAGTCAACCATTCATTGTTCCTCTAAATGAGTAATATTCTGACCTCTGGGACAAAAAAAGTTTTATTTTGAAGGGAAAGATGTAGTTCCTCCACCATACTTAATATGTACAATGAAGGCTCATAAACTAATTAACAAAGGGTGTCAGGGGCATTTATGCAGTATATTGAATATTCAAACTACAAATGCTATCTTAGATGATATTCCAGTTGTAAAAGATTTTTCTGATGTGTTTCCGAAAGAGTTGCATGGACAATTGATTGATAGAGAAATTGAGTTTGTGATTGATGTGATATCGGGTACTCAACCAATATCTAAAACTTCATACCGTATGTCATCTACTGAAATGAAAGAATTGAAAGTTTAGTTGTAGGAATTACTTGATAAGGGGTTTATCCAACCGAGCACATCACCATGGGGTGCACCTGTGTTATATGTGAAGAAGAAAGATGGAACACTTTGCCTATGTATTGACTATCGAAAGTTGAACATGGTAACTATAAAGAAAAAATATCCTTTGCCTCGAATTGACAATTTGTTTCATCGGTTACAGGGGGCCCAAGTGTTTTCCAAGATATATTTGAGATCCAAACACCATCAGTTGAAGGTTAAAGTCAAGGACATAGAGAGAAGACTGCTTTCTAGACCAGGTACGGACACTATGAATTTTTAGTCATGCCTTTCAAAGTCACCAATGCACCTGCAACCTTCATGGATTTAATAACTGGATCTTTAAACCATTTTTAGATGAGTTTGTTTTGGTCTTTATTGATGACATTATGATTTATTCAATGAGTAAAGAAGAACATCAACAACACCTAAGAATAATCATTTAAACACTCAAGGACAAACAATTGTATGGGAAATTCAAGAAATATGAGTTTTGGGTGAATGATGTTATATTTTTGGGGCATGTCATTAGTAAAGATGGGATATCTGTAGATCCACAGAAAATTGAAGCGATTATTAAATGGTCTACTTCGACTAATGTAACACAAATTCAAAGTTTTCTAGGTTTGGCAAGATACTACCAGGGATTTGTCAAAGATTTTTCCAAGAATGTTGTACCATTAACACAATTGACATGAAAAGGAGAACCATTCGTGTTGTAATGCCCCAACCCTTCACATGTCATCGATATTGTCCGCTTTGGGCCACGTCCGCACGGATTTGTTCTTCTCAGTGGGTCACCCATCCTAGAACTACTCCAGCCTAAGCACGCTTAACTGAGGAGTTCTAATAGGGATTTCACCACCTAGGAAAAGGCCTCGATGCTATATAAAGGTCCAGGTTTTTACTTTTATAGCCCAGGAACTCTCTCCATTCCCGATGTGGGACACTGGGGCCTTACAATCTACCCACCATAAGGCTGCATGTCCTTGTACAGTAGCCTGCCAGCTCGCAAGCCCGCCCACATACACCGAGAGACGCCAGGGCCCATACTCAGTACTCCGGAGAGTCGGCTCTGATACCATTTGTAATGCCCCAACCCTTCACATGTCATCGATATTGTCCGCTTTGGGCCACGTCCGCACGAATTTGTTCTTCCCAGTGGGTCACCCATCCAAGAACTACTCCAGCCTAAGCACGCTTAACTGAGGAGTTCTAATAGGGATTTCACCACCTGGGAAAAGGCCTCGATGCTATATAAGGGTCCAGGTTTTTACTTTTATAGCCCAGGAACTCTCCCTCCATTCCCGATGTGGGACACCGGGGCCTTACAATCCACCCCCCATAAGGCTGCACGTCCTCGTGCTGTAGCCTGCCAGCTTGCAAGCCCGCCCACAAACACCGAGAGACGCCAGGGGCCCACACTTGGTACTTCGGAGAGTCGGCTCTAATACCATTTGTAATGTATCAGAGCCTAGGTTCAACCGTTAACCCACGTAACCCAATATGCGACTCTAGAAGCCCTTACCCCTTTATCTTATTTTATCTATCACGCAACTATGTTTAAGGTAGACTGACAAATAAAAATCTTTTTCCACCTTAGGATGTCAGTGGGAGACTATCCAGGACACGATATCAGTCTCGACTCGTGGGGTACTTTCCATATACAAGGAAGAAGGGCCATGTCTGTCAGCCCCAACTTTAGCCGCCGACGCTGTGTGAGTGCCGCCGAGGAAATGATCAGAACGGAGATACGTAAGGTGGAAATAGAGTACTCCCGCTATACGTGGGAGCAGAAGAGGTCTCTGGTGCGGCGCCGCCGATAATTTTTTAGCCGGGCAGCGAAGAAGGTGGTCCAAATGGAGCAAGATGATCAGAGGATAGACTCTTTGATACACCAAACTTTGACCACCATAGCATAACACCGACCACGACTCAGGCTGAAACCTACGCATCTTGGTACCAGGGGCTAAACAACAATCAACCAAGGAATATAGAGCAACCACTAGAACAGAATGGTGTAACCCCAGCCTACCCTATAGAGGTGTCGTCTGAACACAATCCCCCCTCACCAACGTACACCCCCCGCTCTCCGAACAAAGCCACTGACTCCGCTGAGGAAGATCCAGAAGAAGACTTTGATTGGTCGGGAAACGAGAACTAGTTCGAGAAACAGTAAAGCTAGACTTTTGTAAGATCCGCTGATGGGATCCTTAGAATAAGACAGCCTGAACTTTGTAATGCGTAGATGCCCTTTAAATGTAACTCTGATTAGGAGCCCTTTTGGAATGATGCCTATTATAATATACGAATGATGTGTTGATCTATGTTGTTGACTGTTATTTGTTTTAGTACACTCTAAGGAAACTGAACTTTCATTTCAAATCTAAATAGTAAGATTTTCTAAAACTGGAACCAACTCACCACGTGCCATGAACAAAATGGTGGACACGCGCGCTAATGACTATGCCGGAACCAGCAACAACGCACGAAACTGCCCCAGAAACCAACGCGGACCCGTCTCCACAGGGGCTGACATTCCCAATAATCTAAGACATCAAATTTTGGAGGGATTAGGGCAAGTAAGGAATAATTGGCAGAATGAGAGGACTCGACTCTTTTCTGAGTTCGAAAGCAAAGGCCCCCAAAGTTCACTGGTGTGCCGGACCCAAAGGTAGCTGAAAACTGGCTTCAGCAGATAGAGAAAATGCTAGACACCATGGGCATAACCGAGGCCGCTGATAGAATAGCTTTGGCAGTATTCGAGCTTGATGATGATGCTAACCATTGGTGGGAGTTAATTAAGAACACTCGTGACTTAGCGACCCTATCATGGAACCAGTTCAGGGAACTATTCCTAAATAAATATTTTTCAAATACGGTCCGTCGAGAGTGAGTCAAGGAATTCCAAAACCTAGAACAAGGAAACATGACGCTAAAGCCGTAAATCAAACTACAACCACAACAGCAACAGATCCAGAGAGGAGGCTATCAACAAAGGCTGATAGGACAAATCCAGTGCTTTCATTGCCAACAATTAGGGCACAAAAAGAGCGAATGCCCCCAACTCCCTCCATCTAGGTACCAAGGAAGAGGTTCCGGAGCAAATGCCCAGGCATTAGGTGGGCAGAAGCCTTGTACGAACAAGACATGATCGGCTGGACTACAGCACCAGAAGAATGCGGGAACTCAAAACACCAAGACCAGTGGCAACCAGAAGGCAACCGGTAGAGTCTTTGCCTTACAAGAGGAAGAAGCAGACCCGTCTGTTATTGAGGGTAATTTAGGTGGTATACAATATGCTTCCTCTAAATCTCTTTATAAAGAGTTTGTGTTAATTACTTTCAATTTGTAATCCTCTTGATTATTGTGATCATTTGATAAATCCTGTGAATCATTGTCTGTTGACACGTTTGAGTACTCTGGTCATTTGATAAATTCTATGAAGTTGTTCTGTGTAGTTAATGTTGATTTGTCTGGCTAAATGACGCGGAAATGCTCCGTACATGGATCGAGTAGACCTTGCCAATAGCTTGGACCAATAGTCCAGATAAGCGTTTGTGCTTGGGTGAAGTGGGTGAGGCTGGTCATTGGTCATGTACCGAGTAGGACCAGGTATTTGGTTCTGGATAAATTATCATATGTCGAGTTGACTTGTTTGTGCCATTTGGTAAATTGTTTGATTATCGAATCTAATCGGTTGTGTAAGTGCTGGATCTCTGCTAATTTATTTTCTGTCTGAGCCTTGTTATTCCTGTTGTATTGTATACTTCCCGAATTAAATTATTTTTCAGGCGTGGAGCAAATTTAGTGGCGGTTGGAGTTGAAGCATCTAAAGAGATTGTTTGAGTTGGAGATTCTTTTAATCCACAACTATATATCATTTTTGGAGATTTGTATAATTTATGTTTTGGAGACATTTGAGTTAATTATTTGTGGAGGTGATTTGTATATTTGGGATTATGAGTTATCTACGATTATAAATTTGAGGTTGATTTAATTTATTAACGAGGTTGATTTGATTTATTAACGACCCGAAAGTCGGGGCGTTACGTACAGACCTAAGGAAATCAGTGTTCCAAGAGTTGAAAGGAAGACTAACTACAGTCCCAATTCTTACCTTGCCATCAAGTACAGAAGGATTTGTACTTTTTAGTGATGTTTCTTACAGAGGTTTGGGTTTTGTCTTTATGCAAAATGGCAAGGTGATTGCTTATGCATCCCAGCAATTGAAACCGCATGAAAGGAATTACCCGACACATGATTTGGAGCTTGCCGCTGTGGTATTCGTATTGAAAATCTGGTGTCATTACTTGTATGGGGCTAAATATGAAGTGTATACAGACCACAAAAACTTGAAATATTTCTTTACCCAAAAAGAATTAAATATGCGACAGAGGCGATGGCTTGAATTGATCAAAGATTATGATCTGCAGATTCACTATCTTTGGGTAAGGCTAATATTGCAGCTAATGCATTGAGCAAAAAGAATATGGGGACTTTGGTGTGTTTACTTAAAGATAGAAAGGAGTTTCTACAAGATCTAGACCGACTTCAGGTAGAAGTTGTGTATCATTGGCAAGACAGTATTTTTGCCGCAATGTCCACACAACCAGCTATCATTAAGGAGATCTAATAGAAGCAAAAGGAAGATCAATTTCTTAAGAAAGTGTGTGACAAGTTTGAAACCAAGCCTAGACTAGGATTCACCGTTGAAGTACAAGTGTTGAAATTTCAGGGAAGACTTTATATTCCTAATGATGCAGAATTGAAAAGAAGAATTCTAGAGGAAGCCCACAAGTCGATGTTTGCTATGCCAAAACGTACCAAGACTTGAAACAAGTATACTGATGGCCAAACATGAAGAGCAAAATCGCTAACTACAATTCCAAATGCCTTTAATGCCAACAAGTAAAAGCTAAACACCAAAAATCGACAAGTTTACTTCAGTCTCTTCCTATTCCAAAATGGAAGTGGAAACATATAACCATGGACTTCATTGTCAGTCTACCTTGGACATCTAGAGGTATGAATGCTATTTGGGTTATTGTTGATAGATTGACAAAATCTGTCCACTTTCTTACGATGAAAACGTAGTTCATCGCTTATAGACTTGCCACTATCTATATTGATGAAATCATTTGATTACATGGTGTTCTAGTGTCTATAGTTTCAAATAAGGATCTTAAATTTGTTTCTAGATTTTGAGAAAGTTTGTAACAGGCAATGGGCATAGAGTTGAGATTCAGTACTACCTTTTATCCACAAACTGGTGGGCAAACCGAGAGGACTATCCAAATGCTACAAGATATGATTCATATGTGTGTTCTTGAATTTCAAGGCAACTAGGAAACTTACTTATCGCTTGCTTAGTTTGTATACAATAACAACTTCTATGCTAGTAGCTGTATGGCACCATATGAGACGTTGTATGGAACGAGGTGTAGGTCTCTAGTTTGCTAGACTGAGGTTAGTGATAGGACTTTGTATGGGTTTGAACTTGCGCAAGAAACAACTAAAAAGATAAAGATCATTCAATAGAGGCTCAAGACTGCTTAGAGCCGGTAGAAAAACAATGCAGATCAGAGTAAGAGGGATTTAGAATACGAAGTGAGAGATCATGTGTTTATCATAGTAACACCAATGAAAGGGCAATTAAGGTTTGGCAGAAAAGGGAAGCTGACTCCACGTTATATCGGACTGTTCCAAATTCTGGAAAGGCTTTGCCCTGTTGCTCATCGAATAACGTTGCTGCTGAGAATAGAACAAATGCACAATGTATTTTACGTGTTAATGCTCCGTGCCTTAGAGATCCATTCCATGTTATAAATTTCCACCAGATAGCACTTGATGATGACATGATATATGAAGAAAAGCCAATTCAGATTATTGATTGACAAGTCAAGAAGTTGAGGAACAAATCAATTTCTATGGTGAAAGTCGAATGGAAAGAACACTACAGAAAACAAACTACATAGGAAAATGAGGATGAAATGAGACAACACTATCCAGAGTTATTTTTGAATAGAGGTAACTCATGTTTAGAGGACCAAACTTTCTAAAGAGAAGACACTGTGACAACCCCGACATACGTATTATTTTTATATGTTATTTTAGTTAGCATTATTACATGATTATGTGTTTAATTGTGCTTATCTATTTGCTTGTGAATTATCTGTTAGAATGTCGACTTGGGATTCGAAATTAAAAGACCAAACAGATTCAGAAACCAAAATTGACCAACTCAATATGCTAATTTGAATATTTAGAATCATATGGCAAGTGTAACTAAAATATGATTCAGACCAAAATAATTAGAATAAATCAATTAGAGATGATTAGAATTAATTAGAACTAACCTTAATTGATTAGCCTTAATCCTACTTAATTAACCCAACTTAATCTACCTATATATATATACTATAATCATGCTTTAAACTCATATTTAACATCAAGTGTGGCTGAATTTTAGAGTGAGTGAGAGAGAGAGAGAGAGAGAGAGAGAGAGAGAGAGAGAGAGAGAGAGCACAACCTGTATAGAGAGAGAAGTAAAGAGATTGTAGAGAATTGAAGAAGATTTGAAGAACTTAAGCTATCAACACAAAATTTTAAGCTCTAGGTATAGAATTCACCCTGTTATGTAAATATCTAGAATGACCTCAAAAGTTGTAATTATGATAAAAGAGGTAGGACTTTTATGTCCATACATGTTTAAGTGCCCATGTTACTTAGGTGCCCCATGTAGACGCGTCCGTAGGCCTCATGCTACAGTTCGGACTCAATTTGTGTCACGGTTCTTAATCTGAACCAAAGAGTCCAAATCCGGCTAATCGTTTTGAGAAACAGATTTTTTGAAAAGAAGTGCCAAACATGGACTGCTTTGCCAGATACAGAGTCGCCACCTAAATATTTTAAAATGAGGGAATTTAGGAAACCCTGACACGGTGCCGAAGGCCACGTGTCCGTCATCACCAAAGTTGCCTCAGCTCGGGAACTTGGGTACGATTGGGGAAGGTCAGCTATGGGCACCCCCTCTCGCCCGATCCGAAGATCGGCCTCTACTAACCGTGATATCCAATTTTGAAAACGTTATGTGTTCTTATTCCAATTATTAGCCTAGAATTACTATGTCATGCACATAACACACAAGTATAGACCAAATCGCCTAAATTGGAACAAAACATTTCATGCTTGTTTTGAAAATGGTTTGCTACTCGCAAGTAGGCTAAAATGCAGGTTTTGCCACCCTCGAGTGGGCTTTTAGAAAAGATGGTTTTGCCACTATCTAGTGGGCTTAAAACCCACAGTGTTAATGCGTTATCCTAATTTAGATAATTCAACCTCCATCCACAGGCATTCAAGCAGTTATATCACATAAACAGCTAGCCTCATGGTAATCACATTGTCATGGCAACACTCACATGCATGCAAGGATGCTAAAGCAAAAGAACTTACAGAGTACTCCAAGCCAAGACAGGAACTAGTTAGTAATCACATGCATGATCCTAGTTCATATTTGAAATGGCTAATGCAACACATGCAAGGATGCAATCCAAACAGGCTCGGCGATCCTAAACATGGCATGTGAAATGCTGCAACTAACATGTATTCAATTTGGAATTAAAATACAGATGCAGTTAGAATGATGCGCCGAGCCCGGTGCATGCAAGATAAATGTATGGATGCACGCATACGTAGCATAAGGTATGCTAATTTAAATATGCCCTAGTCTACCATCGTAAGCAGGTAAATAAAAAGGGAAGAAAGACGTGGGGTTGGGAGACATACACACACTCACGCACACTTATTACACAATTGCCCTCACTCGGAGGGTCCAAATAAATATTACAGTCCGAATAATAAACACATTAATTATTACAGAATTTCTAATTAATTAACAGAATGAATGCAAAAGGAAAGGTGGCCACAGCCCCTGCCTCGGGATGCGCGAATGATGCATGCTCGAACCCGTCTCGCCCGAAAAGTCCGTACCATACCACTGCCGCCTCGGTTTACATTGCCTTGCTTCTCTGAAAATTGCCAAAGTTCTGGGATAGGTCCCCTGAACACTGTGGAACACCATCGGCTGAAGGAAATGTCCACCGGCCATTGAAAATATCCATCGGCTGCTGATGAAGCTACCAGCCCAGGAAGGATTGCCGGTCGGCACTGAATACTGCCGGTCGGCAGAAAGTTCATGCAGAATCTGGTTTTTGACAGCAACAAGAACAGACAATGTATGGCATCGAATGTCAAGCAAGTGTATGCACAACCACACCCCTTATCATGTCTATGGCTCAAAGGGGCATGGTACTTGATTCTCGGACCACCAATCGCGCATTTCAATGCGTGATGGCCCAAAGAACTAAAGTGTGCAATTTCAATGTGGAATGAAATGCACACAAACAAACAATGAACTCAACCTCTATCATACTCAATTCAAGAGGCAAAGTATGCATGCCAATGTAATGCAACCTAGGCACGTGAGCTAAGTATGCAACATGATCATGCAAACAACAAAACCATGTGCAAGGGGCCATGAACTAAACAAGTAAGCATACAAGGCATATAACATCAATGTTAATGACACTCAAGCAACAACATGAAAGGCATAACACATGTAAATATGCAAAGCAACTCAACACAAGGAGCATGCCAAATGCAATGGCACTTAAACATACAACATGTTAATAGACTAAGTACCTAAACATACAAACATGTATAGCATGCAACAACATGCCAAAGGGATGGTCTTAAACTAATTTGGATAGCTCTCTACTAGGTCCAAAACAGTGGCCACAATGATGCAAGTGAGGCAACAAAATACATGGAATGCATGCACAATGCATTAACCAAGCTTAAGGCACAAAAATGCAACTCTACCAAAGCATGGCAAGGAGGAAATATGGCATACAATGGTGCATGTTCCAGATCTGAAATGGCATACCAAATGACTCCAAAATGACCTCAAAACATGAAAACACTACCATTTGAGCATGCAAGAAGCTTCAAAACTCAAAGCTAGGCATGGGCATTGCACTACAAGCATGCATAACAAGCGTTATTCGACCATGAGGCATGGAAACAGTGCTAAGGCAGTCCAAAACATGCATGAAATCAGTTCAAAGCATGGCCAAAAGATGTTAGCAAGATGGACTAAAATAGCATGCAACTTTGACTAGCAAGCATGGGTTGTATGGCAAGTATATGATGCACATGGAATCTCACCAAACCATCAAAAATCAGTGAATAAAACATGTGAAAATAGGCCCAAATAACCACTGATATGCAACCATGGCATGCAAAAATGATGAGTTACTTTAGAGGGCCATGCAATGAGTTATTAAGCACATGCAAGGTAGACATTTAGCAAGACCAAACCAACTCTGGAAATGGCTTATGGGGGTCCTAAAACCCACTGAAAAATGCTTGAAACAAGGTTTGGAAGCATGCAAATAGGAGCCCCTTTGGAAGGCCAAAAAGGGCAACAAACAAGGCAACAAGGGAGAGGGTCACCCCTCTCCTTCTTAGGACATCAAACCACCATCCTCACCACTGAAATCCCTCAAGATTTCAGTGGTGAGGAGACCCAAACAAGGTGGTCCCGGAGCTCACCAAAATCACACAAAAATGGGGCCAAACAAGGCCTAAGAGGGGGTAAACGATCCCAAACACAAAAGTGGTCTTAAAGAAGTATCTTAAACACAAAAAAACAAAACTTTTTTATGTTATACACAAAGCCAAAATCCGCGAGAAAGATAGGATAAAAGGGTGTGCAAAAACGAGGAATAAAGAGGGTAAGAAGTTACCTTTGAAGACCAGCAAGAACCAGCAGCCTTTAGGTCTCAAAAACCAGTCCTCAACCTCTGAAAACAAGCTCCAAGAACCTCCAAGTGATGATGGAAGTGTTAGGCTAGGGGTTGGTGTGCAAAGGAGCCAAGAACCAAGCAATTTGGAGCTAAAATGGAGGAGATATGGAGAGAGATATATGGAGGGATGTATATATGAATCCCAGCTGGTTTTTCTAACCTTGTATAAGGAAGAGGAGAGCTTCCTTTATAGAGCCAAGAGACTAAAGCTTCTCTTAGAAGCTTCAAACCAAGAGCAAAGATCCTCCATACATGTGTATGGAGGATCCAGTCTGTGCCCTCCAGCTGGCACAGCTGGCATCCACTCAATCTGTAGAATGCTCTGGAAGGTCGTCGGCCAGCAAAAATGGTCGGTCGGCACAATAAATTTCCGGTCGGATAAATAGATTGCCGACAGATGCTGCTAAGGTCAAAAAATGGCCGGTGGGTGTCCAAATTGAAGCCCCAGAAGTTAACTTTCCAATGGCATAAACCTTGCATTAAAATTCCTCATGTGGAAAAAGTTATGCCCATTTTGGTGAAGCCGCGCAAATTCGATCCAACCGGGATGATACCTAACTTCAACCAATCATATCTCCCCCACCCGGACTTGGCTCTAGGAGATTCTTGAGTGAAAAATGAAGCCCCGGAAGTGATATTTCTGACGGTGGTGGCCCCATAGCTAAAATCCAAGTATGCAGATTAATAAGCCCGATTCAGCGAGGACTGCTCGACTCCCTCCTACCTAGATTCATGCCTGTCTTCTCCTCCAACTTGGTTTCTTCTCTCTTCCCCTCCTTTCTTCAACTTCAGACCCCTAAGCAAGGTGTTTTGAAAGATTTTTCAAAAATATCATTTCTCTTTCATTCATTTCCACTTCGTCCCTGCTCAGTTTACCGAAAAGCGCAACATTTGACAAAATGCGAGCCTCGGAACATCGCAGAAACTTTATTTCAAAAAATTTTTGAAAGATAGGGTTTTAAGGTCTAAAAACCATCCAAAATAGCTTTGATCCAAAACGGGGTGTGAATTTGAGACTTGTCTCTCTCCTTGCCGAAGAAACTGGATCTTTGCCCTGCACAACTTTTATCACCAAGTAAACCATCAGTAACGCCCAAGTCTTATGGGCTGTCAAAAATGGGGTGTCTACAGTTGCCCCTCTTTGATAGAACTCGGAAGTCATAAGAATGACGGGAGTGAATGTCAAAGCCCAGAGACGACCTATTTTTGACAAGGCTGAAGACTTGGACAAACAAACAAAATACAAATGAATGAATGGTTGTGCCCGCAGGCGGCCTACGTATCCCTTTGCAAGGAATCAAACCAGTGTAGTTCAGGGGCAGGATGCAAATGATATGAAAGAAGACTTTGACAATTGGACTTATACGCTACGCGAAGCCAGTTTGTATTCAAAACAATGCAATGTACTAACAAGTACAAGTGAGGTGCGCAAGATAGCGCGATAGGATGCATGCAAAATGCAAGTAAGGTTCACAAAACAGTGCGATGCGCAAGAAAGCGCGAGTGATTTGAAACACACAAGACAGTGCGAGTGATTTGAAATGCACAAGAAAGTGCGATTGAGGTGCGTAAAATAGCGCGAAATGTAAACTGCACAAAACAGTGCGATGCGCAAAATAGCACGAATGTAAACTGCACAAAACAGTGCAATGCGCAAAATAGCGTGAATGATAAACTGCACAAAATAGTGCGATTGAGGTGCGCAAAATAGCGCGAATGTAAACTGCACAAAACAGTGCGATGCGCAAAATAGCACGAATGATAAACTGCACAAAATAGTGCGATGCGCAAAATAGCACGAATGATAAACCGCACAAAACAATGCGATTGAGGTGCGCAAAATAGCGCAAATGTAAACTGCACAAAACAATGCGATGCGCAAAATAGCACGAATGATAAACTGCACAAAACAGTGTGATGCGCAAAATAGCGTGAATGATAAACTGCACAAAACAGTGCGATGCGCAAAATAGCGCGAATGTAGCTGCACAAAACAGTGCAATATGCAAAATAGCGCGAATGTAGCTGCACAAAATAGTGCGATACGTAAAATAGCGCGAGTGATTTGAAATGCACTAAACAGTGCGATACGCTAAACAGCGCGAGTGATTTGAAATGCACTAAACAGTACGATACGCTAAACAGCGCGAGTGATTTGCAATGCACAAAATAATGCAAGTGAGATACAACCACAAGATGCACAAGACAGTGCTAGTGAGATACAAAGTGTAAGTGCACAAGGCAGTGCGAGTGAATGCATGTTCTATGCAAATGAGGTGCGTTTTCTATGCAAGTATGGAAGAATGCATTTTCTATGCAAAAGATACGAGCATTTTCTATGCAAGAAACAGGAGCATATTCTATGCAATATTGAAAGCAAATTCTATGCAGAATCGAAAGCAAGCATATTCTATGCATGAATCATAACAATGCGCGGCACGCATGTAACAAAAGTGTATATGAAAGTGCACATTCTATGCAATGGAAGGGCATCAAACACGTACTCTGGTGCGTTCGATTTACCTTTCGGAGGACTTGGCAATACGCTCAACTCAAAAGGGGACACCCTGTTTATGTTGGCGAGAGATAACATCTGCATGTGAAACCCTCGGGTGCTGCTTGGACTGCCATTCTGGCTTTAAGCAGGCTTACACTTGGGGTCGAGATACACTCGTACTCCAGAGAAATGGTGAGGCTCGAGAAGGTGCACCTGGAGTGCAGTCTCGGAATTTGCCGAAGTTGAAACAGACTAAGATGCTCCAAATTTTCCCTCTTTTCTTTTGCTTTGCAGTCCGGAACCTATATAGCTTCAGATAGGTCCTTGTTCTACTGTTGTCACATGACCTGGGTTGAACCTTGCAGTTTATGAAAGAAAGAATCTTGTTTTGCATAAATGTGCAGAATGGCACAGCACTCTGAGCATAAAACGATTTTGTTGAAAATGAGAAAAGGGTTCTCAACTGGGTATTGAGCCTATAACTGAACACAGCATACTATGACTCAACAAAAGGTACACGACCTAAACACATCAAGTAACACTCGAAAAAGACTCAAAACAAAAGTTGAGGTAAACAAAACAAAGACACGACACACAGACGTGTTACAAAGACAAGAGACCTCTCAGTTCGTGAGGAGCCAGTTTCTCCGGGTAGTGTTTCCCATCCTTTCTCATTCGTGATTCTCACATCACTCTGGCACTCAATCTCTATTTTTCTAAAAAAGCCCTTTTCTCACTTTTTCTCTCATCGCACATCTCTCTATTCTTCAATTTCTCATTTTTCAATCCCTCCCCTGGGTGGTTGATGGATAAATAGAAAGTTGTGGGCTCTTGCCCCTAGCATTCCGCTAGATTCTTCTTCTTGTTCACAACAGTGAGTTTCTTCCACAGAGGGGCTACACTACAATTGGGTGTGTAGCAAATTTGCAGCTGACATCAGTTGACGATGCTCTGCTGGGGAGTTTGGACGTGATCAGATCTGTCTAGATAAAGGAGTGGAATATCTTGACCCATTCCGGTTTGTGCTTCGCACTTGGCTTGATACCTCGTTGCTTGGAGGACGAGAGAACTTTCAGTCGTTTTGTGATCAGCCTCAGTGGTGCCCTTTTCTGGCGAATACGGTGCCCTTTCGGCAAGTAGAGTTCCCTTTCTGGCAAGTATGTTGACAACAGGAGGAAGACAGAACATCTGACTCAACTGTGCCCCTATTTCATCATTTTGACCATTTTGTTATTTTGGTTTTAAAACAATTTTGACCAACATGAAAGTTAGATTAACATGCTTGTTCAATTTTTTGATTTAAAATCATGCAAGTCTGGCTATGAGCACTGAAAATTTTCCTTTTTTGGGTCCAAGGAATGGTCCGGTTTTGGAAAAATGGAATAATTTTTAGAGAAAATTAGTCAACCTATGTAAAAATTTTCAAAAACTATTTTTGCAAACGGCCAATGCTTAACAAGCACGAAACCTACTCTCGAGATGCACAACCTCAGATTCGAAGGAAAATTGCTCCTTGCTTGAAGGGAGCTGCATGGCAACGGACAGTCGCCCCTTGTTTGAACGGCATTGCAGCGCATTGAATGGCAATGGAAAGTTGCCCCTTATTTGAACGGCACCACAGCGCATTGAATGGCAACGGAAAGTTGCCCCTTGTCTGAATGGCCCCGCAGCGCATTGTAGTCAGTCCTTAGAGTGACGAACACAACCAAATTCTCGGATACAGAGAAAGCGAAGATGATCAAAACCATTACATGGGCACAGTCAATTTGAAGTGTTTTACGGCTGGACATCAGAATGAAGTTGCCTACGTATCCCAAACATGGGAATCAAGCCTTACGTAGTTCGGGGTTAAGGTACACTCGGGTATTTAACCTCTCCTTTTGCGCTCTAACTTTTGCCAAGGCCGCCCTTCCGGGTTTTCAAACTTGCGAGCTCTATTTTTCTTTTCTTTTCAATTCTTTTCATCATTTCATTTTTTTTTCATCTTTTCTTTTCTTTCTTTTTTGTTCTTTGCATTTTCTTCATTATTATTTTTTTTGTATTTTTCTCTTTTGTTCTTTTCTTCTCTTTTTTCTCGCTCTAACTTTTGCCTGGGTCGCCCTTTCGGGTTTTCGGCCCAGCGAGCCTCTCAAGGGTAAAAGTGTAGCTTGGTCCATGTCAAATGGTTTTGAGAACTCGAATCCGTCTGAATCCAAGAGAGTGGCTGCTGTTCGCTGACGATGCAGGAGTCCATCCCGTGGAGGCTGAATTTGCCCCTAGTGTTGTAGATCGGAACTCAGTTTTTCCTTAGCAATACTTTCTCTTTCCTCCCTCTGGGATTTGGCATTCTTGCCGATCTTCATTGATTTGTGGAATGATCCATCTTCGGCTCTTCGAGCACAATCCGGCATCTTTTGCCCCTAGTTCGAGAGGTGCTTCTGATCTAGTTTTGCAAGCTTCTTTTGATGACATCTGATCTTCTTAATCTGACTTCCCTGCCCCTAATTCATGGGCTGCTTCAAATCAAGCCGCACAGGCCTCACATTGTGGTTGATCGTTGAACCTTCTAAATCCAAGTTCAAGGTTTGAAAATGAGGGGTCGAGTCTCGAGGCTGAGAGCGATCCTAGGCTGCACAATCTCAAGAGCGATTCCACACAGGTCTTCGCAGGATCACACAAAACATTTTTTTTTTTAAATCTTTTAAGAGAGCAACTAGTCGCTCGCGCTGAAGACAGTGTGAGACCAATCTGGATCAAGCCAAGATCCTTCTCAGTGCTCACATTAACAAGCATGATCTCAATCATTAAAGGCTTAGCATGCCTCTCTTTCTCTCAAATGATCAAATTTTTGCAAAAACCCGAGGAATTCCTTCCTCTTCGTTTTTATCACAATGTTCAAAAACAGCTTCGAAAAACTTAGGTCAATGCAATGACTTAAAAGCACAGAGAAGCAGGTGAAATTCACTGTCGTTCCATTCGACTTTCTGGTACAACTGACACCAGGCAGAAGTAAGCACAAAAGCATGAAAAACCACTGCTGTTTTATTCATAACTGTTGGTGTAACTGGCTCCATGGCAGAAACAGACTCAAAAGAAAGCGAAAAGACAAACACAAAACAAAATAGTGATGCCCGAGGTAACACCCCCGGAATCACCTGACTCTAACAAAACAGGACTGACTCGATACAACAAGACAGACCTGACCGACTTAGTACAAAAAGACTGACCATATACAAAACAACAAAACTGACCCAATACCCAAGTCAGAAAGTAGAAAAACTAGTGTTTGCACATTGCTCAAAACTGTGCATGTCAAACGCCACATCTGAAGTAAACTGAGCGCCGCCCGCAGGTGGTTCATCCCCCAATCGCACCGCATTATCCCCAGGTTCACTGATCCAATGACGATAGACTTTGTTGAGTTGGTGCGACGATGACCTTATTGTCAATCAGATCTTGTATTTCGTGGCGAAGACGGAAACAACCATCAGTGACATGGCCGACTTGCTGATGAAAGGCACAGTACTTGGTCGGATCATGGGAGGAAGGAAGTCTATCTGGCAGTGGTCACGGCTCCAGGGGTTTCAGATCCCCCTCTCTAATTAGGATCCTCAAGGCCGCTGATAATGACATGTACAGTGGTGTGAACACCCTCTGGCCTCGAGGTGGGTGTTTTGAGGTTTGTGGAGTTTTGCTGGATGCACCAGCAAAGGGATTGGTAGGCGCTGACTGGGTTTGCTGATCTCTTCCAAGCAAGGGTTTAGAGCTGAAAGGAACATTCCTGGTACAGCGGCCCTTCTCCCGGATTGCCCCTTGATTCAGACTGCTCTCATTCTGAGTGGCGAAAGTGTCATCTACAATTTTTGCAACAACTGCGAGTACTTGCTGTTTGTTCAGCCCTTCGGCTTTCAAAGCCTCAATATCCCACTGAAGGTATTCATGGGGACCAATGCCTGCCCCTACCTTGTTCTTACCACTTGCCTCCACTTTGCCAAGGGATTGGCCTTCTTCAAATGCAGCCCGTCCTGAGGAGCCTTTTGACATGAACTCCCTGGTATGTGATGTGGTCGATGATGGGGCCAAAACCCCAAAGGCCAGATCTGCCACAGTTCTCTGAAGGTCTTCAATCATTTTCATCAGCTCGGAAGTAGTGGGTTCGTGGGTTTGAGATGATTGGGGTTCAGATGCACCCATCATGCATAAGTCCAGGCTCTCTGGGATAAACACATTAGGCCTGGGTAGATGGACTGGGGTGATGTACATGCTGGGGTCGTAAGAGACGGCCAGTGTATGGATTAGATTGAGATGTGGATGATGTACTTGGTCATTGGGGCCTGAAGGTGGAGCTATCGTCTGGTTGTCGATGAGATTTTGGACCTCATGACGAAGGCGGTAGCAACGGTCAGTGCCATGACCACGCTGCTGATGGTACATACAGTACTTGGAGGGATTATGTCTGGCTGGAAGTGGGTCAGGCAGAGGTTGAGGATCGAGGGGTTTGAGATGCCCTCTTTCCATCAAGGCTTTTAGTGCGCTAGTCAGGCTCATATAGAGGGGAGTGAAAATTCTGCCCTGAGCTCGGGCTGGGCCGGTTGTTTGTAGGCTTGGTTTGGCAAAAGGGTTGGCTGTGGCGACTGCATTGATCTCGGTGGATTTGGGAATGACGCTACTACCAGCATTGGTACTCCCTACAATCGCCCTCCTTGTCGGTTCACTTGTTCTGGGAATGATCCCGCTGTTGAACGCATTCTCGACCTGAACCCCCAGTTCATGCAAACTTTTGAAAGTGAATAGTGTAGCGACTATCAACTTTTGCAACATATCGTGCTCGAGGTTTCGCACCATCATCTGCACTTGATCCCTCTCAGAAGGGCGATATGTCATCTGTGCTGCCTTTGCCCTCCACCTCGCAACAAATTCCACAAAAGGCTCTGTTGGGTTCTGGCGGGTCGTTTCGAGCTCTTGCATGGTCATTTCAACTTGGGTATTGTAGGAATACTGATCAACAAAGGCCTCAGCCAATTCTTCCCAGTCTTGCTTCACTTTATCTTCCAACTTAGCGTACCAAGTGGCTGCTACACCCGACAGGGTTCTTCCATACAGAAAGAGTTTCTGTGGCTTAGTCAGACCCATCGGCTTCAGGACATCCAAGAAAAGTCGGATATGTACCATTGGATCTCCAGACCCGTCGAAGCGGTCAATATATGGCATTTTGAATCGGTCTGGGAGCCGTACGGCAGACTCAGTGTGCCCATCCTCAATGTCGGGAATGGAGTTAAGGCCTTGCGCCTTTCTGAATTGCTTCTCAAGGTTCGCAATTTTCACTGCAGTCGGATTGAGCTCATTAACATCAAGGGAATAAAGCCTCTTATTAGGCTGCACCAGGGGTCTGAGCACCTGAGCTTGAGTCAACCTTTCTCGAGGATTCGGACACTGCAAATCTTCAACTGGCGGAAGTGGGTCAAAGTTTGGCTGGGGTCCCAAAGCTGGATGTGAGGCAGATGCCCCCGATGGACGCTGCATTTCAATACTGGTCTCAGCTTGCATGGCAGTTCCCTGATTTAACGCTGCTATCACGGCCACAAATTCTTCCGAACCCTGGGCCATCATGGTATACTGAGTCTGAACAAAGGTGATGTGACTGGCGACTAACGGATCAGATGAACCGGTGAGCCCTGACTGGCCTTTCTTTGCCTTGCCTCAGTGAAAGAACACTAGCTGCCCTTGAATTGAATTTCTGACCTAACAAAGTCTATCAACACTAGTCCAATGTACCCCGGGGATATCAGAGCCTTCTGAAGCTATAGTTCCAAGACTACCTAGCAAGAGAAAAAACAGACAGCATCTCAGCACAATTTCACTGGAACGGATTTGAGCATACTAGGATGAATGTACTCAATACTGATCACTGTTTCCCAAATATCTGCCCGTAAACTGATACCCTCGGGTAAAACTGATTCCCTAAATACTGATGCTGATGGCCACAGGCCTGATACCCAGACTTGCAAACTGGTATATGCGTCCCTGTAGAGATACACTCTAAAAGCACATAGTAAGTAAGAGAGAGCCAAAACACCCCTATAGAGGGGTAGGGTTTCCATGTCCTATTTTGTCAGGAGCTAGGGTTTCATTATGCACACAGCAGTTTCAAACAACCTATAATCGGGTAAGAAACCTGTCCTAGCTTGGAATGGTCACTATGGTTTCAGAATAAGCACTAGGTCGAATGGTCAAAAAGGGTGCCCCGGTAAAACCGGGGTTTGTGTTCCCATACTGTCAGAGCCCATAACCGGTCAGCCTTATGGTCACGCCTTGACAAGACAAGCCTCCGGCAAACCGTTCAGGAATGGCAGATGGCAAACACTGTGTTCCTAGGCGCACCAATGCACATGCAATGCAAAGAGACACATAAATGGAATCAAAATAGGATATCACGAGTTCGAGTCAAGCTCTCTAAATCCCCAGCAGAGTCGCCAGAAACTGTAGACGCGCCCGTAGGCCTCATGCTACAGTTTGGACTCAATTTGTGTCACGGTTCTTAATCTGAACCAAAGAGTCCAAATCCGGCAAATCGTTTTGAGAAACAGATTTTTTGAAAAGAAGTGCCAAACATGGACTGCTTTGCCAGATAAAGAGTCGCCACCTAAATATTTTAAAATGGGGGAATTTAGGAAACCCTGACTCAGTGCCGAAGGCCACGTGTCCGTCATCACCAAAGTTGCCTCGGCTCGGGAACTTGGGTACGATTGGGGAAGGTCAGCTATGAGCACCCCCTCTCGCCCGATCCGAAGATCGGCCTCTACTAATCGTGATATCCAATTTTGAAAACGTTATGTGTTCTTATTCCAATTATTAGCCTAGAATTACTATGTCATGCGCACAGCACACATGTATAGACCAAATCGCCTAAATTGGAACAACACATTTCATGCTTGTTTTGAAAATGGTTTGCTACTCGCAAGTAGGCTAAAATGCAGGTTTTGCCACCCTCGGGTGGGCTTTTAGAAAAAATGGTTTTGCCACTATCTAGTGGGCTTAAAACCCACAGTGTTAATGCGTTATCTTAATTTAGGTAATTCAACCTCCATCCACAGGCATTCAAGCAGTTATATCACATAAACAGCTAGCCTCATGGTAATCACATTGTCATGGCAACACTCACACGCATGCAAGGATGCTAAAGCAAAAGAACTTACAGAGTACTCCAAGCCAAGACAGGAACTAGTTAGTAATCACATGCATGATCCTATTTCATATTTGAAATGGCTAATGCAACACATGCAAGGATGCGTGTCCGATTACTAACTAGTTAGTAATCGAGAGTCCGAACTGTATGCGTGTGTTGCAGTAGTAATCACTAGTTAGTAATCACATCGTACTCCGTGCCAAAATAGTAAACTAGTTAGCAAACATGCGTGTCCTAGTTCATGTTAAAAATGGCTAATGCATCACATGCAAAAATGCAATCTAGGCAGGCTCGGCTAACCCTGAAACATGGTATATGAAAATGCACAATTATCACATATTCGGTTTAGAATTTGAAATACAAATGCGGTTAGCGTGATGTACCGAGCCTAATGTATGCAATACAAATGCATGGATGCACGCATGCATGGCATAAGGTGTGCTAATTTCAAAAAATGCCCTAATCTACCATCATAAGCGGGTAAATAAAAGGGAAGAAAGAAATGGGGATTGGAAGACATACACACCACCCACACACACTTATTACATCTTTACCCTCACTCGGAGGGATCAAATAAATATTACTGTCCCAAAATAATAAACGAATAAAATTATTACAAGATTTCTAATTTAATTTAAAAGAAAAGATGGCAAAGGAAAGAAGAGGGCAGCCGCAGCCTCTGCCTCGGGATGCGCGAATGGTGCATGCTCGAATCCGTCTCGCCCGAAAAACCCATACTGTACTCCTGCCGCCTCTGTTTGTACTGCCTTGTCTTTTTGAAAATTGCCAAAGTACTGGAGCAAGTTCCTTGCATCCTGCAGAGCACCACCGGCCGGACAGAATTCCCACCGGCACTTCCAAAATTCCCATCGGCACTTGTTGGATTCATCGGCACTCCATGTATTGCCGGTCGGCACTAAATTCTGCCGGTCGGCAGAAACTTCCTGCAGAAGACAATTTGACAGCAAACAGAGAACAGACAGTGCATGGCATGGAGTTTTTGGACACATGTAAGCATGGTCATACTTCCTATCATGTTTTAAACTCAAAGAAGCATGACCTTCGATCTTTGAGCCATCAATGGTGCATGATGACTCAAGGGATCAAATTTGCCATTTAATGTAAGGATGTATGCAACAAACACAATGAACTCCGAAACCTTATCATGGCGAAGTCAAAGGCCTCGGGGACCGAAAGTTAAGACGCGTTACATCACTTGTGGTATGAACGCCCCTCAACTCTCACACTTGGTTTGACACCCCAAACCAAGTAATGCAATGCATGTTATGCAAAACATGGCTCAAAATGCAACATGATATCAACGTGCAAGGCATGCCAAGAATCATGCAACTAGTATGGCAAGCATGCAATGTTAGACATACAAGACACAAATGTGATGTAAACACGGACACTTTGAGCAATAGAATTATCATGCTACAACAACATATGAAGCAACCATGCATCAATCATGAAGCAATCATACAAAGATGGCTTAAAATGGCAAGGGGGCAGACCCTCACCCTCCTCAAAACAGTGGCCAAAATTGTCCGATAGATAGACCAATATTCATGCCAACATGCAAACCAAAAGTCCTATGGTTAAGGCACAAAAAGGGAAACATTTCACACTCATCAACATGACCACTCATGGCATGATTAAAACAAGTAAAAACAGAATTTTTACATGCAAAATGGGACCCCAAAACCTCCTAATATGACAGCTAAAGTACCTCCCATGAAACAAATGCACTAAGGGCCACTCCTAGGCATAAGAGGACACACCCTCAAGGCATGAAAGAGGTCATGCATGCACACATACAAACATGATTCTTGGGCTAAAATGTGGCCCTTGATGATGTTAAAATCATGAGGGTAATCACAAACATGCATGCTAGAAGCCAACATGCTCAAAGCTTTCAAGCCAAAATACAAAGCAACCCTAACAAACATTTCAAGCATGATCAAATGGATAACCAACAAACTTTAAGCATGGAAAAACAATACTAAAAGCTTCATGGAACTAAGCCAACATACACAAGAATCATGGCCTAATCATGAGGTGTATTTCTAAGCAAAATGGAGCAATACAAAGCAGGTATTATAAGCATACAAGGAGGCACAAATCCGGCCAAAAACAGAGGTTACATATGACTTAAAATACCTAAAAAAATTCTGAAATGAGGCCAAGGATCATCAAGCACACATGCTACCCTTTTGAGCCCAAAAAAGCATGGAAACAAACCATGAAGGGAGAGGGGTGTCCCTCCCCTATGCAAGACTTCAAACCATCTTTTTTTTACACTAAAATACACTGATTTTCAGTGGTCAAAGGACCAAAACACTGAAGTGAACAAAACCTTATGAAAGAGGCACCAAGATGGATCAAACAAGGCTTAGAAGGGAGAGTTTGCACTCAAACCACAAAATGACCTTAATGAAAGTGCTAGAGCAGGAAAATACAAGCCCTTTTTATGTTATACACAAGAGCTAAAACAGCAAGCTAGATAGGTAAAAAACTATTGCAAGTTTGGAGAATATAAATCAAGATGCTCACCCTTGAAGAACCTTTGAAGAACAAATGGTCTAGCCTCCTTCTTTGGATCAAAACCAGTCCAAAAACTCAAGAAACAACCCCCCAAGTCCCTCAATCTCGGAGTAAGGTGTAATGGTGTGTGTAATGGTGCAAAAGTAAGGTAAAAACCACCTTTTGAGCTAAGAAACACACACAAAGGAGGAGAGAGGGGGAGGTATAGAGATAATATGTATCTATATCTCAAAGGTCTGGTTTTTGGTTGCAAGAAGCTAACCTAGATCAAAGAGGAAGACCCCCCTCTTATAAGACTCCCTCTTGCAAAGCTTATTCAACAAGCTTGCTTAGAGGGAGATCCCCTCATACACGTGTATGGAGGGGGGAAGAGTTGGTGCCAGCTATCACAGCTGGCACAAAATATCTCCATAAAGTGGATGAACAGTGGTCGGCTGCCCAAAAATGCCATTTCGGCAAAAAACAGTGCCGACCGGCAACAAACTATGCCGACCGGCAATAAAGTGTGCCGACCGGCAAACAAAGGTGCCGATGGAAGAAAAAGACCAGCCGGTGGCCTCCAGCAACTGCCGGTGGTGTGTAGGGATGCCTCATAAGGCATTCCCTGCCTCTCAAAGGCAAGATGCAAGTGTTTGGTGCAAAACCAGACACTAAACGGTTGAGTTCGGAGATCCTGAGGCAGGGCACGCGAGCCGAGACCTCCGGGAACTCTAAACGAACACATACATGGATAATCACCGAGTGTTCAAACGGTGACATCCAAGTCTTGAGGACGGTCAAAAATGGGGTGTCTACAGTTGCCCCTCTTTGACAGAACTCGAAAGTCATAACAATGACGGGAGTGAATGTCAAAGCCCAGAGACGACCCATTTTTGATAAGGCCGAAGACTTAGACAAACATGCAAGACAAACAAGATATGCGCCCGAAGGCAGGGGCCAAATGCAAGACAATGCACAGAGCCGAGCATAACTTATGATCATGCAAATAAAGCTGTAATGAAGCAAACATGCGACAGTTTTAAGCTAGCATATACCAAACTACACTACAATGCAGAAAGGATGTAAGAGAATTATGTAATTCTTAATACGTCTCACTCGGAGGATACAATACCTGTCCGGTTTGTTTGGTTGCACCAGCCTTGAATGAACCGTACATACAATATCGTGCCTGAAAAGAAAACAAACTTAACAGGTACAATATTGTTAGCAACATGCATAACAATGCAAGAATAGTAGTGTACTCGAAATGCGTGACAACGCAAACCAAGTAGGGAGTATAACAATGCTGTGAAAATACGAATATGTGAGTGAAGCATGCGGTCTTACGCTGGTATTGAAATTAAACATGCGGTCTACGCAATCAAAACATGCAGTCTACGCAGGTATTGAAATTAAACATGCGGTCTACGCAATCAAAACATGCGGTCTACGCAGGTAATGAAGTTAAACATGCGGTCTACGCAATCAAAATATGCGGTCTACGCAGGTAATTAATGAACATGTGGTCTACGCAACCAAAACATGCGGTCTACGCAGGTAAGGAAATTAAACATGCGGTCTACGCAATCAAAACATGCGGTCTACGCAGGTAATGGAATTAAACATGCGGTCTACGCGATCAAAACATGCGGTCTACGCAGGTAATGAAGTTAAACATGCGGTCTACGCAGGTAATTAATGAACATGCGGTCTACGCAACCAAAACATGCGGTCTACGCAGGTAAGGAAATTAAACATGCGGTCTACGCAATCAAAACATGCGGTCTACGCAGGTAATGGAATTAAACATGCGGTCTATGCAAGTAATGGAATTAAACATGCGGTCTATGCGATCAAAACATGCGGTCTACGCAGGTAATTAATGAACATGCGGTCTGCGCAACCAAAACATGCGGTCTACGTAGGTAATTAATGAACATGCGGTCTACGCAATCAAAACATGCGGTCTGCGCAGGTAATGGAATTAAACATGCGGTCTACGCAATCAAAACATGCGGTCTACGCAGGTAATGGAATTAAACATGCGGTCTACGCGATCAAAACATGCGGTCTACACAGGTAATTAATGAACATGCGGTCTACGCAAGTAAAGAAAGGATTACCATTACATAGCATAATTGAAACAATTTGTGGAGTTCACAAAGCATGAAAAGGATATGGGGCGGGACATTCTTCGCACTCATTGAGCATTGCTTGCAGTAGTTGTGGCCTGAGGTCAACTCAAAGGTTCACGTTTCAAAGGTGTGATTTCCCGTATTGTGAGGGCGTCCAACGACGTGGCTGACCCGAACAAAGATGCGGAAGGTGTGTTAACCGCAAGGGGAGTTTCACCGGTATCAATTCTGATACTTGGCTACCCTGCCATTCTACGCTTTATTTTCCTTTTTACTAGTAGCTTAAGCACATTGCGCTGCCTTAGGCAGGTTTTATTCTTTTCAAAAGTTGCACATTTTGCAAAACACGTGATGGGAATGAAATAATCCATTTTGTTCAAAAGATGTTGTATTTGTGGATTTTCTGTGCATCTCATCGTAGGGTATCACACCACAAATGTGAACGAAATTGAACTCATTTTGGAAATTTGCGATCGTAATAATCAGGTAGTGAACCGACTTACAACTCGATAAGCAAAACAAAGACACGATGCAACCAAACAAGCGTGAATACAACTCGATAAACAAATCAAGAGCTCAAAGAGAGCGGAATACAACTCGATAAGCAAATGTTCAAAAACTCGACAAGCAGACAGCCGTGGCTCCGCAAGAACCGATCGCCAGAGAGGGGTCGGAGGTGGTGGAGTTCCCCAATTCTTAGCATAAGCAGCTCAGAAAACCAGAAGGAAGTCCACCGGCATGGTGTAGGGACCACCGGCTGCAGGGAATGGCTACCGGCCATATGTCTGTTTTGTCGACAAACTAAAATGGCCGGTCGGCAGATTTTTTTGGCCGGCCGGCACTAAACGAGGGGGACCACCAGAATGTTGACACCTGTCCCCCACTCAACCTTATCTCCTACAAAAGATCCCAGCTTCGTAGTTTTTCTCATTTTCACACTGATTTGCTCCAATGGAAGAGTTTCTTGCTCAAAATCTCACAGCTTGGATTGCTAGCTTGGATGGCTCGAAAAAAGTGAATTTCCGGGGTTTTGGCATAAATGCACTATTCACTTTGGGTCGTACCCCCTTGCACTTCCCGTTTCTTCATGCCGCGGCAAGGTTTTGGAATCCGGTGACACATGTCTTTAGCTTCGCCGGGCAAGAGATGTGTCCTACCTTCGAAGATTTCCGAGCTTTAATGGAGTCCGAGCGCGACGAGGAGCTCCTGCCCCAACTTAATTTTGGTCATGCCCAATCCTTAGGGCGAATGTGTGGACTCAGCATGCGTGACGCTCGGTCCCTGATTTGTGACGGGATGCTGGACATTCCGAGTTTGGCCAATCGATTTTCTGATGCTGGTGATCGCAACAACCATCGCTGGCAAGGCTTCCGACGGCACGCCCTCTGTTTGTGCATGCTGTCCCATTTCCTGTTCGCCTCAGGGTCTGGAGGGGCTAGTATCCGGTTGACTGAGGTTGCCCAAGGCTTGAAGGAGGGCAAGAGCTGTATTGCCATGGCTCTGGCCGAGACGCTAATGGGCTTAGACGCCTTTTATCGTCATGAGACGTCTAGATTGGCGGGGAGTCCACTACTACTATAGGTAATGTTTCCCACCCAATCTCCCATTTATGTATTGCTCACATCACTCGGCCCTCGAGCTCGGTCTTTTCTCACAAAAACCCCATTCTCACTCTTCTCTCCTCGTACATCTCTCTATTCTTTAATCTCTTATTTTTCAAATCCCTCCCCAGGTGTGGCTGATGGATAAACTGCAGGTTGTGGACTCCTGCCCCGCATATTCAGCTCGCGGCTACTTCTTCCGGCATCATCTAGTCAATGCCTTGGATGAGGAATGGTGGTTCGCTTGGATGTGCCACTTGTCCGCAGACCGTATTGCTTGGCGGTGCCCTTGGCTGAACCTTCCGGCAATGAGTTACAATATGCCTCGGCAGACTGGGATTCAACTGGTTGGTCTCACTCACTGTGTATTCTATTTCCCATTTCGTATTCGATGCCAATTTGGCCATGATCAGACCTGCCCGCCAGATGGGATAAAGTATCCTGCTGCATTCTCAGCCCGGGGCGCACAGCTTGCTTGGCAGGCCACCGCGTGGAGGATGAGAGAACTCCTGGCCCCCGCTCCTACTTTCAGTTGCACTTTGTCTGATGAGTGCATGGATTGGCTCAATGAAGAAGCACAGATCGGGCCCAGCTTGGCATCAGAGGCTTCGACCAGCTCTGGGAGGGGGCGCAGGAACACCTGACTTGACTATGCCCTAGATTTATTGCTTTATTAGTACTTTCAAGTTTTCTCTTATGAATGTAATAAAAAGCAACTTCGATTGTATGTAAGAGCAGGAGAACTCTGTTTTGAAGTCAAAGAAATTGAAAGTTGTGGCACTGAAAATTTTCCACCTTGGTCCAAAAATGGTCAAAGTTGTAAAAAGATTATTTGAACAAAGTCAGCTTTTATTAAAACTTTTCAAAGATATCTTTGATGTGGACCAGAACTGGACACGCCTGAAATCTGTCACTCGAGATGCACAACCCCAGATTCCTGCAACTAGAAAGTTGCCCCTAGTCTGAAGAGTGCCGCAGCACTGCATATCAACGGAAAGTTGCCCCCAGTCTGAGTGGCACTGCACTGGAGATTCCGACGGACGCTGATGGACAAAGATGACTGAGATGATCAAATGGACAAAGTTGATCGGGGAAGTGTTATGGCTGAACTTCAGGATGAAGCTGCCTACGTATCCCAAACATGGGAATCAAGCCTTACGTAGTTCCGAGTGGGGTTCACTCGAGTATTTTCACTCTCCTTTTGCGCTCTAACTTTTGCCAAGGCCGCCCTTTGCGGGTTTTCAGCCTTGCGAGCTCAGTTTTTATATTTTCTAATTTTTTTGTGCTCTAACTTTTGCCTAGGTCGCCCTTTCGGGTTTTCGGCCTAGCGAGCCTCTCAAGGATAGTATTTCTTCAACTTGTCCATGTTGATCGGTTGAGAGAATTCTAAACCATCTAAGTCCATCAAAACCACAGCTCCACCTGACCAGATAGCTTTGATGATGTAGGGACCAGTCCAATTGGGTCTGAACTTGCCCCTCGGGTCGTGGATGGGTGCTCGGTTGTCTTTGAGTACCAAATCTCCTTCCTTTAGATTTCTGGACTTAACCTTCTTGTTAAAAGCCCGAGCAATCCTGCGCTGATAACTTTGAACGTGGTACAGTGCTTTCAGCCTTCTTTCGTCAAAGAGCATAAGTTCCTCGAACCTGCTCTGCTGCCAATCTGCCTCAGCTATCTGACACTCGGCCAATACCCGTAAAGACGGAACTTCAATCTCAATAGGTAGAACAACCTCCATTCCATAAACTAATGAATACGGAGTTGCTCCGGTAGAAGTTCTAATTGAAGTCCTATAGCCCCACAGAGCAAACGGCAACTTATCTGGCCAATCTCGATAGGTCTCCACCATTTTCCGCAGTATATGCTTGATGTTCTTGTTGGCGGCCTCAACTGCTCCATTGGTTTGCGGCCGGTACGTAGATGACTTGTGAAAAGCCACGTTATACTTTTCCAACAAGTCGATCACTTCTTTCTTAAAGTGGGATCCATTATCCGAAATGATCTCGTTTGGTACCCCGTAGCGACAAATGATGTTGTTTCTGATGAACTTGGCAACGTGTGACGCTTTCAACACCGCGTATGATTGGGCCTCGACCCACTTTGTGAAATAATCTATCGCTACCAGGATATACTCATGTCCATTCGACCCCTTCGGGGTAACAGCTCCGATCACATCAATCCCCCACACGGAAAATGGCCACGGGGACGTCATGTGTTAAAGCTTGGATGGTGGGATGTTCATACGGTTTGCGTGGATCTGGCATTTGTGGCATCGCCGAACAAAGCTGATACAATCCTCCTCCATGGTTGACCAGTAGCAACCCTGCCTGAGGATCTTTCTGGCCAACATTACTCCATTCATGTGCGCACCGCACTCCCCTCCATGAATAGCCTCCATTAGGCGCTTCGACTCTTCAGCTTCTACACAGAGCTTATGCATTCCCAAATGACCCCTTTTGTACAGTTTACCCCCGCAGATGATGAACTGAACAGCCATTCTCCTGATTGCCCTCTTATCCTTGGCATTTGCCCCTAGTGGGTACGTCTCCTTTTCCAAGAAGTTCCAAATATCGTGATACCAGGGGTTGTCGTCTTGGGCCTCATCTATAGCGGAAATTGACTCGTATGCTGGCGCAAACTTCTGATCAATGATGACTGGACGCATCCGGACTCCGGTCGGGATGTCTATCATGGAAGATAGAGTTGCTAGTGAATCTGCGAACCTGTTGTTCTCTCTTATGAGGTGGGTGAAATTTAGCTTCTCGAACCGAGGAATTAACAAATCCAAGGTTTGGTGGTAAATTATCATCATTTCCTCCTTGACCTTCCAGTCTCCTTTTGCCTGAGACACAACAAGATTCGAGTCCCCAATGACGTCCAATCGTCTTACCCCTAGTTCTAGGGCTGCTTCTAGACCAGCAATACATGCCTCATACTCTGCTTCATTGTTCGAGACCCTGAATTGGAGCTTGAACGCTAAAGGGATACGGGAATCGTCAGGTGCTATCAGCAACACCCCTATCCCATACCCATACTGGTTTGACGCCCCGTCAAAGTACATCGTCCAGATTTCATATTCGATGTGCAGAATAGCTTCATCTGGGAATAGGTACTCAACCGCCTCATCCCCCTCAACCGGATGGTCGGCAAGGAATTCCGCTACTGCTCTCCCTTTCACCGACTTGCATGTTACATACTTCAAGTCAAATTCGGAAAGCAATAGCAACCAACGAGCCAGCCTACCCGTAAGTGCTGGTTTCTCGAAAAGATATTTGATGGGATCCAAACGCGAAACCAACATTACAGAGTGAGCTAACAGGTAGTGCCGCAGCTTCCTGGTAGCCCATACCAAGGCCAAGCAGGCCTTCTCGAGCGGAGTGTAGCGGGTCTCGTAATCCAGCATCTTTTTGCTCAGATAGTAGATGGCCCTTTCCACTTTGTCTTCGGACTCCTGTGCGAGCATGCAGCCCATGGTGGTCTCAGTTACCGAAAGATACAATATCAACGGTCTCCCCGGTTCTGGCGGTGACAACACAGGCGGGTTCTGTAGATACTCTTTGATCTGCTCAAAAGCTGCTTGACATCGGCCGTCCCATTGGAATTTCTTTCCTTTCTTCAGGAGACCAAAAAGTGGTTCACAAGTCAAGGTTAATTTAGAGATAAACCGTCTTATGAATTGCACTTTACCTAGAAAGCCTCGCACCTCCTTTTCAGTCCTCGGTGGTGGCATTTCTAAGATGGCCTTGATTTTGGAAGGGTCGACCTCGATGCCCCTTTGCGTAATCAGAAACCCTAGCATCTTCCCTGCTGTAACACCAAAAGTACACTTCTGGGGATTCAGCCGCAGCCGAAACTCTCTGATCCTCTGAAAGAATTTTTGTAAGGCGGCATAGTGGCCCTCTCTTTCTTTGGACTTGACAATCATGTCATCCACATACACCTCGACCTCTTTATGGATCATATCATGCAATATTGTAGTTGCTGCCCGTTGATAGGTAGCTCCAGCGTTTTTCAACCCAAATGGCATCACTCTATAACAATATGTACCCCACGGGGTAGTGAACGCAGTATTTTCCCGGTCTTCGGGCGCCATTACTATCTGATTATAACCTGAGAAGCCATCCATAAACGAAAGCAAGGCATGTCCTGCCGTGAAATCTACCAACTCATCAATGTGCGGCAAGGGAAAGTCGTCCTTCGGACTGGCCCTGTTCAAATCTCTGAAGTCTACACAGACCCGAATTCTGCCGTCTTTCTTCGGCACCGGAACAATGTTGGCCAGCCAAGTCGGGTACTCAGACACCAACAGGAAGCCTGCATCAATCTGCTTGGTGACCTCTTCCTTGATCTTAATGGCCCAATCAGGGCGGATCCTTCTGAGCTTTTGTTTGACAGGTCGGGCCTCGGGATCAAGAGGGATCCGGTGCTGTACAATCTCAGGATCGATTCCAGGCATGTCTTCGTAGGACCACGCGAAAACATCTTTGAAATCTTTTAACAAAGCGACTAAGCGCTCGCGTTCCTCAGAAGACAACGTGGACCCGATCTGGACCAGCCGCGGGTCCTTCTCAGTACCAACATTCACAGTAGTGATTTCATCCATTAAGGGTTTAACAAACCTTTCCTGCTCTTGATCAATTAACCGTTGCAAAACCGGAGGGATTTCTCCCTCGTCGTTTTCATCAAAATTTTGAAAATCCTGATTTAAGCAATAAATCAAAGGCACAGAAAAATACTCCGAAACCACATCCACGTCGTTCTCATTAAATACTTCCGAGCCGTCGGATTCCTCTGTTACAACAGACTCAAAAGAAAATGAAAAAGACGACCTAGATAGGACCGTGGCATCCGGGTTATCACCCCCGGGAATACCGGACTCAGACTCAGTTGAGCTGGAATCTGATTCCGACACACAAGATTCGGTAGAATCAGATTCCGGCTCACTACCTGACCCGGTGCTGTTTGATAAAAAGCCTTCTTCATATTGCCAGATGAGAGAAGGTGCGATGGACGCATCCAAAATAGCTGATGGTAGGCTCGCAGCCGCTTCATTCCCAATCACACATACCGAGGAGCTATCCCCCAAGCACCTCTGTTCGATCGGAGGATCTGAAAGCAGACATGCCAGCGCTGCCCCCATTTCGTTTTCATCGTCCTCAGACTGCACTTGCTTACTTTGCTCAGCCTCAACCGATAGATCTGCCTGCCCTTCGGCGATGTCATCCTTAGGTAACTGTAAATCAAAGAAAATCTCAAATCCCGGTACGCGCTTCTTCTCTGCGTTGAGCCACGGCTCTGGGAAACCACAGAACGGAAAGTCCTCCCCCTCCCGGACGAAGCGTCCGTTTAGGGTCCCCCGAATGGGCTGGTGCATTAAGTCAAAGGGTTTCCCCATCTGTTTTGCTCTGGCCCTTCCGGCCATTTCCTTTCCTTTCCTTATCCAATCCTCTTTGGTGGGTAGGTAGCCCAAACCAAAGGTATGTGGGTTATGTGGCACTTCGGCCGATGCTGCGGCACCTTTCCTGCCGCTCTTACCTAATCCCATCCCAGGGATGTGCTGGAGTTTGTTCATGAGATAAACTGCTTGGGCACTGACATACACCCCTTCATTAGCTGCCATGATGTTCTGTACGACCTGAGCCTCGGCCAAGGTAAAGCCTGATATGAACACATCTTCCATACCATGCTCAATTTCTAGAACCGGCGTAGATACCTCCGGTGGTGGATGAATTGATGAGTTTCCAAAAACAATGGCTACTCCCTTCCCATAAGGGTATTTCATCATTTGATGTAGGGTAGAGGAGACCGCCTTTACCTGATGCAGCCACGGCCGCCCCAAAAGCAAGTTGAACGTTGCAGGAACCTCCAAGACGTGGAAATCTATCTCGTGCTGTCCCGGCCCAACCTTTGTTTGAATCTTGACTGTCCCCATCACTTCCCGGCTCGTGTTGTCATACGCCCGAATCACCTGGGCCGTTCGCACAAAATCCGCGACTTTCAAACCAATCGCATAAGCTGTCCTTGCCGGGCAGACGTTGATGGTGGACCCCGTGTCGACAAGTACCACAGGTATCCATTTATCTCTGCACTCGACAGAGATGTAGAGTGGCTTGTTATGGGTCGCACCCTCGGGTGGCAGTTCTTTGTCTGAAAAACTCAATGCTGGGGAACTTCCTCCTGAAAAGACTAAGCCCACCAGTTGTTCGGGCGTGGTGTCTATGGAAAGTTTGGCTTTGTCCATGGCTGAAAGGACAGCCTGCCTGTGTACTCGAGAAGCCATAAGCAGTCCCCAGATGGAGATGTCTGCTTGTATCTTTTTTAATTGTCTCAACACGGCCTCGTCTTCGAGTTGCTTCTCCTTTTGTTTCTCTGCTTCATTATCTTTTCCAGACGCCTCCGGTTGATCTAGGTGTGGAGGCTTGAAATACCGTCCACTCCTAGTCATGTGATCGACTTCGCCAATATACCAGGTATCGTCTGGTCGGTTATCCTTCCAATCCTCGTCCGTGTGGGCCAGACATAGATCGTCGTCTTCCCACCACATACCATCTGCAGCTGACAAGCATCTGTCTGGTTCTAGCACAACTGTCCCGATACTCGCAGTGCCTTTTATCCCTATGCTCGCAGCATTCTCCATTTCCGTACTTGTGGCGGTTTCGACCCCCACGTGGCCTTTTGCTTTCCTGATCCTCTCAGAATCCTCGAATCTCTCTTGTTCTGGCTGTGTCAATGCAGTAGATTGCGCACTGATCCCTGTACTTAAAATGCTCCATTCCAGAGCGAAACTCTCGACACCGACGCTCTCCGGCGATGTACTCTGTTCTTCGACACTCCCGGCTGTTATGGACATTCCCGCCCCTGCCGGGCCTTGTTCTGACTGGAACTCCCCTATTACATCTGGCTGATCGTCTAACCATCCCGTGGCCTCCACTGATTCTTCATTATCGTACCAGTTGATGGCTGAATATTCTAGATCTCGGTTATCACAACATTGGAACTTGGCAAGGTCCTCTTCCATGGCTGCCAAATCATCCGTTTCCTGTCTTGAACTGTTCCCTCGGATTACACACAGCTCTCCCCCGACTGGAAATCCGACATTTGGTCTATTCTGGCCCACTGGTGAAATGTAGTCACTCGGACTGTAAGTATTCCCAACATCATTCTCAGGCTCCACAGACTCCGGTTTGACAACCTCTTTCCTGTTCTCGGTGGTCACCACCACTGGTTTGGGCTGGGTTATAGAGACATCCATCATGCACAAATTGGTGCAATCAGGGAGGAAAACTTTCGGCTTAGGCAGGTAGGAGGGTGTGATATAGATACTAGGATCGTAGGATGTGACCCCAGTGTGGATGAAATTGATTCTTTTGGGTGGTGGAACTTGGTTATGTGTGGGGAGAGGATTTGTAGTAACATTGGGTTTTTCAGGGGGTAAAATCACCCCATTATCAATGAGATCTTGAATCTCATGACGCAATCGAAAGCACAGGTCGGTGTCGTGACCGTGCTGCTGGTGGAACGCACAATACTTGGCTGGATTGTGGGTGGCGGGCAGTCTTTCAGGTAAGGGCCGCGGCTCTAGGGGCTTCAGATGCTCTTTTCTGATCAAAACCCCCAAAGCTTTGGATAGGGACATATAAAGTGGAGCGAAGGTTCTGGTGTTTCTGGGAGGGTATTTGGCTGTTTGTGAGTTGCTTCCGGACGCACCGGAGAATGGTGTGGCTGCCGTATTTCTTGGGGAAGGGTTAGTGGTGACCATACTCACTTCGGAGGTCCTGGCAGTCGTAGCGCCGCTCGGGCCTGCATTAGTATTACGATTGAAATTTCTGCGGGGTTGCTCCCGGTCATTATCAATCCACCCTTGTCTTAGGGCGTCCTCGATCTGTACCCCCATTTCATGCAGATCAGCAAAGGTAGGGAAGGGGACTACGATCATCTTTTGCATTAACTTCGGCTGGAGATTGCGCACAATCATCTGAATCTGATCTTTGTCTGTGGGTCTTAAGGTCATCATCGAAGCCTTAGCCCGCCATCTGGTTACAAATTCTGAGAAGCTTTCCTTGGGTTCTTGCCTTGTTGTCTCGAGATCCCGGGTCGTGATCTCGATTTGTGTGTTATACGAGTACTGCAGGATGAAGGCCTCGGCCATCTCGTCCCAATTTCTCTTGACGTCATCCTCTAACTTGGCATACCATGCGGCCGCCACACCTGACAAGGTCCGGCCAAACAAAGACAACTTTTGTAATCTGGTGAGGCCCATTGGCCGTAAGACATCTGAAAATAGTCACAGGTGTACCATGGGATCCTCAGATCCGTCAAAACGATCAATTTGTGGCATCTTAAACCGATCCGGCAGCGTCACGGCCGTGTCGATGTATCCGTCTCCAATGTCCGGAATGGACTTCGCACCTTGAGATTTCTTGAACAGCTTTTCAAGCTTGTGCATTTTCAATGTCACAGGGTCCACCTCGGACTCGAAGGGAGAATCCGACAGATTGATGGGGGTGGGTGCCTTGGATTGTTGAGGTGGAATCGGGAGGGGAGCTGGCCCTGTTGGGATGTCTGTATCCTCTTGGGTGTTCCGGGCGATTGGTGTCTCCTCGGGTATTGGAACCCTTAATGGAGGAGGGATTTGCTATGAAGGTGATGCCCCAGTTTGCTGTTGCAATCTCCCAATTAAATCCGCTTGCTCACTCATGACTGTAGCTTGTTGTCTGGCGAATTCTGCCTGTCGGACAGCATCCTGCTGCATCATCTTCATGCTTTCTTGAAGTTGGCACACCATCTCCTCTAAGCTAGCCATACTATTCTGCTCTGGTTGAGTTACTGGTATGCGTTCCCTCTCTGTAGGTGAAACAGGATCTTGATCCCTACTGTACACAGGTGGGGTAGATGAAGGCCTCTGTACTGACTGTTGGAACAATGTCCTCTGCCTAGTTGCCTTCCGTTTAGTAACCGGGGGTAGAGAATGGTACACTGGTTGTCCTTCTATCAGATCCTCAGATCGATGGAGCCGGCGACCTCTGATCCAGAGTGCTTGGGGAATGTCTACTGGGTTAGACGCAATGATGCTAAACTACCTAGCAAAAAAAAGATAAATAAAGCAATAAATGAACCAACAACTGGACAGCACAACGGCGTAAAATAAACAAATAATATACAGTTGGATATTCAAAACACATGGTCGATAAGCCGAACACACTATTCCTCGATACTGATCACTGTTCTCAAAATCTCTGTTCCCAACACTGAACCCCGATACCCGCAGATAACTGATTCTCTAAATACTGATGCTGATACCCACAGGCCTGATGCCCAGACTTGTAAACTGGTATATGCATTCCTGTAAAGATACACTCTAAAAGCACACAGCAAGTAAGAGAGAGCCAAAACACCCCTATGTTGAGGTAGGGTTTCCCTGTCCTATTTTGTCAGGAACTAGGGTTTCACTACGCACACAGCGGTTCTCAAACAACCTAATATCGGGTAAGCAGCCTGTCCTAATTTGGAATGGTCACTATGGATCCGAATATGCACTAGGTCAAATGGTCAAAAAGGGTGCCCCGGTAAACCGGGGTTTGTGTTCCCATGCTGTCAGAGCCCATAGCCGGTCAGCCTTATGGACATGCCTTGACAAGGCAAGCCTCCGGCAAACCGTTCAGGAATGGCAGATGGCAAACACTGTGTTCCTAGGCGCACCAATGCACATGCAATGCAAAGAAACACATAAGCGAAATCAAAACAGGATATCATGAGTTCGAGTCAAGCTCTCTAATTTTCCCCAGCAGAGTCGCCAGAAACTGTAACAAGCCCGCGGGGGGTGGACCTCGCTACAGTTCGGACTCTCGATTTTGTGTCGCGGTTCTTAATCTTGAACCAAAGAGTCCAAATCTGGCAAATCGTTTTGAGAAACAGATTTTTGAAAAAGTAGTGCCAAACATGGACTGTTTTTCCAGATACAGAGTCGCCACCTAAATATTTTTTAAAATGGGAAATTTAGGAAACCCTGACTCGGTGCCGAAGGCCACATGTCCGTCATCACCGGAGTTGTCTCGGCTCGGGAACTTGGGTACGATCGGGGAAGGTCAGCTATGAGCACCCCCTTTCGCCCGGTCCGAAGACCGGCCTCTACTAACCGTGATATCCGTTTTTGAAAACTTTATGTGTTCTTAAACCAATTATTTGCCTAGAATTACTATTTTATGCGCGCAGCAAACAAGTATAGACCAAATCGCCCAAATTGGAACAAAACATTTCATGTTTGTTTTGAAAATGGTTTGCTACTCAAGTAGGCTAAAATACAGATTTTGCCACCCTCAAGTGGGCTTTTGGAAAAGATGGTTTTGCCACTATCCAGTGGGCTTAAAAATCGCAATTTTAACGCATTATCCCAACTTAAGCAATTTGACCTCCACCCACAGGCATTCAAGCAGTTTATCTCATGTAAGCACTTAGCCGCATGGCAAACATACTGTTGTGGCAACACTCACACGCATGCTGGATGCTAAAGCAAAAATACTTACATCGTACTCCGTGCCAAAATAGTAAACTAGTTAGCAAACATGCGTGTCCTAGTTCATGTTAAAAATGGCTAATGCATCACATGCAAAAATGCAATCTAGGCAGGCTCGGCTAACCCTGAAACATGGTATATGAAAATGCACAATTATCACATATTCGGTTTAGAATTTGAAATACAAATGCGGTTAGCGTGATGTACCGAGCCTAATGTATGCAATACAAATGCATGGATGCACGCATGCATGGCATAAGGTATGCTAATTTCAAAAAATGCCCTAATCTACCATCATAAGCGGGTAAATAAAAGGGAAGAAAGAAATGGGGATTGGAAGACATACACACCACCCACACACACTTATTACATCTTTACCCTCACTCGGAGGGATCAAATAAATATTACAGTCCCAAAATAATAAACGAATAAAATTATTACAAGATTTCTAATTTAATTTAAAAGAAAAGATGGCAAAGGAAAGAAGAGGACAGCCGCAGCCTCTGCCTCGGGATGCGCGAATGGTGCATGCTCGAATCCGTCTCGCCCGAAAAAACCCATACTGTACTCCTGCCGCCTCTGTTTGTACTGCCTTGTCTTTCTGAAAATTGCCAAAGTACTGGAGCAAGTTCCTTGCATCCTGCAGAGCACCATCGGCCGGACAGAATTCCCACCGGCACTTCCAAAATTCCCATCGGCACTTGTTGGATTCATCGGCACTCCATGTATTGCCGGTCGGCACTAAATTCTGCCGGTCGGCAGAAACTTCCTGCAGAAGACAATTTGACAGCAAACAGAGAATAGACAGTGCATGGCATGGAGTTTTTGGACACACGTAAGCATGGTCATACTTCCTATCATGTTTTAAACTCAAAGAAGCATGACCTTCGATCTTTGAGCCATCAATGGTGCATGATGACTCAAGGGATCAAATTTGCCATTTAATGTAAGGATGTATGCAACAAACACAATGAACTTTGAAACCTTATCATGGCGAAGTCAAAGGCCTCGGGGACCGAAAGTTAAGACGCGTTACATCACTTGTGGTATGAACGCCCCTCAACTCTCACACTTGGTTTGACACCCCAAACCAAGTAATGCAATGCATGTTATGCAAAACATGGCTCAAAATGCAACATGATATCAACGTGCAAGGCATGCCAAGAATCATGCAACTAGTATGGCAAGCATGCAATGTTAGACATACAAGACACAAATGTGATGTAAACACGGACACTTTGAGCAATAGAATTATCATGCTACAACAACATATGAAGCAACCATGCATCAATCATGAAGCAATCATGCAAAGATGGCTTAAAATGGCAAGGGGGCAGACCCTCACCCTCCTCAAAACAGTGGCCAAAAGTGTCCGATAGATAGACCAATATTCATGCCAACATGCAAGCCAAAAGTCCTATGGTTAAGGCACAAAAAGGGAAACATTTCACACTCATCAACATGACCACTCATGGCATGATTAAAACAAGTAAAAACAGAATTTTTACATGCAAAATGGGACCCCAAAACCTCCTAATATGACATCTAAAGTACCTCCCATGAAACAAATGCACTAAGGGCCACTCCTAGGCATAAGAGGACACACCCTCAAGGCATGAAAGAGGTCATGCATGCACACATACAAACATGATTCTTGGGCTAAAATGTGGCCCTTGATGATGTTAAAATCATGAGGGTAATCACAAACATGCATGCTAGAAGCCAACATGCTCAAAGCTTTCAAGCCAAAATACAAAGCAACCCTAACAAACATGTCAAGCATGATCAAATGGATAACCAACAAACTTTAAGCATGGAAAAACAATACTAAAAGCTTCATGGAACTAAGCCAACATACACAAGAATCATGGCCTAATCATGAGGTGTATTTCTAAGCAAAATGGAGCAATACAAAGCAAGTATTATAAGCATACAAGGAGGCACAAATCCGGCCAAAAACAGAGGTTACATATGACTTAAAATACCTAAAAAAATTCTGAAATGAGGCCAAGGATCATCAAGCACACATGCTACCCTTTTGAGCCCAAAAAAGCATGGAAACAAACCATGAAGGGAGAGGGGTGTCCCTCCCCTATGCAAGACTTCAAACCATCTTTTTTTTACACTAAAATACACTGATTTTCAGTGGTCAAAGGACCAAAACACTGAAGTGAACAAAACCTTATGAAAGAGGCACCAAGATGGATCAAACAAGGCTTAGAAGGGAGAGTTTGCACTCAAACCACAAAATGACCTTAATGAAAGTGCTAGAGCAGGAAAATACAAGCCCTTTTTATGTTATACACAAGAGCTAAAACAGCAAGCTAGATAGGTAAAAAACTATTGCAAGTTTGGGGAATATAAATCAAGATGCTCACCCTTGAAGAACCTTTGAAGAACAAATGGTCTAGCCTCCTTCTTTGGATCAAAACCAGTCCAAAAACTCAAGAAACAACCCCCCAAGTCCCTCAATCTCGGAGTAAGGTGTAATGGTGTGTGTAATGGTGCAAAAGTAAGGTAAAAACCACCTTTTGAGCTAAGAAACACACACAAAGGAGGAGAGAGGGGGAGGTATAGAGATAATATGTATCTATATCTCAAAGGTCTGGTTTTTGGTTGCAAGAAGCTAACCTAGATCAAAGAGGAAGACCCCCCTCTTATAAGACTCCCTCTTGCAAAGCTTATTCAACAAGCTTGCTTAGAGGGAGATCCCTCCATACACGTGTATGGAGGGGGGAAGAGTTGGTGCCAGCTATCACAGCTGGCACAAAATATCTCCATAAAGTGGATGAACAGTGGTCGGCTGCCCAAAAATGCCATTTCAGCAAAAAACAGTGCCGACCGGCAACAAACTATGCCGACCGGCAATAAAGTGTGCCGACCGGCAAACAAAGGTGCCGATGGAAGAAAAAGACCAGCCTGCCGGTGGTGTGTGGGGATGCCTCATAAGGCATTCCCTGCCTCTCAAAGGCAAGATGCAAGTGTTTGGTGCAAAACCAGACACTAAACGATTGAGTTCGGAGATCCTGAGGCAGGGCACGCGAGCCGAGACCTCCGGGAACTCTAAACGAACACATACATGGATAATCACCGAGTGTTCAAACGGTGACGTCCAAGTCTTGAGGACGGTCAAAAATGGGGTGTCTACACATGCATGATCCTAGTTCATATTTGAAATGGCTAATGCAACACATGCAAGGATGCAATCCAAACTAGCTCGACTATCCTAAACATGGCATGTGAAATGCTGCAACTAACACGTATTCAATTTGGAATTGAAATACACATGCAGTTAGAATGATGCGCCGAGCCCGGTGCATGCAAGACAAATGTATGGATGCACGCATACGTAGCATAAGGTATGCTAATTTAAATATGCCCTAGTCTACCATCGTAAGCAGGTAAATAAAAAGGGAAGAAAGACGTGGGGTTGGGAGACATACACACACTCACGCACACTTATTACACAATTGCCCTCATTCGGAGGGTCCAAATAATTATTACAGTCCGAATAATAAACACATTAATTATTACAGAATTTCTAATTAATTAACAGAATGAATGCAAAAGGAAAGGTGGCCATAGCCCCTGCCTCGGGATGTGCGAATGATGCATGCTCGAACCCGTCTCACCCGAAAAGTCCGTACCATACCACTGCCGCCTTGGTTTACACTGCCCTGCTTCTCTGAAAATTGCCAAAGTTCTGGGATAGGTCCCCTAAACACTGTGGAACACCATCGGCTGAAGGAAATGTCCACCGGCCATTGAAAATATCCATTGGCTGCTGATGAAGCTACCGGCCCAGGAAGGATTGCCGGTCGACACTGAATATTGCCGGTCGGCAGAAAGTTCCTGCAGAATCTGGTTTTTGACAGCAACAAGAACAGACAGTGTATGGCATCGACTTTCAAGCAAGTGTATGCACAACCACACCCCTTATCATGTCTATGGCTCAAAGGAGCATGATACTTGATTCCCGGACCACCAATCGCGCATTTCAATGCGTGATGGCCCAAAGAACTAAAGTGTGCAATTTCAATGTGGAATGAAATGCACATAAACAAACAATGAACTCAACCTCTATCATACTCAATTCAAGAGGCAAAGTATGCATGCCAATGTAATGCAACCTAGGCACGTGAGCTAAGTATGCAACATGATCATGCAAACAACAAAACCATGTGCAAGGGGCCATGAACTAAACAAGTAAGCATACAAGGCATATAACATCAATGTTAATGACACACATGCAACAACATGAAAGGCATAACACATGTAAATATGCAAAGAAACTCAACACAAGAAGCATGCCAAATGCAATGGCACTTAAACATACAACATGTTAATAGACTAAGTACCTAAACATACAAACATGTATAGCATGCAACAACATGCCAAAGGGATGGTCTTAAACTAATTTGGATAGCTCTCTACTAGGTCCAAAACAGTGGCCACAATGATGCAAGTGAGGCAACAAAATACATGGAATGCATGCACAACGCATTAACCAAGCTTAAGGCACAAAAATGCAACTCTACCAAAGCATGGCAAGGAGGAAATATGGCATACAATGGTGCATGTTCCAGATCTGAAATGGCATACCAAATGACTCCAAAATGACCCCAAAACATGAAAACACTACCATTTAAGCATGCAAGAAGCTTCAAAACTCAAAGCTAGGCATGGGCATTGCACTACAAGCATGCATAACAAGCGTTATTCGACCATGAGGCATGGAAACAGTGCTAAGGCAGTCCAAAACATGCATGAAATCAGTTCAAAGCATGGCCAAAAGATGTTAGCAAGATGGACTAAAATAGCATGCAACTTTGACTAGCAAGCATGGGTTGTATGGCAAGTATATGATGCACATGGAATCTCATCAAACCATCAAAAATCAGTGAATAAAACATGTGAAAATAGGCCCAAATAACCACTGAAATGCAACCATGGCATGCAAAAATGATGAGTTACTTTAGAGGGCCATGCAAGGAGTTATTAAGCACATGCAAGGTAGACATTTAGCAAGACCAAACCAACTCTGGAAATGGCTTATGGGGGTCCTAAAACCCACTGAAAAATGCTTGAAACAAGGCTTGGAAGCATGCAAATAGGAGCCCCTTTGGAAGGCCAAAAAGGGCAACAAACAAGGCAACAAGGGAGAGGGTCACCCCTCCCCTTCTTAGGACATCAAACCATCATCCTCACCACTGAAATCCCTCAAGATTTCAGTGGTGAGGAGACCCAAACAAGGTGGTCCCGGAGCTCACCAAAATCACACAAAAATGGGGCCAAACAAGGCCTAAGAGGGGGTAAACGATCCCAAACACAAAAGTGGTCTTAATGAATTATCTTAAACACAAAAAAAAAAGAACTTTTTTATGTTATACACAAAGCCCAAATCTGTGAGCAAGATAGGATAAAAGGGTGTACAAAAACGGGGAATAAAGAGGGTAAGAAATTACCTTTGAAGACCAGCAAGAACCAGCAGCCTTTAGGTCTCAAAAACCAGTCCTCAACCTCTGAAAACAAGCTCCAAGAACCTCCAAGTGATGATGGAAGTGTTAGGCTAGGGGTTGGTGTGCAAAGGAGCCAAGAACCAAGCAATTTGGAGCTAAAATGGAGGAGATATGGAGAGAGATATATGGAGGGATGTATATATGAATCCCAGCTGGTTTTTCTAACCTAGTATAAGGAAGAGGAGAGCTTCCTTTATAGAGCCAAGAGACTAAAGCTTCTCATAGAAGCTTCAAACCAAGAGCAAAGATCCTCCATACACGTGTATGGAGGATCCAGTCTATGCCCTCCAGCTGGCACAGCTGGCATCCACTCAATCTGTAGAATGCACCGGAAGGTCGTCGACCAACAAAAATGGTCGGTCGGCTAAAATAAATGGCCGGTCGGCACAATAAATTTCCGGTCGGATAAATAGATTGATGACAGATGCTTCCAAGGTCAAAAAATGACCGGTGGATGTCCAAATTGAAGCCCCGGAAGTTATCTTTCCAATGGCGCAAACCTTGCATTAAAATTCCTCCTGTGGAAAACGTTATGCCCATTTTTGTGAAGCCGCGCAGATTCTATCCAACAGGGATGATATCTAACTTCAACCAATCATATCTCCGCCACCCGGACTTGGCTCTCGGAGATTCTTGAGTGAAAGATGAAGCCCCGGAAGTGAGCTTTCCGATGGTGGTGGCCCCATAACTAAAATCCAAGTATGCAGATTAATAAGCCCGATTCAGCGAGGACTGCTCGACTCCCTTCTACCCAAATTCATGCCTGTCTTCTCCTCCAACTTGGTTTCTTCTCTCTTCCCCTCCTTTCTTCAACTTCAAACCCCTAAGCAAGGTGTTTTGAAAGATTTTTCAAAGATTTCATCTCTCTTTCATTTATTTCCACTTCGTCCCTGCTCGGTTTACCGAAAAGCACAACGTTTGACAAAATGCGAACCTCGGAACATCGCAGAAACTTTTTCAAAAAAGTTTTGAAAGAGAGGGTTTTAAGGTCTAAAAACCATCCAAAATAGCTTTGGTCCAAAACGGGGTGTGAATTTGAGACTTGTCTCTCTCCTTGTCGAAGAAACTGGATCTTTGCCCTGCACACCTTTTATCACCAAGTAAACCATCAGTAACGCCCAAGTCTTATGGGCTGTCAACAATGTGGTGTCTACACCCCACAATCACATTCTCTCTATCTGTATGTAACTCAGCAATTGATTTTTCTCGAAAATCATGGTCTATCTGGCTCATTTTATTCTATAGCTTGCACCAAAGTTATCGTGCACTTACAACTCACTTTTAAGCCAACATGTTTGTGATTAAAAAATATTATGGCGGGGAAACGATGAAGCTGACAGAATTGTCTGCAAGTGATACACTATTTGATTTTGATTTTAGTTCTAAGTGTTCAGCTATTTGATTTTCTTTTGATAATGGAATGTGCAAGTGTTGGTAGTTGTCTTTCTCATGCTTTAATGATTATGCATGCATCTATTTCTTCATTGAACTTCTTGTGAAGTATGCAGCTTTTATTAGTTAATTACACATTTGTATAATAGTGTGATAACTTAGATCTTCTTCTTCTTCTTCTTCTTCTTCTTCTTCTTCTTCTTCTTCTTCTTCTTTTTGTGGTACCATTCGTTTTGCAAGCATGACTACAAGTCGACAAGTCTTACTCATTTTGACAATCACATGAATTAATTTATTAGTATGGAGGAGCAGAAGACCCCATCTTAGATGATGAAGAATGGTCGTAGATATCTGAAATGCACTCAAGGTATTTGCACATTCAACATTCAATTGCATTTCTTTTGTAGAGCATTAAATATTTGAGATAGATAGAGCCTCTTAAACTAAGTTGGTTATAGTAAAATTTCTGTTGAACTTGCAATTTCTGTGGGTAAAGTGACATTTTGATCTTACATGCTTCATGTCATACTAGAGGTATTTAATGTTAACACATTTAAAAATGTGTGATCAGTCGGACTTTATCTTTTGTAAGACTAGAACAATCTCTACAAATAGTTATTTTATTCATATGCTTCTAGCGGTTTCCGAATTAAATTGTGTTTTTATTTTAAAGTCAGAAATTTCTTGGAGATGCAAAATATGGTCAAAGAATTCAAGAACTTAGTTTTTCAAGTTTCTTCATTTTTTAATATATGTAAGCACAGTTTAAAATTTTTAATTTAATTCCTTTGTATATATTTTTGAACATATTTAACTTTCATTTATGAAATATATGACGTTATTCTATTCAATATGTGGTTGTGATTCAAAGTATAGTATATAGTGTGTATTACATTCTTGAAATGCATGTAGAAAAATAATATTGATTATTCTTCAAATATGCCAAACCTTATTTTTATCACACGCATTAACTGTGATGAGAAATAGATATAACGTGTGATCTTATCCCATTATTAATCACAGGTTGTATTAGGTATTAATCTGTTGGCTGTATAAATTTTATAAGCCAATCACAATTCAACACGTGGCATGAGAAGGGCAATTTGGGAATGTAATATAAATTGCCAACCATAGCCAGACACGTGTCAACCTATATTGGTAATAATGGGTCTGCGTAGCACTGGAATAATAGACAAATATAAGGTGACGTGGCTTAACGGTTATTTACAAGGTTCAAATTCAAAACCAGGAGGGAAGCCTAACTGCAAACATGGCATAGTGGAGCTGACTATGAGAGAGCATGATCAACGATCATGGAGGGATATTTCGACAGTTAGGAGCCCATTTCGACGGTTATCATTGAGAACTATAAATAGCAAAGGAGGGCCAGAAAGGAGGATCCAGACTCAGATCCAGAAACCAGTTTATTTATTTCATTTTCTTTCCAGTTTTACATTTCCTGTTCTTTACATTTCTGTACTTCAAATTCATGTATTGCACTTCATTCATAGGAGTAGTTTCGAATAGTTTGTTGCTGTAAACCTCTACGAGGCTCATTGTAAGTTTTTCATTTTTACTTAATGAAATGCTACAATTATTTTTCATTTAATTGTTGTTTACTAAATTCTCTTAAATAAGCCACCAGTAAAAGTCTTCTTCATTGAGGCTGAAAGAACTAAAACACAATCGTCTGATAATTGGTTGGCAATTAATCTTCTATAAGGACTGATTAATCCCTGTTGGCATGCTAAAAATTACAATACTAACCTTCGAAAGCCAAAAAGCCAACATAATCACACTTAAAAGATGTGATCTAAATTTTTATTATCACAGGTTTTATTAGTTTTTAATCACACTTAAAAGATGTGATCTAATTGTTATTAATCACACTTAAAATATGTGATCTAAATGTTTATTATCACAGGTTTTATTAGTTTTTAATCACATTTAAAATATGTGATCTAAATGTTATTAATCACACTTAAAAAGTGTGATTAAAAATGACCCTTTTTAATCACACTCCCAAAGATCACACTTTGACAAAACTTAAAAAGTGTGATTAAATAACATAGATCACACAAAAAAAGTGTAATCTTTATCTGTTTTTGTAGTAGTATAAGAATGTTATTTTAAAATGTTATTTTGATAAGAATGAACGATTGTCTCTTTTGAAAATAATTGTGTCATCCTTTAGTGAGGCGCTCACCTGGGGAAAACAATATTGCGACCCTTCATTAATAAGGCCCCTCGCACGGGGGAAATAATACCGTGGCCCATTGTTATAAGGCCCTCACCCGGGGGAAACAATATGGTGGCCCTTTGATATATCTGCATAGAGATCTCCAATGTTGGCCCAAGTGGTCCCTTTGCTTGACCTATATGGTCCCTTTGTTAGACCTATGTGGTCCCTTTGATATGCCTTCGGGCCCTTTGCTTTGCGCTATTGGATGTACCACATATGAGTATGATTTGTGAACTTTGATACGACAAGTACTTAATTATACTTTGCTTCGAAATTCCTATGATATGATTTTGTATTATGATAAACATCATTCATTTAATCTCTTTATAGTGATATTACTCACTAGGCATTAGCTCACCTCCTTCCCCTATATATGTTGGTGAGGAACTAGAGCGCCGAGTCTAGAGCTACCTCAGGGTCCACTTTTTGTGCAATTGCTTTGAAGTGCCTCCACGATGGGGCATGCTTGGACTCAAGAGGCGCCAAGTTATGTCAACCTTTTTGTTTTGTTTTTCTTTTGTTATTTGGAAACTTGTTGTGTATAAATGTTTGAATAAAAGTTTAGATATGATGTGATGTATTTATATGGTTATATCTATGTAAAAATGCTGAAGTTTTAAATGTCTTGGAATTTGCATATATGCACCGCTCGACGGACACAATTATGCTTTAATAATGCTTTTGTAGTGCCCCGTTTAGTATTATTAATTATCGGTTTGGTCTTTGAGGCCGGGTAATCTTAGATTGCTGGCTGGTCACGACTTAAACTTCCATGGGTGGGTTGGGGTCGTGACATTCTTGCTGCGGATTCAAGCCATATCCTAGAACCTTGAGGGTGTTTGAAAGCAAATTTGGTAATCAAAAACTATTCCTTGCTTTGAAAAGGTAAGAGGTGGAGCATTTTTTTTAATCCTTTTCTCTCACTTTCTCTCTTTCTTTCTTCATTTTTAAGCTCTGTATTTCATTATTGTTGTGTTATAATCATGTGATAGGTCTCATGGATGTGAAGGGAACTAGGATATTGCCACCTATTTATTGAGTCGATTGTTATCTTTACTTTATTGTGCTTTTGCACACTTTTCTTGCTTTCTAGTGCTATAATTCGTTGTTGTTGTATATAGATGTGTTAATTGGAACCTTGTGGATGTAGAGGGAGTAGAAAGTAGCCACCCATACACAAGTTTGATTATGTAGAGCTGTTTCTTTCATTTTATACACTTTTCATCACATATCTCATCATCTTAGCATATTGGCCCATATGATTCAACTCATGCTCAATCCTAATGAGTAATGGAGGTTATTTCATGGGGTTAGTTGAATGATTTTTGGGATTTGATGTTGAGAAAGTGGTTGGTTTTCATTTTTACTGATTTTCCTTGGAAGCAAAACAAGAGATTCTATGTCAAGAATGTTGAAATCTCTCTTCTCAATCATTTGTAAACATGGAAAGGGGTGGAAACACCATTGCTCCATGAATAGAAGAAGAGTTCTCAATAGTTTTTAATGAATCCCTTGCTTTAAAAACAAAGCTACCACTGAGAAATAATGTGCATTAATCTACTCTCTCCAATTTATAGCATGGATTTGGGTATTAACTTACCCTTATTCACAAAGAGATGATGTATGTTCTCATCTATTTCTTAAGCTTGAATTTGATCTTGCTTTAATCCATTTAATTCGATAAATTGTTGCAATATACATTTTGTACATAATTGTTAGGGGTTGAGGCCCATCTACATCTTCCTTAAGTGTTTTTCTGAGAGGAAGAGGTAGAAGGGAAGAGCACCTCTGAGAAGATGTATTTTTCTTTTGCTCTAGACCTTCTACACCAAATAGAGTTTTTTTTCCAGAAGTTATGTTCAGCCAAACATCTTTTCAGTCGGCTGGACAAATTTGTCTATGGCTAGACGAATTCTCTAGAGCAGGACATGATAATTTTTGGGGAGTGTTCTCTTGGGTGGTTCGGGAGCTGCTAATCAAGTTCTTTTATATATTTAATATGATTTGTTAGATTTAACAGTAATTTAGTTGAATCTATTCATTATTGTAATAACTCCTGAAACCCCACATCTTTTCTTTCTTTTATTATTTCATTCATTCGTTATAATAATTTCTTCCCTCTTTCTTTTTTCTTTTTTCTTTTTTTTATTCGAATTGTTGTAATAGCTTCCAATGCCATGCCTTTCTATCCCTTTTATTTACATGCTTGCTGTGTATGTTGTATAGCATCACATTTTATTTATCATACCCATGTTGTGCATCAATTTTTCATTCATTTAGATTCGGCTCATTTGTATTTCTAGGCTTGTCATTCCTTATATGGTTTTGTCACTACCTCATGCCTTGAGATGATACACATATAATATATTTAGTAACCGAATCTATAGTTGCATTCTTATGTATGTATTGCATTAGTATTTTGCATATAAAATCACACATATTTTACTAACTTTTGTTTCATCTTCATAGTCAGATATGAGTAAATACTAGGTGAGCAATTACGACTATAGCATCCCGCGTGTGAATAATTTTTCTTACTATGTCTAAGCATCTTACAATGTGGCTACATGCTTAACTGATATATCTCTATGATTACCAGTGGATGAAGGTTGTGTCATTCAATTTGGAATAGTACTGATTGTTAAGCATGTGGGCTCAGTTTCATTTGAGTTGTACAGACATCAAAACTTTTTCAAAACACATGAGATCCAAACATTCCAAAATGAATGACATAATGTATACTTGATTGCTTCACATAGTAATGTTAGCATTATTAATAAAACATAACATGGCCATATATTGTTTGTAAAACACATATCATCATTTAGTAAAGGCCGACCATTGGATTGCGTGAGCGGGGGTGCTCAATTCATAACCTTCCCCACTCATACCTAAGGTTCTGAACTGAGGCATCTTTGGTTATGACGAATAGTAACCTTTGGCATGAGTCACGGGTTTCCTAATTTTCCCAAAAGATTAGATGGAGACTCTGAGATCTGGTGATGTAGTCCATTTGCTTTACATAGTAATGTTAGCAATATTATTAAAAAAGAACTTGGCCATATATTGTTTGTAAAACACATATCATCGTTTAGCAGAGGCCGATCTTTGGATAGGGTGAGCGGGGGTACTCAATTCATAACCTTCCCCCCTCATACCTAAGGTTTCGAACTGAGGCATCTTTCGTTATGACGAACAGTAGCCTTTGGCATGAGTCATGGGTTTCCTAATTTTCTCAAAAGATTAGGTGGCGACTTTGAGATCTGGTGATGCAGTCCATTTCTAAAATATTTTTTAATAAATGGATTTTCTATAAAAGTTGCCAAATTTGGACTCTCATTTTCTATTTCACATTGCACTAGTGATATCATATCAGAAATTAGGAGTTTAAACTAGCGTGCACGCTTGGGTACCCCTGGGACACCTACAAGGAGGTCGCATATTGGTACAATATGGAAAGGCCATCTCCTCTCCAGTCGTACTCTCTCTTTTGAGAAAGATCTACAATGGTGCTTAGCAAGTACAATCCCATGGTATTTTCCCTATTCGCAAATAGGGTTGTACCGACGATGTCATGACCCCTTCCCGCCCCTACGGGTTTGGATCATAACCGTCTATTAATCATGAGATTATCTACAGCATCAAACAAAATAAATACACGTTTAATAATAAGGGGGCCAGAAGCGGAAGCAAACTAACAAATTTTATCCATTGAGCTTGTGCATAAATGGCATGAACAAAATTTTTTTGTATATTAATAACTCACATTCAAAGAAACATAATAAAATCTGATATGTCCAAGGTCTTCCATACATGTAACAACCCTCACCTTACTCTTGTCATACTTGCATACATTCTTGCATGGTCTTGCTTTATTATGTTAATTGGAAGGATTTGTTTGCCTTGTTTTGTTAGTATTACTTGCGTGATCTTGTCCCTTGTTCGGTGTGTGCGTAGCCGAGGTCATCTTGAGCTTAGTCCGCCTTTGAACCTTGTACTTAGAACTATTTTGAGATCTTGTTCAACCCCATCTTCACCTCGGGCATTCATTGCCGAGATGCTTCGCACTTAGTGAACCTTGTCCTTGGGCAGGTATGGCCTAGGCCGAGATGTGGCACACCCCGGCCAAGGTGTGGCACAGCTTAGTCAAGTGTCGTCCTCCCTAGCCGATGTTTTTCTATCCTGTTGCTAGATCCTTGATTTGAGCCGATGTCATCTTGTTGCCGATGTGTCTTACCCGAGCTTGCTGCATACGCTTTGTCAGAGACTTGTCTTGTCTATCAATCACCTTTTTGGAGCTGAACCAACCCGATAACGCCACGTGTCCGAGTTGATTGTTAAGGCAGCCGGCAGACCCTGAAACAAATCATTTTTCTTGTCTCAAATCTTTGTTTTAGAGAGAGAAGCTCTAGAGAGGAGGAAGAAGAGTTCTTGAGTGAGAGTAGTCTTCCAAGCTTGATCTTCGTGGCTTGAACCGTTAGATTCGAGCTTTGGGGTCCTTGATATTTGCTTTGAGTCTACACCTGAAGAACTAGGTGAGTGGTATTTCTAATAAAGCTATGTTACACTTGCTTTTGATAAATCTTGTTTTGTTTGTTTTGACGTGGGTATTTGCTAAGCATGAATAAATAGCCTTGTTTTGATTGTTATCCTCGGAAAGTCCCTCGTGCTGGAGGACTATAAACTTCCGCAGTACCATGTATAAAAGGATACGGTCCTTGTTAAATCGGGCTACGGGCCTAAGTAACACAAGTCCCTTGTATTGGAGGACTCTAAACTTTTGCAGTACTAAGTATAAAAGGATACGGTCCTTGTTAAATCGGGCTACGGGCCTAAGTAACACAAGTCCCTTGTATTGGAGGACTCTAAACTTTTGCAGTACTGAGTATAAAAGGATACGGTCCTTGTTAAATCGGGCTACGGGCCTAAGTAACACAAGTCCCTTGTACTGGAGGACTCTAAACTTTCGCGGTACCAAGTGCACAAGTCCCTTGTATTGGAGGACTCTAAACTTTCGCAATACTTTTGACCAAACGATTACGGATCGTACAGCCCTTGATACTTGAATGATGAATACGGTTCATCCCTTGCTTCGCCGATGTTATGATACTTGAATGATGAATACGGTTCATCCCTTGCTTCGCCGATGTTATGATACTTGAATGATGAATACGGTTCATCCCTTGCTTCGCCGATGTTATGATACTTGAATGATGAATACGGTTCATCTCTTGCTTCGCCGATGTTATGATACTTGAATGATGAATACGGTTCATCCCTTGTTTTGCCTATGTCAGTAAACATCTTTGGATACTTGTAATATTTGATTGATGAATACGGTTCATCCCTCGTCTTGCTAAAGTTTGATGTGTTTCGTTTTGAAGGACCTCGGCTATATTCATGCAAAACCTTTATTTTTAGTACCATTCACTGAGTATTTGTACTCACCCCTCTATATATATGTAGGTGATGAGTAGGACGGCGGCGACACCTAGATCGTTTTGGATGCTTGTTTTGGATTCGTACTTATGTCGGCTTTGCTTTTGTATTTACGTCGGCGGTGCCCTGCTTTGCATGTCGGCAAATCTTGAAAATCATGCTTCTTGACTTGTATTAGCTGTATTTTGTATATGTCGGCTCGAGAAGCCTTTTGATCAAGATGTAACATATATTTTACGCTGTTGTATTCAAGTTGTAAAGTTAATTGGAAATGTTTGGCATTGCTTTGATCTACCCACAGCTCTTATGGACCACTTGTATTTGATTTATCGCTTCCGCATCTGTGAGCCCCCTATATCCATACTCTGATTGTGTTAAGTTTTGAAAAGTTGGCCTTCGGTAATTACGGATTACTGGCCATCACGGCACCAAACTACTAGGGGCGATTTGGGGTCGTGACAGAATGGTATCAGAGCACAAGTTCCTCGGTATACGCTATTCACACACTTTGAGTCCTGAAGAGCATAGGATTTCCCTTAGAAAGATGTTAGGGTTGCATCATGGTATTTGTTGTTTGAGTGAAGTGTGCATTGTCTTGATATACTTATTTGCTATTGCCTATGTGGTTATTTGCTTAATTGTTTTAAAGTCATACCTTGCATACTCCTAGCATCATGAGGAGAGGTAGACCACCGCTTGGCCGAGATCAGCCCGAAGACAGAATGGACAGATTGGAAAGATTAGTTGAAGGTTTGGCCCGCGAGTTGAGGCAAACCAGACAGCAGTTCACTAGTGCTACGTCGACTCAGGCCGAGCAGACCAACGGCCGAAATGTAGTTCAACCTCCTCCAGTGCCGCAAATTCCCCCGCAACCAGCCTTGTATGGGGATGGGACGATAGCTTTGATCAGGGAGTTCAAGAAGATGAGACCACCGAGGTTCTCTGGGGGTATAGAGCCGATGAAGGCTGAGGCATGGGTTTTGGAAATGGAAAAGTTGTTCGAGATCTTCCCTAGCACTGACGCTCAGAAAGTGACGTTGGCAGCATTCACATTAGATGATGACGCCCGCAGGTGGTGGATGATGGTTAGAGGGAGCAATCCAGATTTGACCTGGACTCGATTCTTAGAGTTGTTCTACAAGAAACATTTTCCCCTAAGTGTTCGAAACCGCAAGGCTACCGAATTTCATACTCTGACGCAAGGCAACAGAACAGTGGCCGAATATGACCGCGCTTTTACTGAATTGGTAAGGTTTGTACCTCACATGACCAACGATGAATATATGAAGGCCAGGAAGTTCGAGTGTGGGCTTCGTGGACCGATTCAAGACCGGGTCAACTTGCTTGATATGCCGACTTATGCCGAAGTATTGGACAAAGCCATTCAGGCCGAAGCTAATCTGAACCGATACCAGAGCTCGGAAGAAAACCAGCGAAAGAGGCAGAACTATGACAATCGCCGAGGACAGCTGGGCACCAAGAAGAGAACGAACATGGGCAGTACTAGTAACCTAAGGCAGGAAGGGAGTGCTAAACCGATGTGTTCGGATTGTGGGAAACAGCATTTCGGGATCTGTCGACGAACGTCTGGAGCCTGTTATGAATGTGGCGAGATGGGCCATTATGTGAGGGATTGCCCCAAAACAAAGGCTGATAACAACAAGAAAGGAGAGAATACCTCGGGTTCCGTTCAGAAGGGAAATGCTGGGAAAGGGCAGATGAGACAGGGCAGAGTGTTTGCATTGGTACCAGGAGACACTTAGAATGCTGAGGCAGTGGTGTCAGGTATGTTACTAATTTGCTCCCAAGATGCCTATGTGTTGATTGACTCGAGTTCTACTCATTCGTTTATATCTACTAAGTTTGCCGAGAAAATTAATAGAGAACTAGAGCCCCTTGATTATGTGTTGTCTGTATCTACTCCATCTGGGAGATCTATGTTTGTTGCATCCATTTACAAAGCATGTGTTGTTGTGATTGAGAATGTTGAATTGCTAGTAGATCTAATGCCTCTAGACCTAGCTCATTTTGATATTATACTGGGAATGGACTGGTTAGTTGCAAACGATGCATCTATTAATTGTGTTTCGAAAAGTGTCACACTGAGACCCCCAAACCTAGCCGAGATTATTTTCCAGGGTAAAGGGATAGTGCCCCCACTATACTTGATTTCGTCCATTAAGGCCTGTAAGTTAATTCAGAAGGGGTGTCGAGGTTACTTGTGTAGTATACTGAGCGATCAGAATGGAAATGTTAACTTAGCCGACATCCCGATTGTTAATGATTTCCCTGACGTCTTTCCGGACGAATTGCCTGGCCACTTGACCGATAGAGAAATAGAGTTTACTGTCGATATTATATCGGGAATGCAGCCGATCTCCAAACCACCTTATAGGATGGCCCCCGCTGAACTTAGAGAATTGAAACTGCAATTGCAAGAGTTGTTAGATAAGGGATTTATTAGGCCGAGCACTTTACCATGGGGAGCACCTGTTTTATTTGTTAAGAAGAAGGATGGCACACTCCGTCTTTGTATTGACTATAGAGAACTCAATAAAGTCACCATTAGGAACAAGTACCCGTTACCTAGAATTGATGATTTGCTTGATCAGTTACAAGGAGCACGAGTCTTTTCTAAGATCGACCTTCGGTCTGGTTACCATCAGCTTAAAGTTAAAGCCGAAGATGTTGAGAAGACTGCTTTTCGAGCAAGATATGGCCACTACGAGTTTTTAGTAATTCCTTTTGGAGTGACCAATGCCCCTGCTGCATTTATGGATTTAATGAACCGAATCTTCAAACCATATTTAGATGAATTTGTAGTTGTTTTCATTGATGATATATTGATCTATTCCAAGAGTGATATTGAACATGAAAACCATTTGAGACTTGCCTTACAGATTTTGAGAGAAAGGAAATTGTATGCGAAGTTTAACAAGTGTGAGTTTTGGCTTTCTACCATCTCATTTTTGGGTCATGTGATTGATGAAGAGGGTATTTCAGTAGATCCTAGCAAAGTTGAAGCCGTAGTAAATTGGCCGAGGCCGACTAATGTGTCCGAGATTCGTAGTTTTCTGGGTTTGGCAGGTTATTACAGAAAGTTTGTGAAAGATTTCTCAAGGATTGCAATTCCATTAACGCAACTGACTAAGAAGGGAACACTGTATGAATGGACTAAAGATCGGGAGTCAGCCTTCTAGGAACTGAAAACGAGGTTAATTACAGCACCAGTACTTGTACTACCATCAGGTAACGAAGAGTTTCATGTCTATAGTGATGCATCGCATAAGGGTTTGGGTTGTGTATTAATGCAAAAGGGTAAGGTTATAGCTTATGCATCTCGTCAGTTGAAACCTCATGAGAAAAACTATCCTACCCATGACTTAGAATTGGCGGCCGTGGTATTTGCTTTAAAGATTTGGCGTCACTATTTGTATGGAGCTACTTGTCAGGTTTTTACAGATCATAAGAGCTTAAAGTATCTATTCACTCAGAAGGAATTGAATTTGAGACAGAGACGGTGGCTTGAGTTGTTGAAAGACTACGATATGCAGATTCAATATCACCCCGGGAAAGCCAACAGTGTAGCCGACGCTTTGAGCAGGAAGTCAGGTGGAAATTTGGCATGTTTAACCGTGATGTCAGTAGAGCCGACTATTGTTAATGAAGTAAAGACAAGACAGATGGAGGATAACTTCCTCAAGAAAATAGCCGAGGAGATTGACACAAGGCCGAGACCAGGGTATACCATCGAGAACCAAGTACTCAGGTTTGAAGGAAGGTTATGCGTGGCCGACATCCCAGAGCTGAAGAAAAAGATTTTGCAGGAAGCTCATGGTTCTAAGTTTGCTGTCCATCCAGGGAACACCAAAATGTATCAAGATGTGAAGCAGACCTTTTGGTGGCCAAATATGAAGAGAGAAATAGCCGAATTCGTGTCCCAGTGTTTACATTGTCAGCAAGTGAAAGCAGAACATCAAAGACCAGCAGGACTTCTTCAACCTTTGCCGATTCCTGAGTGGAAATGGGAGCACATCTCCATGGATTTTGTGATTGGTTTGCCGAAAACACCTAAGGGTATGGATTCAATTTGGGTTGTTGTGGATAGGTTAACTAAGTCAGCACACTTTCTACCCGTTAAGACTACCTTCAACGCCAATCAACTTGCCTTGCTATATGTGAACGAGATTGTCAGACTTCATGGAGTGCCGATGTCAATTGTTTCAGACCGAGATCCTAAATTTGTTTCTAGATTTTGGCAGAGTCTACAGAGGGCTTTTGGAGCCGAGCTGAGATTTAGTACAGCCTTTCATCCCCAAACAGATGGGCAGACTGAGAGGACAATTCAGACGCTTGAAGATATGCTTAGACTTTGTGTATTGGACTTCCAAGGAAGTTGGGGAACACATTTGCCCTTAGTGGAATTCGCTTACAATAACAGTTATCAAGCTAGCATTGGCATGGCGCCGTATGAAGCCTTGTATGGAAGAAAATGTAGGTTGCCGATATGTTGGACCGAAGTCGGAGACAGAGCTCTGCTTGGTCCCAAATTGATTCAAGTGACAACAGAAAAGATTAAACTTATCCAACAGAGGATTAGAACTGCCCAGAGCCAACAAAAGAGCTACGCCGACCAGAGAAGGAATGAGTTAGAGTTCGAAGTTGGGAATCATGTATTCCTGAAGGTTTCACCAGTGAAAGGGGTTTCCAGATTTGGAAGGAAAGGTAAGTTAGCACCTCGCTATATTGGTCCATTTGAAATTCTTGAGAGAATTAACCCCGTTGCCTACAGGCTTGCTTTGCCGCCAGATTTGAGCCAAGTCCACAACGTGTTTCATGTTTCGATGTTGAGGAAGTACATCCGAGATCCACTACATGTAATTGATCATTCCGAGATCACAATTAATGAAGATTTGGGCTACGAGGAGAAGCCAATGAGGATTATTGACCGACCAGTGAGGCAATTGAGGAACAGATCGATACCGATGGTAAAGGTCGAATGGAAGGAGCATTATGGCACAGAAGCCACGTGGGAAAAGGAAGAGGATATGAGAATCCGTTATCCGGAGTTGTTCTGGGAACAAGGTAATCTAAGTTTGGGGACCAAACTTCCTTAAGGGGGGGATGTAACAACCCTCACCTTACTCTTGTCATACTTGCATACATTCTTGCATGGTCTTGCTTTATTATGTTAATTGGAAGGATTTGTTTGCCTTGTTTTGTTAGTATTACTTGCGTGATCTTGTCCCTTGTTCGGTGTGTGCGTAGCCGAGGTCATCTTGAGCTTAGTCCGCCTTTGAACCTTGTACTTAGAACTATTTTGAGATCTTGTTCAACCCCATCTTCACCTCGGGCATTCATTGCCGAGATGCTTCGCACTTAGTGAACCTTGTCCTTGGGCAGGTATGGCCTAGGCCGAGATGTGGCACACCCCGGCCAAGGTGTGGCACAGCTTAGTCAAGTGTCGTCCTCCCTAGCCGATGTTTTTCTATCCTGTTGCTAGATCCTTGATTCGAGCCGATGTCATCTTGTTGCCGATGTGTCTTACCCGAGCTTGCTGCATACGCTTTGTCAGAGACTTGTCTTGTCTATCAATCACCTTTTTGGAGCTGAACCAACCCGATAACGCCACGTGTCCGAGTTGATTGTTAAGGCAGCCGGCAGACCCTGAAACAAATCATTTTTCTTGTCTCAAATCTTTGTTTTAGAGAGAGAAGCTCTAGAGAGGAGGAAGAAGAGTTCTTGAGTGAGAGTAGTCTTCCAAGCTTGATCTTCGTGGCTTGAACCGTTAGATTCGAGCTTTGGGGTCCTTGATATTTGCTTTGAGTCTACACCTGAAGAACTAGGTGAGTGGTATTTCTAATAAAGCTATGTTACACTTGCTTTTGATAAATCTTGTTTTGTTTGTTTTGACGTGGGTATTTGCTAAGCATGAATAAATAGCCTTGTTTTGATTGTTATCCTCGGAAAGTCCCTCGTGCTGGAGGACTATAAACTTCCGCAGTACCATGTATAAAAGGATACGGTCCTTGTTAAATCGGGCTACGGGCCTAAGTAACACAAGTCCCTTGTATTGGAGGACTCTAAACTTTTGCAGTACTAAGTATAAAAGGATACGGTCCTTGTTAAATCGGGCTACGGGCCTAAGTAACACAAGTCCCTTGTATTGGAGGACTCTAAACTTTTGCAGTACTAAGTATAAAAGGATACGGTCCATGTTAAATCGGGCTACGGGCCTAAGTAACACAAGTCCCTTGTACTGGAGGACTCTAAACTTTCGCGGTACCAAGTGCACAAGTCCCTTGTATTGGAGGACTCTAAACTTTCGCAATACTTTTGACCAAACGATTACGGATCGTACAGCCCTTGATACTTGAATGATGAATACGGTTCATCCCTTGCTTCGCCGATGTTATGATACTTGAATGATGAATACGGTTCATCCCTTGCTTCGCCGATGTTATGATACTTGAATGATGAATACGGTTCATCCCTTGCTTCGCCGATGTTATGATACTTGAATGATGAATACGATTCATCCCTTGTTTTGCCTATGTCAGTAAACATCTTTGGATACTTGTAATATTTGATTGATGAATACGGTTCATCCCTCGTCTTGCTAAAGTTTGATGTGTTTCGTTTTGAAGGACCTCGGCTATATTCATGCAAAACCTTTATTATTAGTACCATTCACTGAGTATTTGTACTCACCCCTCTATATATATGTAGGTGATGAGTAGGACGGCGGCAACGCCTAGATCGTTTTGGATGCTTGTTTTGGATTCGTACTTATGTCGGCTTTGCTTTTGTATTTACGTCGGCGGTGCCCTGCTTTGCATGTCGACAAATCTTGAAAATCATGCTTCTTGACTTGTATTAGCTGTATTTTGTATATGTCGGCTCGAGAAGCCTTTTGATCAAGATGTAACATATATTTTACGCTGTTGTATTCAAGTTGTAAAGTTAATTGGAAATGTTTGGCATTGCTTTGATCTACGCACAGCTCTTATGGACCACTTGTATTTGATTTATCGCTTCCGCATCTGTGAGTCCCCCTATATCCATACTCTGATTGTGTTAAGTTTTGAAAAGTTGGCCTTCGGTAATTACGGATTACTGGCCATCACGGCACCAAACTACTAGGGGCGGTTTGGGGTCGTGACAATACATTATTGTTATTAACATAAAAACACTAAACTTACAAACAGAAGCAGTTGAGCTTGACCGACAAACGCAAATAGAAAATTAAACGACAAAATAAACAAAAGCCTGGCCCGTGAGGCGTTTATGACAAATATTACAAGACTTGGTATCCTTCACAGGTTCACTAAGGTTGGGGTTGGACATCCCGTTTGTCACGACCCAAACCCGCTCTTAAAAGTTTGGATCATGACCAGCCAATAACCTCTTGATTACTTGCGGCCTCAAACAGATTACAAAGAATTTATAACAACGGGGCTTGAGCGTAAGCAAATAAAATAACAGAACGTCCATTAAGCAGTGCTTATATGCCAGGATTTTAACCATCATGTCACATACAAAACGTTCACATACACAGTTTGTACATACAAGTATGAGTCATGCAGGTATATACAAGAAGTTAGCAATCTAAAAATTAAATGTTAAAAGGGTGTCCAAACAAAAGTCACCAACGACTTAACAACATTTGCCATCACAGAAAGTCCCAAAAGGCAAAAGGCTCATTTTTTTAGGCTTATCAAAGCAGGTTCCCCAAGAAGACTAATAAAGCTAACTTAGGGCTGACCTTCGGGTTGAACACCTACATAAATATATATATATATATATATAAATACAGAGTGAGCGAAGCTCAGTGAATAATAGTAAAGTAAAGAGAATCCAATGAATAGGCTTGAATTAAATGAAGACATGTGATGTAAACTCATTATTTTTCCAAAGTGCAATATTCTGAGTATCCACCATAGTCACATTATACATAGCGCTATTCATAATCACATTTTTAGAACGACCTCAAGCCCACTTATTGCGTAATGGCCTTGGGCCCACATGTTACCAAATGGCCTCGTGCCCAATCACATGTTAACAGAATGACCTCAGGCCCATATATGACAGAACGGCCTCGGGCCCAATCTCATGATATCAGTTGTTTAGAACGACCTCAGGTCCAAACATAGCTTAGCATAGAGTAGATAGAACATCGACATGTCCCCATCTCTCACATAGAATGGAATGGCCTCGGGCCTAACATAATGCGGAACGGCCTCAGGCCCAACATAATAACAGTTGTTCTGAACAATATAAGGTAGATGGAACATTGACATGTCTCCATCTCCATCGGCCTTCGGGCCATAGGTCATAAGTAATCTGTATCAAACATAACGGCCTCGAGCCCATCACTTATAACAGAAACAGAACGACCTTAGGTCCATATTACATTTGTGCATGAACATTCGCCAAGCATTTTCTCTTCATTCATTTTTCCATTTCATTCAATTTCTATTCATCTTTAAGCATTTTGGAGGGCTGAAACATACACATTAACAGATTCAAAGGGTCGAAAACATGAACATAATGCAAGTTCAAAGAGGGCATAACTTACTTTAATTTGGCATATAGAACCCTAATTTCCATATTTCCTTAGTTTCCTTCATGACTTTTCATGTTATACTTGCATAGGCTCAAATATATGCTTACATGAGTTCAAAACATGCAAAGACTCAAGATTAAATCACAATTTCTCACAATCCAACCCAAATCAAACTGAAAATAAAGGAATTAACTCTTTGATCACACAACCCAAAGATTACATGTTTATTTTTATTAGATGTGTTCAATCAAGATCATAATTTCAAAGCAAAACCAAAATTCCATTTACAAGCTCAAAGACTTGAAGTCGAGAACAAAATCAAAAGTTGTGCATGTGATGAGTTCTAAATCCAAATCAATGGGGAAAGTCCCTTGAAATCTTTAAAATCTTAAATAAGTTATAAACATGAATCTTATGAAATCATGTTATGTTCTCGCCTTATATGAAAAAATACATGTAAAAGGTTCCATAAAATCCATAAAGCTAACTCTTAATTCATGATCTTCAAGGTTTGGGAGGTAAAATCTTACCTAAAGCCTTCATTAACCCTTATTCTGGCACAATCTTGGAGAATCCAAGCTAAATCTTGAGTTTCCCTTTCAATCTGTACACTTTCCTCTTCTTCTCTTTGAGTTCTTTAGAGCTCACTCTCTCTCTCTCTCTCTCTCTCTCTCTCTCTCTCTCTCACACACACACACACACACACACACACACTATCTAGAACTCTCCCTCTCTTTCCCTCAGATATTTTCTTCCCAGGGAATGAGAATGAGAAAAATATGAGCCCAATACACTTATATCTATAATTGGCCTCATAAATATCTATATCCAAAAGCCTACTCCAATAATAAGAGCCAAGCATGGCTTACGAATCAGCCAGAATCAAATTTCAATTAAACTTTCTAGATGACTCTAAAAATTCCCATTAGTCTAACCATGTACTCCATTCCGATTTTTCGACCCATTAAAGCCATCAATTTCAGTTTCAAAGTCGTAATTATAATAGATAATTCTACAATCAACAGATCTAAATTTAAATCACACTCAAAACACGCCCAGTTAACTCATAATTTCATACCAAGCTCTTATTTAGTATTCTTAACTTAGGTTCATAGATGATTAGGATTAGGTAATCCAAGTTAAGATTAAATACTAAAGTTTCACTTAATAAATCTAATTAATTCGTTCCGAATCAAATTTTTAACAAAATTCACATAAAGTTGATCATAACTGTAAAGTCAATTTCGATTTGATTTATCGCGCCTCTAAGGCTTTCAATTTCCAGTTCAAAGGTTGTAATTTCAACAGATTTTCTCATAATCAACAGGTACAAGTTTGTAAACATATAATTCATACATTTAAACATGGAAATTCACATAAAAAACATAAGTACACATAGAATCATACATATAATAAGGGAATTAAAGCATATGAAGCATATGAGATTGTCAGGTTATTACACCGCTACTCACCTATATACATATAAAAATAGAGTGAGCGAAAGCCCAATGAATAATATCATAGTAAAGGGTTATGTAAATGAGTTCTTGTCACACCCCAAACCCAAGAATGACTGGCCGTGGCCCACAGCGCCATAGCCCAAGGCACACGTAAGCCTAAACAAGAATCCATAAACATGTTGAATAACTATACAATAGTCCAGTAATAAATAACCAAAACTCAATCCGGTGACATGCCACAATTATAAACGGTAAAACCAACAGTAATCAATACCATCCAAACTTGTGGGATATAAACAACCCTCATATCAAAATAAACCTAAATGAACCCTAATAAAAATAAAAATAAATATGTGCAAACTTGACATAACAATCTAAAACAAAATAAATGAATGTCCTAGAGGTCCATGCAATTAAGTCCCTACTACGCCATGAGTCCACTGTAAGTCCTTCTAACACCTGGAAATGATAAACAACTAAGTCAGCTGATAACTCAGTGAGTAGCAACATGGATAGTATATACAATTTTGAAAACAAGGATCAATTCAAAAATAAGATATATATCATAAAAACTGGATTGTGTAGAAGTCCCCAAACGTCCCGGGAGGGAAATCCCGTTTTGTTCATTGGGCTCACTATAGTTCAGGACTCAAAAGTCACGGTCTTGTATCTAATCTCACGTAGTGCAATGCAAGACCGATGAATCATCAAAGAGTCCAAATCCGGCAAATCGTTTTGAAAAATTGATTTTTAGAAAGAAGTGCCAAACATGGACTACTTTGCCAGATACAGAGTTGCCACCTAAATATTTTATTTTGGGGGAATTTAGGAAACCCTGACTCGTGCCAAAGGCCACGTGTCCATCATCACCAAAGTTGCCTCGGCTCGGGAACTTGGGTACGATTGGGGAAGGTCACTTCGTGAGCACCCCCGCTCGTCCGATCAAAGATCGGCCTCTACTAACCATGATATCGAGTTTTGAAAACATTATGCATTCTTATTCCGGTTATTAGCTTAGATTTACTACGTGATGCGCACAACATACAAGTATAGACTGGATCTCCTGAATTGGAACAACACATCTCATGTTTGTTTATTTTGAAAATGGTTTGATGGTGCTACCCGCAAGTAGGCTAAGATGTGGATTTGCCACCTTCGGGTGGGCTTAGAACACATGGTTTTGCCACTATCTAGTGGGCTTAAAACTCGCATTCAATGAATTGTTTCAATTCAGATAATCCAACATTCACCCACAGGCATTTAGGCAGTTATATCACATAAGCAGTTAGCCTCATGGTAAGCATGCTATCATGGAAACACTCACACTCATGCAAGGATGCTAAAGCATAAACACTTACCAAGCACTCCGAGCCAAAACAGAAACTAGTTAGTAATCAATGCAGGATCGTAGTTCATGTTAAAATAGCTAATGCAACACATGCAAAATGCAACTACAATAGGCTCGGCTATCCTAAGAATGGCATATGAGATGCTACAGCTAACACGTATTCAACTTGGAATTGAAGTACAATGCAGTTAGTATGATGCGCCGAGCCCGGTGCATGCAAAACAAATGAATGAATGCAATCATGCGAGCATAAATATGCTAATTGAAACATGCCCTAATCTAACCATCATAAGCTGGTAAATAAAAGGGAGAAACACATGGGGTTGGAAGACATACATCACACACACTCACACTTATTACAATTGTGCCTTCGCTCGGAGGGTCCGAATAAATAATACAGTCCGAATAAACAATTAACTACTCTAGCTAATTAAATATTACAAAACCCTAATTAATTAACAAATTAACTAGGAAAACAAAATAAACTAGTATGCAAATCCATGGATCGCCTCAGCTCTGTTCCGAATGATGAAAGATGCATGCATGCTCGCGTCGCCTCGTCGGAAAATTCCTCGCGATGCCCCGATTTGCCTCTGTTTGCAATTAATCCCAGAATGTTATGCAAAGTTCTAGAAGGCTGCTGATTTCTGGTTTGCCGCAACAGAGAGCAAGAAAGGGGCATGGCAAAGCATTTTCACATATGTATGCACATCTCGATCCTCGTGCCACCAATCACGCATCTCGATGCATGATGGCCGAGCAATCGAATTGCACGACTCGATGTGAAATGAATGCACATGAAAACACAACAAGACCTAAACTCCATCATGGGTAATCCAGAGTGTCGGCGACCGGGTATTGAGACACGTTTCGTCACTTTGAGTACGAAACGTCCCTCGTTTCCTGTGTTTGGGCTAACTCCTATCCCAAACACAATGCAATGAGATGGCATACACAATGTGACTAACATGCAACCTAGTATACGCAATGCAATGGACTAAAATGGCATACATAATGCACGAGCTATATGGCATACACAATGCACATATACGAAGATGGACATACACAAAGGCATAATCAAAGCATACACAATGCAGTGGTCAAACATGTAACAACATGAACCAAATGGCATACACAATGCAAGGTGGACTTACACCAATATGAGTGGACCTCAGCCACCTCACATCAGTGGCCATATGACGGAAATGAGACAATCGTGATACATGCAAACATGCACGGATGCAAAGGGCCGATCCTAAGGCGCAACATGCAACTCTAACTAAGCATGGAAAAGGATGAAGTATGGCATGCAAACACACATTACACAGCTCTGAAATAGCATGAAAGATGATCCCGAAACATGTGAATATGTCACACAATGCATGCTAGATGGCCCGGGTACCGAAACTAGTGAAGCGGGTTACACTAGAGGTACACAAAGCAATGCACCAATGGAAAAACCAACCCCAAATAGACCCTAGGCAGGTCTGAAACAGTGGGGAAATGGCCTAAAATGATGGCTCGGAATGCAAAGAAATGGAGCTCATTCAATGGTCGGTAAATGAGGCATACAAGCCCGACTCTCAAACGCATTTAAAGAATACAAAATATGGGAATATGGCATTCACATAAGTTCTGAAATATGATTTATAATGGCCCCAAAACAAGAAAACATCTCAGTATATGCAGGTAATGGACCTCAAAACTCAAAGCATTGAACTACAAGCATGAAAAACAAAGCATCATTCGACCATGAGACCCAAAAATAGAGCTAAGGCAATCCAAAATATGCACAAAATTAGTTTAAGGCATGGCCAAAAAGTGCTAAAATCAAGGGTCAACAAAGCATGCAAAGAAAGCTAGTGAACCATGAGTTGTACTACAACTATATGAAGCATATGAGAGATCACCAAACCAGTGAAAAATAGAAGTATGCCATGCCAAAATATGCCCAAAAATCCACTGAAACTCAGTCAATGCATGCAAGAATGAGAGGCTCCTTTGGAAGGCCATGCAAGGGGTTATTCTACACATGTATGATGGACACATAAAATGAAAAAACCACCTCTAGAAAGAGGTTATGAGGGTCCTAAAACCCAGCAAAAAGGTCCTAAAATTAGTCTAGGAAGCATGCAAGTGAAAGCCCCTTTGAAAGGCCTTGAATAGGATTGTTCTACACATGCATAATAGACACTTTATATGGCAAAATGGGCTCTGGATAGAGCCTATGCAGACCTTAAAACTCACCAAATAGGGCCTGAAATATGGCTTTGAAGCATGCAAGTAGGAGCCCCTTTGTAAGGCCAACAAAGCTAGTAAAGAGAACAAGGGGTGAGAGGGTCACCCCTCTCTGATTTTGAGGCTCAAAGACACATGTTAGCCACTCAAAATCCACTGGATTTCAGTGGCTAAAAGGCCAAACCAAGGCTGACACAAATGCTCTAAAGCATAGCTGAAAACATGAGGAAATGAAGCATGCAAGGGGGTAGATGACCCCCAACAGAAAAATGGTCTTAAATAAACATGTTTAAAATATCAAAACAAGAATTTTTTCAGTTTATGACAAAGCCTAAATATGCATGAAAATAGAGCTAAACTATGAAGCAAAATAATGTCAAAAAGAGGGAAATGGAGTGTTACCCTTGTAGCCGAAGGAACCAGCAACTTCTGGACCAAGATATCAAGTCTTCAACCTCTGAAAATGAGCTCCAAGGTGCTTGGATGGATGATGGAGAGGTTAGGCTAAGAGGTGTAGTGTAAATGGCCAAGAACAAGGGTCTTTTGAACATAAGAGAGAGAGATATAGAGAGGTGTATATATGTATGCCTCAGCAATTTTTATGAACCCTAGCAATGGAAGAGGGCCCTTCCCTTTATAGAGGAGAAGGTCTAAAGCTTCGCAAAGAAGCTTAAAAGCTAGCTTAAACATCCTCTATACACGTGTATGGAGGATGCATTCTGAGGCTTCCAGCTGGCACAGCTGGCTTCAACTCAATGAGACAAAAAAGTAGAAAGCTGGCCGACCAGTCTCGGTGGTCGGCCGACCACTCCCCCTGGTCGGCCGACTAGGGGTCAAAAGGGTCAAGAAGAAAAGGTGGTCGGCCTACCCATATTGGTGGCCTGCTAGGTGAATGCAACTCAGTGGTATGGTGGGAGACCAGAAATTATGGCTCAAAGGTGAGGGAGAGCAAGGGGTCAAAAGGGTCAATCATCAAAGGAGGTCGGCCTACCCATATTGGTGGTCTCCCAGGTGAATGCAACTCAGTGGTGGTATGGGAGACTAGAAATTGTGGCCCAAAAGTGAGGGAGACCAACATCCCGACAAGAAAACTGGCTGGAGGAGAGAGAAAAGTGGTCTCCAAGGAGAAAGCTGGTCTCCAAGAAGAAAAGGTGGTCTCCCACCCTTGTACCACCTTCCTAACAAAGAAACTAGGGTCCATGCCAAAAATGAACCCACACCGATGCAAAACGAAGGTTCGGGGGCCAAAACGCGCAGTCGGGTGCCTCGAAAATAGGCTGTTAGGCACTGGAGGTGGCGTGCGACCACAAAGGTAGTCTCCCAGGCCACAGTGTCCCTCTAAGGAGAGGAAACATGGTGTGTGCCAAAAACCAGAGCAAATGGAGGTAGTTAAGCGATCCCGAACCGAGGCACACGACCGACGGCTCTGAAAACTGAAAACTGGTCTCCAAACGGGAAAAATGGCCTACGACCACGGAACGTAGCCTACGGCCACTGAGAGATGGTCTACGAGACCTCTCCCTCCCTTCAGAAAGAGAAAAACGAGAAAATGGGACCTGGTTCGTAAACGGAGGCAAGGCACGAAAAGGTTCCGAAGCCCAGAGGCAAGGCTCTCAGCCGAGACTTTGCAACCTCAAAACGAGCACAATATGCAACATCACCGAGCGCTCAGTTGGTGACGTCTGAGTCTTAAGGTCGGTCAAAAATGGGGCGTCTACAGATTGGCATACACTTTTGATAAAGATATTCTGTTTCACAAAGAAAATTCCACAGTTCAACAGTTAAAATACTCATGTGTCTCAAGAACATTACAAATGACATTTTTTACATAAAACAGATTACAACATGAACACTAATAATTTTCTGGGTACCAAGAATAACAAGTAACATGCCACATAGTTCTCAAGGCAATAAGCCCATTGCATCCAATATCGAAGCGAAAGTCATCCTCGGGGTGGCAACCCGAGCCTTTTCTCTAAGACGATCTAATTGAAGGTCACCTAGCCCAACCCAGGTCTTTTCCTTACAATCATTGAGCACTAGAGTCATCATGACCCAACCCGGATCTTTTCCAAGTGGCTAGAGTCACCACACACAGTGGAATAATTTCCTTGTACCAAATATACAGATGGTCCCAATAATCAATATAATTCAGTTTCGCAAAACATGGTAGTTCACCATTATAAACATGAGACCATAACAAATAGTTTACAGTATGCCAGGTTTACACGTGTTTTAGAAATAATTTAATTCCATTGATACTATAATAATTTATCAAAACAGTTTAGTCCTGAAACAATAATTCAATTTTCCAACAATTTAGGGTAGGGGAACATTTATAAAAATATGTTGCATGCAACTACTCACCTGAAAATGGAACAATGTAATCCTCGAATAGAGTATAAGAGTCCAACTAGTGCCCTGAACAAAGTATGAAAACTATATGTCACTACTAATTTAAAATACTAAAGAATAAGAACTAAGTAACCCCAAACTAAAGTGCACTAACACAGCTTAACCCAACTCACTGTTACTCTTAAATATTACCTAAGCTCATGTTCTTCAAGGTCTAAAATCACTCCAGACATGGGTTCAAATCGAAACTTAATTAAAAGTAACTTTAAAATAAAACACAATTTTAAACAAGCTTTCCCAATCTATTCGCTAACTTTGAAAATTACAAAACCAACTCCACACTATTCAACAAATTCCAAAACCCTCTAGATAACAACTAATATATCCTAAGTTTCCAACCCAAATGGTTTCACTTGATTTGCTTATCAAAATAATTATTTACAATTAATTATATCCAAACAGGTTATTTTCTGCAGCACTTTAAAGAAATTAATAGTTCTCTTAGTATACACGAGCAATCAACGCAAGGCCAAAATGTAAGAAACTAGACTCGTAACCGGTTCTAATGACACAAATTTGACAATTTTCATATTTATACCCAAAGAGAACAACACTTTCGAATTTACTGTTTTACACCAGTTTTCTGGACAGATTTGAACGCATCAGTTTATATAGATTTGGGCTCCCAAAAATTCTGAGAAAATTTTGATATGCAATTCAATATGTAATTAATCTATTGTAAACATTTCAGTACAAAATTCATCCGTTTGGTATGATTTCTTGATTTTTAAAGTTTGTGACTCTGTGCAGAATTTTTAAACTTAGAATTATACCCATTCTTTATACACAATTTATTTCCTCAGGCTTCTAAATAGTGTATATATATACAAAATACATGAACCTAAAACCTCTCCATCAATGAACTAAATAATAATGAAGTAAGGATATAGAACAAAAACAAAAGGAAGAAGAGAGATAAAAACCTGCCACACACCCAAAAATCCTTCCATGTTTGCAACCCTTTTCTTTTCTTCTTCTATTCTCTCAACCTCTCTCTCTCTCTCCCGTGGCTACTGCTGCTGCTGCTGTATAAATTGTGTTAGGCTGCTGCTGTATAAATTGTGTTAGGCTGCTGCTGTATAAATTGTGTTAGGCAATCTAGGGTTCCTATACATATATCTAACCAAAAGGCTCTAGTTTATTATCTTTTGTTTTATTATTATTTTTTTAAATAATAAATCTTGCCTCTAAATTAAAGACTTTCACTATAAATTTATTTTAGGTTTGAAAATTAATTAAAAGACCCTCCAAATATTTAATTTTCACTTTAAGATTCAACATCAAAATATTTGAGATTGTGAAATTATTATTATTTAATTATTTACTTGATTTGTATATTCGGGTTGTCACATTCTCTCTCTCTCTCTCTCTCTCTCTCTCCCCCCCTCCCTAAAAGAAAAGTTTTGTCCTTGAAACTAACCTGAGTAAATCATGAGAATAGATGTGGGTACTTCCTGCGCATCTCGTCCTCACGTTCCCAAGTCGCCTCTTCAACTAGATGATTACGTCACAATACCTTAACCAATTTAATGGCCTTTGTACGCAATATTTTCTCTTTTGAATCCAAAATTTGAATAGGCTTCTCCTCATACGAAATATCCTCTCTAATTTGAAACGGCTCACAATCTATCAAATGTGACAAACTGTGCTCATATTTCCTCAGGATAGACACGTGAAACTCATTATGCACTCTTGCCAACCTAGGGGGTAAAGCAACATGATATGTAACCTCACCAACCTTCTCCAACACCTCAAATGGGCCAATGTATCAAGGACTCAACTTTTCTTTCTTTCCAAACCTGATGATTCCTTTCCATGGTGATACTTTCAAGAATACCATATCCCCCACATGAAACTCTAAATCTCTCCTATGATGATTAGCATTACTTTTTTTTGTCTACTTTGAGCAGTTAATAATCTTTCTCTGATGGTAATAATTTTCTGTGTTGCATCCTCCACGAAATCAGGTCCCAACATTTGCCTCTCACCAACCTCATACCAACACAAAGGAGACCTACACTTCCTCTCATACAAAGCCTCATAAGGAGCTACTCCTAAACTAGAATGATAACTATTATTATACGCAAACTCCATGAGCGGCCAATAATTATCCCAATTACCTCTCCACTCCAAAGCACAAGCCCTCAACATATCCTCAAGAGTTTGAATAGTTCCCTCTGATTGCCCATCTATCTGATGGTGATAAGTTGAACTAAAATCTAACCTTGTACCCATAGCTGACTATAACGCACCCCAAAACTTAGACACAAAACGAGGGTCCCGATCTAACACTATTGACATAGGTGCACCATGCAATCTAACAATCTCCTTCACATATAGCTGTGCATATCGAGCTAGAGAATCGTTCATCCGTACTACAATAAAATGAGCTGACTTGGTTAATCTATCAACAACTTCCCAAACTACATCATGATTATTACTGGTACGAGGTAACCCACACACAAAGTCCATGGTAATATGATCCCATTTCCACTCTAGTATAAGTAAGGGTTGTAGTTTCCCCGCGGATTTCTGATGTTCTGTTTTAACCTATTGACACACCAAACACTGAGCCACAAATTTTACAATATCTCAATTCATACCATTTCACTACAAATGTTCATGAAGATCTCGATACATCTTAGTGCTTCTAGGATGAATGTTGTAACTAGAGCTATGTGTCTCTGTCATAATCTCCTTCCTCAAATCACCACAAGTAGGAACACAAATTCAGCTACGGAATCTAACCAACCCATCATCACTAACCACAAAGTCTACATGCTTACCCTCTACCTTCTCTCCTTTAATACGCTCACACTGGGGGTCAATCTTCTAAGCCAAACGAATATGTTCTCTCAAGGTTGGCTAAACTGTCAATTGACTACAATAAGCCTTATCACCAGGCGTAACAACATCAAGCCTCAAACGTCTCTTGTCTTCCACCAAACAACTCACAATATACAAAGCAGCTACATCTCTAACGGCGACCTTCCTACTCAAGGAATCTGCCACCACATTTGCCTTTCCCGGATGACACAAAATATTCACATCGTAATCTTTTAGCAACTCAAGCCATCCTCTTTGCCTCAAATTTCGTTCCTTCTGTGTGAAAAAATACTTCAAACTCTTACGATCAGTGTAAATCTCACATGACTCTCCATACAAATAATGTCGCCAGATCTTAAGAGAGAAAATCACTGCTGCTAACTCCAAGTTATGTGTAGGATAATTTCTCTCATGTACTTTCAACTGTTGTGATGCATAAGCTACCACCCTTCCATGCTGCATGAGCACATATCCTAAACCTTACCGTGAAGCATCACTATAAATCACAAAACCACGCCCATCTGTCGGTAAGGTAAGGATTAGAGCTGATGTCAACCTCTGTTTAAACTCTTGGAATCTACGCTCACAATCATCATTCCACTCAAACTTTACCCTTTTCCTAGTGAGATTGGTAAGTGGCAAAGCAATACGGGAGAATCCTTCCACAAACCGTCTATAATATCCAACAAGCCCTAGAAAGCTACGTACCTCTGTCACAGAAGTAGGTCATGGCCAATCAACAATTGCTGCCACTTTCATGCTATCCACAAATACCCCATCTTTACTAACCACATGACCCAAAAAGGATACACTACTCAACCAGAATTCACGCTTCTTAAATTTTGCATACAGTCTCTTCTCCCTAAGGGTCTGCAGTACTACCCTCAAATGTTGTTCATGTTCCTCCTTACTCCTCGAATAAATTAGGATGTCATCAATAAACACTACCACAAATTTATCTAGCTGGGGTTTAAATACTATGTTCATCAAATCCATGAATGCATCTAGTGCATTTGTGAGACCAAAAGGCATCACCAAGCACTCATAATGCCCATAACAGGTTCTAAAAGCGGTCTTAGGAACATCCTCATCCCTTACCTTCAACTGGTGATAGCCTGACCTCAAGTCCATCTTAGAGAATACCTAAGCTCCCTGTAATTGCTCAAATAGGTCATCGATACATAGCAAAGGACACCTATTCTTCATTGTGACTTTGTTCAATTTCCAATAGTTAATACACAACCTCATATACCTATCATTCTTCTTCACAAACAACAAAAGTGCTCCCCAAGGTGAAACACCAGGCCTAATAAAACCTTTGACTAACAATTCCTATAACTGAATTTGTAACTTCCCCAACTCTAATGGTGCCATTGTATAGGGCGCTTTAGAGATAGGTTCTGTATTAGGGACCAAGTCAACGGAAAATTCTATCTCACGATTTGGGGGAAGACTAGGTAGATCCTCTGAAAAAACATCAACAAATTCCCTCACTACAAGCAACTCCTTTAACTTTTGCTCTGGTTGTTCAGTACTCACCACACAACTAAATAACCATAACACCCTATTCTCAACATTCGGTTAGCCTGAAGGGAATAAATAAAATTGATAGAAGTACCTTTCCTATCTCCTTGAAAAAAAAAAACTCATGTTATCCCACCATAGCAAAAACTACCCTCTTTCTAAAATAATCAACAGAGACATGATGCTTTGTCAACCAATCCATCACCAAAATCACATAAAAATCCTTCATCTCTTAAGAAATCAAATCCACTGCAAAAATGCTACCTTCCATCTTTATCTCACAAGATCTACACACATCTTCCAACACTACTGTTTCTTCTAATGGAGTAGACACGGTAATACAAACATCAAAGGGTCACAAGGAATAAACAATCCGTGTAGATATCTAGGTGCCAACTCTTAACCTTCAAAATGAAATTAAGAAAAATTCAACACAAGTTTAAGCAAAACTAACTAAACCACACACTACTAAGAACTATAGGGACTCGTACCTCGTCTAAATGATGAAATGCAAGATATGTAACTCAATAAACCTACAGCTCTGATACCACAATTGTCACACCCCAAACCTGGGTATGACCAGCCGTGGCCCACAGGGCCTTAGCCCAAGGCACACGTAAGCCTAAACACGAATCTATGAACACATTGAATAACTATACGATAGTCCAGTAATAAATAACCAAAACTCAATCCAGTGACATGCCACAATTATAAATAGCAAAACCAACTATAATCAATACCATCCAAACTTATGGGATATAAACAACCCATATATCAAAATAATCCTAAATGAACCCCAATAAAAATAAAAATAAATATGCATAAACTTGACTTAACAATCTAAAACAAAATAAATGAATGTCCTAGAGGTCCATGCAATTGAGTCCCCACTGCGCCATGAGTTCACTCTAAGTCCTTTTAACACCTGAAAATGATAAACAACTAAGTCAGCTGATAGCTCAGTGAGTAGCAACATGGATAGTATATACAGTTTTGAAAACAACAATCAGTTTAAAAATAAGATATATATCACAGAAACTAGATTCGCATACACTTTTGGTAAAGATAATCTGTTTCAAAAAAAAAAGTTCTACAGTTCAACAGTTAAAATATTTATGTCTCTCAAGAACCTGACAAATGACATTTTGCACTTAAAATAGATTACAACATGAATACCAATAATTTTCTAGGTACCAAGAATAACAAGTAACATGCCAAACAGTTCTCAAGGCAATAAGCCCATCGGATCCAATATCGAAGCAAGAGTCATCCTGGGGGTGGCAACCCGTGCCTTTTCTCTAAGACGATCCAATTGAAGGTCACCTAGCCCAACCCAGGTCATTTCCTTACTATTGTTGAGCACTAGAGTTATCATGGCCCAACCCGGATCTTTTCCCTAGTGGCCGGACTCACCACACACAATGGAATAATTTCCCTAGACTAAATATATAGATAGTCCCAATAATTAATACAATTTAGTTTCGCAAAACATAGTATTTCACCATTATAAACATGAGACCATAACAAATAGTTTACAGTATGCCAGGTTTACACATGTTTTAGAAATAATTTAATTCCATTGATACTATAATAATTTATGAAAACAGTTTAGTTCTGAAACAACAATTCAATTTTCGAACAATTCAGGGTAGGGGAACATTTATAAAAATATGTACAATTCAATTTTACAACAATTCACCTAAAAACGAAACAATGTAATCCTCGAATAGAGTATAAGAGTCTAACTAGCGCCCTGAACCAAGTATGAAAATTACACGTCGCTACTAATTTAAAAATACTAAAGAACAAGAACTAAGTAGCCCAAACCAAAGCGCACTGACACGGCTCAACCTAACTCACCGTTACTCTTAAATATTACCTAAGCTCGTGTTCTTCAAGATCTAAAATCACCCAACACATGGGTTCAAATTGAAACTTAATTAAAAGTAACTTTAAAATAAAACATAATTTTAAACAAACTTTCCCAATCTATTCGTTTACTTTGAAAATTACAAAACCCACACCACATTGTTCGAAAAATTCCAAAACCTTCCAGATAACAACTAATACATAAACCTACAACCTCTCCATCAATGAACTAAATAATAATAGAGTAAGCATAAAGAACAAAAACAAAAGGAATAAGAGAGATAAAGACCTTCCACACACCCAAAAATCCATCCTTGCTTGCAACCCTTTTCTTTTCTTCTTCTTTTCTCTCAACTTCTCTCTCTCTCCCGTGGCTGTTGCTCCTGCTGTATAAATTGTATTAGGCTGATGCTGTATAAATTGTGTTAGGCAACCTAGGGTTCCTATATATATATATATATATATCTAACCAAAAGGCTCTAGTTTAATATCTTTTGTTGTATTATTTTCTTTTTAAAATAATAAATCTTGCCTCTAAATTAAAGACTTTCACCATAAATTTATTTTAGGTTTCAAAATTAATTAAAAGACCCTCCAAATATTTAATTTGCACTTGAAGATTCACCATTAAAATATTTGAGATTGTAAAATTATTATTATTTAATTATTTACTTGATTTGTATATTCGGGTTCTCACAGTTCTAGTAATTGACATAAGCATTTCTATATCATAACCAATTCATCATGGATTGACCTTGGGTCCAACAAATGATAGAACGACCTTAGGTCCAACGTATAACATATGTACATAGCAGAATTGATCATATCATAACAGAATGACCGCAGGTCTAATCATTTACGGTTGTAATGACCATTCGATCAACTCATAGTGTGATAACCCTGTTTTACGTTATGTTAATTAATCTTAATTGTGAGTGTGACTATGTGCCTGACATGATTTTGAGTGTCAATTATATGCTTATAGGTAGTTTTGAATTTCTATCTGTTCACCGTAGGAAAATCTGTTCGACTTTCTGCTATAAGATCAAATTGAAGGCCATAAAGGCAATAGAAACTGAAATTGACCATTTTTTTGCACTTAGCCTGATTTTTAGAGCCTACGGTGAGATTTAATTAAAAATTGATTCGGATCAAAATGACTAGATTAAACTAATTGAATTATGCACAATTAATTAGCCTTAATCAAGTTTGATTAGGCAAGCATATATAAGAGCTTAATTACACTCATACTCATTTTCTTTTCAGCTCATTTCCTTAACTTGGCTGGAAATACACTCTAGAGAGATAGAGAGAGAGAGAGAGAGAGAGAAGGAGCACAAAATTGGAGGTTTGAACTAAAAGCTTGGGAATTTGGTAGTTAGGCTCAAGAATTAGCTATAATGAAAAGGGTTGAATCTTCTAGGTGAGTAATTGAACTCAAATTCATGAGTTTAAGTTCATAACTAAGTGAATTCAAAGTATATGTGAAGTTAAATATATGAATTAAGCTAAGCTTGGTAAATTCGAGATCATTGGATGCATGCATGTGAGAATTGGCCATAATTTTGCAATTTTGAATGTAAAGCATGTTGATCATGTTGTTTTGAGGGTTGTTTGACACATGCATTCAAGAATTTCCATGCATTGAAGCTTAATTTCAAGCCTTGAAGCTTGTCTACGCAAGATACAAAACATAGCATGTGTAGATATAATATGGTTTGAAATTTGTTAAATCCATGGAATTTTGAACGATGGTTGTGAGTTATCTTCAAAAATATGTTTTTGGGAGCGTGCCTGCATATTTGAGTCTATTAAACATGAATTGGACCTTTGGAATTGTGATTTGAATTTCAAACAGAATTCTAAAAAACGCAGAAATCGACCTCATTACTCGAGCGAATGAGTTACCGCTCGAGTGGAAAATGAAGGCAACCAGAAGTTTTACAAAGATTTACACAGTGGCTCAAGTGTCGAACCTTGTGCTCGAGCAAACCTTGTTTTGTAAGGCTTCTTGCTCGAGCGTCAGAAGTCTCGCTCGAGCGTAAAATGCATGCAAAGTTTTACAGGCCGCTCGAGCGACTAAAGCTGTGCTCGAGTGGAGAGCCCTATTTGAGAAATTTTGAAAAATTATTTTTGTGTTCTATTTTACATTCCCTTTCACTCCTAAGCACTCTTAAGCATGCATTGAACATTGCAAATGAACTAAGGGGTTAAGAAAGAGGCCTAACTAATAAGTTGAGAACGGATTGAATTGTTTGTGACCCAATGTGTTATGAAATGTGTAGGGTCAAGCACGAGGGCAAATCCATTGACAGTTCGTTGTGAGTAATATCTTAGTAAAGATATTTTCAAGTATGTTACTTTCCAACTGCTACTTCCGTTTAAGCTTCATGGATTTGTTGGTTTGAATTATGAATGAGTATGCTTTATGTCAAATTTTTGTATAAGGTCTGTGAAGAACATGAATTGAGCCTGAGGCTGTTTGTCATACTTGGGCCTAAAGTTGTTTGATATATTTGATAAGGCTATAAATAGGCCTAAGACAGTCTGAATACAGATGCATTGGACCTAAAGCCTTTTGAATATGATCGCGAATGTGAAATGCACATATACATGAATATGAAAATAATGGGCCAAAGGCCGTTTGATACGATGATTGGGCCTGATGCTGTTTGATATGAATGAATTGGGCCCGAGGCCGCTTGATATAATGGGATAGAGGCCGTGTGATATGTTTGGGCTTTAGGCCATTTGGCACATTTGATACGAATATGAATGTGCCTAAGGCCATTTGTTGTGTTTGACAAGGATGATACCTATTAGAGAATTTCGTTCATATAACCTTTTTACTTTGGTATTATTCACTGGGCTTTTGCTCACTCTTATTTATATGTATGTAGGTGAGCAAAGGGATGTCTAACCCCAGTCACAGTGAAGAATGTGAGAGGAGTCCAAGTTTTTGTGGATGTCAACCTGAACGTCTCACGCACGAGACTTTGTTTTGTTCTTTTGGTTCACCCCTTTTCTGCTATTTTGGTGAATCTATTAGATCACCTATGTATATAGACCTTTTGTTCAGCTAGCCATATGTTTGTATGATCCTGGATAAACAAGATGTTTATTTTGGTTCTTGGTGTGAGTTATTATTACATATGTGGAAATTGTTTTGGTATGCCATGTAAGCACAACTCAATGGACAAAATTTTTAGGACTACTTCCGTTTATCCCCTTTACTATTATATTGTGTGTTTGGTTTTGTCTGAGGTCGTAGGTAATCTTATGATTACTAGCCGGTTATGATTTTAACCTACATGGGCTAGTTCGGGTCATGACCTCTAGCAAGTAATCAAACTTATCAGATGTTTAAAACAACCTTGGGTCCATTTCAATTACACAGAATAACCTTGGGTCCAATTCAAATATATAGAACGACCTTGGGTCCATCATACACATTCGTGTCACATCAATAACATTTACATATATCTTATCGATCAAACGAAAAGAAACTCATTCTCACTTGCAAAACCACAGTCTCGGAAAAGCTTACCACATTAGGACATTCAAAAAATAAAGTAAGAAAATATCTTTACTAAGATATTACTCACAGTGATTTGGTTGTTGATTCGTCCTTGCAGATGATCCTACATAATACATCAACATACAAACGTTGAATTACATTGCTTAACCGGATTGTTCTTTAACTTATTCAATTCTCTTAGGCTTTATTCTAACCCTCTAATTCATTAAGGATGTTCAATTCTTGCCTAAGAATGCTCAGAAAGGAATGAGAATGCACATTTGATCAGAATATGTCTTTTAAAAATATACTGAAACAGAGCATTCGCTAGAGCGCAACATTGGTCACTTGAGTGGACCACTTGATCTACAGAAGTACTAGATGTTCCAAATGTAGGCTCGATGTTCCCCCAAGCCAAGGTGCAAAATAAAAGGCAGTTGCTCGAGTAGTGACTTGGTTGCTCAAGCTAACTGTAATTCTCTGCAAAAATATTGGATGCATGAAATGTGTCCTTCAGTGACAAATTGTTCGCTTAAGCAGTGAGACAGAATTCTGGAATTTCCAATATAGAGTTGAGCTTCAAAGCTTATGTTCCAAATATGGATTCATGCATGATGCAACCCAAAACCATGAAACCCTTCAAAAACATGAGTACATGGCCAACTACCACGTAAAACTTCATGATTATGCAAAATTGAAACTTAAAACTTCATAATTGATACGAAAACTCACATACAAACATTAATTATTTCCAAACTCTTTTCCAAAGCTCCAAAAACATGCAATTCACTTTCAAAACTTTGTGAACCATGCATGTATGTACAATTCATCTTCTACAGTCAACATGGAAGTCAAAATCATATCCAAAAAAGATGAAATTCAACAAAACTATGCATGCATGTATGAATTGACTTTAAATTCAACAATCCTAGCTCAATTCTTGTGCTCAATCCCATAATCCTCTCCAATTCACATATGAAATAACTTAAACTGACAAATTAAGGGTCAAAAACTAACCTAAGATCTTCAATTGAACTTAATCTAGCAATAATATTGAGTTCTTCATCGCAATTCACAAGCCTCCTAGCCAAATCCCCAACGTTGAGCCCTATATTTCTCTACAAAATGATCTTCCTCTCTCTCTCGAGCTCCAATAGATTTTGAGTGCAAAATAATGAGCTTAATCTCATCTTAACATATATATATATATATATATATAGGTTGGATTAGCTTAATTCATTAATCAAAGCTTAGGCTAATTAATTAAAGCTCAGATTATTTTATCCTAGGCCTAATTTAATTGATTTTAATCTAATTAATTTAGACTGAATCAAATTATAATCAAACTCCTCATTAGGTTCTAAAAAATATGTTGATCACAATGAATTAGCCAGTTTCAGTTTTTGATGCCATTAATGCCTTCAATTTTTAGATCAAAGTAGAAATCGTAATAGATTTTCCGACAATCAACAAATATAAAGTCGAAAACATATTTATCACTCAAATTCATACTTAGCACGTAAGTACATCCACAATTAAGGTATGAAAAGCATAATACAAAATGGGATTGTCACAGTCTTCCCCCTTTTAAGAAGTTTGCTCTTCCAAACTTGTGTTACCTTGAGTTGAAAACAACTCAGGGTACCTTTGCCTCATTTCATCTTCTTTTTCCTAAGTCACTTCCGTGCCATAGTGTTCCTTTCATTCCACTTTCACCATAGGAATTGATTTTTCCTCAACTGCTTGACTTGTTGATCGATAATCTAAATTAGCTTTTCTACATAGATCATTTCATCATCAAGAGCTATTCGGTGATGGTAAAAAACATGGAATGCATCTCGGAGATAGCCTCTCAACATCAACACATAAACTGTCACACCCCAAATCCGGGCATGACCGGCCGTGGCCCACAGGGACTTAGCCCAAGGCACACGTAAGCCTAAACACGAATCCAATCACATTGAACAACTGAACAATAGTCCAATAATAAATAACCAAAACTCAATCCAGACATGTCACAATTATAAACGGCAAAATCAACCGCAATCAAAAACCATCCAAACTTATGGGATATAGACAACCCACATATCAAAAATAATCCTAAATGAACTTCGATAAGAATAAATATAAATATGCACAAGCTTGACATAACACTCTAAACTAAAGGAATGCCCTAGAGGTCCATGCAATTGAGTCCCCGTTATGCCATGAGTCCACTCTAAGTCCTTCTAACACCTGGAAGTGATAAAAACTAAGTCAGCTGATAGCTCAGTGAGTAGCAACATCGATAGTAAATACAGTTTTGAAAACAAGGATAAATTTCAAAATAAGATATATATCACAGAAACTAGATTGGCATACAGTTTGGTAAATACAATCTGTTTCAAAAGAAGGTTCCACAGTTCAACACTTAAAATACTCATGTCTCGCAAGAACATGATAAACAACATTTTCCACTTAAAACAGATTATAACATGAACACCAATAATTTTCTGGGTACCAATAAAAACAAATAATCTGCCACACATTTCTCAGGCTATAAGCCCCGTTGGATCCAATACCGAACTAAGAGTCATCCTCAGGGTGGCACCTGGGCCTTTTCTCAAAGACGATCCGATTGAAGGTCACCTAGTTGTTTTTAAAGGTCTTTTCCTTACAATCGTTGAGCACTAGAGTCATCACGGCCTAACCCGGATCTGTTCCCTAGTGGCTAGAGTCACCACACACAGTGGAATAATTTCCCTGGACTAAATACACACATGGTCCCAATAATCAATATACATCAGTTTCGCAAAACATGGTAGTTCATCATTATAAACATGCGACCAAAACAAATAGTTTACAGTATGCCAAGTTCACACATGTTTCAGAAATAATTTGATTCAATTGATAATATAATAATTTATCAAAACAGTTTCATCATGAAACAACAATTTAATTTTCCAACAGTTCAGGGTAGGGGAACATTTATAAAAATACGTAGCATGAAACTACTCACCTGAAAACGAAATAATATAATCCTCGTATAGAGTGTAAAAGTCCAACTAGTGCCCTGAACCAAGTATAAAAACTACACGTCACAACTAATTTAAAAATATTAAAGAATACGAACTAAGTAACCCCAAACTAAAGCGCACTAACACGGCTCAACCCAACTCACCGTTACTCTTAAATATTACCTAAGTTAATGTTCTTCAAGGTCTAAAATCACCCAAGACATAGGTTCCGATCGAAACTTAATTAATTGTGACTTTAAGATAAAACAGAATTTCAAGCAAGCCTTCCCAACCAATTCACTAACTTTGAAAATTACAAAACCCACTCCACGCTATTCGAAAAATTCCAATAACCTCCAGATATGATCTAATATATCCTAAGTTTCAAACCCAATTGGTTTCACTTGATTTGCTTATCAAAATAATTTTCTACAATTTATTATATCCAAACAGGTTGTTTTCTGCAGCACTTCAAAGAAATTGACGGTTCTCTTAATATACACGAGCAATCAATGCAAGGCCAAAAACATACGAAACTAGTCTCGTAACCGGTTCTAATGACACTAATTTGATAGTTTTTGGATTTATACCCAAAGAGAACAACACTCCCGAATTTACTGTTTTGGACTGGTTTCCTGGACAGATTTGAATTCCTCAATTTATATGGATTTGGATTCCCAAAAATTATGAAAAAAATCAGATATACAATTCAATATGTAATTAATCTACTGTAAAAATTTCAGATTAAAATTCATCCGTTTGATATGGTTTCTTGATTTTTAAAGTTCGTGATTATGCACAGAATTTTTAACTAAGAATAATACCCAATCTTTATACATGAATTTAACTCCTCAAATTTCTTAACAGTATATATATATACAAAATATATAAACCTACAACCTCCATGAATGAGTAAAATAATAATAGAATAAGGATGAAGAACAAAGAAAGAAGAGAAGAAAACCTAGGAGGCCACACAGCACAACACACCCAAGGCTCTCCTTCTTGGCTACAACAATAATCTTGATGATTGAAAAACCCCTCTCTTTCCTTCATAAACCCACGGCTGCTAGGGCTGCTAGTGTTGTGGAAAACAATTATAACAAGAGTTAGGGTTTGTGTTTATTTTATTTTATACTAGTGGTGGGCACACTTTGGTCAAATAGATAGATAAATATACAAAATACATATATAAGTTACATGCAACTCAAATGGTAAGAGCCTAACTTATTAATTTTATGGTCTAGAGTTCAAGTCACACCCTCTTCTCTAATTTTTTTTTTTTTAATAATAAATCTTGCTTCTAAATCAATGACTTTCACCATAAATTTATTTTAGGTTTAAAAATTAATTAAAGGATCCTCCAATAATATTTAATTTGCACCTTAGAATTCACCACCAAAATATTTGAGATTGTAATATTATTATTTAATTATTTACTTAATTTTTATATTCGGGTTCTCACATTCTCCCCTCCTAAAAAAAAGTTTCGTCCTCGAAACTAACCTGAGTAAATCATGAGAATAGATGTGGATACTTCTCTCTCATCCTCGCGTTTCGCCTCTTCAACTAGATGATTACGCCGCAGTACCTTAACCAATATAATGACCTTTGTACGCAACCTTTTCTCTTTCGAATCCAAAATCTGAACAGGTATCTCCTCATACGAAAAATCCTCTCTAATCTGGAGCGGCTCATAATCTATCACATGCGACGGACTGTGCACATATTTCCTTAACATAGACACATGAAATACATTATGCACTCCTGCCAACCTAGGGTTAAAACAACACAATACACAACCCCAATAACCTTCTCTAATATACCTCAAATGGTCCAATGTATCTAGAACTCAACTTTCATTTATTTCCAACCCTGATGACTCCTTTCCATGGTGATACTTTCAAGAATACCATATCCCCCACATGAAACTCTAAGTCTCTCCTACGATGATCAGCATAACTTTTTTGTCTACTCTGAGCTGTCAATAATCTCTCTCTGATGGTGATAATTTTCTGTGTAGCATCCTCCACCAAATTAAGTCCCAACATTTGCCTCTTACCAACCTCATACCAGCACAAATGAGACCTACACTTCCTCACATACAAAGCCTCATAAGGCGTTACTCCCAAACTAGAATGATAACTATTATTATACGCAAACTCCATGAGCGGCAAATAATCATCCCAATTACCTCTCCACTCCAAAGCATAAGCCCTCAACATATCCTCAAGGATTTGAATAGTCCTCTCCAATACCCCATCTGTCTAAGGGTGATAAGCTGAACTAAAATTTAACCAAGTACCCATAACTGACTGTAACGCACTCCAAAACTTAGACACAAAACGAGGGTCCCGATCTGACACTATTGACACAGGTGCACCATGCAATCTAACAATCTCCTGTGCTAAACGAATCCGTTCTCTAAAGGTTGGCTGAACTGTCAATTGACTACAATAAGCCCTAACACCAGGCGTAACAACCTCAAGCCTCAAACGTCTCATGTCTTCCACAAAGCAACTCTTAATACACAAAGCAGCTGTATCTCCAATTGCGACTTTCTTACTCAAGGCATCCGCCACTACATTTCCTTCCCTGGATGATACAAAACATTTACATCGAAATCTTTTAGTAACTCAAGCCATCTTCTTTGCCTCAAATTTAGTTCCTTCTATGTGAAAATATACTTCAAACTCTTATGATCAGTGCAAATCTCACATGACTCTCCATACAAATAATGTCGCTAGATCTTAAGAGCGAAAATCATTGTTGCTAACTCCAAGTCGTGCGTAGGATAATTTCTCTCATGTACTTTCAACTGTTGTGACGTATAAGTAATCTCTTTCCTATGCTGCCTGGGCACACATCCTAAACCTTGTCGTGAAGCATCACTATAAATCACAAAACCACCACCATCAGTAGATAAGGCAAGGATTGGAGCTAATATCAACCTTTGTTTAAACTCTTAGAAGCTACACTCACAATCATCATTCCACTCAAACTTTACCTCTTTCCTAGTGAGGTTTATAAATGGCAAGGCAATACAGCAGAATCCTTCCACAAACTGTCTATAATATCCAGCAAGCCCTAGAAAGCTACGTACCTCTGTCACAGAAATAGGTCGCGGCCAATCAATAATTGCTATCACCTTCGTGCTATCCATAGATACCCCATCTTTACTCACTACATAGCTCAAAAAGATACACTGCTCAACCAGAATTCACACTTCTTAAATTTTGCATACAGTCTCTTCTCCCTAAGGATCTAAAATACTACCCTCAAATACTGCTCATGCTCCTCTTTACTCCTCGAATAAATTAGGATATCATCAATAAACACTACCACAAATTTTATCCAGTTAGGGTTTAAATACTCAGTTCATTAAATCCGTGAATGTGGCTGGTGCATTTGTGAGACCAAAAGGTATCACCAAGAACTCATAATGCTTATAACGGTTTCTAAAAGCAGTCTTAGGAACATCCTCATCCTTTACTTTCAACTGGTGATAGCCTAACCTCAAGTCAATCTTAGAGAATACTTGAACTCCCTACAATTGGTCAAATAGGTCAACAATACGTGGCAAAGGATACATATTCTTCACTGTGACTTTGTTCGGTTCTCAACAATCAATACACAACCTCATAGACCCATCATTCTTCTTCACAAACAACACATGTGCTCCCCAAGTTGAAACACTAGGCTTAATAAAACATTTCTCTAACAACTTCTATAACTAAGTTTGAAACTCCCTCAACTCCAATGGTGCCATTATATAGGGGACTTTAGAAATAAGTGTTGTGTTGGGACCAAGTTAATGAAAAATTCTACCTCGCGATCTAGAGGAAGTCCAGGTAGATCCTTTGGAAATACATCAACACAATCACTCACTACAGGCAACTCCTCTAACTTCTATTCTGACAGTTCAATACTCACCACACAAGCTAAATAATCATTACACCCTTTACTTAACATTCGATTAGCCTAAAAGGAAGAAGTAAAACAGATAGAAGACCCTTTCCTATCCCCCTGGAAAAAGAACTCAAGTTGTCCCAGCATAGCAAAAACTACTCCCATTCTAAAACAATCAATAGAAGCATGATGCTTCGTCAACAAATCCATCTCTAAAATCACATCAAAATCCTTCATCTCTAAAGAAATCAAATCCACTAGAAAAATCCTATCATCCATCTTTATCTGACAAGATCTACAGACATCTCTCAACACTACTGCTTTTCCTAATGGATTACACATGGTAATACAAACATCAAAGGCTCACAAAGAATCAAAAGTCTGTGTAAATATCTAGGTACCAACTCTTAACCTTCAAAATGAAATCAAGAAAGATTCAACATAAGCTTAAAAAAAACTAACTTAACCATACAATACTAAGGACTATAGGGACTCGGACCTCGTCTAAATGATGAAATGCAAGATATGTAACTCAATAAACCTATTGCTCTGATATCACAATTGTCACACCCCAAATCCGGGCATGACCGGCCGTCGCCCACAGGGACTTAGCCCAAGGCACACGTAAGCCTAAACACGAATCCAATCACATTGAACAACTGAACAATAGTCCAATAATAAATAACCAAAACTCAATCCAGACATGTCACAATTATAAACGGCAAAATCAACCGCAATCAAAAACCATCCAAACTTATGGGATATAGACAACCCACATATCAAAAATAATCCTAAATGAACTTCGATAAGAATAAATATAAATATGCACAAGCTTGACATAACACTCTAAACTAAAGGAATGCCCTAGAGGTCCATGCAATTGAGTCCCCGCTATGCCATGAGTCCACTCTAAGTCCTTCTAGCACCTGGAAGTGATAAAAACTAAGTCAGCTGATAGCTCAGTGAGTAGCAACATGGATAGTAAATACAGTTTTGAAAACAAGGATAAATTTCAAAATAAGATATATATCACAGAAACTAGATTGGCATACAGTTTGGTAAATACAATCTGTTTCAAAAGAAGGTTCCACAGTTCAACACTTAAAATACTCATGTCTCGCAAGAACATGATAAACAACATTTTCCACTTAAAACAGATTATAACATGAACACCAATAATTTTCTGGGTACCAATAAAAACAAATAATCTGCCACACATTTCTCAGGCTATAAGCCCCGTTGGATCCAATACCGAACTAAGAGTCATCCTCAGGGTGGCACCTGGGCCTTTTCTCAAAGACGATCCGATTGAAGGTCACCTAGTTGTTTTTAAAGGTCTTTTCCTTACAATCGTTGAGCACTAGAGTCATCACGGCCTAACCCGGATCTGTTCCCTAGTGGCTAGAGTCACCACACACAGTGGAATAATTTCCCTGGACTAAATACACACATGGTCCCAATAATCAATATACATCAGTTTCGCAAAACATGGTAGTTCATCATTATAAACATGCGACCAAAACAAATAGTTTACAGTATGCCAAGTTCACACATGTTTCAGAAATAATTTGATTCAATTGATAATATAATAATTTATCAAAACAGTTTCATCATGAAACAACAATTTAATTTTCCAACAGTTCAGAGTAGGGGAACATTTATAAAAATACGTAGCATGAAACTACTCACCTGAAAACGAAATAATATAATCCTCGTATAGAGTGTAAAAGTCCAACTAGTGCCCTGAACCAAGTATAAAAACTACACGTCACAACTAATTTAAAAATATTAAAGAATACGAACTAAGTAACCCCAAACTAAAGCGCACTAACACGGCTCAACCCAACTCACCGTTACTCTTAAATATTACCTAAGTTTATGTTCTTAAAGGTCTAAAATCACCCAAGACATAGGTTCCGATCGAAACTTAATTAATTGTGACTTTAAGATAAAACAGAATTTCAAGCAAGCCTTCCCAACCAATTCACTAACTTTGAAAATTACAAAACCCACTCCACGCTATTCGAAAAATTCCAATAACCTCCAGATATGATCTAATATATCCTAAGTTTCAAACCCAATTGGTTTCACTTGATTTGCTTATCAAAATAATTTTCTACAATTTATTATATCCAAACAGGTTGTTTTCTGCAGCACTTCAAAGAAATTGACGGTTCTCTTAATATACACGAGTAATCAATGCAAGGCTAAAAACATACGAAACTAGTCTCGTAACCGGTTCTAATAACACTAATTTGATAATTTTTGGATTTATACCCAAAGAGAACAACACTCCCGAATTTACTGTTTTGGACTGGTTTCCTGGACAGATTTGAATTCCTCAATTTATATGGATTTGGATTCCCAAAAATTATGAAAAAAATCAGATATACAATTCAATATGTAATTAATCTACTGTAAAAATTTCAGATTAAAATTCATCAGTTTGATATGGTTTCTTGATTTTTAAAGTTCGTGATTATGCACAGAATTTTTAACTAAGAATAATACCCAATCTTTATACATGAATTTAACTCCTCAAATTTCTTAACAGTATATATATATATACAAAATATATAAACCTACAACCTCCATGAATGAGTAAAATAATAATAGAATAAGGATGAAGAACAAAGAAAGAAGAGAAGAAAACCTAGGAGGCCACACAGCACAACACACCCAAGGCTCTCCTTCTTGGCTACAACAATAATCTTGATGATTGAAAAACCCCTCTCTTTCCTTCATAAACCCACGGCTGCTAGGGCTGCTAGTGTTGTGGAAAACAATTATAACAAGAGTTAGGGTTTGTGTTTATTTTATTTTATACTAGTGGTGGGCACACTTAGGTCAAATAGATAGATAAATATACAAAATACATATATAAGTTACATGCAACTCAAATGGTAAGAGCCTAACTTATTAATTTTATGGTCTAGAGTTCAAGTCACACCCTCTTCTCTAATTTTTTTTTTTAATAATAAATCTTGCTTCTAAATCAATGACTTTCACCATAAATTTATTTTAGGTTTAAAAATTAATTAAAGGATCCTCCAATAATATTTAATTTGCACCTTAGAATTCACCACCAAAATATTTGAGATTGTAATATTATTATTTAATTATTTACTTAATTTTTATATTCGGGTTCTCACATAAACACATTGTGCATTTGTTCCATTCCCGGTGGCAGAGCAACTTGACACGCAGTCGAACCAAGCGTTTCTCGAATCCGAAACGACCCAATGTATCAGGGTGATACTTTGCCTTTCTTGCCAAACCTCGATTGACCCTTCATCGGAATTATCCTTATAAACACATGGTCGCCTGTTTCATACTCAACAACCCTTCTTCTATGATCGGCATAACTCTTTTATTGGCTTTGTGCTGTTTTAAGCATTTGCTGAATGACTCTAATCTTTTTAATGGTTGCTTGCACAATCTCGGGTCCAAGCAAGACCATATCCCAAACTTCGTTCCAACATATCGGAGACCTACATTCCTTCCTATACAAGGCTTCATATGGTGCCATGCCAATGCTAGAGTGGAAACTATTGTTGTATGCAAATTCTGCCAGTGGTGAATAAGTTTTCCAACTTCCCTAAAAGTGTAGAGCACATATTCAGAGCATATCTTCTAAAGTTTGAATTGTTCTTTTTGATTGCTTGTCAGTTTGCAGATGAAATCTGACACTAAACCTCAATTCCGTTCCCATTGCTCTTTAAAGACTTTTCCAAAATCTAGACACAAATTTTGGGTCTCTATCCAAAATAATGGATACCAGAACTCCATGTAGCCGAATAATTTCATCAATGTAAATTGTGGCCAATCTATAAGCATTATAACTAGTTCTTACACTACAACAAAAAAAGGTCGTTGGTGACGAAAACGTATGATGAAAAAAAAATTCGTCTCTAAATATACATGTTTTAGAGTTAAAAGTAAGATTTCGTCAGCAAATGCTTAAAATCAATAAAACAATAGGTGACGAAAATTTTTTTCATCTCTATATTTTATTTTTCGTTGCAAAAAAAATTCTTGTCCTTGGAAAAATTCACGGAATATTTGAGCGCCATTTTAGAGACGAAAATTTTCATCACCATTATACAAAATTTTCTGTGAGGAAATAATTTTGTCTCCTCTAGTTTTATTATGCAAAACAACGTCATTTCATGCTATAAGTGAGAAGCCCTTTTTGTTTGTCCAAATCAGTTCCTATTTTGCAAAGTCCTCTTTGAGTTAGACATGAGTATATGTTTAAATGGAATTTTCTACCACCACTCCAATACCACCATCATCTTTGCCACCACGGATCCATTACCACCGCCACTACTGCTGCCACCACTCCACCACCACCTCTCCTCCACTTCTATCACCGCAACAGCCACTACTCCACAACCACTGTCGCCACTACTCCACTACCGTTGTCACTCCACCACTACTATCACTACTACCACCACCTATCTTCCACTACCGCCATCAACACTCTACCACTACCGCCACTACTTCACTACTGTTACTACTCCACTACCGTTGTCACTCCACCATTACTGTCACTACTACCGCCACCTATCTTCCACCATCGCCATCACCACTTTAGCACTGTCGCCACTAACTCTCTTCCACCACCACTACCACTGCTGCCACTACCGGCACTTTACCACCACTACCACCATCACCTTTACACCACCACTACTACTACTTCACCACCACCATTACCACCGCTGCTGCTACTCCACCACCACCGCCCCTGCCACTGCATCACCACCACTACCACCATCACCTCTCCACTACTTCCACTACCACCACCACCACTACCATTGCCCCACCACTACCATTACCACCGCCGCTGCTACCATTTTTCTTCCACTACAACTACCTTACTTTTCTACCACTGTTGCCACCACCCCACTTCCACCGCTATCGCTCCACTACCACCACCACTCCTCTACCACCATCACTAGCACTCTACCTCCACCAAACCCATTTAAACCACTTTATTAAATAGGTGGGTTTGAATCGATTTTGTTTGGTTTCAGTTTTCAAAAACTATTTTTCAATTTTCAATCCTTATTTTTTTAGTTTTTAGCGAATTTTAATCATATTTTAGTTGATTAAAATATTAAAAATTTACTAAAAATAAAAAAAAACTAATTAAAAACTCAAAAAATAATTTTCAAAAATTGAAACAAAATTTTAATACAAAAGCAATTTTGACTCATTCAAACCCGCTCATTTGCCATGTCTGCAAAATAAATAAATAAATAAAAATAAATAAAATATCAAATTATTCCCAAAATTCCACCCAAAATTTCCCCTCCTTTTTTGGGTGGCATAGAGCGATGGTCAGTAGCAGCGGCTAGTAGGGGCAATGGTAGCAGTGTCCCACTCAATCTTTATCTCTTACAGCCCGTGGAGACTTCGACTTGGAACAGTGCTCTCTCTTCGGTGGTAAGACTAGTTCGGCAACGATGACGATTGACGGTTCCATGCTTGAGGTATGTTTGGATTTTCCCCTCCCCCCCTTCCCTCTCTCTCTCTCTCTCTCTCTCTCTCTCTGTCTCTGTCACTCTCTCACATTCACTCCATTTTTGAAATTTCCTCTTCAAAATTCCCAAACACGCCCTGTGCTTTCCCCCCATTCCTTTCTCTCTCTCTCTCTCTCTCTCTCTAAAAAATAGTTTCTTTCTCTAGATTTTCCCCATTTCAATCAATCTCTCCTCAGGTACAAACCCTTTCTTCATTTTTGATTTGATACTCAAATTTCATTCTCTCTGAATATTTGTTTGGCTCTATCATATTTGTGTTGCTATTTTTTATTAGGGTTTTATAACTGTTCTTTTGATTCACATATCTTAATTTTCTTCTTGTTGAAATGAGTTTTCAATGTTTGTGTTGATTTCATTAGGGTTTTGAATTTTCTTGATTTTTTTTTTTAATTTTTAATTTTTTAACAAAACTCATTTCTTGTTTGTGCTTTTTATAGTATTACTTCAATTGAGCTTGGTTACTTCTAGATTTTGGTTTGTTGGGTCCAATATAATGAAGAATCAACACTAAATTTATGACTTGTTTGGTATTGTTTTTAGCATTTTTTGTTTTTATTATCTTAAAACTTGAAATTCCAGTGACGAAAATTATGAAAATGCCCTTGAACTCATTTGGATTTCAGGGAGTTTGTTGTCACTCTTTGTTAAATCTGTAGTTAATTTTTAGATGGTTTATCTAGCGAACTGAAGATATTTTTATCGTTTCTATGAATTTTTCTTGTGCTTCTCATGGTGGTGGGGTAAAATTGCATATTCACAAGGTGAAATGCTAATGTTTGTGTAACTGGTGGTCAGTCGTTAGTCTTGATGAACTTGTAAATTGTATAAAATGTGTGAAAAGTGTATAAAAATATGTAAAAATGTTGAAGGATGCGTAAAAAAATGTGTTAAAATACTAATACTTTGCCTGTTTGTTTACTTTAATGACAGCCCAATTGTTGGCACATAACACTTTGAAATATTCTAAGGACTGTTTTTGGGATCAAGTGAAAAAAGAAAAGCTGATGAAGAATTTAGTTCCTTTTTTTCTTTCTTTCTTTATTTCTTTTACACTAGAGAAGGCATTGACATGTTTCTGTTTGATATCTAACTTTTACTGGTTTGCAAGAAGCTCGTGTTAAGTCATAAAGATGCTTATGTTATGACCTAGATGATATTTGACAAATTTATTAATAGAACTCCACTTTCTTTTAATTAATGAGACATCACAATAACCAAAGGAGTGCCTTTAGACATCAAAGTCAATCAGATGTTATTAAGACTTATAAGATTGAGAAACCAAACATCCCTACCTTGTGACAAATTGGAACAAAAGAGTAGGACAGGATTTTCAGCAGTAGTAGTAGTTCAGAAAATGAAAGTTAGAAAATTAAATAAGTGAAACTAGGCACAAACCACCAAACTAATTTGGAAAAAAAGAGAAAGAAAAGAGAAAGGTAGGTGATGTGGTATAGGAGACTTTAGTAACTGTTTGCTCAATTCAATAAAGGAAAATGCTATTTCACCATTTTTGTTTTGTTTACAAATATCTTGTGGTTTTCTGGGATTTGTTAGTTCCACAATTTTTCTTTTTTAAAGTTGTTTTTTGTCTTTTATTTATTAGCGCCTATGTGTAGTTGTGCCCTTTTAGTGGTTTTTTTATTATTTGGATCGGTGGGTTTGTTGAATTTCGTGTTTCCTTGATTTGGTTCAAGTGTTTGGATGAAGTGTGGTGGATACAATTTTCATAACAAAAAATCTGCTCTCTCTTCCTCTTCCCCCCACCCAGTTTCTTCTTCTTCTTCTTCTTCTTCTTCTTCTTCTTCTTCTCTCTCTCTCTCTCTCTCTCTCTCTCTCTTCCTTTGTCTCTCTTTGCTTCTGCTTCTTTTACCAAACCAGGTCAAAGTTTTTCATGCTCTTCGCTTTATTGCGTTGCCCTTTTTTTTTTTTTATTCCTATTTCGATAATTGTTGTTTTGGAAACTCGGATGCTCATATTATATTTTTTTTGTTTAATGTTGGATGCTCAACTTTTTGGTTTTTGAAATTCTTTAAATATTTGCGTAGTCCATTTTCGATCCTCACCTGTACTTTTACTCAAAATTATGCTTTTATATGTTTAGTTTCATATATTACGAATAACAATCTTTTTAAATTAATGGCATCTGAAAAAGCTAATGCCCTAAACTGCTCAGTTGACTATAAGTCTAGGACACTCAAAGAGGCAAAAACTCTCTTTTTATCAGATGATGGAAAAATAAATTAGTGTTTTGAATTGTAAAATTTTGATACATGATATTGATAATTGTGCAAGGATGATAAAGCCAGGGACCACAATTGCACTGGTGGCAGCTTTGGGATTGAAGAAGTTGTAGAGGAATCAGCAGGTGCATTGGCCTTGATTGTTATGTATCTAATTGGGGCCGAAGCGGTTGGGAATAAGGAAATGGCAGTGTCAGGATTAATAGGAATGATGCAGTGTGGGATAGCGAGAGGGAAAGAAAATGTTGTAGCAGCATTGCTTGAGTTGTGTCAGAGTGGTGGGACAGTTACAACTGAGAGGGTGTTGAAGGCACCAGCATTGGCTGGTTTGCTTCAGACTTTGCTCTTCACAGGAACAAGGAGCGCAAGGAGAAAAGCAGCATGTTTTGTATTATGTGCACACTGTTTGTTACAGAGTATCCAATGCATGATGCTTAATTTAGATACACATGGAAGGGAAAAGTTTATAATTTAACCATCAGTTTTTCTTCTAATGCCTTCAAGGTAATTTTCCTTGGGAATTTTATCAAGTGTCTTCAGATTCTTTTATCAAAATTGAAGTAGCTATTTGTTAAATGGAATGAAAAATTACGTCTTTTGGAACAAATTGAAAATAATGGTAGTTCAGGACTACTATTTTGTCACCATTTTGTTTTTAGTCTATACTTGACAAAATAGAGAACATCTGTCTTGAACAAATTTCACCAAATTTGCATTCAAAGAACATCTGTTCCGGTTATTATTCCTTCTTGGAGTGATTTTGGTCTATCATTGTGCTTCCTAGTAGTACTGTGTACGTAGAAAGTGTTTTTTAGCATTTTATGTCTGACAATTTATGATGTTGCAAAAATTAAATTGACCGAACTCTGTTTTTCATGCTACAGGTAGAAACCACATTGATTTTGGCTAGCATTGGGGGCTATACATCACTCTGTTTTTAGAAAAACTTGTACAATTAATGTGTAGCCTTTGTCTATATATGCAATGTGTACCTTCAGAGATGAGGTACGATGTAGTTTGATTATTTATTTTGAATGTCAAACGAATTAAAAAAAAAAAAAGGAAAAAAGAAGAAGAAGCTAGAGTTATGTCTTTCATTTAATATGTTGTTTTTATTGTCAGATTTCACGAAGCTTGTGCTTAATGGACTGCCCACCCAGCAGCAACAACAAGAAAACTTTGACGAGGAAGTTTTTCATAGACAAAAGGGTTGGGTGAAGAATATTCAACATTTGGCATATACCAAGTCCCACTTTCATACCAAGTAGCGATTATATATCATACATTTTTCTTTGTAGTAAAAACCTTCAGCAAGTCATCTGGACCAGATGGATTTGCAATCAACAAATGTTTCTCCTATTCTTACTAATCCTATACTGATAAACAAGTCTAAACTTGGAATACATTCAAGTCATACATGTAATCAGGAGCATCATTCTCTTCTGACATGCTAACAATTCCAAGAAAGAAGCCAAGAAAGCTTGATGACTTTCAATCCAATGGTTGGCTTGATGCCATTAAATCTTCTTCACCTCCTAGAAAGAAGATACTTAAAAACTGCAATGTTGAGGTGGCTTTAGATGATAGTGATATTAGATATTGCTTCTGGATGGTAGGCTTAAAGTCTCTATATCCTCTAAATTGCAGATTTGTTAAGGATTGATCAAAATTAAAATTAATCTTTTATCCATATTGCTGTTTCTTTGTGGAGCAGCTGAGGTATCCATCGGCCCTCAACTCCTTTGAGAAAATCATGACTCGTGTGAGGAATAAGAAAATGGTGATGTTTTTAGATTATGATGGGACTCTTTCACCAATTGTAGATGACCCTGATCTTGTCTTCATGTCTGACGAGATCAGTATCTTAACCTTTATATGTGTGATTATTTGTTCCTTTTGCATAGTAGAGTGTTCATACTGAAGTTAAACTATCTCTTATCAGATGTGTTCTGCTGTTATGGATGTTGCAAAGTATATTCTGATAGCAATCATTAGTGGAAGAAGTCGTGACAAGATAGGTGGCTAATTTTATATCTTGAATGACACCCATCAGCAATCATAGGTGTTTGTCAATTTTTTCATTATTATTTGTTTTCAAAAACACAAAATACGAAAATGAAAACGAAAAACAAAAACATTAAAATGAAGATTATACCATACAAAATCTTGTAAGAGTCTTACATTCCTCGGCCCCATTTTTTTTTATCTTTTTTGTTTGTACATATTATTTCTCATTGCAATTAGTGTCTGACTCCCAACCTCTTTTCAGGTTTATGATTTGGTGGGATTAACAGAGCTTTACTATGCCAGTAATCATGGTATGGACATCATGTGCCCAGTCAAAGATAGTGTATCTGCTAACACATCAAATTGTATTAAATTTTCCGATCAGCAGGTAAGCTATTACAAGTCTTGGATAATACATGCAGGTAAAAAGAAACACAACTAATTAAATATCTAATACATCTTCATAAGTCATAATAATATATGCATGGATATAGGACGGGATTCCCAATTTGAAAACTATGTAGAAAAATACACTTTTTCAAACTAAGTCCAAAAATGCATTTTTCCAATACTTAGGCTTGAAAATAGGCCATCGAGGGCTTAAATCGTGAAAAAGCCATGAGAAGGCTCGGAAACACCCCTAACACTTTGGAAGGGACCGATGTAAGTTGTGAAAATTTACGGAACTAGCATTTTTGAAAAAAAAATTTCTACGATGTTTCGAGGCTCGCATTTCGTTAAATGTTGCGCTTTATGGTAAACCGAGCAAGGAGAAAGTGGAAATGAACGGAAGAGAGATGAACACTTTGGAAATTTTTTTAAAACATCTTATTTAAAGGTTTGGGGTTGAAGAAAATTGGAGTGGAGAGAAGAAACCAAGTTGGAGAAGAAGGTGGGCATGAATCCGGGTAGGATTGAAATAGAGCAGTCTTCATTAAAAGAGGCATATCTTCTTGCACACTTAGAATTTTGATGTGAGGCTAACACCATTGGAAAGAAGACTTCCAAGGCTTCAATTTAGGCTTAAGAATGACCTCCTAATGATTCCAGATGAAGGCGATATTTCCATTTGAAGGTGGGCCCAAAAAGCAGATTTTTCTAGCTGGCTAGAGGTGGAAGTTTCAGGCCATGAATGGGCTTTGCTGGCCATGAATGGCCTATGCCGGCCAGGTGCTGTCCAAGAGTGATCCTTTCCGGCAAAGAATGGACATGTGCCGGCCATCATTGACGCAAAAAGTCAGATTTCTATAGATATTTGTGTTCCAGCTGTTCCAGCTGTCCATTTTGGGATATTTTCGACCTGAAGCCTCATTCTTCTATATATAGATAGCCTTCTCTATTGTTTTGAAGGTTAGAACATTTGAGGAAGAAAAATTTTGGGAGCCTCTCTCTCTACATTTCTGTCACACCCCAAATCCGGGCATGACCGGCCGTGGCCCACAGGGACTTAGCCCAAGGCACACGTAAGCCTAAACACGAATCCAATCACATTGAACAACTGAACAATAGTCCAATAATAAATAACCAAAACTCAATCCAGACATGCCACAATTTTGAACGGCAAAATCAACCGTAATCAAAAGCCATCCAAACTTATGGGATATAAACAACCCACATATCAAAAATAATCCTAAATGTACTTCGATAAGAATAAATATAAATATGCACAAACTTGACATAACACTCTAAACTAAAGGAATGCCCTAGAGGTCCATGCAATTGAGTCCCCGCTTCGCCATGAGTTCACTCTAAGTCCTTCTAACACCTGGAAATGGTAAACAACTAAGTCAGCTGATAGCTCAGTGAGTAGCAACATGGATAGTAAATACAGTTTTGAAAACAGGGTTCAATTCCAAAATAAGATATATATCACAGAAACTAGATTGACATACAGTTTGGTAAATACAATCTGTTTCAAAAAGAAGGTTCCACAATTCAACACTTAAAATACTCATGTCTCGCAAGAACATGATAAACGACATTTTTCACTTAAAACAGATTATAACATGAACACCAATAATTTTTTTTTGGGTACCAATAAAAACAAATAATCTGCCACACATTTCTCAGGCTATAAGCCCCATTGGATCCAATACCGAACTAAGAGTCATCCTCAGGGTGGCACCTGGCATTTTCTCAAAGACGATCCGATTGAAGGTCACCTAGTTGTTTTTAAAGGTCTGTTCCTTACAATCGTTGAGCACTAGAGTCATCACGGCCCAACCCGGATCTGTTCCCTAGTGGCCAGAGTCACCACACACAGTGGAATAATTTCCCTGGACTAAATACACACATGGTCCCAATAATCAATACACATCAGTTTCGCAAAACATAGTAGTTCATCATTATAAACATGAGACCAAAACAAATAGTTTACAGTATGCCAAGTTCACACATGTTTCAGAAATAATTTGATTCAATTGATAATATAATAATTTATCAAAACAGTTTAATCATGAAACAACAATTTAATTTTTCCAACAGTTCAGGGTAGGGGAACATTTATAAAAATATGTAGCATGAAACTACTCACCTGAAACCGAAATAATATAATCCTCGAATAGAGTGTAAAAGTTCAACTAGTGCCCTGAACCAAGTATAAAAACTACACGTCACAACTAATTTAAAAATACTAAAGAATACGAACTAAGTAACCCCAAACTAAAGTGCACTAACACGGCTCAACCCAACTCACCGTTACTCTTAAATATTATCTAAGTTCATGTTCTTCAAGGTTTAAAATCACCCAAGACATGGGTTCCGGCTGAAACTTAATTAAATGTGACTTTGAGATAAAACAGAGTTTTAAACAAATTTTCCGAATCTATTCGCTAACTTTGAAAATTACAAAACCCACTCCACGCTATTCGAAAAATTCCAAAAACCTCCAGATATCAACTAATATATCCTAAGTTTCAAACCCAATTGGTTTCACTTGATTTTCTTATCAAAATAATTATCTACAATTTATTATATCCAAACAGGTTGTTTTCTGCAGCACTTTAAAGAAATTGACGGTTCTCTTAATATACACGATCAATCAATGCAAGGCCAAAAACGTACGAAACTAGACTCGTAACCGGTTCTAATGACACTAATTTGATAATTTTTGGATTTATACCCAAAGAGAACAACACTCCCGAATTTACTGTTTCGGACTGGTTTCCTGGACAGATTTGAATACCTCAATTTATATGGATTTCGACTCCCAAAAAAATTATGAAAAAAAATCAGATATGCAATTCAATATGTAATTGATCTACTGTAAAAACTTCAGTTCAAAATTCCTCCGTTTGATATGATTCCTCAAAATTTAAAGTTCATGTTTTTAGGATCAAGAATTTCCATCCACCATTGCAACCCAAAACTTCCCAGCAACCCATTTACACAAGAAAATCCATTATTAAATACTAATACCTCTCTCTTTAACTCCTTCACAGCATAACCAAGCCACCAATTAAATATAAAGAAATAATAAAACGCACACCTGCATACCCAACAATTTCTTTGCCACAGATGACCACTCTTACGCACAAACCAACCGAGATACACATGTGATATATTTGACTACTCAATTAACTCTATTGTTACATTAGTATAAGTATGTATGTAGGTATATCTATATAGAATAATCCCAAAACAAACCAGCCACACAACCCTCACAACAGCACAAGGAATTAAATAAGGAGAATAAGAACAAAAAGGAAGATAGTGAGAAAGATTACCTTGCTAAAGACACCACCAAACTGAAACAACCTGTCTCTTTCCCTCTCCCTTTTCTCTATAACTCACGGCTGCTACTAGGGTAGTTAAGAAAAGGATTGATATCTCACCATTAGGGTTTTATCCACCTATAATAAATTTTCAAAATGACCCCTTACTAACTAGTTTATTATTATTATTATCATTGTTATTATCATTAAGATTATTATCAATAGTCTTAAAAATTGTGGACTTCCATAAAAAAAATTATTTATAGTTTAAAAATTAATTAAAGATCCCCCAAATATTTAATTTGCACTTTAGGATTTACCATCAAAATATTTGAAATTGTAAAATTATTATTATTATTTAATTATTTACTTAATTTTTTTTTTTTTATATTCGGGTTCTCACATTTTCTCTCTCTCTTGAGCTTTTGTCCTTAGAAGCTTGCATACTTGAGGCTATTTTGAGTTTGAGGGTGGTCCACCTTTCTAGTAGCTTTCTTGCTAAGTTGTTGTGCCATCTTTCAAAACTTTTAAAACAACTCTCTTTTGGCCTTTTAACCACTAAAACTCAGAGAATTTTCGGTGGTAAAAACCATGTTTTGAGGTCCAAAGTAGGAGGCGGTGGACTCTCCTCCTTGTGTCTTGTTTGCAAGTGTAGACAGCCTAACAAGTGAGCATGTTTTTCTACCTCTTTGTGACTTGATCTCAGTATGTTTTTGCTACTGATTTAGCATGATTTAGTTCTAGTTTGGGCTGTTTTCGTCATATGAGCCTTGTCTTGCATGCTTGCAGTGCAAATGCCTTCACTAGCTTAGTATTTAAGGCCTTTAACTGTTTTTCTTGAGTGGTTTTCATGTTATAGAATCATTTTGCATGCAATTTCAGTGTATATAGCTCAGTCACACTCTCACTTATTTCACTCTTTCATTGCTTTTGAGAGTTGTGCCTTGAGTCTTGTTTGTGGGCTAACATGTGAGCATGTTTTTCTAGCTTTTTATGCTTCAATTTCAGCATGTTTTAGCCACTGTTTTGGCATGTTTTAGCTCTATCCAGAGCTGGTTTAGTTAGTTGGGCTCTGTGTTGCATGCTTATAGTGTTGTGATCTTCACTAGTTTAGTGTTTTTGGCTTTTGAACATGTTGTGTACGAGTTGCTTGCATGTTGTAATATCATTTTTCATACCATTTCAGCACTTAAATATCTTCAACCTCTCTCATTTCTTCACTTATTCATTTTCATTGAGGTTTGGTTAACGTTAGGGTTGTGTTTAAGCTTGAGATAGAGCTTGTGCTCAATGGTTTTAACCCTCTTTTGAGGGTTCATCCTAACCAAAGGCGAGATCTCTCTCATGTCTTAAACCATCCTTTGGTTGACCCCTCTCTCATTAGAGGACACTCATCTTGGACAAATTGACTAAGGAATGGTTTGGTAATGCTAAAATGTGTAAACAAAATTGGACAAGTAAACATGACCAATATAACCATTTTGTGTTTACATTGCATGTGTTCAATCGGACGTTATATTGAACACAAGGTAGATTGGTCCATTTCATACTCGAAGTGATGAAATGGGCCAATCTCCTTAGTCTCCATCACCCTTGATCATGCATGATAGGGTGGTGGTCCTTTGAGTCTTGTTTTTGTGCATTAATTAAAATTGTGCAACTTGGATCTTTGGCCATCATGCATTGAAAATGCTTGATTGGTGGTTTTGGATCCAAGAATGCCACTCCTTTGATGTTTTAAGATGATTAGAAGGTGCATAGTACAAACACATCCTTGTAAAACCCTCACTTTTCCTCTGTTTGTGCTTTGTTGCAGTGTTGTGATTCAGCACACCAGTGGGCAGCAGTGGTTCACTGATGGTTGGCAGTGCTTCATCCTTATCCGGCAGAGGTACAGCTTTGGCCGGCAAATTGCTGGCAGCAATCTCTCATGGCTGGCAGGTCGCCGGTGCAGTCCTCAGCATTGGTTTGGTAAGGTGAAGCAGAAAGTTCTTGGAGTAACCCTGCAAACAGAGCCTCTCAAGAGCAAACTGGTGAGCATTTCGGGCGAAAAACCAAGTGCATGCATCTTCTACTTCCCGGAGCAGAGTAGTAGTAGCATAGTTTAATATGTTAATTACTTCGTTAATTTGCATTGATTGTTGTAATAATTAAGTAGCTTTAGCTTAGCTGTTTCTTTATGTTGTGTTATAATAATTAGTAATTAGTTTACTAGTTATTCGTTTGGTTTGTAATAATTAGTCTAATTTGGTTAATTAGAATAATTTCATTAGCATAGCCTAGAGTAGCTTAGCTATTATTCATTCAGACCCTCCTTCGAGAGGGCACAATGTTGTAATAAGTGTGCGTTCGTTTGTGTATGTCTTCCAACCCCGCGTCTTTTTTCCTTTATTTACCCGCTTTCGATGGTTAGATTAGGGATCATTTTCAATTAGCATAACTTATGCTTGCATGTTTGCATCATTCATTTGTCTTGCATGCACTGGGCTTGGCGCATCATTCAACCTGTATCGTACTTCAATACACTTATTTGAATACGCGTTTAACAGCATGTTATCAAATTGTTGCATTTATATTTAGACAGCCGAGCCTATTAATTGCATTATTGCATGTGTTGCATTAGGCATTTTACATAGTTAGGATCAATCATATTTCTAACTAGGTTTTGTTTTGGCTCGGAGTACACTGTAAGTTTTACGCTTTTGCATACTTGCATGAGTATGAGTGTTGCCATGATAGCATACTTGCCATGAGGCTATGTGCTTATTTGTTAAACTGCATGAATGCCTGTGGATGAAGGCATGATTGCTTGAATTGGAACAATTTGACGAATGTGAGTTTTTTTAATCCCACTTTGCGAAGTGGTAAATCATGTTTTAAGCCCACTTGAGGGTGTCAAATCCGCGTTTTAGCCCACTTGAGGGTGGCACTTTCAAACCATTTTCGAAAACAAACATGAGTTGTTTTGTTCCAATTCTTGCGATTTAGGCTATACTTGCTTGCGTGTGCGCCACATAGTAATGTTAGCTAATAACTAGAATAAGAACACATGAGGTTTATAAAACAACATATCATGATTAGTAGAGGCCGATCCTTTGATCGGGCCAGCGGGGGTGCTCATTTCATGACTTTCCCCTCTCATACCCAAGTTCCCGAGCCAAGGCAACTTTGGTGATGATGGACACGTGGCCTTTGGCACGAGTCAGGGTTTCCTAAATTTCTCAAAAACAAAATATTTAGGTGTCGACTCTGTAATTTGGCAAAGTATTCCAGTTTTGGCATTATTTGATTCAAAATCTAATTTTCCAAAATGATTTGCCGGATTGGACTCTTTGGTGTTTATCAGTCTCACGTTGCACTTTGTGAGATTAAATTCAGAACCGTGACAGGAGTCCGAACTGTACGACTAATTCGAGCTCTTCGAAAGGGGGCGCGAAGAAAGTCGAGTCCACAGTTTTTGGCAACTCTGCTGGGGATTTAGAGAACTTGACTTGAGCTCATGATATGTTATTTTATCTACATTTATGTTTTTCTTTGCATTGCATTTGCATAGGTGCGCCTAAGTCATAGTGTTTGCCATATGCTATTCCTGAGCAGTTTGCCGGAGGCTTGCTTGGAAAAGCATGCCATAAGGTTGATCGGTTGCGGGCTCTGCCACGATGGGGAACATAAACCTTGGATCTGAACTACCGTTGTACCATTTGATCCTCCTTTCACTTCTCGGTGTTAGGAGCGAGAGGTATATTAGGTGGTCTTGCTGAGGTACCCTTTTTCACCAATCGACCTAGTCGCATATCGGAAGCCATAGAGACTGTTCCAAACTAGAACAGGTTGCTCACCCGAATGCAGGATTATATGAAACTGCTTGTTTTGCATAGTGAAACCCTAGCTCCTGATGAAACTAGGACAGGGTAACCCTACCCCATCATAGGGGTGCTTTGGCTCTTAATCAACTAGTATGTGCTTTAAAATGAAACTGTACAGGGATGTGCATATCAGTTGCCAAGTTGGTATCAGTTTGTGGGGCAGAATTCAACGTGGAATACAGTCATTCAACATTGCTCATATCTGTTCTAGTGAAAAACTAGGCTGAGATGATGTCTGTTTTCTCTTTTGCAAGGTAGTCTTGGAACCATAGCTTCAGAAGGCTCCAATATCCCATGGGTACACTGGACTTCTGCTGATAGACTTTGTCAGGTCAAAGATTGTGTTCAGGCAACCAGTGTTTCCTTTGCCGGTGGCAGGGCAAAGAAGAGCCAGACAGGGCTCCTCGGTTCCATTGTTCTAGCATTTACCAACTAGATCACTACTGTTCAGAGCACAACTATCTATCCTCATCATGGCTCAGATTCTGACAAATCTAGAGGATTTACTGATCCATTTTCCACAATCAGTAGATTCGCTGCAGCAAGATATGGTTAGGCAAGCCGAGACATTGCAGAATATGATATTCAATTTTATGGACCTCCACGACATTGTGGTTCAAATCAAGGATGCCATCCGATAAGGGCACATTGTGGAAAGTAATGAGCTTATGTGGAAGAATGTCGTTCGTACTTCCGATGCTGCTACCAACGGTAGCACAGTTTTAAACTGCTCAGAAAAAGTAGACACTGTAACCATACCCATCGACAATCTTCCTTTCGATAATAGCCAAAGACCAACCACTTCAACTCAGCACCAAGCTCGAATTTCCATCCACTTTACATGAGTCTCTCTCATGTTTTGGAAATGTTGCGAGAAGAAGGGTACCTAGAGCTCCTAGAACCCCAAGCCCTTCCAAATCCTCTTCTACCAAGATATGACCCAGCTAAATACTGTGCTTATTATCAATAGCACGGTCATGATGCAAACCGTTGCATCCGCCTCCGTCATAAGCTCAGCATCTTATCGATGAAGAGATCATAGCTCCACCAAAAGGACCTCAAGTCACCACTGACCCATCACCTCCACATCTCAATCTAATCCATACATTGCCATCTACCTACAACCCCAACATATACATCAACTCGACCCGTTTACCTAAGCCTGAGGTGTTCGTTCCTGTCAACATGGACATATGCATGATGGATGCACTTGAACCCCAATCATTTCAAACCCGTGAACCCACTACGTCTGAGCTGATGAGAATGATTGAAGATTTGCAAAGAACTATGGTAGATTTAGCCTTTGGGATTTTAGCTGCATCATCGACCACATCACGGGCCAGAAATTTCAATCCAAAAGGCTCCCCAATCTTGGGGTGAATTGCAATTGAAATGGGCCAACCTGAAGCCATCTCAGATCTGGGCATTGACATGTCGATAACAATTGGGCTCTTTTTTGATATAGCGACTCAATCCCCTGGCCAAACTGAAGCAAGTGGTAAGAACAAAGCCAGAACAAGTATTGGTCCTTATGCACAACTTCGGTGGGCTATCAAGGCATTGAAGGACAAAGGGCTGAACTGACAGCAAGTGCTTACTGTTGCTGCAAAAACTATGGAGTACACTTTTGTCGCTCAGGATGAGAGCATTCTGAATCAAGGGGCAAACAACGAAAATGGACGCTTTACCAGAAATACCCATCCTAATTCCGGTTCCTAGCCTATGGATAACCGACCAACACTCGCTACTCCATTTGCCGATGTTTTTAAACCTAGTGCTTCCTCTTCCCCCAAACGAACCTTCACCCAACTCCATATGAGCCTAACCTGTGCATTAAAGGTATTGATAGAGAAAGGGTATCTTAAACCCCTTGAGGCTCGGCCTCTCCCGGATCCCCTTCTGGCTAAGCATGTTGCTGCCAAGTATTGTGCCTTCCATCAACAAGCCGGTCATGACACTGATAGTTGTTTTCGTCTTTGCCGTGAAATACACGATCTGATTGATAAAGAGGTCATCATCGCACTAGGTCCTACAAAGTCTATCGGTACTAGATCGATAAACTTGGGGGATGTGATCAGGAGATGAACCACCTGCTGATGACGCTCATTTGTACTCCAGATGTGGTGGATGGCATGCACTGTTTTGAGCAATTTGCGAATGCTGTTTATTATACTTTCTGACTTGGGTACTGAGTCAGTTTTGTCATTTTGTTTTGGGTCAGTTTTGTTGTGTTGTATTGAGTCTGTCTTGTTGTGTCAAGTGAATCCTGTTGTGTTAGAGTCGGGTGATTTCGGGGGTGTTAGCTCGGACATCACTTACTTGTTTTGCGTTTGTCTTTAACACTCTTTCTTTTGAGTCTATTTTTGCTATTAAGCCAATTGTGCCAGAAGATCTGAATGAAACGGCATAGATTTTCACCTACTTTTTCTATGTCTTTAAGTCATTGCATTAATCAAAGTTTTTCAAAACTTTTCTAACACTGTGATGAAAACAAAGAGGGTGGAATTCCTCGGGATTTGCAAAAATTTGATCAATTAAGAGGAAGAGAGGCATGCTAAGCCCTTAATGAATGAGATCATGTTTGTTAATGTGAGTACTGAAAAGGATCATGGCTTGATCTAGATTAGTTCTTCATTGTCTTTAACACGAGCGACTAGTCGTTTTCTAAAAAGATTTCAAAAAATGTTTTGCGTGGTCTTGCGAAGACATGCGTGAAATTGATCTTGAGATTGTGCAGCATAGGATCACTCTCAGCCTTGAGACTCGACCCTTTTTGCTTTCAAACCATGAACTTCGATTCAGAATGTTCAACGATCAATTAACAACATGAGGTTTGTATGGCCAGATCAGAAGCAACCCTTACACTAGGGGTAATAAGTTCAGATGTCATCAAAGGAAGCTTGCAAAGCTAGATCAAAAGTAGCCCTTGAACTAGGGGCAAAAATGTCAGATGTGCTCAAAGATTCAAAATATGGGTCATTTCGCCAACCAATAAAGACTGGCAAGAAAGCCAAATTCCAGCAGTTAGAAAAAGAAAATTTATTGTTGAAGGACAATCGAGTTCCTGTCCATAACACTAGGGGAAAATTCAGACCCGATTGGATAGACTCCTACATCATCAGTGAACCGCAGCCATTCTACTGGATTCAAATAGCTTCAAGATCTCAAAACCAATCAACATGGACAAGTTAAACTTTTTTATCCTTGAGAGGTTCGTTGGGCCGAAAACCTAGGAGGGCGACCCAGGCAACAGTTAGAGCAAGAAAAAAGAAAAGAACAGAAATGAAAAAAAATGAAAAGAAAAAGAAAAGAAGAAAAGAAAAGAAAAGAAAATAAGAAAAGAATAAAAGAAAAATAGAGCTTGCAAGGATGAAAACTCAGAAGGGCGGCCTTGGCAAAAGTTAGAGCACAAAAGGAGAGTGTCAATACCCGAGTGAACCTCAACCTGGAACTACGTACGACCCGATTCCCATCTTTGGGATACATAAGCAATTTCATTCTGAAGTTCGGCCCTAATCATTTTCAGCCTGCTTGGCTCATACATGTTGATTGGTTTATCTTTGTTGAACTTAGCTATCTTGGCCATTTACAAATTGGCTCGTCTTTGTTCAAATTCAGTTGTTCTACTCCGTTGGAAGATTCAGCTGCAAGACAATTCAAGTTCAGATCTGAGGTTGTGCATCTCAAGAGAAGATTCCGCGTTAGTTGAGCAGTGGCCATTTGTAAAAATAGTTTTTGAGAATTTTTATTGAAGTTGACTAATTCTCCCAAAAATTATTCCATTTTTCCAAAACTGGACCATTTCTTGGACCCAAAAAAGGAAAATTTTCAGTGCGCACAACCTGACTTACATGATTTCAAATTAGAAAATCGAACAAGCATGTTAATCTAACTCTTATGTTGGTAAAAATCGTTTGAGCCGAAAGCCAAAAAACAAAAAATGGTCAAAATGATGAACTAGGGGCACAATTAAGTTGGGTCTTTTGTCTTTTTCCTGCTGTCAACATACTAGCTAGAAAGGGCACCATATTTGCCAGAAAGGGCACCATATTCACTAGAAAAGGGCACAACTGAAGCTAGTAGCAAAGGGCCGAAAGCTCTCTCATCCTCCAAGTGGTGAGCTATCAAGCTAAGTGTGAAGCATGAACTGGAGTGGGATGCTCGGTTCCTTCATCTGGACAATCACACCCAAATTTGCGTCTAACCCGGAATGGGGACGTAGAAAATACAATGTGTGAGACCAGTCCATTGTATGCCTGGCCGGTGGGACATGTTGTAACTCTCCTTGATCAAGCTAAGCCAGGGACATCGTCAACCGATGTGAGTTGCAGATTTGGTCCAATTGCACCACAACCCCTTTGTGGGAAAGTTCACTAGTTGCCAGCGGAAGAATGAGAATCTGGTAAAATACTAGGTTTAAAAGCCCACGACTTCCCACTTATCCATCAACCACCCAAGGGAGGGATAAAAAATAAGAGATTGAAGAATAGAGATATGTGCGCTGAGAGAAAAAGTGAGAAAAGGGCTTTTCATAGAAAAAGAGATTGAGTGCCAAAGTAATGTGAGGATCACAAATGAGAAAGGGTGGGAAACAACACCCGAAGAAACAGGCTCCCGTGAACTGAGAAGTCTCTCACCGTTGGAACACATTCGAGTGTTGTGTTTGCTGTTTTTTGTTTGTCTCGATTCTTGTTTTGAGTCTTTTCGAGTGTTAATAGATGTGTTTAGGTTGTTTTACCTTTGTTTTTCCTTTGTTAAGTCATTTTGACTGTGGTCAGTCGTAGGCTCAATACCCGGTTAAGAACTCATTTTCACTTTCAATTTCAAAAAAAAAATCGTTTTGTGCCCGGAGTGTTGTGCTATTCTCCACATTTGTGCAAAATAGGATTTGTTCTTCCATAAAACTGCAGGGTTCAACCCAGGTCATGTGAGAACAATAAAACTAAGACCTATCTGAAGCTACAGAGGTTCCGAACTGCAAAGCAAAAGAAAAGAGGAAAAATTTCAAGCATCTAAGTGTGTTTCAACTTCAGCAAAGTCCAAGACTGCATTTTAGGTGCACCTTCTCAGGCCTCACCCTTCTCTGGAGTATGAGTGTACCTCGACCCCAAGTTCAAGCCTGCTTCAAGTTAAAATGGCAATTAAAGTAGCATGCAAATATTACCCCTCGCCAATTTGAACAGGGTGTGTCCTTTTTGAGTTAAGCATGTTGCAAAGTCCTTCGAGAGGTAAATTCGAGGCACCAAAGTACATATTTGCCTCCCTTCTTGCATAGAATGTGCACTTTCATATACACTTCTATTGCATGCGTGCTGCGCATCGTTATGATTCATGCATAGAATATGCTTATGTTTCATGCATAGAACATGCTTTCATTCTCGCATAGAATGTGCCGTTGCCTTTATATCTCAGTTGTTTGTCTTGCATGGAATATGCACTCTTACTATATCACACTCGTTAAGTGTCTTTCCTTACATACACGATATTGTATGTACAGTTCATTTAGAGGAATTCTGGGTAAAACCATTCCTCTCCCTTATCACCTTGCTTCAGTTAGAAACATTCGGGTACGCTTGGTGTTTATATCACCTTGCTTCGGTTAGAAACATTCAGGTGTGCCCGATGTTTATACCACCTTGCTTCGGTTAGAAACATTCAGGTACGCCCGGTGTTCATACCACCTTACTTTGGTTAGAAACATTGGGCCGTGCACCAATGTTTATACCTTCCCCTCGGTCAGTAGCATTTGGAACGTCTTCCGATGCTTATACCACCCTATTTTGGTTAGAAACATTGGGGCGTGCTTCGATTTTTATACCACCCTTCAACATTCACACTCGCGCTTTCTTGCGCATCGCACTTTTTTGTGCAATTTACACTCGCACTTTCTTGCGTGTGGCACTTTTTTGTGCAGTTACATGTACGCTTTCTTGCGCATTGCACTTTTTTTGTGCAGTTTACACTCACGCTTTCTTGCACATCGCACTTTCTTGTGCATCGCACTTTTTTGTGCAGTTTACACTCTTACTTTCTTGCGCATTGCACTATCTTGTGCACTTTGTGGTTGTGTATCACTCGCACTCTCTTGTGCACCTTGTGGTTGTGTATCTCTCACACTATCTCGTGCATTCACACTCGCGCTTTCTTGTGCATCACACTTTTTTGTGCAGTTTACACTCGCGCTTTCCTGCGCATCGCACTTTTTTTGTGGAGTTTACATTCGCGCTTTCTTGTGCATCGCACTTTCTTGTGCAATTTACACTCGCGCTTTCTTGTGCATTTATTCACTCTTTCTCCACTCGCGTGAGTCACGTTTGGACGTATTCACACTTTTTTTGTGCATTACGATCGCCCTGTCTTGCGCATCGCACTATTTTGTGCACCCTGTATTACACTATTTTGTGCAACCTGTATCGCACTGTCATTTGCACCCTATGTAGCATTGTTTTGTGCATTCACTCTGCATCGCATTGTCTTGTGCATTCTCTGGTCTAGGATGCCTTAAATCCTCTAAAGGTGAAAATCCTTTGGTGTTTGCCGTACCCGAACGACTTTCGGTGGTCTGGTATAGTCACCTGCCTGTGTTTGTAGTGAGTTCCTAGGAGATCAATTAAGACAGTGGAAACTAGAGTTTGAATGGCGATGTCTAGAACGCAAAGGTTCGGAATTTCCGAGACTAAAGTCTGGTTTAAATACCTAGGGGTGTATCCTCGGCTTTAAATATGTGTGGCAGCCCCATAGGTTGTGGTAGTGTTTATGCGCCTCAATTCTGGATACTGAACCAACCTAGTCTGTCACCCTGTTGGAGAATAGAAAAAGTTACGAACATAGCCAGGGAGAAAAGTAGTACATGTGGTTCAACCAAAAAGAAGAGAAAGATCCCAGCAGCATGAGATGAGTGATTGCCAATTGCCCCTATAAGATACCCGCACTTCCTAGCTACTACATTATCTAGTACTTCTATTGCATTGCATATAGCATTTATCGCGTGCATCTACTGCATTATCCATTTTATCGCTTGCATCCTTTCCATATCAAGCTTAGTTTGGCATGTGCTCATACATTTCCTTCGTTAAAGCATGGTTCTGTGATAATGTGTACACGCCTATTCCACTAAGAGAATTGTGGTCTGAGGGTTTCAACACCTTTTCTGTGTTAGATGTGGTTTGTTTTGTGTCCATACCTTTTCTAGGTAAAATGTGGTTCGGCCTGTGCCTTACTCACTGCATCCATTGCATTCATTGCATCGTACTTTGTTTTGTTGCATTCAGCATTTAGGATCACGATCTTTCCTCAGCAGATCATTCCTCACTGATATGATGTCACCCAATTACTTGTATTTTTTCTACAAAACACATAGTTATGCATGTGCATATGCCTATTCTACTAAGAGAATTGTGGTTTGAGGGTTCCGGCACCTTTTCTATGTTAAACGTAATTTGATTTTGTATCTCCATCCCTTTATGATATTTGTGTGGTTTTTCACTACTAGTGGTTTGATTATTTTTTGTTACATTGTGTATCATTTTCCATCTTGCCCCTGAACTACGCTGGTTTGATTCCTTACAAAGGGATACGTAGGCAGCCTGCGGGCGCAATCATTTGTTTCTGCGTCTTTATTTTATTTGCTTGTCCAAGTCTTTAGCCTTGTCAAAAATGGGTCGTCTCTGGGCTTTGGCATTCACTCACATCATTTCATGACTTCCGAGCTCTGTCAAAGAGGGGCAACTGCAGACACTCCATTTTTGACCGCCCTTTACTCGATGGTGAAGGCTATCTTATGCAAATGTTCGATTTCTTCGGCAATGAAAACGTCAAATCCAAACCTCACACCCCTTTTTGGACCAAACCTATTTTGACCAAAATGATTTTTAGACTTTAAAACCCTCTCTTTCAAAACATTTTTTAAAAAAAGTTTCTACGATGTTTCGAGGCTCGCATTTCATTAAATGTTGCATTTTTCGATAAACCGAGCAAGGACAAAGTGGAAATGAATGGAAGACAGATGAACTCTTTGGAAAAATATTTAAAGCATCTTATGTAAGGGTTTGGGGTTGAAGAAAATTGGAGTGGAGAGAAGAAACCAAGTTGGAGAAGAAGTTGGGCATGAATCTGGGTAGGATCAAAACTGAGCAGTCTTCACTAATGGAGGCATATCTTCTTGCAGACTTGGAATTTTGATGTGTGGCTGCCACCATTGGAAAGAAGACTTCTAGGACTTCAATTTAGGCTTCTGAATGACCTCCAAATAAGTCTACATGAAGGAGATATTCCCATTTGAATTTGGGCCCAAAAAGCAGATTTTTCTAGCCGGCTAGAGGTGGATGTTTCTGGCCATGAATGGGCTTTGCCGGCCATGTGCCGGCCATGAATGGCCTATGCCAGCCAGGTGCCATCCAAGAGTGATCCTTGCCGGCCAAGAATGGACATGTACCGGCCATCAATGATGGCCGGCCGGCCATTGACGTAAAAAGTCAAATTTCTGCAGATATTTGTGTTCCAACTATTCCAGCTGTCTATTTTGGGATATTTTCGACCTGAAGCCTCATTCTTCTATATATAGAGAGCCTTCTCTACTGTTTTGAAGGTTAGAACATTTGAGGAAGAAAAATTTTGGGAGCCTCTCTCTCCACAATTCTCTCTCTCTACATTTCTCTCTGTTGAGCTTTTGTGCTTAGAAGCTTGTATACTTCAAACTTTAACCTATCAACCCTTAACCAAAGGGGTTCATCCTTGGGCTGAGGTTTCTTGAAGCTCTCTTGGAGCCTCCTTTGAGCTCTAGAAGCTGGTTTAAGCACAGATTTGTGCCTATTGTGTGCTTTGCTTCAAAGGTATAAAACTTACCTCATTTAAACTTCTTTTGCACACTTCTTTTGCCACATTTGCAAACTATTTTTGGCCTGGTTTCCAACTACAAAAACCTCTATTTTGAGGCTTAAAAATAGTGGTTTGAGGCTATTTTGAGTTTGAGGGTGCTCCACCCTTCTTGTAGTTTGCTTGCTAAGTTGTTGTGCCATCTTTCAAAGCTTTTAAAACAACTCTCTTTTGGTCTTTTGACCAATGAAACTCAGAGAATTTTCAGTGATAAAAACCATGTTTTGAGGTCCAAAATAGGAGGGGGTGGCCTCCCCTCCTTGTGTCTTGTTTGCAAGTATAGATAGCCTAACATGTGAGCAAGTTTTTCTACCTCTTTGTGACTTGATCTCAATATGTTTTTGCTATTGATTTAGAATGATTTAGTTCTGTTTTGGGCTGCCTTGGTCATATAAGCCTTGTCTTGCATGGTTGTAATGCAAATGCCTTCACTAGCTTAGTGTTTAAGGCCTTTAACATGTTTTGCTTGAGTGGCTTGCATGTTATAGCATCATTTTGTATGTGATTTCAGTGTATATAGCTCTGTCACACTCTCACTTATTTCACTCTTTCATTGCTTTTGAGAGTTATGCCTTGAGTCTTGTTTGTGGGCTAACGTGTGAGCATGTTTTTCTAACTTTTTATGCTTCAATTTCAGCATGTTTTAGCCACTATTTTAGCATGTTTTAGCTTTGTCCAGAGCTAGTTTAGTCAGTTGAGCTCTGTTTAGCATGCTTTGTGATCTTCACTAGTTTAGTGTTTTTGGCTTTTGAGCATGTTGTGCATGAGTTGCTTGCATGTTGTAATATCATTTTTCATGCCATTTCAGCACTTATATATCTGTAACCTCCCTCATTTCTTCACTTTTTCATTGGCTTTGAGGTTTGGTTAACCTTAGGGTTGTGTTTAAGCTTGAGATAGAGCTTGTGCTCAATGGTTTTAACCCTCTTTTGAGGGTTCCTCCTAACCAAAGGCTTGATCTCTCTCATGTCTTAAACCATCCTTTGGTTGACCCTTCTCTCATTAGAGGACACTTATCTTGGACAAATTGACTATGGAATAGTTTCGTAATGCTAAAATGTGTAAACAAAATTGGACAAGTAAAACATGACCAAGATAAGCATGTTGTGTTTGCATTGCATGTGTTCAATCGGACGTTATATTGAACACAAGGTCGATTGGTCCATTTCATACTCAAAGTGATGAAATGAGCCAATCTCCTTAGTCTCCATCACCCTTTATCTTGCATGATAGGGTGATGGTCCTTTGAGTCTTGTTTTTGTGCATTTATTAAAATTGTGCAACTCGGATCTTTGGCCATCATGCATTGAAAATGCTTGATTGGTGGTTTTGGATCCAAGAATGCCATTCCTTTGATGTTTTGAGATGATGAGGAAGGGCATAGTACAAACGTATTCTCGGAAAACCCTCACTTTTCCTCTATTTGTGCTCTGTTGCAGTGTGGTGATTCAGCACACCAGTGGCCGACAGTGGCTCACTGATGGCCGGCAGTGCTTCATCCTTGGCTGGCAGAGGTACACCTTTGGCTAACAGATGGCTGGTAGCAATCTTTCTTGGCCGGCAGGCCACTGGAACAGTCCTCAACAATGGTTTGGTAAGGTGGAGCAGAAAGTTCTTGGAGTAACCCTGCAAATAGAGCCTCCCAAGAGCAAACTGGTGGGCTTTTCGGGGCGAAAAACTGAGTGCATGCATCTTCTACTTCCCGGAGCAGAGTAATGGCCACATAGTTTAATATGCTAACTACTTGGTTAATTTGCATTGACTGTTGTAATAATTAAGTAGCTTTAGCTTAGCTATTTCTTTATGCTGTGTTGTAATAATTAGTAATTAGTTTACTAGTTATTCGTTTGGTTTGTAATAATTAGTCTAATTAGTTTAATTAGATTAATTTCATTAGCTTAGCCTAGAGTAGCTTAGCTATTATTCATTCAGACCCTCCTTCGAGAGGGCACAATGTTGTAATAAGTGTGCGTGCGTGTGTGAATGTCTTCCAACCCCGCGTTTTTCTCCCTTTTATTTACCCGCTTGTGATGGTTAGACTAGGGATCATTTTCAATTAGCATAACTTATGCTTGCATGTTTGCATCATTCATTTGTCTTGCATGCACTGGGCTCGGCGCATCATTCAAATTGCATCGTATTTCAATACACTTATTTGAATACATGTTTAACAACATGTTATCAAATTGTTGCATTCATATGCCATCTTAGATAGTCGAGCTTATTAATTGCATTATTGCATGTGTTGCATTAGGCATTTTGCAAAGTTAGGATCATGCATATTTCTAACTAGCTTTTGTTTTGGCTCGGAGTACACTGTAAGTTTTGCGCTTTAGCATACTTGCATGAGTGTGAGTTTTGCCATGATAGCATGCTTGCAATGAGACTATGTTCTTATTTGTTAAACTGCATGAATGCCTGTGGATGAAGGCTTGATTGCTTGAATTGGAACAATTCGACGAATTTGAGTTTTTTTAAGCCCACTTTGCGAAGTGGCTAATAATGTTTTAAGCCCACTTGAGGGTGGCACTTTGAAACCATTTTCAAAAACAAACATGAGTTGTTTTGTTCCAATTCTTGCGATTTAGTCTATACTTGCTTGCGCGCGCCCCATATAGTAATGTTAGCTAATAACTGGAATAAGAACACATGAGGTCTATAAAACAACATATCATGATTAGTAGAGGTCGATCCTTTGATCGGGCGAGCGGGGGTGATCATTTCAAGACCTTCCTCTCTCGTACCCAAGTTCCCGAGCCGGGACAACTTTGGTGATGACGGACACGTGGCCTTTGGCACAAGTCAAGGTTTCCTAAATTTTCCAAAAACAAAATATTTTGGTGGCGACTCTGTAATCTGGCAAAGTAGTCCAGTTTTGGCATTATTTGATTCAAAATCTGATTTTCCAAAATGATTTGCTGGATTGGATACTTTGTTGTTTATCAATCTCACATTGCACTTTGTGAGATTAGATTCAGAACCGTGACAAGAGTCTGAACTGTAGGACCAATTTGAGCTCTCCAAAAGGAGGCGCGAAGAAAGTCGAGTCCACAGCCACAAGAAGGCCTAGGGAACACCCCGAACAGCTCGGGAGGGACCAATGTAAGTTGCGGAAACTTATGAAACTAGCATGGAACTTTGGGCTTGAAAAATGCACTTTTCCAACACTTAGGCTTGAAAATAGGCCATCGTGGGCGGAAATTGTAAAACGCCGCAAGAAGGCTCGGGAAACACCTAGAACACCACAGAAGGGACCAATGTAAGTTGTCAAAACTCATGGAACTGGCACGAGACTCCTGGTTTGAAAACTAAGTTTAAAAATGCACTTTTCCAACACTGAGGCTTGAAAATAGGCCATTAGGGGTGAAAATCATGAAACAGCCTCAAGAAGGCCCGAGGAACATCCCGAACACCTCTGGAGGGACCAATGTAAGTTTTGGAAACTTATAGAACTAGCACGGGACTCCTGGTTTGAAAACTAAGTCGAAAAATGCATTTTTCCAACACTTAGGCATGAAAATAGGCCACTAGGGGCCAAAATCGTGAAACAACCACGAGAAGGCCAAGGGAACAACCCCAACACCTCGAAAGGGACCATTGTAACTTGTGAAAACTTATAGAACTAGCACGGGACTCCAGGTTTGTAATCTAAGTAAAAAAAATACATTTTTTCAACACTTAGACTTGAAAATAGGCCATTGGGGACCAAAATCATGTAATAGCCATGAGAAGACCCGGGGAACACCCTGAACACCTCGACAGGGACCGTTGTAATTTGTGGAAACTTATGGAACTAGCACGGGACTCCCGGTTTGAAAAATGCACTTTTCCAACACTTAGGCTTGAAAATAGGCCATCGTGGGCCAAAATCGTTAAACAATCATGGGAAGGTCCGGGGAACGCCCTGAACACCTTGGGAGAGACCAATGTAAGTTGTGAAAATTTACAGAACTAGCAAGGGACTCCCGGTTTCAAAACAAAGTCAAAAAATGCACTTTTCCAACACTTAGGCCTGAAAAATGTTAAATTGTATATTTGATTGGTAAGATAATAATTTTCTTCCTTTTTCTTTTTCTTTTTCTTTTTCTTTTTCATTTTTTCTTTTGTTGTAGATTGGAGATTAGATATGGACGTGTTTGGTAATCTGGAGAGCAGAAGCTTGCTCATTTTGTGCTTTTGTTAATATTACCTTACATGTATTTTGGTTGCATTGTACATTTTATATTTTTGTGGATATTAGGGGACATGTTTGGTAATCTGCAGTTAATATTATATTTTTGTGGATATTAGGAGACATGTTTTTCATGGATATTAGGAGACGTATTTGGTAATCCGCAATTGATATTGTATTTTTGTAGATAGTATGAGACATTTCGACTGTGGTGTTTATGTAAATGAACAGATTTTTGTATTGATCTGTAATAGATATTTTATTGAATAGGCTATTAAAATGTGCGGGGAATTTTTAGTGAAAAGAAAAATTGAAAATTGAAAATATTACCCTCATTTTAAAATTTTTTAATTATTATTAGGGTTGAAATAAAAAAGTTTTCAGACAACATGACGAATATTTTTGTTATTAATGATATCGTTCCAAACAAATAATTTTGTCACATTTATTGAATATTTTGTCCCTAAATTGAAATATTTGGTGACAAAATTTTTTTTGTAATTAAATAATTTTGTTTTGTACTCATTTTAGTAACGAATTTTTTTGTCACCTTAATCTATATCATTGGTGAGGATAAATTTCATCACTAAAACCTCCCTCTTCATATTTTGTGGCCAAAACAATTAAAATAAAATATTATCCAATTCTAGTGACAAAATTGATGATAGAGGACGAAAAATACAACATTTAGAGATGAAAAATTCCGTCGCCAAAAATGAAAAATAAGCGACGAAACGATTTTTCGTCACCAGCTACTTTCAGCGACAACATATAGATGACAAACGTGGTGACAAAATTATTTCGTTGAAGATCATTTTGGTGACAAAAATTTGACGTTTGTAGACAAAATGAGTTTGTCACCAAAGACCTTTTTTGTTGTAATGTTACAGGTAGAAAATAGGCAAATTTAGTCAACCTATCTACAATAACCCATATAGAGTTTATACCTCGTAGTGTCTGAGGTAGACTAACAACGAAGTCCATGGTTATGTGCTCCAATTTCCATTCCAGAATAGAAAGAGGTTGAAGTAATCCCGCCGACTTTTGATGTTCAGCTTTGACTTGCTGACACTGAAGGCACGTAGACACATTCTGTAATTTCATTCCCGATGCTAGGCCACCAATAACTTTGTTTCAAATCCAGATACATTTTGTAGTTGCCCGGATGCATTTCAAATTTGGACTTGTGAGGTTCTTCTAAAATTTTCTTCTTCAAATCAGAAATGTTCGGAATACACAATCTTCTTTCAAATCTCACCACTTCATTTTCAACACTAAACCCCAGTTTTGAATTCAATTAAAATTCATCAATCACTTTCTTGAAGAACTTATCCTCTCTTTGCTTTTGTTTAATCTTGTCAATGATTGGCGGTTGAGCTGAAATAGCGGCGATGAACCTGCCCTGATCATGTAGCACCACTTCAATCTCGGTTCTTTCCAAGTCTTTCAATATCTCTTTCTATTCAGTTAGTAAACATGCCAAGTTCCCTGTTGACTTTCTACATAAAAAATTAGCTACGGTGTTGCCTTTAACCGGATGATACGAAATCTAAAGCTCAAAATATTTAATTAGCTAAAGCCATCTTCTCTGTCGCATATTTAGCTCATTTTGAGTGAAAAAGTACATAAGACTCTTGTGATTTATATAGACTTCATACTTTGCTTCATACAAACAGTGGCGCCAAATCTTCAATGCAAATACAACTGCTGCCAATTCTAAGTTATGAGTCGGATAGTTCTTTTCATGATGTTTCAGTTGTCGAGACACGTAGGCTATCACTTTACCATTCTAAATCAGAACACAACCCAGACCCTTGTAAGAAGCATCACTATATATTATAAAATTTTCTGTACTTGAGGGCAATGCCAAGATCGGTGTTGTAGTCAGTCTTGGTTTCATTTCTTGAAACACGGATTCCTTTTCATCAGTCCATTCAAATGGTTGTCTTTTTCGAATAAGTTGCGTAAGTGGTACAGCTATCTTTGAAAAACCTTTCACTAATCTTCTGTAATACCCAGCTAATCCCATGAAGCTTCGGACTTCCATCACATTCGCCGGTGTAGGCTAATTTAAAACTACCTCAATCTTTTACGGGTCTACTGAAATTCCATCTATGTTAATCACATGCCCTAGAAACACAACTTCATCTAGCCAAAATTCACACTTTTTTTGTTTAGCATATAAATTTTTTTTCCCTAAGTGTTTGCAAAACAGTTCTTAAATGTTGTTTTCGCTCTACTATACTTCTCGAATAAATCAAGACATTATCAATAAATACTACTACAAATTCATCAAGGTATGATTTAAAAATTCGGTTCATAAGGCCCATAAATGCTGCAGGTGCATTTGTAACCCCAAATGGTATAACCAGAAATTCGTAATGTCTATACCTTGTTGAAATGAAGCTTTCTCGACATCTTCATCTTTCACTTTCAGTTGATGGTACCCGGATCTCAAATCGATCATTGAAAACACTTGTGAACCATACAACTAATCAAACAAGTCATCAATATGAGGTAGAGGGTATTTGTTCTTGATTGTTACCTTATTCAACTCCCAGTAATTGATACAAAAATGTAAGGTTCCATCATTCTTTCTCATAAATAAAGTCAGCGCACCCCAGGGTGAAGTACTCGGTTGAATAAAACCCTTGTCAAACAAATCATGTAGCTATTATTTTAATTGTTTAATTCAGCAGTTGACATTCAATAGAGAATTTTTGAAATAGGTTGGGTACCTGGTACAACTTCAATAGTGAATTCAATTTCCCTATGAACTAATTCCCCTGGCAATTCCTTTGGCAACACATCTGAAAATTCTCTAATAATAGGAATATTATCTAACACAACATTCATAGGCTGATCGGTCAAAATGCTACACATATAACCCTGACATCCTTTCCTAGGTAGTTTGCAAATCAAATAAGGCAGAGGTACGACACCATTACCCACAAATACAAATTCATCATGTCCTAGAGGTTTAAACAAAACCCATTTTGTTACACAATCAATGGTAGCACAATATTTAGACAACCCGTTCATTCCCAAAATCACATCAAAGTGTCTAATGTCAAGAGGTAACAAATCTACAAATATTGTAGCATCTCTGTAGACACTCCATTTTTGACCATCCTCAAGACTTGGATATGCTTGCAGGTACATCCAATGACAAGTTCGATTACTCGTTGAGTACTCGAGTTCACGGTGAAACGTCACAGGTTTGAGCTTTCCAAACCCTGCATCCTTTCTGCCCCATTTTTGGACCCTTTGTTGGCCCTTTTTGCATGCTCCTTGTGAGGAACTGCCGGCCATGGTTTTATCCCTGCCTACTATTGATGAAGCCTGCCGGCCATCAATGAGGCACTGCCGGCCATAACTGATGGCCGGCAGAACACTTTGTCTCTGCAGATTTCACTCCAGATCTTTTGAGCCAGCTGGTTTTCACTCATCCCTCCTGCACATGTATGGAGGGATGAAGCCCTTTCCAAGCTTGTTCAACAAGTTTTTCTTTGCATGCCTCTGTACAAGGAGAGGCCCCTCCTCCCCAGTAAAGGTTCATCATTTTTGGAAAAGACATATCTCTCTCTATATATATTTCTCACTCGCTCTCTATATTGTATTGAATAGTGTCCCAAAGTGTGTTTTCTCTTCACTTTTGCAAAGGAACACCTAGTGATAAACCACCATCTTTGAGCTGATGTTCTTAGAAGTGTTGTTTGAGCTCTGAAAGTTGGTTTTTGGCCCCTGAGGTTGCTGGTTTCGAAGTTGTGCTTCAAGGGTGAGTATATTCCCCCTTTAAGCCTTTGTTTGTATCACATTTTGTCCATCCTTGTATATTGTTTTAGTCCTTGCTTTCAACTAAAAAAAGTTCTGTATTTAAGTGCTTTTGATGATTGTTTAAGGTCTCTTTGGTGTTAAGGGTGTTCTACCCTCTTGTGTGCCTCGTTTGGCCTTGTTTTGTGCTATGACTTAAGGCCATTGAGTTAGTCTTTGTTTGGCCTTTTAGCCACTGAAATCTAGTGGATTTTTAGGAGTAGGCATGTGGTTTTGAGGCCTCAAATCAGAGGGGGGTGACCCCCTCTCTTTTGTTTTTGTTATCCCAGTTAGGCAACCCAAGAGGGGGGGTGAATTGGGTTATTAAAAATTTCACAATATTAAATATAACACAATATTCAGAATTTGAATAAATAAAAACAAACAGAATAATAATTATCAAAAAAGTAGAAGAGATAGAGAGAGAAAATCAAACACTGCGATTTATAGTGGTTCGGCACGCCAGGCCTACGTCCACTCCCCAAGGAACCTCCTTGAGAATTTCTTTACTATCAATTGAATAAATACACCACCAAGCTTGTGGATTTGACACAGGGCTTACTCTTATCTATTGAGCCTCACTCAACAATAAATGCCTTACCCTTACAAAATCTCTCACAAAAATAAGGAATAAGAATAAGTGGTAATTGAACCCACTTTTACAATAATTCTCTCACAAAGAGTAGATATGAAAGTGTAAGAACAAAAGCTAGACTTAGATCTGAAAGTGAAAGAGCAGAATACTCAGAATTTTGGAGCTCACAGAAATATTTTCTCTTCAAGTTCTTGATTTTTTCTCCACATCCAACACCTCTATTTATACACAAAAATATACCCGTTGGACGCTCCTTGCTGACGTCATGGCTTACATAAGCACGCTCCTGACGTCATCGCTTACATAAGCACGCTCCTGACGTCATCGCTTACATAAGCAGGCTCTTGATGTCATTGCTTACATAAGCACACTCCTTAAATTTAAATAGTCAGCAAATGATAAGAATTAAAAACATAAAAATAAGATTGATTTTTTCTTCTTGTTTTTTTTTTTTCAAACATGGAGCCACCGTTTTTGTAGACAATTTAATACAAAGTTCACAACTTTCAAACAAACAAATAATTTTCTCCATCTAGTTTATAATATATATATATATATATATACATATATACATAACTCCATCTTGATATAATTAATGTAGTGTAAAAAATTTAATAGCGCACGTGATGTATTCTGCATATAATGTTATATAAGTTCTGATCAAAATTTTGCATACAGAAAAATCTCTATAAATAATATTTATGATGGATCTGAAAATATATGTCATCTTTAAAATATTGTATATGTTGTAAAGATTTTAAACTAAATATATTTTACCACTCCATATTAATTTTGTCAAAATAAGACAACCCATAAATATCAAATTTGTCAAAATAATACAACCAATCAATCATTTTTGTCAAAATAATATAATTAATCAATTTGTCAAAAGATGAATAGTAATTAACCCTATTTTTCAAAAAGTAAATAGTAAAGTTTTTTGAAAATATTTAAAATAATCATTTTTGTCAAAATAATATAATTAATCGATTTGTCAAAAGATGAATAGTAATTAACCCTATTTTTCAAAAAGTGAATAGTAAAGTTTTTGAAAATATTTAAAATAATATTTAACATATATATTTTAAAAAGATAATATTATTTTATTTAAATAATATTTAACAAATATATATATATTTTAAAAAGATAATAATTTGTGTCAAATAATATGTATATTAACTAATATATTTTAGACATCATCAAAATTAAATAATATGATTAACAATCTCCCCCTTTTTGATGATGGCAATATTTGTATGGATTTGACACAAAATAAATTTGACAAAATATTTGACAACCCTGCGACATATAATTTTCAAAATCATATTTTTTCTCCCCCTTTGACATCATCAAAATAAAGATGAAGATAAGAAACAAACACAGTGGATACAATAATCTGGGGGGCCAAAAATAAAATAAGGGGCCGGCTGTCTTGTCGGAATCATTGTGGGGATTTTGTAGCATCTCGAGCGCAGGAAGTATGGACAAACAAAAGATTTGAGCAGATATAGCAGATATGCATCGAGGAATGGAGCAATGGAGTGTATAAAAAGTGACACAGATCAGAAGCAAAGATACGAAATCATCAAGTGTTTGAGAGAAAAATTTGTTTTAGCTCATTTTGTAATCATGTCATTCCTTACCTTGTCTATCAATGAGTCGGACCTGCATGAGGTGCCTGTAATGCAGGCAAATGAGAGAGTACCAGTGACGCAGGCACATGCTATGCCTGTAAATGAGGGTTCTAGTGGTATTGGCAATCGAAATGATTTCGATGCTATTAACCACACTATGGCTCTTAGTACACAGGCCATGACTGCAGTTTCCAATATGGCGCGACGATTACAAGCAAGAGTACAAGAAAATCAGCAATGGAGAGATGAGGTGTGCTTGTTAAAACAACAAGTAGTGAATATGTGTAAGGAGAAGAAAGAGCTAAAAAGAAAAAATGCACAGTTGGAGAATGCAGTGCAGTATTATGCAACAGTGATAATGCCAAGACTCACAGAAATCGAAAATAGAGAGAGGCATGTAACAGAGGCTCATGAAAAATTGTTGAGAGAAGTGAAAAAGAAAAAATCTGTGAAACCTTCTGAAAATTTACCTGTAATCGAGTAATATTTTCTTTTTCTGAAATAAAATTGTGAGCATTTCTTCCTTTATTTATTTATTATTATGATTATTATTATTATTATTATTATTATTATTATTATTTATTTTTATTTTTTTTAAATTTTGACTTTGCACAAAAAAATTGTTTGTTGGTGTAGATAAGGAGTATGGCAGATAAGAAAAAAAATGTATATATATACTCCCCCTAAAATTATGCACAAAATATACAAATGCCCTTTTTTATATATATATATATATATATTTATAATGATTGTTAATCTCAAGATAGGAGTCTCCCCCTGAGTTAATGCACTAGAAATTTCATAAAATTGAAGAAATAAATTACCAATCTATGACACCAAAGGCCCTTAAGATCTGGCCATAAACAACTACACCAAGTGCACTAGCAAAAAAGGAGAAAATAAAAATAAAAACAAATACTTCAATCAAGGTAGAAGCAACCAATATTAAATCCAAGAGAATTTGGAGCACATATAACAAGTAAAAAAATACAACACAGTGCAACAAAAATTTTAACATGTTGATCGGTGATAACCTTGATGAACGGAAGAAATTGAGACGATTGGGTAGATCGGTGACGAATTTTTGTAGATCGGCAATGGATCTTGATGGATCAGTCACGAATCTTGATGGATCGGTGATGGAACTTGATGAATCGGTGAAGATGGTGATGCAGATTTCGGGTGGAGAAGTGATGGAGTTTGGAAGATTAGTGAAGGATTTGGATGGATGGTGATAGTGATGAAAGTGATCGATGATTTTGTAGATGGTGGAGTTGGTTGTAGGCTATGGTGAGGGTGGAGATGGAGTCGGCTAAGGGTAGAGGAAGAAGGGGAGAGCGAGACAGCAAGAGAAGGAGAAAAAGAGAGAGTAAGGGAGAGAGTGGGTAAGAGATAGAGACGGAACGGAAGAGAGAGAGAGAAAAATTATATATATAAATATATGTATATTATTATGGTTATTATTTTTTATAATAATAATTATTATTACAATATTTATTTTATTTAATTATTAAAAAAATATTTTTTAATATAAACATTATATTGGAGTATTCATCATACCAAGTTCTGTTCTAATATAACAAAATTGTTCTTCATTTAGAGGCTTGGTAAATATGTCAGCTAATTGACAATTTGTAGGCACAAATTCGAGTTCAATGTCACCTTTGAGTACATGATCTCTCAGAAAATAATGCCTTATTTCAATGTGTTTAGTGCGTGAGTGCTGAATAGGATTTTTCGAAAGGTTAATGGCACTTGTGTTGTCACATTTTATAGGAATATGATCATAGTGAAGTCCAAAATCTTGAAGTTGTTGTTTCATCCAAAGCAATTGTGCACAACACCCAGCGGCGGCAATGTATTCTGCTTCAGCAGTTGACAAAGCCACTGAGTTTTGTTTTTTGCAAAACCAAGAGGTGAGTGAGTGTCCAAGAAAATGACAAGTGCCACTAGTGCTTTTTCGGTCAAGTCTACATCCCGCAAAGTCGGCATCTGAGTAACCAAAAAGTTCAAAGGTGGTTCCCTTAGGATACCATAATCCCAAATTTTGAGTGCCGACAAGATATCTGAAAATGCGTTTGACTGCGATGATGTGTGACTCTTTCGGTGCGGATTGAAAACGTGCACACATACAAACACTAAACATTATGTCGGGCCTACTTGCAGTAAGATAAAGTAAAGAACCAATCATACCTCGATATTTCTTTTCATCTACGGGTTTACCTTGCTCATCTTTGTCGATTTTTATCGATGTGCTCATTGGAGTTGCTGCAGGCTTTGATGATTCCATTTCAAACCTTTTGAGTAGATCTTTGATATATTTCGTTTGATTTAAATGGATTCCATCATTAGTTTGTTTAATTTGTAGACCAAGGAAGTAATTTAATTCCCCCATCATACTCATTTCAAACTCACCCTGCATGTCTTTAGCAAACTCTTTGCACAAATTTTCATTAGTAGCACCAAAAATGATATCATCAACATAAATTTGAACGATTAGCATATCTTCCTTTTTGATTTTTATAAAAAGTGTTGTATCAATTTTTCCTCTACAAAAACCTTTGTCAAGTAGAAAATTACTCAATCTTTCATACCATGCTCTAGGAGCTTGTTTCAAGCCATATAAGGCTTTTGAAAGTTTGAAAACATGATCCGGGTATTTATGATTTTCAAAACTGGGAGGTTGTTCAACATAGACTTCCTCCGAAATGTACCCATTTAAAAAAGCACTTTTAACATCCATTTGATATAATTTAAAATCTTTAAAACACGCAAAAGCAAGTAACATTCTAATAGCTTCAAGTCTAGCAACTGGTGCAAAAGTTTCATCAAAATCAATTCCCTCTTCTTGATTATAGCCTTGAGCTACTAATCTAGCTTTATTTCTAGTAACAACTCCAGATTCGTCCATTTTATTTCGAAAAACCCATTTTGTACCAATAACGGGATGATCCTTAGGTCGAGGGGTCAAAAACCAAACTTCATTTCTTTCAAATTGATTTAATTCTTCTTGCATTGCTAAAATCCAGTTTTCATCATTTTCAGCTTCTAAAAATGATTTTGGTTCAATTTGTGAAACAAATGCCAAGTTACCACAAATATTTCTAACAGAGGAATGAGTTTTTATACCTTCCACCGCATCACCTATGATGAGGTCTTTGGGGTGGCCATGAGCATACTTCCATTCTTTTGGTAGATTTGAGTCATTTTCTGGAAGAGCATATATTTCTTGAAGATTCTCCATTGTCATTTCTTCGTCATGTTCGCGTAATGGATTTTCTTCATTTTCCTTTTTATAAATGCTCTCCATGCTTGGTTGATTTTCTACAATATCATTACTTAAAAGATTCTTGGAAATAATATCGTTAGATTCATCAAAAACAACATGCACAGATTCTTCAACAAGTAGAGTTCTTTTATTAAATACTCTATAAGCTTTACTAGACATAGAATAACCAAGAAATATAGCTTCATCCGATTTAGCATCAAATTTTCCTAAATTATCTTTATTGTTATTTAATACAAAGCATTTACAACCAAAAGCACGCAAGTGACTAATATTAGGTTTTCTACCTTTCCAAAGTTCGTAAGGAGTTTTCTTAAGAATAGGTCTAATCATGGCACGGTTTATAACATAGCATGCAGTGTTTACAGCTTCCGCCCAAAAATATTTAGGCAAATTATTTTCACAAAGCATAGTACGAGCCATTTCTTCAAGAGTTCTATTTTTTCTTTCAACCACACCGTTTTGTTGAGGAGTCCTAGGGTCTGAGAAATTATGATCTATTCCTAAGTCATCACAAAACTTAATAAAATCATCATTTTCAAATTCTCTACCATGGTCACTTCTAATACTACAAATATTAAGATTTTTCTCATTTTGAATTCTTTTACAAAGTTTTGAGAAATTATAAAAAGCTTCATTTTTGTGTGCTAAAAATAATACCCATGTATATCTAGTGTAATCATCAACACAAACAAGGGCATAAGATTTTCCTCCTAAACTTAATGTTCTAGATGGTCCGAATAGATCAATATGCAAGAGTTGAAGCGGTTTAGTAGTTGAAACGATATTTTTGGATTTAAAAGAAATTCTAGTTTGTTTTCCAAATTGACATGCATCACAAAGTTTATCTTTTTCAAAAACAATTTTTGGTAAACCTATGACTAACTCATTTTTTGAAAGTTTGGAAATTAAATCAAAATGAGCATGTCCTAATCTTCTATGCCAAAGCCAACCATTATCATTTATAGCAGATAAACATTTAATGTTAAAATGAGAAGATAAATCATGTAAATCAAACACATATACATTCTCATGTCTATAACCTACAAATAAAGTTTTGTTTTCTAAGGTATTTTCAATAGTGCAATGAGTTTTCTCAAAAATAACTCTATAACCTTTATCACATAATTGACTAATACTAAGCAAGTTATGTTTTAAACCTTCAACAAATAAAACATTTTCAATAATAGGAGAGGGATTTTTACCAATACTTCCTACACCAATGATTTTACCCTTGCTATTGTCGCCAAAAGTCACATATCCGCCATCCTTTGGTTGGAGTGTGGTGAACATAGCTTTATTTCCAGTCATGTGCCTCGAACATGCACTGTCGAGATACCATCTATCGTTACTGGATTTTGTCTTGAAACATACCTACAAAAATTTGATTTATCCATTGGTACCCATTTTTTCTTGGGTCCATAAAAGTTAGAATTTGATATCCTTGAGATATCCTTAGGAACCCACATCTTTTTTATTTTAGCAAAAGGATTTCTTTTAATAGGACATGAAGGTGAAATATGACCTTTTGTTCCACAAAAATGACATGTGAGATGAGAGTGATTAGAAGATGCATATACAAAACCATTTTTGGCAGTTTTTACTTTTGAAAAAGGTTTATATCCAATTCCGGCTCTACCAAAAGTACGGTTTTGATTTTTAAGAATTTTATCTAAAGTCTCTCTACCTTGAGTGAACTTTGAAAGAGTAGTTTTCAAGTCTTCAATATTTTCTTTTAAGATAATTTGCTCATTTTTTAAAGACTCGTTTTCTTTTTGCAATACAACTAAATGTTTTTCAGAAATTGAAGACTCTTTTTGAGTTAAAATCTCATTTTCCTTTTTCATTTTCATGGCTTCATTTTCTAAAACATTTATCTTGGAAGTCAATGATTCATTTTCTTTTGATAAACTTGAAATTACTTTCTTTTGACAATTATTTTTCAAACTAAGTTTCTTAAATTCTGCATGTAATTCATCAAAAGCTAATTGTAATTCATCAAATGTAAAGGATTCGTCATTTACCTCATTTTCATTTCCAAGTGCCATTAAACATAGGTTAGCAACCTCGTTTTTGCAAACTTCGGTTTCTGTATCGCTTTCATCACTATCTTCTCCCCATGCTGCAATCATAGCTTTCTTTTTGTCCTTCTTGAATTTTTTTTTAAGTTCTGGACATTCTGATTTGTAGTGTCCAGGTTTGTTGCATTCATAGCAGGTTACTTCAGATTTTTTGTGATTTTCTCCTCTTTGAAAATCCCTGTTGTTGAAGTCTTTTCTGAAAAAATTTCGTACACCTTGTTTCTTTCTCACAAACCTTTGGAACTTTCAAGTGATGAATGCCATTTCCTCATCCTCATCTGAATCATCTTCCTTATCCTCTTGATGTTTCGAGGTGGATTTGAAAGCTATTCCTTTCTTCTTGTTGTTGTCCTCCTCTTCCTTTCCTTCTTGCATTATGAGCTCATGAGTTAAGAGAGATCCCATTAACTCATCTAGACTTAGCTTTGATAAATCCTTGGCTTCGGTAATGGCAATGACTTTTGTCTCCCAACTTTTTGGCCATGACCTAAGCACTTTTCTTACAATTTCAGCATTAGTATATATTTTGCCAAGAGAAGTTAAACCATTAATAATATCAGTAAAACGAGTAAACATTTGAGGAATAGTTTCATCAGGCTTCATTTTAAAAAGTTCATAATTATGGACTAGCAAACTGACTCTAGATTCTTTAACTTGTTCGGTTCCCTCATGAGTCACTATAAGCTTGTCCCAAATTTCTTTAGCGGTTTTACATGTGGAAATTCTATTGAACTCGTTGGCATCTAAAGCACAGTACAACATGTTTGTAGCTTTGACATTAATTTGGGCCATTCTAGTATCTGATTCATCCCACTCATCTTCAGGTTTTGGTACCCTAAGTCCATCTATAGTTTTGGTAGGAATTTTTGGACCATTACAAATAATTTTCCAACATTCATAATAATTAGATTGAATATGTATGGTCATCCTAGTTTTCCAATAGCTAAAATTTGTGCCGCTAAATAGAGGTGGCCTATTAGATGCTTGTCCCTCGGGTAAGGAATAACTAGGGGTTGCCATGATCTACTCTGAGACGGTTAAGTCACAAAAACTAGAGTCTAGGCTCTGATACCAATTGTTATCCCAGTTAGGCAACCCAAGAGGGGGGGTGAATTGGGTTATTAAAAATTTCACAATATTAAATATAACACAATATTCAGAATTTGAATAAATAAAAACAAACAGAATAATAATTATCAAAAAAGTAGAAGAGATAGAGAGAGAAAATCAAATACTGCGATTTATAGTGGTTCGGCACGCCAGGCCTACGTCCACTCCCCAAGGAACCTCCTTGAGAATTTCTTTACTATCAATTGAATAAATACACCACCAAGCTTGTGGATTTGACACAGGGCTTACTCTTATCTATTGAGCCTCACTCAACAATAAATGCCTTACCCTTACAAAATCTCTCACAAAAATAAGGAATAAGAATAAGTGGTAATTGAACCCACTTTTACAATAATTCTCTCACAAAGAGTAGATATGAAAGTGTAAGAACAAAAGCTAGACTTAGATCTGAAAGTGAAAGAGCAGAATACTCAGAATTTTGGATCTCACAGAAATATTTTCTCTTCAAGTTCTTGATTTTTTCTCCACATCCAACACCTCTATTTATACACAAAAATATACCCGTTGGACGCTCCTTGCTGACGTCATGGCTTACATAAGCACGCTCCTGACGTCATCGCTTACATAAGCACGCTCCTGACGTCATCGCTTACATAAGCAGGCTCTTGATGTCATTGCTTACATAAGCACACTCCTTAAATTTAAATAGTCAGCAAATGATAAGAATTAAAAACATAAAAATAAGATTGATTTTTTCTTCTTGTTTTTTTTTTTCAAACATGGAGCCACCGTTTTTGTAGACAATTTAATACAAAGTTCACAACTTTCAAACAAACAAATAATTTTCTCCATCTAGTTTATAATATATATATATATATACATATATACATAACTCCATCTTGATATAATTAATGTAGTGTAAAAAATTTAATAGCGCACGTGATGTATTCTGCATATAATGTTATATAAGTTCTGATCAAAATTTTGCATACAGAAAAATCTCTATAAATAATATTTATGATGGATCTGAAAATATATGTCATCTTTAAAATATTGTATATGTTGTAAAGATTTTAAACTAAATATATTTTACCACTCCATATTAATTTTGTCAAAATAAGACAACCCATAAATATCAAATTTGTCAAAATAATACAACCAATCAATCATTTTTGTCAAAATAATATAATTAATCAATTTGTCAAAAGATGAATAGTAATTAACCCTATTTTTCAAAAAGTAAATAGTAAAGTTTTTTGAAAATATTTAAAATAATCATTTTTGTCAAAATAATATAATTAATCGATTTGTCAAAAGATGAATAGTAATTAACCCTATTTTTCAAAAAGTGAATAGTAAAGTTTTTGAAAATATTTAAAATAATATTTAACATATATATTTTAAAAAGATAATATTATTTTATTTAAATAATATTTAACAAATATATATATATTTTAAAAAGATAATAATTTGTGTCAAATAATATGTATATTAACTAATATATTTTAGACATCATCAAAATTAAATAATATGATTAACAGTTTTGTTTGCTTGAGTTATTGGCCTATCAAATGAGCATGTGTTTCTACCATTTTGAGGCTTAGTTTAGGAACTTTTTTGTGACTTTTAGGACCTGCCTTGACTCTCTTTTCGGCTGGTTTGGTTGTCTCTTGAGTGGCTCGTATACTTGTAGTACAAATCTTGCTTACTAGCCTTATGTGCATGATGTTTTGGCTCATTATTCCAGCATATTTTAGCTATGCTTCAACATGATTTTATTCATATTTTGGGCTGTTCTAACTCTGTTTTGAGGCTTCTTGGTCGAATGATGCTTGTCATGCATGCTTGTAGTGTAAAAGCTTTGACTAGCCTTGAGTTTTGAGGAGTCTTGCATGCTTAACTTGATGTATTTTCATGTTTTGGCATCATTTAGGATGATATTTCAGAGCATATAGGGTTGTTTCACTTCCATGTTTTCCACTCTTTAAGTGCTCTTGAGAGTTGTACCTTTATGCCCTGTTTGTGAGCCATTGCATGAGCCTCATTTTCTTGCCTTTCAAGCCATCATCTCAGTCCATTTTTGCTACTATTTTGGCCTGCATAGGGACTGTTTGGGGTTGGTTTGGCCATTTGAGCATTGTCTTGCATGCCCCTAGTGTAACACACCTTACTAGCTTTGATGCTTATGTCTTTCAACATGTATTACATGGCTTGTTTGCATGATTCCAAGTCATTTTGCGTGTCATATCAGTGCTGGAACTTATGCCTTTGTGCTTCATATTTCACTCTTTCAATGCCTTTGGGGAGTTGTGTTTTGTGCCTTAAGCTTGGGCTAATATGCATGCACGTTTGTATAGTCCTTTGAGCTTCTACCTTAACATGTTTTGCCACTGTTTTGGGCATGGTGCAACTCTGTTTTGGGCTAGTTTGAATGTTTGAACATTGTGATGCATGCTTATAGTGTTATCCTCTTCACTAGCATTGGTATTTTTTGGCCCCTTAATATGTTGTGCATGATGGCTTGCATGTTAGGATAGTGCATTTCATGCCATGATTAGCATGTTGTTTGCATGTTTTGCAGTGCGTTCAATTGGACATCGTATTGAATGCGAGAAAGATTGGTTCATTTCATACTTGAAGTGATGAAATGAGCCAATCTCCCTTGGTCTCCATTTCCTTTGAGTCCACATGATAAGGAGATGGTTTTGGTGTCTAATTTGTCATGCATTTATTGAAATTTGCACAAGTTCGATCTTTGGCCATAACGAGATGCATGATTGATGGTCTTGGATCCGATTATGCCTCTTCTTTGACGTTTTGAGGTGATATGGAGTGGCATAGTGCATACATATCCTTGGGAGACCCTCCATTTTCTCTATTTTGTGCTCTGCTGCAGCTTGGTGTCACAGCACACCAGTGGCCGGCACCTCGCTTATTGTTGGCCGACAGTGCATTGTTGATTGCCAGCAGTGTGTATCTCTGGCCGGCATGGGGGTCGGCAGAAGGTCCTCATTGCTAGCAGGCCACTGGTGCACTCCTCAGCATTGTTGTGGTAAGATCCAGCAGCTAGTTCTCAAGGACACCCTGCGGACAGAGCCTCTTGAGAGCAACCAGAGAGCTTTTTGGGACGGCAACTGAGCATGCATCCTCTTCTCCTTCAACCAGCGCTGGAACAACATTGTTTACATATTTTAATGCTTACTTGTTAGTTAGTATTCAAATTTGTAATTAATTAATTAATTTGTTAATTAATTAAGTTTTGTAATAATTAGTTGTAGCTAGTTATTCATTCGGTTATGTAATAATTAATTAGCTTGTTAGTTAGTTAATTAGTCGGTTTGTATTATTCATTCAGAGCCTCCGTCGAGAGGGCGAATTTTGTAATAAGCGTGCGTGTGTGCGATGCATGTCTTCCAACCCCCATTTCTTTCTCCTTTTTACTTACCTGCTTTCAGTTGTTAGTTTTAGGGCATGTTTCAATTAGCATCCTTATGCTTGCATGCGTGCATCCATTCATCTGTCTTGCATGCACCGGGCTCGGCGCATCATACAAACTGCATTGTATTTCAATTCCGATTTGAATACATGATTATCAAGTTGCATTTCACATGCCATTCTAGAATAGCCGAGCCTATTTTAGTTACATTCTCGCATGCGTTGCATTAGCCATCTTAACATAAACTAGGGTCATTCACGACTTCTAACTAGTTCTCTGTTTTGGCTCGGAGTACGCTGTGAGTGTTTATGCTTTAGCATACTGCATGTGTGTTAATATTTTCATGATAGCATGCTTGCCATGAGGCTAATTGCTTATTTGCAATAACTGCCTGAATGCCTGTGGGTGAAGGTTGGATTACTTGAATTGGAACAATTCATCAAATCCCTGATTTAGCCTACTAGCAAGTAGCAAACTTCAAACCATTTTCAATATGCAATGCTTTGTTCCAAATTAGGTGATCTAGTCTATACTTGTATGTTGTACGCATCACATAGTAAGATTAGCTAATTAATCAGAATAAGAGCACATGTGTTTTCAAAAATAAGATATCATGCTTAGTACAGGCCAATCTTTGATCGGGCGAGCGGGGGTGCTCATTGCATGGCCTTCCCCTCTTGTACCCAAGTTCCCGAGCCGAGGCAGCTTTGGTGATGACGGACACGTGGCCTTAGGCACGAGTCAGGGTTTCCTAAATTCCCCCAAAACAAAATATTTAGGTGGCGACTCTGTATCTGGCAAAGCAGTCCATGTTTGGCACTTCTTTATAAAAATCAATTTTTCAAAACGATTTGCCGGATTTGGACTCTTTGGTGATTTATCGGTCTTGCATTGCACTTTGCGAGATTAGATTTCGAACCGTGACATGAGTCCGAACTGTAGTAGTAAGTCCAATGAACAAAATGGATTTCTGCGCTAATTTCGCGCGCGGGGAGGCCGTGGCGTTCGAGCATGTCTACAATCTCCAACACCTATTTCACAAGCACGATATATAGATAGATACAGAACAGATTCCCCAGATAGAGCAGATACACACAATAGATATGACACTGATTCCATGGGTCTGTTCAGTATAGATGCAAATGTAGTAGATACAAAGGAATGTATTGAACCTGAATCAATTAGTACATAAGTATATTGTTTGCAAATAGAAAGGGTATCTGAGACAAGAGCTTCTGTATTTCATGTATCACCAGGGACGAGTGAAAAACCTCTCCCTTGCCTCAATGTGTTTCTTGTAGCTGTGGGTCTGATAGTGTTTCCTGGCATTGCAGTAGATCCAATAGAACTAGCAGCTGTCCTTCCACTTTTATGTTCAACTTGGGAACAATCTCTGGCCATATGTCCAATCTTGCCACATCTAAAACATGCCTTAGATGTATGATAACAAACTCTTTGGTGTTTCATGCCACACACATTACAGGTCAGTGTAGAATCTCTTGTCGAATTGGAGGTATTAGATGTTCCCTGGTTTTGCTTCTTTGAAGACGATGATCCTTTATTCGAATAAGAACCATGCCTGTTTCTCCTCTATCAAGGGTTGGTCATGGTAGGCAAAATTTTCCGTGGACATTAAAGCTCAGTCGAAAACATCCACATACTTTGGCAGGTTTAAGACATTTACTTTTTCTAAAATTGCATTTTGAAGTCTGCCCGTAAACTTTCTCACTTTTTTATAATTGGTGAACCATGTGTGGTGCTAACCTAGCCAACTCTATGAACTTTGCTTCGTATTCAGCTACTGTCATGTTACCTTGCTTAATTCTCTCAAAATCAGACACTTCCCAGTCACGGACACACTGAGAAATATATTTCTCATAGAATATTTTGAGGAATTTTGCCCAATTAATCCCTCTATTGTCTTCTTAGATTAGCATGCCCCATCTTCTTGCCTCATCCTCTGGAGTGAATGTGGCCAACTGAACCCTTAGTGCCTCGACACATGAAAATACCTCAATAACTTCTCTCTTCCAAGGGCCCAAGCTCCAACTTTTAATGGGTCTGCTTCCCCATGGAACAACGACAGTTTCATTTTCTTTAATTCTTTAGTCAATGCAATTGTACGGTCATCAGTTTGATTTCCTTGTATAGGCGCTACTGGCATTGGCAAAGGTGGGGGTGGTTGTTGTTGTTGTTGCCTTAATGCTTCTAACATATCATGGATCATTCTTTCATTCTGTTTAGTTGGGCCGTAATTGACTCTTCTATCTCATCAGCCCTTGTTCTCACCATTATCTATATAAACTTGCATTATAATATATACAGAAATTGCACATATACACATATAGGCACAACAGTTCATGTTCTAAATATTGACATGTTCTCAATGGACACGGACATATTCTTATTAGATGAATACCCCTTAAGAGTCTTTTCTGGACACCTTATTGCTCAATTAGACAAGTGCGTGAGTAATTAACTTGTGCTCTAATACCACTCTATCATGAACCTTTCCTGCCCCTGGAGGTTTGGATCATAACAGGCCAGTAATCATGAGATTACTTACAACCTTAGATAGAATACATAAATATTTAATAATAAGGGGGCTAGAAGCAGAAGCATACTAACAAATTATGTCCATTGAGCTTGTGCATAAAGGGCATGAAAAAAAACTTTTTTTATATTAATAACTCGCACTCATGAAAATATCATAAAATCCCATATGTCCAAGGTCTTCCATACATCATTGTCATGAACATACAAAAACTAAACTTACATACAAAAGTGATCGAGCTTAACTGACAAAAGCAAATAGAAAATTAAAAGAGAAAATAAACAAAAGCCTCGCTCATGAGGCACTCATGATAGATATTACAAGACTTGGTATCCTTCACAGGTTCACTAATGCTGGGGCAAGACATCCCGCTACTCACCTGCATACATATAAACACAGAGTAAGCGAAAACCCAGTGACTAATATCAAAGTAAAGGGGTTATGTGAATGAGCTCTAGTAATTGACACAGGCATTTGTATATCATAACCAATTCATCACAGAATGACCTTGGGTGCAGCAGATGACAGAACGACCTCAAGTCCAGCATGTAATAGATGTATAGAACGGAATTGATCATATCATAATAGCACGACCTCAGGTCCAACCATTTACAGTTGTATAATGACCATTTGGTCAACTCATAACAAATAATTAGACCTATCAGATGTTTAGAATGACCTTGGGTCCATTTCAATTAATTAGAGTGACCTTGGGTCCAATTCAAATCTACAGAATGACCTTGGGGTTTGTCATACACATTTGTGTCACATAAATCACATTTACAGATATCTTATCGATCAGACATTTAGAAACTCATTCACACTTGCAAAATCACCATCTCGGAAAAGCTTAGCACATTAGGACATTCAAAAAATAAAGTACGTAAGAAAATATCTTTACTAAGATATTACTCACAGTGATTTTCTTGTTGACCATGTGGATGATCTTACACAATATATCAACATACACACGTTGAATTACATTGCTTAACCAGATTGTTGTTTAACTTGTCAATTCTCTTAGGCTTTATTCTAACCCTCTAATTTATTTAGGATGTTCAATTCATGCCTAAGAATGGTCAGAAAGGAACGAGAATGCATATTTGATTAGAATATGTCTTTTCAAAATATGCTAAAACAGAACACTTCGCTTGAGCACAACATTGGTTGCTCGAGTGGACCACTTGGTCTGCAAAAGTACTAGATGGTCCAAATCTAGTCTCGATGTTCGTTCGAGCCAAGGTGTAAAATAAAAGGTGCTCACTCGAGCGGTGACTTGGTTGCTCGAGCTGATTGCAATTCTTTGCAAAAATACTAGATGCATGAAATGTGCGCTTGAGTGATAGATTGTTCACTTGAGTGATGATACAAAATTTTGGAATTTCTAGATCAGAGTTGAACTTCAAAGCTTATGTTCTAAGTATGGATTCATGCATGATGTAATCCAAAAATATGAAACCCTTCCAAAACATTAGTACATGGTCAATTACCAAGTAAAACTTCATGATTATGCAAAATTAAAGCTTAAAACTTCATAATTGAAACCAAAACTCCAATGGAAGCATCAATTATTTCCAACCTCTTTTCCAAAGCTCCAAACACCTGCCCAAGCCTCCTAGCCAAATCTCCGAGGTTGAGCCCTATAGTTCTCTACAAGATAATCTTCCTCTCTCTCTAGAGCTCTAATAGATTTTGAGTGCAAAATAACAAGCATAATGTCATCTTAACATGTATATACGTTGGATTAGCTTAATTAACTAATCAAAGCTTAAGCTAATTAATTAAAGTTTAGGTTATCTAATACTAGGCTTAATTTCATTGATTTTAATCTAATTAATTTAGATTGAATCAAATTTTAATCAAACCCTTCATTAGGTTCTAAAATTTATGTTGATCACAATGAATTAACCAATTTCGATTTTTGACAACATTAAGGCCTTAAATTTCCAAATCAAAGCAGAAATCATAACAGATTGTCTTACAATCAACAAATATAAAGTCAAAAACATATTAATGACATATTTATCACCCAAATTCACATTAGCACAAAAGTACATGCACAATTAAGGAATTGAAAATTTAATACAGAACGAGGTTGTCACAGATGATGTAAAGGAGAAAGTCGCGGGCATTGTGAGTTGTGGTCTCTGGAGTCTCGCCATGAAACCTCCAGTAGAGCCAAGTATATTGTATCATCCCCAGGCTATCCTTCGTGGAATTACCCGAGCAAATGAACTTGGGCAGCATTTCAATCCCCCATATCTAGATCAAAGGGGATCAGATAACCCCCTACTCTCAGGCTGGTGATTATAGAAAAGTTGAAGGTAGTCATCGTTATCTCCTTGGCTAAAGAGAAGTGGAAAGAGTTGGTGGTATCCCACCATTCCTTTGTTAGAGCAGCAGAGGCTAATCGAGTGGCCTATAGCTTGGTGATCCCCGAACAAAATGGGTCAAAGCTACCCTTGACCACCAAAGCCCAGACCTCAGGGGGGCGAACCCGATACTAATGCCGAGGGCTCTAAACCATCACATATCTATTCATCTGTCAATCGTCATCCTATTACAAGAAGGAACTTTGTTAGTGAGTAAAATGTTGAAATGGATTAAGAATGAAATATCAAAAGAAAGTACAAAATTGGGGTGAATCCTTACCAATCGGGCACCGTATGGTAGGTGCACTCGGCACTCTTAAAGTAGTAGTTATGAAACAACCCTCAGCTCAAACTCATCGAATGTAAGCATGCTCCCACGAATCAACTGGTGAATATGGAGATGGTAGGTGGCTGGGTCAAGGAGCCTCAAGTGCAAAGAAGGCAACTCTAGCTCTAGCTCTACAGGGATAATATCCTTTGCAGCTAGGTCAGGATCGTCCATCTAAATATGAACGTCCAGAGCAGGCATGTGAACGTTAGCCTTAGGGACGAGGGAGGGCACATAAGGGGTTGACGATGATCGTATCATCCCCATGAGGGATATTAGCAGCCATGGATGAATAATGGGGTGTGGGTAACCGAAAATCAAGAGAATGAAAGAAAAAATCTAAAATCCAACATGGGTCACTCGAAAGTCAAAAAAATAAAGAGAAACGTGAGGAACCAAAGTAGAAGGGAAAACTTAGCCCAAGCCATGTGGAATACACAAGGAGTAAAAAGCTCAAACTTGACAGATTCACAAATCGTCGAGTTCAAAATGTAGAGGAAGTGCGCAGTTTTTTTAAGGAAAAAAGATGTGGGTTGGTTGGAAATCTGAGAAAGGGTAAAAATCTAGAGAAAAGGGAATGAAGAAGAGAGAAAAAGTGTTTTGGATGGCATTTTATAAACATTTCTAGAGGTGAAAGGTCGAAACTATCCTTGAAGAAACGTGATCTAGTTGGGCGAACAAATTCTTGTTCGATCGGACACTATTTTGTACGACTAAGAAGTTGTAACAACCCTGACCCATGATTAATGAATAATCCATGATTAAGAATGCCTGATAAGTATCTAAGATGAAATCATGTGATTACTTATGTGTTATGTGTGTGATTTGCATTGTATCTGTCCATGGTAGAAATATAAGTTTGTATTTTCTGTTTTGTTTTGTGAATTAAAGCCTTATCAGCATCCAATCTTGAAATTGATTTAGTATATGTGGCATTTAGGATTTTTAGAATTTTATGGTAGGTTTAATTGAAATTCAATTTAGAACCATATATTTAGAATAAAATAAGTAGAATTTGTTGAATTTAAGCAACGATTAATTAATCTCACTAATGGGCCCTATATAAGCCATATGTTGTCTTATGCCACCACTAGACACAAACACACTTCATCATCCCTTGCCATAAAAAATGTGAGGGAGGGAGAGAGAGAGACTAGAAGGAATTGAGATCAAGCTTTTAGCTAGAATTTGGAGAAACTAGCTTGGAGACTTTGAAAATTGATCATTTAGAGCCCAATTGAACACTTAAGGTAAGAATCCTACCCTTGAAGTTTGTCCTTGAGTTGAGTAATACTTGAATTTAAAAGGGCGGAACTAAGAGATGCTAGAATTCAGTTAGAATGAAGGAATTGAAATCATACCATGCATGCATGCATAATTCTCATGATTTTGAAGTTGAATTCAAAGAATCCCCTCTTGTATGTCCTCATTTTGGCTTTGTTTTATGAATTCAACATGTTTTTGAGTTAAACACCTCATTTGATCATGTTTTGAAAGTTTTGAATTTGCATCTTTGCATGCATGATATGTAATGATATGTTTTCACAATTAGCATATTTTTGGGCTTTGATTTTGCGAAATAATTTTTAATTCACAATGTTTTATGAGTTAACACATGTTTCCTGAGGCTTTTGGTCCAAGAAGATGTGTTTAAAAGCTTTGAATTCGAGTTTTGAGCTTGGGAGTGCAATCTAGAAATTCTAGAATTTTGCATCACTGCTAAGGCGACAGATCCTACGCTCGAGCATACAAAAGTTGGCTCAAGCGTAAAATGCATGCTCCAAGAAGTTTACAAGTATTGTAGACCGCTCGAGCGACCAGAGTTACGCTCGAGCGAAGACCTCATCCTCATGCTCGAGCTACCGTCGAGCGTGTGTCGAGCGGAAAAATCAAGCAACCAGCACTTTTGCAGAGTTTACAGACTGCTTGAGTGACGAAAGTTACACTTGAGCGATTACCCTTATGTTTGAACCTCCGCTCAAGCAAAGACCCTTTTTTCAGCAAATCCGTCCAAGTAGTTTCAAGTGCATTATAGCATCCTCATTGCATCCTAGGCCTTCCGAGGCCATAATTAAAACATAGTAATGAGGACAAAGATTAGAAACATGCTAAAAACGAAATGAAATAGATTGAGTAGTCTGAATGTGTGTTTCAATGTGTGTATATGTTATGTTTGTGTAGGTCATGTGCCATAAGCTATCCGGTTATCCATTTTGTCTATCTACTATTGGAGCCATCTGTGAGTAATAACTTTGTAAACCTATGTTCAAATTATAAGTATTTTCTAAATGATATAAGATGATCTGTTTTCTGCAATTTTATTTTCTGTATGAATGAATGGTTGTCCAATGTTTCTGAAATGTACTCGTGTCATCATTAGCTTCAAATGACATCTGTTATCTGTTTTGTTACGTCCCATCTATAGGCCAATTATATGTCTCATGAGCCAACTGTTATGGATCCTTCTATATACGTCCCATTTATAGGCCAAATGTACATCTCATGAGCCAACTATACCGTCTCTGTATACGTGAGTCAACTGTATGCCTTTATGGCCATTCCTTTATGGGTCAACTATTTCTGTTAGTGCTAATGAATGTACCACCTATGAAAAATTGCAAATTCCGATTGTGAATATGATTTTGAATCTGTTTCTACTATGAACCCCAATTTCTAAACATGGCTATAATTTCTATTTTTGTTATCTTGCCTTATCCCCTAGAGTGAATGCGCCCAACTGAACTCTTTGTGCTTCAACACACAGAAATACCTGAAATAATTTCTCTATTCTAAGGACCCAAGCTTCAGCTTTCAATGGGTCTACTTCCCCATGGAACAATGATGGTTTTATTTTCTTAAATTCTTTAGTGAGAGCAATTGTATGATCATCAGTGTAACAATCCTGTACAGGCGGCTTTGGTATTAGCATTAGCGATAGTGGATGTGGTTGTTACTGTTGTTGCCTCAATACTTCAGACATATCATGGATTATCCTTTCCATTCTATCCAGTCGAGTCATAGTCGACTCTTCTATCTCATCAGCCCTTGTTCTCACAATTATCTTTATCAACTAGCAATATAATAGACACAAAAATTGCACATAAATACATATAGGCAAAACAATTCATGTTCCAAATATTTACATGTTCTCAATGCACACAGAAAGATTCTTGTCAAATGAATGCATCTTAAGTTTTTTCTAGAAATCTTATTGCTCATTTGGACAAGTGTGTGAGTTATTAGCTCGTGCTTTGATGCCACTCTATCATGACTCGAACCGGAATACAGACATATTTAATAACAAGGGGGCTAGAAGCGGAAGTAGACTAACAAATTTTCTCAAATGAGCTATGCATAAATGGCATAAACAAACCATCTCATATGTTAATAACTCACACGTATACACATGTAATAAGATTCCATATATCCAAGATCTTTTAAACATCATTGACATTCAAAACCATCAAAGTAAAGGGTTTATGTAAATGAGTTCTAGTAATTGACATAAGTATTTCTATATCATAGGCATTGCATAACAATATGACCTCAGGTCCAACAGATAGTAGAACGACCTTGGGTCCAACATATGTACATAATGGAATTGATCATATCACAATAGAATGACCTGTGGTCCAATCAGTTACAGTTGTATCGCAACCATTCAGTGAACTTATAACAGATAATTAGACTTACCAAATGTTCAAAACGACCTTGGGTCCATCTTATCAAATGTACAGAACAACCTTGGGTCTAATTTAGATATATACAGAACGACCTTGGGTTCATTTCAAATATACAAAATGACCTTGGGTCCATCATACACATTCGTGTCAAATCAATCACATTTATAAATATCATATTGATCAGACAGATAAAAACTCATTCACACTTACAAAATCAAAATTTCGAAAAGCTTATCACATTAGTATGTTCAAAAAATGAAGTAAGTAAGAAAATATCTTTACTAAGATATTACTCACAATGATTTAGTTGTTGACTTGTCTTTGCAGATGATCCTACCGAATACATCAACATACACACGTTGAATCACATTGGTTAATTGGATTGTTCTTTAACTTATTCAATTTTCTTTGGCTTCATTCTAACCCTTTAATTCATTTAGGATGTTCAATTCATGCCTAAGAATGCTCAGAAATGAATGAGCATGCACATTTGATCAGAAGATGTCTTTTGAAAATTTGCTAAAATAGAGTACTTCGCTCGAGCGCAATATTGGTCGTTCGAGTGGACCACGTGGTCTGCAAAAATACTAGATGATCCAAATCTAGGCTCGATGCTCGCTTAAGCCAAGATGCAAAATAAAAAGTGGTCGCTTGAGCGATCACTTGGTCACTCGAGCCAACTACAAATGCCTACAAAAATACTGGATGCATGCAATGTGCTCTCGAGCAACAGATTGTTCGCTCAAGCGGTGAGATAGAATTCTAGAAATTCCATAACAAAGTTGTGCTTCAAAGCTTGCAATTCAAGCACAAATTCTTGCATAGCTTGTAAACCATTTCTCAAAGACTTAAAACTCTTCCGAAACCTGAATTCAAGATCAATTCTCAAGCCTCATGGCCAAACTACTTGAATTGAACTCAAATGATCATGCATGTATGATTAAACTTCAATTCTTTTCCAAAGTTTACAAAAACATGAAATTCATTTTCAAAATCTTGTAAATCATGGAATTAAGCTCTAAAACTTCATAATTCGTGAATGTATGAAGAAGATAGCCTCAAAACTCAACATAGATTACATGAATAATGTTCAAACTTATGAAACTCTATCAAATTATGCATGCATGTCTAAATTGAATTTGATTATAACAATTCTAGCTCAATTATTTCATTTAAACACATAATCTCTTTGAATATACATAGTTGATGGCTTAAACACTTGAATTATGGTTCAAACGCATACCTAAGGTCTTCAATTAAACCTTCACAAGCTAATTCTTCAGTTACTTCAGACAATTCCACAAGCTTCAAGCAAAATTTTCCAAGTTGAGCCCCTTATCCCTCTAAATGAACTCTCTCTCTCTCTCTCTCTACTTACAAATTTCAGCCAAAATGAAGTATTGAGCTCAACTTCTTAATCGTAACATATAAGTACTAATTGGCTTAATTATTAATAACCAAGGATTAAGGGAATAATTTAAGGCTGATTTAATCAAAACTTAATATTTTTGAACTGAATCAAATTTTAATCAAACTTCCTAATAGGATCTAAAAATTATGTTGATCATAAAAAGTTAACCAATTTTGATTTCTGACACCATTAGCGCCTTCAATTTTCGAATAAAAGAAAAAATCATAATAGATTTTGGTACGATGAATAGATATAAAGTCAAGATCATATTAATGACATATTAATCACTCAAATTCACACTTAGCACATAAGCACATTCACAATTAAGAAATTAAAAGCATAATACAGAATGGGGTTGTCACAGTAACCATCTTTACAAAGCTATAAAATGAAAACGCTAGAGGAGCTACAAAGCATCATGAAATACTACACAATGATCATAAAATCAAACAAATAAATAATGGAAATAAGCCAAATCCGTTATTCTCACAATGGAAGAGATGAGATGATGGTCTTTTTCAATCACCAATGGATATGGAAAATCACATGATGATCGTGGAAGCAAAACAAAGACAGAGACTAAAATGAGAACTACCATACTCATCATAGAGGAGATGATGAGATGATAGACTTCTTTGATTATAAAAAAATATAGGGAATCAATGATGATCATAGAAAAAATATACATGAAATGGAAATTAAACAAGAAACAAATCAAAGAAGTGAATATGAATCTACATCATCTCTCATGGAAAAGAGTAAATAGATACTCAAATCCATGTTAAGAGTAGATAGAGAGAGTAGAATACAAATTACTTCTAGGTGGGAACCATGTTTGGCTTCCAAGAAAGATGAGGGAGAATAAGAGAAAGTGAGAAAAAGTGAAAGAAAATAGAATCTACAAATCTTTAACCACCAATTTAGGCCCATATACTACCCAATTAATTTCACAAAGCATCCCAAATACTTATTAGAATGTGAGCACGTATTAGATCATGGGAATTAAATATGTTTGGATGATGAAAAAATTGGTGAGAAAGTGATGGAAAATGAAAGAAAATGAGGCAAAACAAAACAATTATCAAAACAAGCTATAGGGTAGGAGTAGAACCCTATATACATGTCCAAAACTAAACTAAATTATCAAATAAAATCAAAAAATAAAGTGTTTGGGAGGTGAGAAAATAAGAGAGAAGTGTAGAAAAGACTAGAACTCAAGTAATCCAACATGGAGGGATGCCTAATCCCCTCCACTATCCATAATGCCCAATCACATATTAAACTACTAAATTCAGAATTTCAAAGTCTTTAGTAAAAGAGAAAAGGAAAGAAAATAGAAGAGAGAGTGGTGAGAAATTTGGGGAATTTACTTCAATTGAGGAAGATAAGCCTCTTGGTTAGTAATCATTTCTTCCAAGCACCCTGAGATCTTCTGAACTTGATCTTCAATCTCTAGCAACTTGAGCTTCAATCCATGGCCTTCAATGGTGTATGTATAAGTGTATGTATATGTAGATTGAGAAAATCAGAACAATTGCAAGCTTAGAGAATTTTGTGTCTATATCCTTAATGAAAATTCTTCTCCCCTTATCTCTTTAGGGAGAGGTGTTTATATAGACCAAAGGGTTTCTTGGTCCGTAATTAGCGAAAAAATTGCAGAGGTGGCAACCTCACATGCATGGGAGGACTATCTCCCAAAAATTGCTCCTTTTCTAGACAAAATGGTTCAATCAACTAAAAGATGTCCAACCATTTATTTTATGGCCGACCAGCCAGAATACGGATGGCCAGGCATAAGAGTTATATGGTAGGCCTTCTCTTTGCACGCCTGAGGCAATTTTGCAGGGAAAACAATGTTTTTTTTTCGAAAGGATTCTCCTCATTTCGACTCGTTCCCACTTTGTCTTTGCTCAGTTTCCGAAAGCCACTGCACGTTGATTTGAAAGATAAACTTGAACATCATGAAAATGATTGGATTTATGCATGGATAAAGAAAACATTTTGAAAAAGGTTTTAACAGTTTGGAAACATTTGGCCAAAATAGGTGAAAATGTTAGAATCAACTTCTGGATAATGCTCTCTCTTGAAGATATCGAAAGATTTACGCGTATTGGTCTTTCATCATCTGGTGCTTGAGGAGAAGGAACCCAAGTCTTAGGGTCAGTCAAAATGGAGTGCCTACAGTTACCCGTCTTCGACAGAGCCGGTACATTATTTCATGACGTGAGTGAATGTCAAAACCCGAACACGACCCTTTTGACAAAGCCGTAAGACTTAGGCAAACAAACAAAATGCAAATGTAGTTGTTTGGACATGAAGGTTGCCTACGTATCCTTTTACAACGAATCAAACCAGCGTAGCTCAGGGGTAGGATGCAAATGATATGTTCGAAATGCAATCGAAAGTTAGACTTGCACGGTTCGCGTAGCTGGTTGTTTGAAAGTTAGGCTTACATGTACTACACTCTCAAAAATTTTGCAAACAATTTGAAAATCTATGTAATGCAATGAAATGATGATAAGGACGCGAAGATGGCAATATGCGATGCAGCCCTCGTGCAAATGATGCCATTTATACTAAAAGATGTGGGCATGAAGAATGCAATGTTTTTACGTTTTCTATACATCAAGGAAGGTGAACCAATATAACAAAGTGGTCAAGAAAGCGCATCACTTACAAACATGTTTCACGTGAATGAAAAATAAAGGGAGTGCATCGGATACAAACATGTTTCACACAAATGAAAAGTAAGGGGCTGTAGACACCACATATTTGACCGTCCTCAAGACTTGGTTATGCTTGCAGGTACATCCAGCCACAAGTTCGATTGCTTGTCGGGTACTCGACTTTCGCGGCGGAACGTCACAGGTTTGAGTTTTCCAAACCCTATATCCTTTCTACCACATTTTTGGACCATACGTTGGTCCTTTCATCATGCTCCTCTTGGTGAACTGCTGGCCATGCTTTGGCACTACCGGCCATGGATTCTTCCCTACCTGCTACTGATGATGCTTGTCGGCCATTAGTGAGGCACTGTCGGGCACAACTGATGGCCGGCAGAACCCTTTGTCTCAGCAGATTTCACGCCAGATCTTTTGAGCCAGCTGGTTTTCACTCATCCATCCTCCATACACGTGTATGGAGGAATGAAGCCCTTTCCAAGCTTGTTGAACAAGCTTTGTATTATTTTCCTTTATATAAAGAGAGGCTCTCCCTCCCTTACAGAGGTTCAACACATTTTGAAGGGTTGTATCTCTCTCTCACTATATTTCTCATTCTCTCTCTCTATATTGTGTTTGTTTGTGCTCTAAAGTCCTTTTTTCTGTCACTTTTGCACTACGACACCTAGTGATACCCCACCATCTTTGAGCTGAGGTTCTTGGGAGTGTTATTTATGCTCTGAAAGATGGTTTTTGACCCTTGAGGTTGCTGGTTTCGAAGTTGAGTTTCAAGGGTGAGTATATTCCCCTTTTTAGCATTTATTTGTATCTCATTTTGGCCATCCTTGCATATTGTTTTAGGCCTTTCTTTCAACTGAAAAAGTTCTATATTTAAGTGCTTTTGATGATTGTTTCAGGCCTCTTTGGTGTTTAGGGTGTTCTACCCTCTTGTATGCCTTGTTTGGCCTTATTTTGTGCCATGCTTTAAGGCCTTTGAGTTAGTCATTGTTTTGCCTTTTAGCCACTGAAATCCAGTCGATTTTCAGTGGTAGGCATGTGGTTTTGAGGCCTAAAATCAGAGGGCGGTGACCCCCTCTCTTTTTGTTTTGTTTGCTTGAGTTTTTGGCCTATCAAAGGAGCATATATCCCTATACTTTTGAGGCTTAGTTCAAGCACTTTTTTGTGACTTTTAGGACCTTCCTTAACTCTGCACATGACTGGTTTGGTCACCTTGTGCATGCTTCTTATATGTGTAGTGTAATCCCATTTGTGGCTTATCAAAGTAGCATGTCTTGCTAGCATGTATGGGCTCCATTTCAGTGTTTTTTTTTTTTTTTTTATCATCATTTGACATCTTATAACTCTGTCTAATGTTGGTTTGGTAGTCTCTTGAGTGACTCATGTACTTGTAGAACAAATCTTGCTTACTAGCCTTGCGTGCATGATGTTTTGGCTCATCATTCTAGCATATTTTGGCTTTGCTCGAGCATGATTTTATTCATATTTTGGGCTGTTCTAGGACTATTTTGGGCTTCCATGGTCATATCACTCATGTTTTATATAGCTATAGAGCAAAGGCTTTGACTAGCCTTGAGTTTTGAGGGAGCTTGCATGCTTAACTTGTGATGTTTGCATGCTTTGGCATCATTTTAAGTGTTATATCAGTGCATATTTCATGGTCATACACTTGCCTTTGTCATGATTTCAATGCCTTGGAGAGTTGGTGTTTTATGCCTCACGAATGAATCATTGTGCAGGCCTCTATGCTTAGGTCTTTGGGATGCCATCTCGGTGGGTTTTTGGATTATTTTGACATGCCACAAGTCTGATTTTTATTGGTTAAGTTATGCCATGTTTGGTTTTAATAGGTATAGTGTAATACCCCTTTGTAGCCTTGCATGCTTCATGTTTTCGGCCTTTTGTTCTAGCTTGTAATGGCTAGGTTCAAGCATGTTTTTAGACTCACCTTGACCTGCCTTGGGACTATTTTGGATGCCCTTGCCCCTTTGAGGCTTGCTTTTCAGGGCCATGGCTTAAGTCCCTTTGCTAGTTTCGAACTTTGAGCTTTCTTGCATGCTTTGTCTGTCTTGCTAGGGTGGTTTAGCACCATTCCATGCACGTTTTCAGAACTTATGGTGCTGTCACATATCCATGCTTGTCACTCTTTAAGTGTGCTTAAGAGTCACATCTTTGTGCTTTGATCCTTGAGCCAATTGCCATGCATGTTTGCCTTGCCTTTTCATGCTTTTCATACCATCATTTTAGCACTAATGGCCACTGTTTGGGCATGACTGAGGTCTACCATTTTGGTTTAAGTCCATTGAGTATGCTATGTATATTGCATTGAGTATGCCATATTGTTCATTGCATGTAGTATGCCATCCTACATTGCATTGTGCATGCCACGTGGTTATTTGCATTGTGTATGCCAAGTTATTTCGCCTTGCATTGAGTATGCATGTCCCTAACATTGCTAGTTTGCCCTTGTAGCATTGCATTGTGCATGCATGCATTAGCATTGTTCGCATATCATTAGCTTTGATAAGTTAATCATGTCACATTGCATTGAGTATGCCATGTAGTTGCATTTTTGCATGCTTAAGTCATATTGCATGTTTGCCATGCTTGTGTTACATTGTTGTTTGGATTAAGTATTAATCTAAGCACGAGAAACGAGGGACGTTTCATACTTCAAGTGATGAAACGTGCCTCAATTCTCGGTCGCCGACGCTCTTGATGATGCATGATAGAGTTTTAGGCTTTATATGTTTATTTGTGCATTCATTTTACATTGAATTTGAACATGTTGGATCTTTGGCCATCATGTATCCAGATGCATGATTGATGGTCTTGGATCCGATTATGCCTCTCCCTTGATGTTTTGAGGTGATATGGGGTGGCATAGTGCGTACATATCCTTGGGAGACCCTCATTTTCCTCTGTTTTGTGCTCTGCTGCAGCTTGGTGTCACAGCACACCAGTGGCTGGCAGCTTCCCATTTCTGGCCGGCAGACCTTCATTCTTGGCCGGCAGGGTGGTCGGCAGAAGCTCCTCACGGCCAGCAGGCCACTGATGCAGTCCGCAGCATGTTTTTGGTAAGATCCAGCAGCATGTTCTCAAAGACACCTTGCAGACAGAGCCTCTAAAGAGCATTTGGAGAGCTTTCGGGACGGGAATCGAGCATGCATCTTCAACTTCTTCAAGGCAGAGATGAGGCGGCCTAGTCTACATATTTTAATGCTTTATTTGTTAATTAGCACTCGATTTTGTAACTTAATTAATTTGTTAATTAGTTAAAGTTTTGTAATAATTAGTTGTAGCTAGTTATTCAATTCGGTTGTGTAATAGTTAGTCTAATTAGATTATTAGATTAATTAGAATAGTTTAGCAAGGCTAACTTAGCGTATTCATTCGGACCCTCCTTCGAGAGGGCGGATTTTGTAATAAGTGTGCGTGTGTGTGATGCATGTCTTCCAACCCTACGTCTTTCTCCCTTTTACTTACCTGCTTTTGATGGTTAGTTTTAAGGCATGTTTCAATTAGCATCCTTATGTCTGCATGAGTGCATCCATTCATCTGTCTTGCATGCACCGGGCTCAGCGCATCATACTAACTGCATTGTATTTCAATACCGATTTGAACACATGTTATAAAGTTGCATTTCATATGCCATCTTAGAATAACCGAGTCTATTTCTAGTTGCATTTTACATGCGTTGCATTGGCCATCTTAACATGGACTAGGATCATGCATTGATTACTAACCAGTTGTTGTTTTGGCTCGGAGTACACCGTGAGTGTTTATGCTTTAGCATGCTGCATGTGTGTTAATGTTTCCATGAAAGCATGCTTGCCATGAGGCGAATTGCTTATTTGATTAACTGCCTTAATGACTGTGGATAAAGGTTGGATTGCTTGAATTAGAACAATTCATTGAAATCTTCAATTTAGCTTACTTGCGAGTAGCAAACTTCAAACTGTTTTCAAACAAACAAATATGCAATGTTTTGTTCCAACTTAGGCGATCAAGTTTATACTTCTATGCCGTGCGCATCACATAGTAATTCTAGGTTAATACACTGGAATATGATCACATGAGTTTTCAAAAACAAGAAATCATGTTAGTAAAGGCCGATCTTTGATCGGGCGAATGGGGGTGCTTATTGCGTGACCTTCCCCTCTCGTACCCAAGTTCCCGAGTCGAGGCAATTTTGGTGATGACGGACACGTGGCCTTAGGCATGAGTCAGGGTTTCCTAAATTTCCCCAAAATAAAATATTTAGGTGGCGACTCTATATCTGGCAAAGTAGTCCATATTTGGCACTTCTTTACAAAAATCAGTTTTCCAAAACGATTTGCCAGATTTGGATTCTTTGGTAATTTATCAGTCTTGCATTGCACTTTGCGAGACTAGATTCAGAATTGTGACATTAAGTCCGAACTGTAGTAGTAGCTAAGAACAACAGTTCCCTACTTGTGCGCGGAGCGGGGTTCCGGGCGGTCTACAGTTTCTGGCGACTCCGCTAGGGATTTGGAGAGCTTCACTCGAACTCATGATATTTTGTTTTGACTACACTTATGTGTCTCTTTGCATTGCATTTACATTGGTGCGCCTAGGATACCGTGTTTGCTGTATGCTATTCCTGAATGGTTTGCCGAAGGCATGCTTTGAGAAGCATGCCATAAGGCTGACCGGTTGCAGGCTCTGCCACGACGGGAACACAAACCTCAGTTTTTACCGAGGCACCCTTTTTGACCATTCGACCTAGTGCATATCGAAAACTGTAGTGGCCATTCCAAACTAGGACAGGTTGCTTACCCGAATGTAGGTTATTTGAAACCGCTGCTTGCGTAGTGAAACCCTAGCTCCTGACAAAATAGGACAGGGAAACCCTACCCCAACATAGGGGTGTTTTGGCTCTCACTTGCTTGTTATGTGCTTTTAGAGTTAGCCTCTACAGGGAATGCATGTATTAGTTTGCAAGTTTGGGCATCAGGCCTACTGGCATCAGTATTTGAGAATCAGTTTTACCTGCGGGTATCAGATTCAGATTTCGGGCAATAATTTAGGAACAGTGATCAGTGGTTGAAGACGGTTCGTTCTGCTTGTGTTTACCAACTATGTGTTGTGTTAATTTAAGCTGTTATGCTGTTCATTTTTCTATTAATTATTTCCTTATTATGCTTTATTTATCTTTTTGCAAGGTAGGTTAGCACCATTGCATCCGACCAGGTAGATATTCCCCAAGCACTCTAGGTTAAAGGTGGTAGACTTAATCGATCCAGGGATCTGATTGACGGACAAGCAGTGTACCTTTCTTTACCCCCGGTTACAAGACGAAGATCAGTAAGGCGCAGTGTATCAGTACAGTGGTCGTCAGATCAGTTGTCTACCCCACCAGTAAACAGTCAGGCTGAGGTCTCAGTTTTTACTCCAGTTACAGATATACCGGTAGTTCAGTTAAATCAAGACAATATGGCAGGTCTGGAAGAGATGATGCGTCAACTCCAGAAAAGTATGAAAACCATGCAGCAGGATGCTGCCCATCAAACAGAATTTTCCACGCGTCAGGCCGAGGTCATAGCCCAACAGGCAGAGTTAATTGCTAGGCTACAGCAGCAAACCGAAGCATCCGCTTCACACCAAGCTCCTCCCCCACCAAGAGTTCCAATACTCAGGGAGACAGCTAATGTCCAGGAAGATACGGATATCCCAACGGGGCTGGCTCTGCCTCCAACCTTACCTCAGTTGTCCAAGGCATCCACAGCCACTAACCTACCGGATTCTCCCTTTGAGTTCGAGGTGGTCCCCACAGCGCTAAAAGTGAGCAAGCTAGAAAAGCTGTTCAAGAAGTCTCAGGGTGTGAAATCCATTCCGGATATTGAGGATGGGTATACCGACTCGGTTGTGACTCTACCAGATAAGTTTAAAATGTCGCACATTGACAGTTTCGACGGGTCTGGAGATCCTATGGTGCATTTGTTGTTGTTTTCGGACATACTAAGGCTGATGGGCCTCTCCAGGTTGCAGAAGCTTTCTCTGTTTGGCCAAACCCTATCGGGTGTAGCGGCCATTTGGTATGCAAAACTGGAGGGCTCCGTTAAGAGGAATTGAGAGGAGATGGCTGAGGCCTTCATAGCTCAATACTCCTACAATACACAGATCGAGGTCAAAACACGTGATCTTGAAACAACTAGGCAAGAGCCGAAGGAGAGCTTCTCCAATTTTGTGACCCGCTGGAGGGCTAAGGCCTTGATGATGACCATCAGACCTATTGACAAAGATCAGATTCGGATGGTTGTGCGCAACCTCCAACCCAAGCTCATGCAGAAGATGATCGTTCTCCCCCTCCCCACCTTTGCAGATTTACATGAGATAGGGGTGTAGATCAAGGATGCCATGAAACAGGGCCTCATCGACCATGAGAGGGAGCAGGCCAAGAGGGCAGTCAACCGCAGTACGAATGCAGGCACAAGCAGTGCAGTAGCTGTTAGAACTTCAGATGTGGGAATGGTCATCACCACCACCACCCCAAGAACCCTTGGAGCTACACCATTCACCGATGCATCCGGAAGTAGCTCACAAGCAGCCAGGTATTCACCCCAAGGCCAAAGAACCTTCACTCCACTATACATGCCCCTGTCCAAAGCTCTGGGAGTTCTGATCAGGAAAGGGCACCTGAAGCCCCTAAAGCCGTGACCACTACTAGATAGACTCCCTGCTTCCCATAACCCGGCCAAGTACTGTGCTTATCACCAACAGCATGGTCACGAAACCGACCAGTGTTTTCAATTACGTCGTGAGATTCAGGATCTCATCGACAATAAGGTGATTATTCCTCTGGAAAAGTCGAATGTCACAACCAATCCTCTCCCATCACATAACCAAGCTCCACCTCCCAAACGCATCAATTTGATCCAAACTGGGGTTGTGTCATACGACCCTAGCATATATATCACCCCTTCTCGCCTATCCAAGCTGGAGGTGTTCATTCCTGACAGCACTGACTTGTGCATGTTGGGCATCTCCCAAACCTAACCAGAAGTAGTGGCGGTGGCTATCGAAGATAGAGTTAAGTCAACTGTGGGAATAGATGAGAATGATCAGTCAGAGCTTAAGAGGTCTGCGAGCTTCATGTACAGCCCGAGCATTTACATTACATCAGCAGGACAAGATAGGCCGAATGTGGAATTGCCAATGGGGGCAGAAATTTGTGTAGTACAGGAGGATGGACCTAATCAGGGGCTAGATGACCTAGTGGATTTGGAAGAAGACATTGCAAATCTGTAGTTCTTTGAAGAGCAAGACTCAGGGGACGTGGCAGTCAATTGGTTTGATGGGTCAGCAGAGTCTACTGGGTGGCTTGATGACCAGCCGGATGTTGTTGATCAACCTCAGGTAGAACAAGGTCCGTCAGGGACGGAACATCAACAGTGGCCGAAAGGGCTGGGAATCAGTTTGCATCGTCGAAGAGCACCGGTGTTAAGAATTTTGCTTAGAACACAGGCAGTCTGGGTACGGAAGGTACCGAACACCAAGCCGCACTGAAGCAGTCTGAGCGGGAAAGGATCGAAGATTCTGAGAGGGCCAGGAAGGCCAAAGCCCCTGTGGGGACAGAACGTACGGTATGCACAGGAACGATACATGCTGTGAGCACAGGAACGGAAGGTGTTGTGGGCACAGGAGTAGTTGTAACGGAGCCGGACAGATGTCTGTCGGCTGCCGATGGCATTTGGTGGGAAGATGATGACCTATGTCTTGCCCACATAGATGAAGACTGGGGTCAAAGCCAGCCGGATGATACTTGGCATATTGGCAAAGTTGACCATATGACTAGGAGCGGGCAGTATTTCAAGCCCCAGCACTTAGATTAACCAGAGGCGTCTGGAAAGGACAAAAAGGCGGAGAAGCAGAAAGATAAATTACTTGAAGAAGAGGCTGTGTTGAAACAGCTTATGAAGATACAAGCAGACATCTTTATCTGGAGACTGCTTATGGCTTCAAGAGTTCATCGACAGACTGTCCTTTCTGCTATGGACAAAACAAAACTTTCAATAGACACCACGCCTGAGCAGCTGGTAGGATTTGTTTTTTCGGGAGGAGCTTCCCCGACGTTGACCTTCACCGACAAGGAACTACCGCCCGAGGGCGCAAACCACAACAAACCACTCTACATCTCTGTGGAGTGCAGAGACAAATGGATACCGGTAGTTCTTGTCGATACAGGATCCGCCATTAACGTGTGCCGTCAAGAACAGCATATGTAATCGGGTTGAAGCCCGCGGAATTTGTGCCAACTGCACAGGTGATAAGGGCCTACGACAATACTAGCACAGAAGTGATGGGGACCGTGAAGATTCAGACTCAGGTTGGTCCAGCACAGCACGAGATTGACTTTTATGTCTTGGATGTTCCTGCAACCTTCAACTTACTCTTAGGGCGGCCGTGGCTGCACCAGGTAAAGGCGGTCTCTTCAATCCATGGGAAGGGGGTGGCCATTGTTTTTGGTAATTCATCAATCCATCCACCGCCAGAGGTGTCTACACCGGTTTTGGAAATCGAGCGTGGCACGGAGGATGTGTTCTTGTCAAGATTTACTCTGGCCGATGCCCGGGTTGTTCAGAACATCTTAGCGGTTGATGAGGGGTTATATGTCAGCGCGCAGTTAGTGTACCTCATGAACAAGCTCCAGTATATCCCTGGGATGGGACTAGGAAAAAATGGCCGGAAGGGCATTGCAGTATCGGCCGAAGTGCCGCACAATTCTCATACCTTTGGTCTAGGTTATCTGCTTACCAAAGAGGACTGGGTGAGAAAGGGCAAAGAAATGCCTGGAAGAGCCAGAGCCAAATAGACCGGAAGGCATTTTGAGTTGATGCATCAGCCTATCCAAGGCACCCTAAACGGACGCTTTGTCCGAGAGGGGGGAGACTTTCCATTCTGTAGCTTCCCAGAGCCATGGCTAAACGTAGAGAAGAGGCGTCCGCCATGTTTTGAGATATTGTTTGACTTACAGTTCTCTAGGGATGATGAGGCCGAGGAGTAGACAAACCCAATAGCTGAGGTTGAACAGTGTAAGGAAGTGGATTTCGAGGGTGCAAAGATTGAAATGGGGGTAACACTGGCTTGTCTACTATCAGATCCTCCGATTGTACATGAGTGCTTGGTGGATGACCTCTCAGTGTCTATGATCGGGAACGAAACGGCTGCGAGCCCATCTTTGAACATTTTGGATGCATCCATAGCACCCTCCCTCGTCTTGCAGTACGAGAAGGGATTCTTATCGAGCAGCACTGGGTCAGGTAGTGAGCCAGAATCTGATTCCACCGAGTCTGTAGAGTCGGAATCAGGTTCCAGCTCGTCTGAGTCTGAGTCCGGTATTCTTGGGGGTGACAACCCGAATGCCACAGTCCTGTCCAGGTCGTCTTTTTCTTTTTCCTTTGAGTCTGTTGTAGCAGAGGAATCAAGCAACTTGGAAGAGATTAATGAGAATGGAGTGGTTGTGGCTTTTGAGTACTTTTCTGTGCCCTTGATTTATTGCATCAGCTCAGACTTTCAAAACTTCGATGAAAACGACGAGGGAGCAATTCCTCCAGTTTTGAAATATTTGCTAGAACAAGAGAAGGAGAGGTTTGTAAAACCCCTGGTTGATGAAATCACCCAAATTAATGTTGGTACTGAGAAGGACCCGCGGCTGGTCCAGATTGGGCCCACGTTGTCTTCGGAGGAGCGCGAGCGCTTAGTCGCTTTATTAAAAAATTTCAAAGTTGTTTTCATGTGGTCCTACGAAGACATGCCTGGAATCGGTCTTGAGATTGTACAGCACCGGATCCCTCTTGACCCAGAGGCCCGACTTGTTAAGCAGAAACTTGGAAGGATCCACCCGGACTGGGTTTTCAAGATCAAAGAAGAGGTCACCAAGCAAATTGATGCTGGGTTCCTGCTGGTATCTGAATACCCAACTTGGCTGGCCAATATCGTTCTGGTGCCGAAGAAGGACAGCAGAATTCGGGTATTTGTGGACTTCCGGGGTTTGAACAAAGCCAGTCCGAAGGACGACTTCCCTCTGCCGCATATCGACGAGTTAGTGGACTTCACTACGGGGCACAGATTGCTCTCATTCATGGATGGCTTTTGAGGCTACAACCAGATTGTGATGGCACCCGAAGACCGGGAGAAGACTGCTTTTACCACCCCGTGGGGGACCTATTGTTATAGGGTGATGCCATTTGGGTTGAAGAATGCTGGGGCTACATATTATCGGGCCGCGACCACGATATTGCATGATATGATCCACAAAGAGGTTGTGGTGTACGTGGACGACATGATTGTCAAGTCCAAGGAAAGAGAGGGCCACTACACCGCCTTGCAAAAGTTCTTCCAAAGGATCAGAGAATTTCGGTTGTGGCTGAATCCTCAGCAGTGTACGTTTGGTGTTATAGCAGTGAAAATGCTGGGGTTCTTGATTACACAAAGCGATATCGAAGTCGACCCTTCCAAAATCAAGGCCATCTTAGAAATGCCACCACCAAGGACTAAAAAGGAGGTGCGGGGCTTTCTAGGTAAAGTGCAATTCATAAGACGGTTTATTGCTAAATTAACCTTGACTTGTGAACCACTTTTTGGTCTCCTGAAGAAAGGAACGAAGTTCCAATGGGACGGCCGATGCCAAGCTGCTTTTGAACAGATTCAACAATATTTACAGAACCCACCTATGTTGACATCGCCTGAGCTGGGGAAACCGTTGATTTTGTACCTTTCAGTGACTAAAACTACAATGGGTTGCAGGCTTGCACAAGAGTCTGAGGACAAAATGGAGAGAGCTATCTACTACTTGAGGAAAAAGATGTTGGATTACGAGACCCGCTACACTCCGCTGGAGAAGGCTTGTTTGGCCTTGGTATGGGCTACCAAGAAGCTGTGGCACTACCTGTTAGCTCACTCCGTAATGCTAGTTTTGAGATTAGATCCCGTCAAATATCTCTTCGAAAAATCAACACTTACGGGTAGGCTAGCTCATTGGTTGCTTCTCCTTTCTGAATTCGATTTAAAGTATGTGACGCGCAAGCAAGTGAAAGAGAGAGCGGTAGCGTGAGTTCCTAGCCGATCACCCAGAGGAAGGGGATAAAGCAGTTGAGTACCCCTTCCCAGACGAGGCCATTCTGCATGTCGAAGACGAGTTTTGGACGATGTACTTTGACGGAGCGTCAAACCAATACGGGTATAGGATAGGGGTGTTGCTGATAGCGCCTGACAATTTCCGCATACCTTTAGCATTCAAACTCTGGTTCAAAGTATCAAACAATGAAGCAGAATATGAGGCGCGTATTGCTGGACAAGAAGCAGCTCTAGAACTAGGGGCAAAACGGTTGGACGTCATCGGGGACTCGAACCTTGTTGGATCACAAGCTAAAGGAGATTAGAAAGTCAAAGAAGAAAAGATGAGAATCTACCACCAGACCTTGGACATGCTGATTCCTCGGTTTGAGAAAGTAAATTTCGCTCATCTGTTAAGAGAGAACAACAGGTTCGCAAATTCACTAGCAACTCTATCTTCTATGATAGACATCCCTTTCGGTGTCCGGATGCGTCCGATCATCATCGAACAGAAATTTGCTCCGGTCTACGAGCTGATTGCGGCCATAGATGAGGTACAAGATAAGAACCCCTGGTATTACGATGTCTGGAACTTCTTGGAAAAAGAGGCGTATCCACCAGGGGCAAATGCCAAGGACAAAAGGGCAATTCAAAGAATGGCTGCTCAGTTCATCATCTGCGGGGGAAAACTGTATAATAGAGGTCATCTCGGGATACATAAGCTATGTGTTGATGCTGAAGAGTCGAAGTGCCTGATGGAGGCCATCCGTGGGGAAGAGTGCGGAGCGCACATGAATGGGGTGATGCTAGCCCAGAAAATTCTCAGACAAGGTTACTATTGGTCCACCATTGAGGATGATTGTATTGGCTTTGTCTGGCGATGCCACAAATGTCCAATCCATGCAAACCACAGGAACATTTCGCTGTCAAAGTTGTACAGCATGGCTTCGCCATGCCCATTTTCAGTCTAGGGGATTGATGTGATCAGGGCTGTCACTCCGAAAGGGTCCAATGGGCATCAGTTCATTCTGGTCGCGATAGACTATTTTACAAAGTGGGTTGAGGCCCAATCTTATGCGGTATTGAAGGCATCGCACGTTGCTAAGTTCATCAGGAACAACATCATCTATCGCTACGGGGTCCCGAACGAGATCATTTCAGATAATGGTTCCCACTTCAAGAAGGAAGTGATCGACTTGTTGGAAAAATACAATGTGGCTTTTCATAAGTCATCTACATATCAGCCATAAACCAACGGAACAGTTGAGGTTGCCAACAAGAAAATCAAACACATTTTGTAGAAGATGGTGGAAACCTACCGGGACTGGCCAGATAAGCTGCCATTTGCTCTGTGCGGCTACCGGACTTCGATTCGAACTTCTACTGGGGCGACTCCGTATTCCTTGGTCTATGGAATGGAGGTCGTTCTACCTATCGAGATTGAGGTTCTGTCATTATGAGTACTGGCTGAGTGTCAGATAACTGAGGCAGATTGGCAGCAAAGCAGGTTCGAAGAACTCATGCTCTTTGATGAAAGAAGGCTGAAAGCACTGTACCATTTTCAGGGTTATCAACGACGAATTGCCAGGGCTTTGAATAAGAAGGTTAAGTACAGGAATTTGAAAGAAGGAGATTTGGGGCTCAAAGAGAACCGAGCTCCCATCCACGACCTTAGGGGCAAGTTCAGACCCAATTGGACTGGTCCTTACATCATCAAGTCTATTTGATCGGGTGGAGCTGTCGTTCTAATAGATCTAGATGGCCTAGAATTCTCCCAACCGATCAACATGGACAAGTTGAAGAAATATTACCCCTGAGTGGCTCGCTAGGCCGAGAACCCGAAAGGGAAACCTAGGCAAAAGTTAGAGCACAAAAAATTTGAAATGATAAAAACTAAGCTCACAAGGTTGAAAACCCGTGCAAAGGGCGGCCTTGGCAAAAGTTAGAGTGCAAAAGGAGAGTGTTAATACACAAGTGAACCCGAGCCAAACTACGTAAGGCTTGATTCCCATCTTTGGGATACGTAGGCAACTTCATCCTGAAGTCCAGCCATAAACACTTCCCCGATCAACTTTGTCCATGTGATTATGTTTGGTCATTTTTGTCTATTCCGCATTCAACAACTCGGTTGTAATCTCCGGTACAATGCTATTCAGACTAGGGGCAACTTTCTAGTTGCTGGGATCCGGGGTTGTACATCTCAATGATAGATCACAGGCATGTCCAGTTCTGATCCATATCGAAAATGGTTTTGAAAAGTTTTAATATAAGTTGATTTTGCCCAAATTAATCTTTTTTACAACTTAGACCATTTTTGGACCAAACTGAAAATTTTCAGTACCCACAACCTTCAATTACATTGATTTCAATACAGAGTTCTCCTACTCTTGAATACAAATTGAAGTTGCTTTTCATTACATTCATAAAGAAAACTTAAAAGTTCTGATTAAAGGCCAATAAATCCGGGGCATAGTCAGGTGTTCCTGCGTCCCCTCCCAGAGCTTGTGGAGGCCTCTGATGCTAAAGTGGGCCCTACTTATGCCTTTTCATTGAGCCAATCTATGCACTCATCAGAAAGGGTGCAACTGAAAGTGGGAGCGGGGGCCAGAAGCTCTCTCGTCCTCCATGCTGTGGCATACCGAGCTAGCTATGCGCCTCGGACCGAAAATGTAGCAAGGTACTCTATCCCCTCCTCTAGGAAAGTCTGATCATGTCCGAACTGGCACCGGATCTAGAACGAAAAGTAAAAAATACAGTGTGTCAGGCCAATCAACTGAATCCCGGGCCGGCGGGTCTTGCTGTAACTCATTGCCGGTAGATTGAGCAAGGGACATCGCCAAGCAATGTCGAGAACGAACAAATTGCACATCCAGTTGTACCACCATGCCTCATCCGGGGCATCGACTAGACGTCGCTGAAAGAAATAACTGCGAGCTGAGTATGCCGGGCATGAGTCCACCACTCTCAATTTATCCATCTGGCACAACTGGAGAGGGATGAAAAATGAGAGATAAAAGAATAGAGAGGTGTACGCTGAGAGAAAAGTAAGAAAAGGGTTTTGAGAGAAAAATCGAGCCTGACGGCCGAGTGATGTGAGCAATATATATGTGAGATGGGGTGGGAAACATTACCTACAGTAGTAGTGGACTCCCCGCAAATCTAGTCGTCTCCCGGTGATGAAAAGTGTCCAAGCCCATCAGTGTCTCAGCAAGAATCATGGCGATGCAGCTCTTACCCTCTCTTAAGCCCTCGATGACCTCAATCAATTGAGTACTAAACCCACTGGAGCCTGGGGCAAGTAAGAAATGAGACATCATGCACAAGTAAAGCACATGTCGCTGATAACCCTGCCAATATTGGTCGTCGCGATCACCGGCATCAGAAAACCGACGAACCAAGCTCGAAATGTCCAGCTCTCCATCGTGAATTAATGACCGAGCATCATGCAAAGTAAGGCCGCACATCTGTCCTAAGGCTCGAATGTGGCCGAACCGGAGCTGAGGCAAGATTTCTTCATCGCGCTCGGATTTTGTTAAAGCTTGGAAATCTTCGAAGGTATGACACATCTCTTGCCTGCCGAAGCTAAAGACGTGTGTTACCAGATTCCAAAACCTTTCCGCAGCATAGAGGAATGGAAAACGCAGCGGGGTGCGACTCAAAGTGAATAGTGCATTTATGCCAAAGCCCCAGAAATTCAGCTTTTCTGAGCCATCCAATTTGTGAGATTTTGGACAAGAAATCCTTTCATTTGGTGCAAAAATTGAGTTTGAATGAGGAAATCCCAAAGCTGGAACTCATATAGAAGATAAGGTAGTGAGTAGAGGACAAATGTCAACGTTTCAAACAGTCTGCCATCGATGGTCGGCACTTGCTCACTGATGGCCGGCAGTGGCTCATCAATGGCCGGCAGTGGCTCATTAATGGCCGACAGGCTTTCCCCTATGGCCGGTAGCCTTTCCCTCATGCTCATTGGCCTTCGTGGTGAAAGTCCAGTAGTTTGCTGCAGTGGAGTCCTGTTATTCCTGTCTTTTAAGGTCTTGTTTTTTTTTTAGTCCTGTTGGACTCTGTTGTGTCTTGTCTAAGACGTTTTTAGTTTTCATTTTTGTATTGAGTTGTAATCATCTCCCTTTCATTTATCGAGTTGTAAACTTGTTAAAGCTTTGTTTTGCTTATCGAGTTGTTTTGTTTATTACTCGGTTCACTACCTGGTTAATGCAATTCGAGTGTTTGATTTTCAAAACAAAGTTCCATCTCATTTACATTGTTGTGTAAAGTGATGCGATGCGATGTGATGCATAGACTTTACAAATGTAACACTTTTTCAACAAAAAGGACTGTTCCATTCAATCATAGATTCTTTTTTCAAAAGTGCATAGTTTTGAAGAAAATAAAACCTCCCTGATGCAGTACAAGGTGCAAAAACTACTAGTAAAAAGAGAAATAAAGTAAAAACATAGCATCTGAATCAGCGCCAGTCGCCTCAAAGCTGACAGGTCCTCCTCGCCCTCTTCCTCGACCGAGAGGACTCTGGAACGTCGTCACCATCAGCACCTGACTCTGAACCTGAACCATCCCCAGCTTAATCTCCATCCTGAGACGACATTGACTGCGGACTCACTGCCTCCTCGTCAGACTCATCATCATTTGGGGCAGGCCCCCGTGAACTAGTCCTTCATCCCGCTTCCCCTGTTGCTCGGGGAGGTGTTGAAGGACCCGCCCCCGCTCCTGCTGGGGCATCTGATGGGCCTGGCATCAGGAAAGGAATCTGAAAAAGGGCAATTCATCAAATGCATTAGTAATCAAAACGTATCAAATGGAAAGAATAATGTGCTGTGAGCAGTGAATGATTTGGAGTGTATGCGTACCGTGAGTCGTGTATGAGAGCAATGTACCAAATCTGTGCAATGTGGAACTGTGCAAATGAGGGCGTCTAATTTGAAAGAACTTACCAGAATACTGTAAATACTGAGCAGGTCCATGCTCGTCTACAGCATCCCCATCACCGAGGCCGTCAGCTTCAGAGACTGACTAGTGTACTCAATAGGAGCCTGGAAAAGTGTTGAAGTCATTAGTATTCTACGGGGAATCAAATGAAATGAAATGACTGTACAAAGTGCAAAGTATAGTACATACCGGGGTCGAGCCTTGAACTCCGACGAGCTTGTGACCAGCCGGAGAAGGAGCGATGGGAATCTGATAAGTCTCTCCAGTCCGCCCACGACATGTCATAGTAGTAGGCAGCTCTGGCCACCCAGTCCCCTGTCTCCCCTCAGGACCTCTCCTCCCATGGGATCTGGTCGCTCAGCCTCTCCCTCTCGCAGCCGGAGCCCTTGCTCTCTCTCCTCCTCGAACACCAGACAAAGGTGGCATCAGATGTGTCTGAATAAAGGTCGCATAATCGCCCTCCGCGTGGAAGTAATCCCTCTCCAGTCCTACCACGAACTGAATCACCTGGTCGACGGACAATTTGTGTCTCTCTCATCGATGGTGGAGGTGCCGTCGGTACAAATGGAACAAGTGATCCCAAGGTCTGGCGTACGAAGCGCTCACTCAAAAACTAGGCGCCACAAATCGGGCCCTCGAAGAGGATGTGGTAGTGAGAGACAATCCGGGCAATGTGGTACTGATCTCGGAGTCTTGACGGAATCAATTCTCATGGCTGCCACGTGATCTGAGAAAAGAGAACGAACAAGACGATCAATTGTCAAATAACTAATGTGGGTGCATCGGGTTAATTAAAATAATCTCGTTGCAGAATTACCTCACGCGCCATGACCGAATCAAAAAACTGTCAAAAGAACATGAAGCTCTCTCGGGTCCTACGACAGAGCTGGCCATCATATACATGAGAAAATGGGACTGTCGCTGGGGTCTCCTCCACAGGCTCTGAAGCAAGTGTCGGGAAGTATGCGTACATGCACAACTGTGAGAAAGATATGATCAGTACAGTGTATGAACAGAGTATAGAACAAGCAGAAAGCAAAACGCAGTACAATGCATAAGGAATACAGGTCTAGAGCCGACGTTAGATGTTGTATGTGCAGTGTATGGTACGTAGTGTGCAGTATGTATGGTGTAAAGAAAATGCAAAGCAGAAAGCATACAGTACAAAAGTAGATACAGAGATTGCAGAAAGTACAAGTGTTGAACACAATGAAAATGGAAAATACTTAGCAAAATAATGAAAAGGGGGAACTAAGCTGTGTACCTCCTAAGCTAGCCAGTAGCCGCCGATCAACCTCCAGCACATCCGAGAGGTTGAGCTCATGTATCCGTAGAGAGTGGTGAGGCCAGCTGCACCCCAGTCATAAAAATGAACTCGCTGGAGCACCACCAGAGCGCCTAGGAAGTATAAACCCACGGTATTCCACCTGTTCGAAAACATGGTGGTACCGAAAAGGAATAGGAGGAAGCCCCTAGCGTAGAGCTCCACCTCCTCATCAGTCTCGGGATCCTCCCCTCTGTAATGCTCCTCGAACCAGGTATATCTAACCATGCCCGCTTGAAGTGTCAGTGTATGCGCTCCAAGTAATGTATCCTATACGACAACCCACTCTCCCATGTCGGGATCATGAGGAATCGGATCACCCCCTACGCCCAGACCAGTAATCATGGCAAAGTCGAAGGGAATCATCGTCATCTCTCCCGCCGTGGAGAAGCGGAAAGAGTTGGTGGTGTCCCACCATCTCTCCACAAGAGCCCCTAGGAGAGGGCGACTTGCTATAACCCGTGTCAAGCTGGAGCAAAATAGGCCGAAGCCGGTCTCATCGATGATCTGGCGGACCCTCACGGGAAGCTCACCATACCAATCCCGAGCTGTCGTCGCACCATAGCTTCTAAAGGAGCGTGATCCGCCCTGTGGCAGTGTATGTGATGAAATCAGATCAGTGACGTATTGAGAATACAGTTGAAATCATATTAGTGATGTATTGAAAATACAGTTGCATTCATATCAGTGATGTATTGAAAATACAGCTCTATTCAGATCAGTGATGTATTGAAAATACAGTTGCATTCAGAGCAACAAAGTATTGAAAATACAATCCAATTCAGAGTAGTGATCCCTAAGGTACACTCGTATAGAGTACGTACAGGGCTATGGTGTGTGAAGTACAGTTAAATAGAGAGCAAAAATGTATGAAATATAGTCAGATCAAAGCATGTGATGCAAGCAGATCAAAACAGTGCAAGAAATGCAAATAATTGAAAGTAAAGCTGTAGAAAAGTAGAATTGGTACCTCCACAGCAATGGCTGACAAATGAGACATCGGCTCCTCAGTAAGAGGTCGTCTAGCACGTCCTCATCAAAATCAATAAAGGCATGGATGCCTCCCGCCACTGGTATAATATGAGTCTCTAGGTGATACCTCGCGGGGTCAAAAGGGCGTATGCTCGGTGGTAAAGGCTGAGGCTCAACCCCTGGCTCAACCGCAAAGTCCGCGGCAAGCTCCATTGGAGGGAGTGTGGGGAACCCCCCATCATGGGGAATATCGTCAGCCATCTGAGATAGATGCAAAAATGAGAAAATATGAACAAAATGGTGAAGTTTTGAACAAATCAAACCCTAGGAGAGAGAAAAATTCAAATAAAGTTGAAAACCCGGGAAAAGTTAACTAACCTTGACACAAACTCGGGGGAAATGATCCTTGAATGAGGAAAATGACCGGAGAGACCTCAAATTCAAATTCTGATCAGTTCAAATCAAAGAGAACAAAGGGGTTTTAGCGATTCAAGGTTGTTTAGGGTGTTGGGAAACACGTAGAACGCGCGAATCTGGAGAGAGGGCACACCTAGAAGGCAAGGGAAATGCTTTCTATGCAAGAGGTGTGGAGGAAATGAAGTGATTTTGGGTGTATTTAAAGACCCATGGCCGAATCTGCCAGCGGTGGCCGGCACCCCCCTCAACGGCGGTTGGCACCCCTTTGTTGATGGGCGGCAGTGGCCATTTATGGCCGACAGGGGGCCGGCAGCCTTCCCTGATGGCCAGCAAGCCTCCACCAGATTCTGTGCCTGTTTTAGCATGGAATGTATCCTTGGGTTCCAACAATTCTGCGGAGTGTTCAAAATTTGATTCAAAATGCCTCCGTGGAAGCCCGGAATCATGTTCTCAATATACGGTGGTTATCGCCCATCACCGCGCAAAAGGTACGCATCACAAATCTTCCGGAAGGTAAACCGGAAGTTGCCTTCAAGATGTCATTATCAAGCATGCTTTCGTTGTCACCTAGCATTTGTTTTTTATATTAAACATCCATTCGTTATACTTGCGTTATAACGCACTTTTTTAACCTGTGCTGTTACGCATGTTTTACTTGCGATGTTACACACTTCTTTAATTTGCGCTGTTACGCACTTCTTTCATTTGTGCTATTACGCACTTCTTTAATTTGCGCTGTTACACCTGTTTTACTTGCACTGTTACGCACCTCTTTCACCAGCGCTATTACGCAAGTTTTACTTGCGCTGTTACGCACTTCTTTAACCTGCGCTATTACGCAAGTTTTACTTGCACTGTTACGCACTTCTTTAACCTGCGCTGTTACGCACTTCTTTAATTTGCGCTGTTATGGATGTTTTACTTGAGCTGTTACGCACTTCTTTAACCTGCGCTGTTACGCATGTTTTATTTGTGCTGTTACACACTTCTCTAACTTGCGCTATTACGCACTTCTTTAATTTGCGCTGTTACGCATGTTTTACTTGCACTGTTACGCACTTATTTAACTTGCGCAGTTACGCATGTTTTACTTGCACTGTTACGCACTTCTTTAACTTGTGCTATTACGCACTTCTTTAATTTGCGCTGTTATGCATGTTTTACTTGCGCTGTTACACACTTTTTTAACCTACGCTGTTACGCATGTTTTACTTGCGCTGTTACGCATGTTTCACTTACGCTGTTACGCACTTCTTTAACCTGCGCTGTTACGCATGTTTTACTTGCGCTGTTATGCACTTCTTTAACTTGCGTTGTTACGCATGTTTTACTTGCACTGTTACGCACTTCTCTAACTTGTACTGTTACGCATGTTTTACTTGCACTGTTACGCACTTATTTAACTTGCGCTGTTACCCATGTTTTACTTGCACTGTTACGCACTTCTTTAATTTGTGCTGTTACGCATGTTTTACTTGCGCTGTTACGCACTTTTTTAACCTACGTTGTTACACATGTTTTACTTACGCTGTTATGCACTTTTTTAACTTGCGCTGTTTGGCATGTTTTACTTGCGTTGTTACGCGCTTCTCTAACTTGCGTTGTTACGCATGTTTACTTGCGCTGTTACGCACTTCTTTAATTTGTGCTATTACGCATGTTTTACTTGCGCTGTTACGCACTTCTTTAACTTGCGCTATTACGTATGTTTTACTTGTGCTGTTACGCACTTCTTTAACCTGCGCTGTTACGTGTTTTACTTGCGCTGTAACACACTTCTTTAACCGGCGTTGTTACGCTTATTTTACTTGCGCTGTTACGCACTTCTTTAACTTGCGCTGTTACGCATGTTTTACTTACGCTTTTACGCACTTCTTAAATTTGCGCTGTTACGCATGTTTTACTTGCACTGTTACGCACTTCTTTAACATGCGTTGCTACGCATGTTTTACTTGCACTGTTACGTACTTCTTTAAGTTGCGCTGTTACGCATGTTTTTACTGGCGCTGTTGCGCACTTCTTTAACTTGCGTTGTTACGCAGGTTGCTGGCATTGTTATGCACTACATTGTTTGAGTAGTCACGTACGTTTCACTTGCCTTGCTATGCATGTTTCTAACGATATTGTACCTGTTGAGTTTCTTTCTTTTGTAGGCACGATATTGTATGTACGGTTCATTTGAAGCTGGCGCAAGCAGGCGAACCGGACGGTATTGTATTTACTCCGCGTAAGACGTGGTGAGAATTATATAATTCTCTTACATCCTTTCTGCATGTAATGTAGTTTGGTTTGAATTCGCTTGCTTAAACTGTCACATTTATTGTGTATAAATGTTTCATTACAGCTTTCTTTGTATAATCATAAGTTATGCTCTTGCATCGTGCATATCATTTGCATTTTGCCCCAGCCTGCGGGCATATCTCTACATGGTTATATTGAATGTTAGCCTGAGTCTTCAGCCTTGTCAAAAATGGGTCATCTCTAGGCTTTGGCATTCACTCCCGTTACTTTGTGACTTCCCAGTTCTGTCAAAGAGGGGCAACTGTAGACACGCCATATTTGACCGTCCTCAAGACTTGGTTGTGCTTGCAGGTATATCCAACCACAAGTTCGATTGCTCATCGGGTACTCGACTTTCGGGGCGGAACGTCACAGGTTTGAGTTTTCCAAACCCTGTATCCTTTCTGCCCCATTTTTGGACCACATGTTGGTCCTTTCATAATCCTCCTCTTGGTGAACTACCGGCCATGCTTTGGCACTGTCGGCCATGGATTCTTCCCTCCCTGCTACTGATGATGCCTGTCGGCCATCAGTGAGGCACTGCCAGCCACAACTGATGGCCGGCAGAACCCTTTGTCTCAGCACATTTCATGCCAGATCTTTTGAGCAAGCTGGTTTTCACTCATCCCTCCTCCATACACGTATATGGAGGGATGAAGCCTTTTCCAAGCTTGTTGAACAAGCTTTGCATTGTTTTCCTGTATATAAAGAGAGGCTCTCCCTCCCTTACAGAGGTTTAGCACATTTTGAAGAGTTGTATCTTTCTCTCCCTATATTTCTCATTTTCTCTCTCTATATTGTGTTTGTTTGTGCTCTAAAGTCCTTTTTTCTTTCACTTTTGCACTACAACACCTACTGATACCCCACCATCTTTGAGCTAAGGTTCTTGGGAGTGCTATTTGAGCATTGAAAGTTGGTTTTTGACCCCTGAGGTTGCTGGTTTCGAAGTTGAGCTTCAAGGGTGAGTATATTCCCCTTTTTAGCGTTTATTTGTATCTCATTTTGGCCATCCTTGCATATTGTCTTAGGCCTTTCTTTCAACTGAAAAAAGTTCTTTATTGAAGTGCTTTTGATGATTGTTTCAGGTCTCTTTGGTGTTTAGGGTGTTCTACCCTCTTGTATGCCTTGTTTGGCCTTCTTTTGTGCCATGCTTTAAGGCCTTTGAGTTAGTCTTTGTTTGGCCTTTTAGCCACTGAAATCCAATAGATTTTCAGTGGTAGGCATGTGGTTTTGAAGCCTAAAATCAGGGGGGGTGACCACCTCTTTTTTTGTTTTGTTTGCTTGAGTTTTTGGCCTATCAAAGGAGCATATATCCCTATACTTTTGAGGCTTAGTTCAAGCACTTTTTTGTGACTTTTAGGACCTTCCTTAACTCTATCCATGGCTGGTTTGGTCACCTTGTGAATGCTTCTTATATGTGTAGTGTAATCCCATTTGTGGCTCATCAAAGTAGCATGTCTTGCTAGCATATATTGGCTCCATTTCGGTGTTTTTTTATCATCATTTGACATCTCATAACTCTATCTAAAGTTGGTTTGGTAGTCACTTGAGTGGCTCATGTACTTCTAGAACAAATCTTGCTTACTAGCCTTGTGTGCATGATGTTTTGGCTCATCATTCTAGCATATTTTGGCTTTGCTCGAGCATGATTTTATTCATATTTTGGGCTGTTCTAGGATTGTTTTAGGCTTCCATGGTCATATCACTCATGTTTTATATAGCTATAGAGCAAATGCTTTGACTAGCCTTGAGTTTTGAGGGAGCCTGCATGCTTAACTTGTGATGTTTGCATGCTTTGGCATCATTTTAAGTGTTATATCAGTGCATATTTCATGGTCATACACTTGCCTTTGTCATGCTTTCAATGCCTTGGAGAGTTGGTGTTTTATGCCTCATGAATGGATCATTGTGCAGGCCTCTATGCTTACGTATTTGGGATGCCATCTCAGTGGGTTTTTGAGATTATTATGACATGCCACAACTCTGATTTTTATTGGTTAAGTCATGCCATGTTTGGTTTTAATAGGTATAGTGTAATACCCCTTTGTAGCCTTGCATGCTTCATGTTTTCGGCCTTTTGTTCTAGCTTGTAATGGCTAGGTTCAAGCATGTTTTTAGACTCACCTTGACCTGCCATCCTACATTGCATTGAGCTTTCTTGCATGCTTTGTTTCTCTTGTAATGGATAGGTTCAAGCATGCACAATGCACTGTAGGATGGCATACTACATGCAATGAACAATATGCATATCCCTAACATTACTAATTTGCCCTTGTAGCATTGCATTGTGCATGCATGCATTAGCATTGTTCGCATATCATTAGCTTTGATAAGTTAATCATGTCACATTGCATTGAGTATGCCATGTAGTTGCATTTTTGCATGCTTAAGTCATATTGCATGTTTTCCATGCTTGTGTTGCATTGTTGTTTGGATTAAGTATTAATCCAAGCACGAGAAACGAGGGATGTTTCATACTTCAAGTGATGAAACGTGCCTCAATTCTTGATCACCGAAGCTCTTGATGTCGCATGATAGAGTTTTAGGCTTTATATGTTTATTTGTGCATTCATTTTATATTGAATTTGCACATGTTGGATCTTTGGCCATCATGCATCTCCCTTGATGTTTTGAGGTGATATGGAGTGGCATAGTGCGTACATATCCTTGGGAGACCCTTCATTTCCTTTGTTTCGTGCTCTGCTGCAGCTTGGTGTCACAACACACCAGTGGCCGGCAGCTTCCCATTTCTGGCCGAAAGACCTTCATTCTTGGCCGGCAGTGCTTACTCTTGGCCAGCAGGGTGGTGGACAAAAGTTCCTCATGGCCAGCTGGCCACTGGTGCACTCCCCAGCATGTTTTTGGTAAGATCCAGCAGCAAGTTCTCAAAGACACCCTGTAGATAGAGCCTTTAAAGGGCATTTGAGAGCTTTCGGGACGGGAATCGAGCATGCATCTTCAACTTCTTCAAGGCAGAGCTGAGGCGGCCTAGTCTACATATTTTAATGCTTTATTTGTTAATTAGCATTCGGTTTTGTAACTTAATTAATTTGTTAATTAGTTAAAGTTTTGTAATAATTAGTTGTAGCTAGTTATTCAATTTGGTTGTGCAATAGTTAGTCTAATTAGATTATTAGATTAACTAGAATAGCTTAGCATGGCTAACTTAGCGTATTCATTCGGACCCTCCTTCGAGAGGGCAAATTTTGTAATAAGTGTGCGTGTGTGTGATGCATGTCTTCCAACCCCACGTCTTTCTCCCTTTTACTTACCTGATTTTGATGGTTAGTTTTAGGGCATGTTTCAATTAGCATCCTTATGTCTGCATGCGTGCATCCATTCATCTGTCTTGCACGAATCGGGCTCGGCGCATCATACTAACGGCATTGTATTTCAATACCGATTTGAATACATGTTATAAAGTAGCATTTCATATGCCATCTTAGAATAGCCAAGCCTATTTGTAGTTGCATTTTGCATGCGTTGTATTAGCCATCTTAACATGAACTAGGATCATGCATTGATTACTAACTAGTTGTTGTTTTGGCTCGGAGTACACTGTGAATGTTTATGCTTTAGCATACTGCATGTGTGTTAATGTTGCCATGAAAGCATGCTTGCCATGAAGCTAATTGCTTATTTGATTAACTGCCTGAATGCTTGTGGGTGAAGGTTGGATTGCTTGAATTGGAACAATTCATTGAAATCCTCGATTTAGCCTACTTGCGAATAGCAAACTTCAAACTGTTTTCAAACAAACAAATATGCAATGTTTTGTTCTAACTTAGGCGATCTAGTCTGTACTTGTATGCTGTGCACATCACATAGTAATTCTAGGTTAATACACCGGAATAAGAACGCATGTGTTTTCAAAAACAAGATATCATGTCAGTAAAGGCCGATCTTTGATCGGGCGAGTGGGGGTGCTCATTGCATGACCTTCCCCTCTCGTACCCATGTTCTTGAGCCGAGGTAACTTTGGGGATAATGGACATGTTGCCTTAGGCACGAGTCAGGGTTTCTTAAATTTTCCCAAAATAAAATATTTAGGTGGCGACTCTGTATCTGGCAAAGCAGTCTATGTTTCGCACTTCTTTACAAAAATCAATTTTTCAAAACGATTTGCCGGATTTGGACTCTTTGGTGATTTATCGGTCTTGCATTGCAGTTTGCTAGACCAGATTCAGAACTGTGATATTGAGTCTGAACTGTAGTAGTAGCTAAGAACAACAATTTGCACCCTCGCGCGCGGAGCGGAGTTTCAGGAGGTCTATAGGGGCGTGCATCGCATACAAACATGTTTAACACAAATCGAAAAGAAAAGCACATCACATACAAATGTGTTTCAGAGGAATGAAAAAGAAGGGGTGCATCACATACAAACGTGTTTTGCATGAATGAAAAAGAAGGGTACATTGTGGCCTCTTCTAGCGAGTCCTAGCCGTTGGGGATGTTTATATGCCTTGGGTTTTGGAGATCTCCATTCTATTTTAAACTCATTGTGGTTGTTCTGTTTTATTCTAGACCCAAGTTGTCATGACCCAAACCCACCCCTGTGAATTACAGTCATAACTGGCCAGTAATCATGAGATTACTTATGGCCTCAGTCAGAAATCAAATCACATTTAATAATAAGGGCCAAATTGCGGAAGCAAAGCTCACAAAGATTGTCCAATGAGCTGTGCATACATGTCTTAACCAAAAACTTTTCTCCTGTATGTAATAACTCACACTATACAAACATCCATAGCATGTTTTACATAAGTCCAGGGTCATTCAAAAGTCAATATTAAAAGAAACCAAGGTTATACACAAATTTGGTCACACATGACCACAAAAGAACAAAAGGAAAAGCAAAACAAAAGTAAGGCCTCTTACGTGAGACGACCTTGGTTGACTCCTCAAAACTAGGTTTCTTGTAGCTCACTGGAGCTAGGGCTGGGGCTAGACATCCCGTCGCTCACCTACATACATATAAATAAATAGTGCGCTTATGCCCAGTGAATAATACCAAAGTAAAGGAGTTCATGAATGAGATTCATTTAATCCTATTTCATAAACTAAACTTGTAGATCGATACCAACACAAAACTGCCCTAGGTTCAACATATCACATATCATATCCATGTTCATATACAAAACGACCTCAGGTCAAATTCATTTTTACAAAACGACCTTTGGTCCATTATATGCAAAATGACCTTGGTTCCAATTCATAGGCAAAATGACCTTCGGTCCAATATATGTGAAACAACCATGGGTCTAAATCATATACAAAACGACCTTGGGTCCAATCAATCCATATTCACATTTGCGGGCACTTTTAGATCCATGATCATGTTCACATTTGCCTTTGTATTCAAAATGACCTTAGGTCCAATCAATTCCATATTCAAAACGGCCTTTCGCCTATTTAACAGTTACACAAAACGGCCTTTGGCCCAATTTATATCCTCTTGGGGTAAACTGAACGGCCTTGGTGTAGACACCCCATTTTGGACCGTCCTTAAGACTTGGACGACACCGTTTGAACACCCGGTGATCATCCATGTTTGTGTTCGTTTGGAGTTCCCAGAGGTCTCGGCTACTCGCTTTGCCTTAGGATCCCCGAACTCGACTGTTTAGTGTCTGGTTTTGCACCAAACACTTGTGTTTTGCCTTGGAGGGGCAGGGAATGCCTTGTGAGGCATCCCCACACATCACCAGCCATGACTAGAGGCCACCGGCTGGTGTTTTGTTGCCATCGGCAATGTGTGCTGCCGGTCAGCACTCTTTGTTGCCGGTCGGCAGTCCATTTTGTCAAGATGGCAATTTTGAGCAGCCGACTACTATTCATCTGCTTTTGCAGATATTTTAATACAGCTGTATGGCATTTTGTTCCCCTCCATACACGTGTATGGAGGGATGGCTTCCTTGTTAGCTTACCTTGTAAGCTTTACAAGATTGGCTCCTCTATAAGAGGAGCCCTCCCCTCTTGGCTTTAGGGTTAGACATTTTAGAGACAAAAAAGACAGAGGAGAGCTCTAGTTCTAGGGTTAGTATAGTTGTAGCTATTCTATCTCTCTTTTCCTCTCTTTTGTGTTCTAGGTGTGTTTGTCCATACTATTGCACACAAACACATAGTGTTACACCTTTGCTTGATTCTTGAAGGATCAGAGGTTGTTCTTGGTGTTCTTGGGTGGTTTTGAGCTTGAAGAACCAGCTGGTCCACCATTTGTGAAGAAGGTCTTCAAGGGTAACAATCTTGCCCTTTTATTCCCCATTCTTGCATTGTTTTTTTGCCTATCATAGAACTGTTTTTGAGCTTAGTGTATAGTATTAAAAAGTTCTATTTTTAGGCCCTCTAAATAGTTTGTTTAGAGTGTTTTGTGGTTTGGAGGTGTTTGACCCCTCTTAGGCCTTGAGAGGCCCCATTTTGTGCTATTTTGAGTGAGCTCCGGGACCTTGGTGTTTGGGCCTCCTCACCACTGAAATCTTGAGGGATTTCAGAGGTGAGGATGGTGCCTTGAGGTCCTAGGGAGGAGAGGGCCACCCCCTCTCCTTGTTGTCCTTGAAAATGACCATTTTTGGCCTCTTGAGGGAGCACCTAGCTAAGTTCCATGTTGACCATGCCTTGGCTGTTATTTGTGCTTATTATGTCATAATATGCCTCTGTTTTTAATTGGTTTTGGCACACCATGCATGCTTAGCATACCTACCTTGTAATGCCATGTTTAGGCCTTAACATGCCTTAGGTTGTAAACCATTGTTCAAGCATGTTTTAGGTCTAGCTTTATGAAGCTTTTGTGCTTATTTTGCCATGTTTGAGGTCTGTCCATAGTTGTTTGGGTCGACTTTGCCATGCATTATATGCCCCCTTTGCATTTTGGCTTGTTGGCCTTAAGTGTGCGTGTGTGTAGCATGCACTACTTGCTTTATTCTAATGGTTTGGCACCATTTATGGCATCATTTCAGTCCCTTTAACATGCTTGTATGCTTGCCTTGGATGCCTCTTTGAAGCTTCGAAAGCTTATCTTGCATGCTCCATGTTTTGGCCATTGTGCATGCTTTTGAATTTGAGCCACTTAGATGCCATCTAGGGGTCCCCTTTGCATGGTCTAGGTCTGCCTTGGACCTGTTTTAAGCCCTCTTGGCCTTGTGAGGCTTGGTCGGCTTAACCATGGTTTTAGCCCCCTTGACTTGCTTCAAGTACTTGGGCCATTTGCCTGCTAATGTTTAACCTATCTTGTTTGCTTGGTTTGGCACCATGTTCTCGCATGATTTTCAGAGCTTAATGCATGTCATTTGTCCATGTTTGCACCCTCTTGAGTGTGCTCGAGAATTGCTCTTTAATGCTTAAGTGTTGGTCCTTGTGTGCATGCATGTTTGCATGTCATTTAGCCCTCATTTCATAGCACTTTGGTCACTGTTTTGGGCCTAGCATAGGGCTGTCCAAATTAGTGTAAGACCATCCTCTTATGTTATTGCATGCATGCCTTGCACGTTATCACATATTCACTCCATTTCACCTTGTGTTGCATGCTATACGTAATTACATTTTGTTGCAGTGATCGAGTTGCATGATATGTTGTTGTATGCTTTGGTTGTAATACATTTGGCATGTATTCTCTCCTTTAGCCACTTAACATGTTGTTGCATGTTTGTGCATTGCCCATGTTCATGCTTGCATGCTAGTTTGCATGATTAGAGTTGCATTGCAATGGCACGCATGCTAAACCTCTTGACCAAGTCATGATAGAGGTAGAAGCCTCTTGGTTTGATTGTGTGCATTGCATGTCATTTGACATCAAAATGTGCACGCTTGGTCTCTTGGGCCATCACGCATTGAATTGCGCGATTGGTGGTCCGAGAACCAAGAAGCATGTCCCTTTGACTCACTCACATGATAAGGAACATGGTTGGTGCATATATGGCTTGAATTGCATTGCCATGCAAAGTCCTGCCCTCTGCTGCTGTCAAACAGGTTCTGCATGCATTCTCTGCCGATCGACTTCATAGAGTACTGACCGGCAATAAGTATGCAGCCGATGGATTCATTGTGTGTCGGTGATCATATTTCACTGCCGGTGGCCATCCTACTCAGCCGGTGGTGTCCCCCAATGTCCAGGGAAACAATTCTGAGACTTTGGCAGTCTTAAGAGGAGCAGAGCAGGGAAAACAGAGGCAGCTTGCGCATGCCAGTGTACTTCCGAGTAGGACCGAGCACGCATTGTATTGAGCTCTCTTCCCGAGGTGGTTTACTGTTTTTCCTAGCTTAATTAGTTTGTTAAGTAATTAGGTAATTCGTAATAATTAATTAGCTAGGATAGTTAATTAATTATTCGATTTGTATTATTCTTTCGGTCCCTCCGGGCGAGGGCGAATTTGTAATAAGTGTGGGTGAGTATGTGTGCATGTCTTCCAACCCCCACTTCTTTCTCCCTTTTACTTACCTGCTTTAATGGTTAGTAATAGGTCATGTTTAAATTAGCATACCTTGTGCAATGCATGCGTGCATCCATACATTTGTCTCGCGCGCACCGGGCTTGGCACATCATGCTAACTGCATTTGTACTTCAATTCCAAATTGAATACGTGTATCAATTGACTGCATTTCACATGCCATGCTTAGGTTAGCCGAGTCTATTCTAATTGCATCCTGTATGTGTTGCATTAGTCAAATTTGACAAGAACTAGGACCATGCATGTTGGCTAACTAGTTTATTGTTTTGGCACGGAGTACGATGTAAGTATTTATGCTTTAGCATCCTCGCATGTGTGTGAATGCTATCATGAAAACATGTTTACCATGTGGCTAGATGCGTATGTGATAAACTGTTTGGATGCTTGTGGGTGAAGGTTGGATTGTCTGAGTTGAAAAAACTCGTTGAAATTCGTATTTTAGCCTACTTGCGAGTAGCAAATTCCAAAATGTTTTTTTCAAGACAAACGGATATGCAATGTTTATTTCCAAATTAGGCAATCTAGTCTATACTTGTTTGCTGTGCGCATAACATAGTAATGCTAGGCTAATAAATGGAATAAGAACACATAATGCTTTCAAAACAAGATATCACGGTTAGTAGAGGCCGAGCTTCGGATCGGGCGAGAGGGGGTGCTCATAGCTGACCTTCCCCGATCGTACCCAAGTTCCCGAGCCGAGGTAACTTTGGTGATGACGGACACGTGGCCTTCGGCACCGAGTCAGGGTTTCCTAAATTCTCCCATTTTAAAAATATTTAGGTGGCGACTCTGTATCTGGCAAAGCAGTCCATGTTTGGCACTTCTTTTCAAAAATCTGTTTCTCAAAATGATTTGCCGGATTTGGACTCTTTGGTTCAGATTAAGAACCGTGACACAAATCGAGTCAGAACTGTAGCGAGGGCCCCCCGTGCGGGCGCGTCTACAGTTTCTGGCCACTCTGCTGGGGATTTAGAGAGCTTCACTCGAACTCATGATATCCTGTTTTGATCTCATTTATGTGTCTCTTTGCATTGCATGTGCATTGGTGCGCCTAGGACACCGTGTTTGCCATCTGCCATTCCTGAACGGTTTGCCGAAGGCTTGTCTTGTCAAGGCATGACCATAAGGCTGACCGGTTATGGGCTCTGACAGTATGGGAACACAAACCCCGGTTTTACCGGGGCACCCTTTTCGACCATTCGACCTAGTGCATATTCGGATCCATAGTGACCATTCCAAGTTAGGACAAGTTGCTTGCCCGTTTATAGGTTGCTTGAAACCGCTGCGTGCGTAGTGAAACCCTAGCTCCTGACAAAATAGGACAGGGAAACCTTACCCCAACATAGGGGTGTTTTGGCTCTCTTTACTTGCTATGTGCTTTTAGAGTGTATCTTTACAAGAACGTACATATCAGTTTGCAAGATTGAGTATTAGACCTGAGGGCATCAATATCAGTTTATGAGAATCAGTTATCTGCGGGTATCAGGTTCAGTTTTGGGGACAGTGATTCTGGGGAACAGTGATCAGCAGTAGAGTGCAGTTGTTCGACTACACCTGTATTTGATCCGTTTGGCTAAAATGATGCTTGTTTTCCCTTTCAGTCCAGAGAGTTCAGAAAGTTGATACGGAATAGCTAGTGCTCCCCTTTTGACTGAGGCAGGACTTATGACGACGCAGAATTCAGAAGAGATCATGGTTATGACAGCTGCATTAGATCAAGGGATCGCTCTGCAAAGTGAGACCAACATTGACATGTCACATCCACCCAGGTCGCCTGTCGCGCACCCGGTCTGGGCCCCCCAGCTATACCAGGCTCGCGAGCCTACTACATTTGAACTAATGGGGATGATAGGTGATCTCCAGAGGTCTGTGGCGGATCTCGCCTACGGAATGTCAGCTTCACCTCCAGCCGCACCATATGCTGGGAGTTTTGTACCCCAGGAGCCCCCGCTGCTGGGGTGAATTGTGATTGAACTTAGCCAACCAGAGATGGCCTCCAGCTATGGTAATGACATATCAGCATCAACCCAAACCCTCGATTAGGCTGAGGCCAGAGGAAAAGACAAAGTGAAGGCAGATGCCGATCCTATTGAACAACTACTGCGGGCAGTCAAGGCTTTGAAAGCCGGGGGGATGAATAAGCAACAGATATCCGCAGTTGTGGAAAAAACCGTGGAGGATGCTTTCCCCACTCCACCTGAGGGTAGTTCAAGTCAATCCGAAAATCGGGATAGGCCCCATCATGCTAGAACAGTTCCTTCTATTCCCAGCCCTGTACCCGGGAAAGATCAGAAAGCCAAGGTGGCGCCTGCCGACCCTTTCGCTTGTTCGTCTAGTAAGAACGCTCAGACTTCAAAATACCTGCCCCGAGGGCGCAGGGTCTTTCATGCTCTCTACATGCCTCTGTCTAAGGCACTTCAGATCCTTGCCGAGAGGGGGCACCTTAAACCCTTGGAGCCTCGGCCTCTCCCGAAGAATCTCCCAGCCACGCATGATACTACCCAGTACTGCGCGTACCACCAGCAGACAGGCCATGCAACCGACAATTGTTTTCGCCTCCGTCATGAGGTGCAAGATTTGATCGACAACGAGGTTATCCTCCCGCCCACCTCAGCCAAGTCCGTTACCACCCAGTTATTGGATTTTGAGGACACAGATACTGCAAGTATGTAATCAGAAAGTGAACCACCTGCGGGCGGCATTCGACATATTTTGGATGTGGCGTCTGGCACGCATTTTGAGCATCGGTGAACGCTAGTTTTGTAAATTCTGGCTTGGGTATCGAGTCAGTCTTTTGATTTGAGTCTGTCTCTTTGTCTTGGGTCAGTCTTTTTGCTTAAGGGTCTATCTTGTTGTATCAAGTCAGTCCCCTTTGTATAGAATACCAGGTGATTCCGGGGTTGTTGCCTCGAACACCGTTTTGTCTTGTAATTACCCGTTTTTGTTTTTGAGTCTGTTTCTGCCGAGGGGCCAGTTATACCAACAAATCTGAATGAAACAGTTGTGGCTATCTCATTTTCACGCTTGCTTCCAGTGTAAGTTAGTTGTGCCAGAGGATTTGAATGGACTGACAGTACATCTCGCCTACTCTCCTGCGCGCCAAACTCATTGCATTAGCCTAAGTTTTTCAAAAACCCCTTTTGAACACTGCGGTGATAAAAATGAAGAGGAAGGAATTCCTCGGGTTTTGCAAAATTTTGATCATTTTGAGAGAAAGAGAAGCATGCTAAGCCCATAATGAATGAAATCATGCTTGTCAGCGTGAGTACTGGGAAGGACCCTGGCTTGATTCAGATTGGTTCCACACTATCTTCGGCACGAGCGATTTGTCGCTTTCTGAAAAACTTTCAAAAACGAATGTTTTACGCAGCCCTGTGAAGACCTGTGTGGAACCGCTCTTGAGATTGTGCAGCCTAGGATCGCTCTCAACCTCGAGATTCTACCCGTCCGTTTCGAACCGTGAACCCGTTCAGAAAGTTCAACGGTCAAACGTCGTGCAAGGTCTGTATGGCCAGATCAGAAGCAGCCCTCGAACAAGAGGCACCAAAGTCGAATCAAAAGAGTAGATCTCACCAGAAGAAGCTCGTGGAGCAGCCATGATAGATTCTCCTACAAATCACTACAACAGTCGTTCTCCTAGATGTAGAGAGGCTTCAACTTCAAAAACCATTTGGCATGGACTTGTTACACTTTTACCCTTTGAGAGGCTCGCTGGGCCGAAAACCCGGAAGGGCGACCCAGGAAAAAGTTAGAGCAAGAGAAAAATACAAAAAGTAAAAAAATACAAAAAAGAAAAGGAAAAAAAAAGAAAAAATGCGAAAAAGAAAAGAAAAAGAAATGAACAAAAAAAAAAGGAAAATAAAAAGAAGCTCGCAAGGTCGAAAACCCGCATTGGGCACCTTGGCAAAAGTTAGAGCCTGAGAAAGTGAAGGTTAAAATACCCGAGTGTACCTTAACCGAAACTACGTAAGGCTTGATTCCCATGTTTGGGATACGTAGGAAACTTCATTCTGAAGTCCAGCCCCCAACGCTTTCATAGCGTCTCGGTCCATACAATGGTTTCGATTTCATCTCAAAGTCCAGTCGCCAACACCTTCAAAGTGACTGTGTCCATATATTGGTTTTGACCATCTTCGTCTTCTCTGTATCCGAGAAAGTTTGGTCATGATCATCACTAGTGAGGACTGTTTACAATATGCTGCGGCATCATCCAAACAATGGGCAACTTCTCGTTGCCATGAGCTGCCGTTCAAACCAGTGGCAACTTTCCGTTGCCGTGTAGCGTCCTTCAAACAAGGGGCAATTTCCCATTGCCTCCGATCCGAGGTTACGCATCTCAAAGAGAAGTTCCATGCTCATTGAGCATTGACTGTTTGCAAAATAGTTTTTTGAAAATTTTTACTGAGGTTGACTATTTTCTCGAAAACTATTCCGTTTTCCAAAACTATACCATTTTCTTGGACCCAAAGAGGAAAATTTTCAGTGCATGCAGCCTGACTTGCGTGGTTTTCAAATCAAAAATCGAACAAGTACGTTAATCCGACTCTCATCTTGATCAAAATTGTTTTAGTAGAAAACCAAAACGAAAAATGGTCAAAGTGATGAACTAGGGGCACAGTTGAGTCAGGCGTTCTGTCTTTCCCCCGTCATCGACGCACTTACCAGGAGGGCACTCTACCCACCAGAAGAAATAGCTGTCAGCTAACGGCATCGGGCATGAACCTGCAACTTCCTATTCATTCATTAATCACCCTGGGGAGGGATGAAAAATGAGAGAATAAAGAATAGAGAGGTGTAAGTTGAGAGAAAAAGCAAGCCAAAGGGTTTTGAGAGAAAAACCGAGCTCGAGTGCCAGAGTGATGTGAGGATCACAAATGAGGAAATTGTGGGAAACAATACCCAGAGAAACTGGCTCCTCATGATCTGAGGTCCCCCGTCTTCGTTAACGCGTCTGTATGTCGTGTCTTTTGTTTTGAGTCTTGCCCGAGCATGTCTCGTTGTGTTTAGGTCGTGTACCTTTGTTGAGCCCTTTTCCGCTGTATCCAGTTGTAGGCTCGATACCCCAGTTAAGAAAACCCCTTTTTCCGAAAGTTAATAGTTTATGCTCAGAGTGCTGTGCCATTCTCTACATTTGGGCGAACCGAAAGAAGGAAGGGAAAATTTGGGGCATCCGAGCATGTTTCAACCCTAGCCGATTCCACCTTTGAAGGTTGTCTTGTCAGATTGGGCTGTTTTGTTTAAAGTTTGCCGTGTGCAGAATAAACCAAGGGTTGGGTTATGGGCTGTATGCAGATTAATCCTCAGCAGAGTGTGGACCGTGTGTTCAGGTGAAGCAGTGGTTTGTATGGGTTGCTTTGCTGTTACTTGGTTTGGTTATCTTGTTATTACAATGCAAGTGTTCAACATTCAGACCACAGATCAATTCCATTTACATTAAGGTGTAACATGATGTGATGCGATGCAATACATGAGATATGTAAATGTGACACTTTTTAAACAAAAGTTTGTTCATTTCATAATCTTTTTTAAGTACAAAGTTTTGAGGAAAACAAAAATCTGCCTGCGGCAGTACAAGGTAATCTAACTACCAGCGAAGAAAAAAAAAAGAAAGAGAAAACAAAAGAAAAAGTACAAAAAAAAAGTGGAAGAAAAGCAGCAATCTGGATCATCATCAGTAGTCTCAGGCCCGGGGATCTGCCCTCGCCCTCTTCCTGGACGAAGGTCCAGGGGCATCGTCATCAGCATCGCCCTCTGAGCCTAAGTCTGAGTCGTCTCCAGCCTCCTCAGATGACCCGCCCTCTGCCTCTGCCTCAGACTCGTCATCATCACATCGTCGTCATCAAGGGTCGACGCCCGAGAACTACTCCCGACATGAGTACGCCCTCCCCTGGTACGGGGACGTGCATAGAAGGCCCAGCTGGAGCACCGCCCACCGGAGGGATCTGGAAGAGAGGCTGAAAATCACAAAGGGCAAATACATCAGAATAATGTGAGCAGTGTATCAGTGCAAAATGCAGTGTATGGGTACAGTGTGAATGCCGTGAGCAGTGTATCAGTGCAAAATGCAGTGTATGGGTAAAGTGTGAATGCCGTGAGCAGTGTATCAGTGCAAAATGCAGTGTATGGGTACAGTGTGAATGCCGTGAGCAGTGTATCAGTGCAGAATGCAGTGTATGGGTACAGTGTTAGAATGCCGTGAGCAGTTTATCAGTGCAGAATGCAGTATACAGTGTGTGAATGCCGTGGGCAGTTCATCATTGCAGAGTACAGTGTATAAATGCAGTGTATGCAGTGTATCAGATGCTGTGAGATCAGTGCGTCAGGTGTTGTGTCATCCATCAGATTACGTGAATCATCTTGTGAGTGATTTGAGGCCGTGATCAGAAGAACATACCGGAATGCTGTAGAGGGCCAGGAGGTCAAAAGTCCGCTGTAGCATCCCCATCATGGAGGCATTCAACTCCACGGACTGCTGGGTGTACCCGAACAACGCCTCCAAGAGTATAAGGTACATCAGTGTTCTGCGGAATATCAAATAAACTGAAATGAAATGCCAAAGCAAGATGCAAAATGAAGTAATACATACCGGAGGCAAGTCGGGGATACCGGCTAACTCATGACCAGCCGGGGGAGGAGCAAAGGGGATCTGGTAGGTCGCCCCATCCTGCCCTCTATATGACAGTACAGTGGGCAGGGCGGGCCAGCCAGTCCCCCGTCCCCCCCGAGCTCCGCTCCTGCCGTGCACTCGAGCCCTCCTTGATGTGCCCGCTCCAGCCCCAGCTCCCGCTCCAGCTGCCGGCGCCGCTGGCCTCTGCCCCTCAGCTCGGCGACCACCGCTCAAGGGTCGCATAATATAGGTCCAGACGTACTCTGCGTAGTCGCCCTCGCCTCGGTGATGCTCTGCTCCCCAGCCGACGGTGTAGTCCCTCATCTCCCGGGCGGTGAACCTCTCTGTATCTCTCATGTGGGCAGGAGGCGGACCCGGCACTATCTGCTCCGGTAAACCTAGGGTCTGACGCAAGAAACGCTCGCCCAGGTACCAAGCCCGACAGACCGGGCCCTCCAACAAAATCCGACAACGGGTAGTCTCCCATGAGCCCTCATAGTGATCCCTCACCACGGCCGGCAACGGAGCCTAGGGCTGCCAGGTGATCTGAAAATGAAATGCAGTTTGTTATCTATCTGTTATTGAAAACATACGGTGCGAAGCAAGGCCAAAAAAATAAACTCTAAAGTTGAACATACCTCCGCGGCGGTGATGGTGTCGAAGTATCGGCGGAAGAAAATAAGAGACTCCCGTGGTCTCTGCACATATCGCACATCGAAGCGATGAGAGAAGGGGACGCCGAGCGGGATCTCCTCATCGGGTACTGGGGCAAGCCTAGGAAAGTAGGCATACACCCACAACTGCAGAACAGATATCAGTATGACTATCAGATAAGGCAGAATACAGAATAAAGCAGAAATAGCAAAACCGTGTGTTGTGCAGTGTATTGTACAGAGTGTGCAGTGTGTGCAGTGTGCAGTCAGTGTAAAGCAGAGTATATGTATGCCGGGTGTGCAGTGTACAGTCAGTGTGGGGCAGTGTACAGTATATGTGCAGTGTGCAGAATACAGAAAGCAGGAAGCAGAAATGTAAAAAGGGAAGAAGACGTACCTCCCAGGCTCGCCAGTAGCCACCGAGAAGCTGTCTGCTGAGGCGGGAAGAAGAGCTCATATAGCCGTACAAAGTAGCCAGAGCGGCGCCACCCCAGTCATAATGGCGGATCTGCCTGACGTCCACCAGCGCGCTCAACAGGCATAAGGGCACGGTGTTCGCCCGATCGGCAAAGAGAGTCGTCCCAAAGAGGAACATAATGAAGCCCCGCGCATACTGGTCCACCTCCTCTGGGGACATCTGCGCCTCCTCTGCCAAGGCCGGCTGGATCCGGAAGTGGCTCTCAAACCACGAGTACCTAACGAACCCCGCTTGAGGGAGGGGAGGCTGAGTGCCAAGCAGGTACAGCTGGGCAGCGTCCCACTCGTCCATATCCGTGTCGAAGGGGATCGGATCACCCCCTACCCCAATGCCGGTAAGCATCGAGAAGTCGTAAGGGGTCATCGTCATGTCCCCTGGGACGGAGAAGTGGAAGGAGTCGGTGGTATCCCACCACCTCTCCGCTAGAGTAGCGAGCAAGGGCCTGCAGGTAGTCAGTCGAGAGAGCCCCCTGCAGAAGATGCCAAAGCCGGCCTCATCGACGATGTCACGAACCGCATCTGGCAGCTCGAGGTACTAGTCCCGAGCAACGGTGTTCCCATACCCGCGGATGGTATGGGAATCCCCCTGTAGTTAAAAACAACAATTGCAAGGCAATATTCAAAAGGCAGTTCTAAGAAGCATATAGATGTAGCATGCGTGCAAGTTTTAACAAATTCAAACAGATACCGGGTGCCGGTGTGCTCGCCAGTGAACTACAGCGTGTGATGTGTCAGCGTGTTTGGGTGGTTCAGGGCAGATATAGCATGCGTGCATGTTTTCAGACTCAAGCAAATACCGGGTGCCAGTGTGCTTACAGTGAACTACAACGTGTGATGCGTCAGTATGTTCGAATGGTTTAGTGCAAACGTAGCGTGCGTGCATGTTTTCAGACTCAAGCAGATACCGGGTACCAGTGTGTATGCAGTGAAATACAGTGTGCGCCGTGTGTTTGGGTGATTCAAAGCCAGTGCAGTGTGTGTGCATGTGTCAGTCTCAAACAGATATCAGTTGCACGTATGTTTACGATCAACTACAGTATACAGTATATCAGAATTAATCAGTTAAAGAGCATAACCAGCTACGGCGGTTTTGCATCCTACATTGCAGAAAGTAAAGCAGAGAAAGAAAGTTACCTCAGAAGCGCCGAAGGACAGGTGGGAGGTAGGCTCACGCAGTAGTAGCTCGGGAGGCACGTGCCTATCAAAGCTCCTGAACTGGCGTAGTCCGTCAGGAAGCATCACGTGAACCGCGGGCCTGTAGGTCTCCGGATCGAACGGCTGGACGCGGAGTGGCAAGGGCTCGGCCTCGGGATCCATCTCGTGCTCTGGAGGAGCCCCGCCCTGTGGAAGGTCGTCCGCCATCTCGAAGGGAATGCGAAAATGGCCGGAAGACAAAAAATCGGGCAAGAAGGCGAAAAGTCAACAAAAAGTCAAACCCCGAGAGGGTCAGAAAAGGCCGGAAAAGCCGGAGTACGGAAAAGGTACGGGTATCGAGGAAAACTCAAGGGAAACAAGCCCCGAGTGGCGAAAATCAAGAAATCGTTCGGTTCAAAATGTCCGAAACGCGAAGGAGATCGCGAATCGAACAACGAAATGGGAGTTAGAACGCAAGAAAATGAGAGAATCAAGGGAGGAAAATGCCCTAGAGGGGAGGGGGAAGGATTTTTGACCAAAGAGAAGTGAAGAAAATTGAGTTAGAAACCCTATTTTAAAAGACCCGTGGCCAATTGACAAAACTACCCCGACACAGGGAGTTTTTTCCGGTCGGCCACACTCTTTGCCGGTCGGCAATATATTGTGCCGATGGAATTTTATGAAGGCCGATGGACTGCCGGTGGTGCATTCTAATGGCCGGTGGGCATCCGGTGGTCTCCTACAATGATTTTAGAGCCTCCTACACCCTTGTTTGAGTTATGTGTGGGGTCCAGGGCCTTTAGTGCTCAAAACAGTGCAAAACAGTGCATTTCCGACGCTCAACCGGCCTCTATTTTGACCTCGGGTCGTGTCTTCTGCGCGTGGCACTAGAATTCGTGCAAGGTGTATCCTTTTCGTATCCTTTTGGCTTTTACAAAACTCAAAAGTTGCCCCATGCGTATCGCATATCAATCGCACTGTCTTGCGCGCTCGCATTGTCTAAAACGCATCGCGCGGTTTTGCGCATCTCATTGCATTTCGCATGCTTGTTCAATTCATTGATTGCGTAGACCGCATGATTGTTCAATTCCATTACCTGCGTAGACCGCACGTTTTGCTTGCGTAGACCGCATGTTTGTTCGACTTCATTAATTGCGTAGACCGCATATTTTGCTTGCGTAGACCGCATGTTTATTCAATTTTATTACTTGCGTAGACCGCATGATTGTTCAATTTCATTACTTGCGTAGACCGCACATTTATGATTAATTACGTTACTTGCGTGGACCGCATGTTTGCAATCAATTTCATTACTTGCGTAGACCGCATGTTTTGCTTGTGTAGACCGCATGTTTATTCAATTTCATTACTTGCGTAGACCGCATGATTGTTCAATTTCATTACCTGTGTAGACCGCACGTTTATGATTAATTACGTTACTTGCGTGGACCGCATGTTTGCAATCAATTTCATTACTTGCGTAGACCGCATGTTTTGCTTGCGTAGACCGCATGTTTATTCAATTTCATTACTTGCGTAGACCGCATGTTTTGTTTGCGTAGACCGCATGATTGTTCAATTTCATTACTTGCGTAGACCGCATGTTTTGCCTGCGTAGACCACATGTTTGTTCAAATTCATTACCTGCGTAGACCGCATGTTCTGCTTGCATAGACCGCATGATTGTTCATTTCATTACTTGTGTAGACCGCATGTTTTGCTTGCGTAGACCGCATATTGATAATCAATTTCATTACCTGCGTAGACCGCATGTTCTGCTTGCGTAGACCGCATGCTTATATTCGATCTCATTGCTTGCGTAGACCGCATGCTCATGACCAGTTTCGTTGCCTGCGTAGACCGCGTGCTCCACTTACATGTCTGCACTTTCACGGCATTGTTATGCTTTCCACTTGCTTCGCGTTGTCACGCATTTTCAAATACATTAATATGCATATTGTTAATAACGTCGTACCTGTTAAGTTTGTTTTCTTTGCAAGCACGATATTGTATGTACGGTTCATTTAAGGCTGGTGCAACCAGACGAACCGCACAGGTATATACACGGTCTAGGAGACCTTAAATCCTTGAAAGGTGCAAGACCTTTAGTGCATTGATGTGCACAGTCCATTTACGTTGTCATGTATCTTAAAAGCAGCGTGTTGTCGCGCATTCCATACAACATTCGTTTCATGCATCATTTGCATTTTAAAAACAAAAAACAAAAACAAAAAATATAATTGCATTGCCATGCATCATCGTAAATAGTTGCATTGCCATGCATCATTAGAATATTAGTGCATATTGCATTATAGCTTGCATGCATTCACTGCATCACTTCCATCCATGGCTCGTGCCTTTCCATGTTGAGCTTGGTCCGGTATGTGCCCATACTTCTCATGTCGAAGCATAGTTCAGTGGACCGTTCTATGTTAGACGCGGCTTGTACGTATACATGCCCTTCCTAGGCAAAGATTTGGTTTGGCCTGCGTGCCATATCCATTGCATCATTAGAATATTAGTGCATATTGCATTATAGCTTGCATGCATTCACTGCATCACTTCCATCCATGGCTCGCGCCTTTCCATGTTGAACTTGGTCTGGTATGTGTCCATACTTTTCACGTCGAAACATAGTTCAGTAGACCATTCTATGTTAGACACGGCTTGTATGTGTACATGCCTTTCCTAGGCAAGATTTGGTTTGGCCCGCGTGCCATTTCTATTGCATTTTAGATTGCATGCATTCATTGCATCACCTTCCATCTATGGCTTGGGCCTTTCCATGTTGAGCTTGGTCTGGTATGTGCCCATACTTCTCGTGTCGAAGCATAGTTCAGTGGACCGTTCTATGTTAAACATGGCTTGTATGCGTACATGCCTTGCCTAAGCAAAATTTGGTTTGGCCCGCGTGCCATATCCATTGTCATTTCCCCAGCATTTTCATCATACATTAAATTGTAGTATAATTGTTGCATCCGGCATTAGGATCGTAGTCCTTTCCCCAGCGGGTCGTTTCCCCACTTGTGTCAATTCCCCCCCAATACTTGTTCTTGTGTCCGTCTACATTACTCATAGTTCAGTTGACCGTTCTATGGTAGACGGACTTGTTACCTCCATCAATCTATTTGACATAGGTGTGGTTTCGAACCGCTCAAGATTAGATCATGATTCAATTGCTTTGCATATAGTTTGCATTGTTTCAATTACATTGCATCTTCATTTGCATTGTTTATACATTGTTTTGTATATATTGCATATCATTTTGCGTCCATTTTTGCATTGTCATGCATGTTGCTAATAACATCGTACCTGTTGAGTTGTTTTCTTTACAGGCACGATATTGTATGTACGGTTCATTTGAGGCTGGTGCAACCAGACGAGCCGCACAGGTATTGTATCCTCCGAGAGAGACGTATTGAGAATTACATAATTCTCTTACATCCTTTCTGCACTGTAGTGTAGTTTGGTGTATGCTTGCTTAGAACTGTCGCATATATGCTTCATTACAGCTTTGTTTGCATGATCATAAGTTATGTCCAGCTCTGTGCATTGTCTTGCATTTTGCCCCTGCCTTCGGGCCCATACCTTGTTTGTCTTGCATGATTGTCTGAGTCTTCGGCCTTGTCAAAAATGGGTTGTCTCTGGGCTTTGACATTCACTCCCGTCATTGTTATGACTTTCGAGTTCTATCAAAGAGGGGCAACTGTAGACACCCCATTTTTGACCGTCCTCAAGACTTGGACGTCACCGTTTGAACACCCGGTGATCATCCATGTTTGTGTTCGTTTGGAGTTCCCGGAGGTCTCGGCTACGCGCTTTGGTTCAGGATCCTCGAACTCGACTGTTTAGTGTCGGTTTTGCACCAAACACTTGTGTTTTGCCTTGGAGGGGTAGGGAATGCCTTGTGAGGCATCCCCACACATCACCGGCCATGGCTAGAGGCCACCGGCTGGTGTTTTGTTGCCATCGGCAATGTGTGCTACCGGTCAGCACTCTTTGTTGCCGGTCGGCAGTCCATTTTGTCAAGATGGCAATTTTGAGCAGCCGGCTACTGTTCATCTGCTTTTGCAGATATTTTAATACAGCTCTATGGCATTTTGTTCCCCTCCATACACGTGTATGGAGGGATGGCTTCCTTGTTAGCTTACCTTGTAAGCTTTACAAGATTGGCTCCTCTATAAGAGGAGCCCTCCCCTCTTGGCTTTAGGGTTAGACATTTTAGAGACAAAAAAGACAGAGGAGAGCTCTAGTTCTAGGGTTAGTATAGTTGTAACTATTCTATCTCTATTTTCCTCTCTTTTGTGTTCTAGGTGTGTTTGTCCATACTATTGCACACAAACACATAGTGTTACACCTTTGCTTGATTCTTGAAGGATCAGAGGTTGTTCTTGGTGTTCTTGGGTGGTTTTGAGCCTGAAGAACCAGCTGGTCCACCATTTGTGAAGAAGGTTTTAAAGGGTAACAATCTTGCCCTTTTATTCCCCATTCTTGCATTGTTTTTTTTCCTATCTTAGAACTGTTTTTGAGCTTAGTGTATAATATAAAAAAGTTCTATTTTTAGGCCCTCTAAATATTTTGTTTAGAGTGTTTTGTGGTTTGGAGGTGTTTGACCCCTCTTAGGCCTTGAGAGGCCCCATTTTGTGCTATTTTGAGTGAGCTCCGGGACCTTGGTGTTTGGGCCTCCTCACCACTAAAATCTTGAGGGATTTCAGAGGTGAGGATGGTGCCTTGAGGTCCTAGGGAGGAGAGGGCCACCCCCTCTCCTTGTTATCCTTGAAAAGGACCATTTTTGGCCTCTTGAGGGAGCACCTAGCTAAGCTCCATGTTGACCATGCCTTGTCTGTTATTTGTGCTTATTATGTCATAATGTGCCTCTGTTTTTAATTGGTTTTGGCACACCATGCATGCTTAGCATACCTACCTTGTAATGCCATGTTTAGGCCTTAACATGCCTTAGGTTGTAAACCATTGTTCAAGCATGTTTTAGGTCTAGCTTTATGAAGCTTTTGTGCTTATTTTGCCATGTTTGAGGTCTGTCCATAGTTGTTTGGGTCGACTTTGCCATGCATTATATGCCCCCTTTGCATTTTGGCTTGTTCGCCTTAAGTGTGCGTGTGTGTAGCATGCACTACTTGCTTTATTCTAATGGTTTGGCACCATTTATGGCATCATTTCAGTCCCTTTAACATGCTTGTATGCTTGCCTTGGATGCCTCTTTGAAGCTTCGAAAGCTTATCTTGCATGCTCCATGTTTTGGCCATTGTGCATGCTTTTGAATTTGAGCCACTTAGATGCCATCTAGGGGTCCCCTTTGCATGGTCTAGGTCTGCCTTGGACCTGTTTTAAGCCCTCTTGGCCTTGTGAGGCTTGGTCGGCTTAACCATGGTTTAACCCCCCTTGACTTGCTTCAAGTACTTGGGCCATTTGCATGCTAATGTTTAGCCTATCTTGTTTGCTTGGTTTGGCATCATGTTCTCGCATGATTTTCAGAGCTTAATGCATGTCATTTGTCCATGTTTGCACCCTCTTGAGTGTGCTCGAGAATTGCTCTTTAATGCTTAAGTGTTGGTCCTTGTGTGCATGCATGTTTGCATGTCATTTAGCCCTCATTTCATAGCACTTTGGTCACTGTTTTGGGCCTAGCATAGGGTTGTCCAAATTAGTGTAAGACCATCCTCTTATGTTATTGCATGCATTCCTTGCACGTTATCACATATTCACTCCATTTCACCTTGTGTTGCATGCCATACATAATTACATTTTGTTGCAGTGATCGAGTTGCATGATATGTTGTTGTATGCTTAGGTTGTAATACATTTGGCATGTATTCTCTCCTTTAGCCACTTAACATGTTGTTGCATGTTTGTGCATTGCCCATGTTCATGCTTGCATGCTAGTTTGCATGATTAGAGTTGCATTGCATTGGCACGCATGCTCTACCTTTTGACCAAGTCATGATTGAGGTAGAAGCCTCTTGGTTTGATTGTGTGCATTGCATGTCATTTGACATCAAAATGTGCACGCTTGGTCTCTTGGGCCATCATGCATTGAAGTACGTGATTGGTGGTCCGAGAACCAAGAAGCATGTCCCTTTGACTCACTCACATGATAAGGAACATGGTTGGTGCATATATGGCCTGAATTGCATTGCCATGCAAAGTCCTGTCCTCTGCTGCTGTCAAACAGGTTCTGCAGGGATTCTCTGCCGATCGACTTCATAGAGTACTGACCGGCAATAAGTATGCAGCCGATGGATTCATTGTGTGTCGGTGATCATATTTCGCTGCCGGTGGCCATCCTACTCAGCCGGTGGTGTCCCCCAATGTCCAGGGAAGCAATTCTGAGACTTTGGCAGTCTTAAGAGGAGCAGAGCAGGGAAAACAGAGGCAGCTTGCGCATGGCAGTGTACTTCCGAGTAGGACCGAGCACGCATTACATTGAGCTCTCTTCCCGAGGCGGTTTACTATTTTTCCTAGCTTAGTTAGTTTGTTAACTAATTAGGTAATTTGTAATAATTAATTAGCTAGGATAGTTAATTAATTATTCGATTTGTATTATTCTTTCGGTCCCTCCGGGCGAGAGCAAATTTGTAATAAGTGTGGGTGAGTATGTGTGCATGTCTTCCAACCCCCACTTCTTTCTCCCTTTTACTTACCTGCTTTAATGGTTAGTAATAGGTCATGTTTAAATTAGCATACCTTATGCAATGCATGCGTGCATCCATACATTTGTCTCACGCGCACCGGGCTCGGCACATCATGCTAACTGCATTTGTACTTCAATTCCAAATTGAATACGTGCATCAATTGACTGCATTTCACATGCCATGCTTAGGTTAGCCGATCCTATTCTAATTGCATCCTGTATGTGTTGCATTAGTCAAATTTGACATGAAGTAGGACCATGCATGTTGGCTAACTAGTTTATTGTTTTGGCACGGAGTACGATGTAAGTATTTATGCTTTAACATCCTCGCATGTGTGTGAATGCTATCATGACAACATGTTTACCATGTGGCTAGATGCTTATGTGATAAACTGTTTGGATGCCTGTGGGTGAAGCTTGGATTGTCTGAGTTGGAAAAACTCGTTGAAATCCGTATTTTAGCCTACTTGCGAGTAGCAAATTCCAAAATGTTTTTTTCAAGACAAACAGATATGCAATGTTTATTTCCAAATTAGGCAATCTAGTCTATACTTGTTTGCTGTGCGCATAACATAGTAATGCTAGGCTAATAAATGGAATAAGAACACATAATACTTTCAAAACAAGATATCACGGTTAGTAGAGGCCGATCTTTGGATCGGGCGAGAGGGGGTGCTCATAGCTGACCTTCCCCGATCATACCCAAGTTCCCGAGCCGAGGTAACTTTGGTGATGACGGACACGTGGCCTTCGGCACCGAGTCAGGGTTTCCTAAATTCTCCCATTTTAAAAATATTTAGGTGGCGACTCTATATCGGGCAAAGCAGTCCATGTTTGGCACTTCTTTTCGAAAATCTGCTTCTCAAAACGATTTGCCGGATTTGGACTTTTTGGTTCAGATTATGAACCATGACACAAATCGAGTCCGAACTGTAGCGAGGGCCCCCCGCGCGGGCGTGTCTACACTTGGGCCCATTGATATTCATGTATCAATTACTTCACATATTTGATTTCGAATCAAGTGGATAGAATACTCATTCATAGTATCCAATCGGAAGTTTAGAAAGTTACCACACGGTAACATTCTTCGCTCGAGCGATGAGCCATCCAAAAAGGGCGCGCTCAAGCACAAAATTTGCCTCTCAAGATACTGTGCAATTCTCTGCAAAACTTCTGGGAGCTTGATTTTTACGCTTGAGTGACACTTTCTTCACTCGAGTGGACAAGTCAAATTCTGGAATTTCCAGAACTGTGTTTGAAGTTTAAAAATTGTTTCCAATGGCTCAAAGCTTGCAAGTTGATGCCAAAATCATTGTATAACATGACTACATAGGTAATTTGAAACCAATTGTCTAAAATCATGGTCCATCTCCCAAATCGTTCAAATTCTTATTGTAAATTTCAAAACTCATGCAACCAATCATCATAACTTCATGGATTATGCATTCATGTGAGATGTAGACTTTAACTCCATTTCAAATGGTACAAATGATGTTCAAAATCATGAGGCTCAACAAAATTATGTTAGCATGTGTAATTTGGCACCCAATTCTTTTGTTAAGCTTCTATTCTACATTAATTTACCAATTGTTCTTGAACACCCATAATTATGGACTCAAGCTCATGAATTAAGGTTCACATGCTCACTTGGAGCCTTCAATCCTTCCAACTCTAGCAAATTCTTGAGCCTAGCTTCCCAAGTCTTTAACTTCTAAGCCAATTCGTCAAGAATTTGGCCTCTCTTTCTCTAAATCAAGTGTTCTCTCTCTGCAACTCTCTCTTGAAATATTTTGGAGCTCAAAAATATGAGTTAGCCCCTTAATTAGCATATCTATAGGCTTCCTTAATCTTTTTCGCTAATCAAAGCTTAAGCCTAATCAAATGAAATTAACTAAATGAAATTAATTTAGTTTTTTTTATTCGAATCAATTTTTAATTAAATTTCACCATAGGCTCTAAAAATCATGCTAATCACAATAATACAGTCAATTTCAGTTTCTGTAGCCTCTACGGTCTACAATTTCAAATTATAGCAGAAAAGCAAATAGATTTCTCTACGGCGGAAAAATATAAGTTCAAATTCACATTTATCACATAATTAGCATTCAAATTCTCATCAAGCACATAATCACAAGTATAATTGATGATTAACAATACATCACAGAGCCGGGTTGTCACATAAGTGGTCATTTTGTGATGTTCTGGACCTAAATGGTTGTTCTGTTAGTGCTATTAGATGTAGCACATATTCTGTTCAATTTTGAATGTTTTAATAAGAGTTATCTAATTATCTTTGAAATGAGATACGAAAATGCTTGAAATGTTTTAAGAGAATATTAAGGAACTCGTTCATTAATCTCTTTGTACTGATATTACTCATTTGATTTTAGCTCAACTATTTCTCCTATATGTATGTAAGTGAGCAACATGAAGATCCGCCATAGAGTTAGCTTCGAAGTTTATCCCTTTGTGAAGCTTTTTGATGTCGTGCCGCCGAATTGAGGCTTTTGTTTTTGCTTTTGTCAAGTTTTCTAAATTCAAGTGCTTGGCACTTGAACTTAATGTATAAATATTTGCTCTATGTACTTAATGTAATTGTCAAAGTTTATGCAATGAAATTATTGTATGTTTTGTCCATATCATTTACTGCTCAATGGACTTGAATTAATTTTGTATGTGTCATGACCCGAACCCGCCCCTATGGATTAAGGTCATAACCGGCCAGTAATCAAGGGATTACCTATGGCCGCAAACCTAATCAAACATATTTTCAATAAAATAGGGACGAAAATGGAAGCAGACTTAAAAATTTTGTCCAATGAGTTATGCTTACATGGTAATGGAAAACACTCCGTTAACAATGTATAATAACTCATACATGTAGACAAAAATAACATCTTAAATGTCCAGGAATTTTCAAACTTGTAGCCAGTCCAACAAAAGGGCTTAAATACACAGAGATCCTGCGTGTTCATTAATGTAACAAAGGGGAATCAAAAATAAAGAAACAAAACAAAGTCTCATGCGTGACACGGTCGAGCTGACTCCACAAAAACTTGACTCCTCTCATGTCTTTCACTGGGTCTGGGTTTGGACGTCTCTTTGCTCACCTACACACACATAAATGAGAGTCAGCGATAGCCCAGTGAATAATATCAAAATAAAGGAGTACATGAATCAAATTGTAGAAGTCATATCATACGACCTTGGCCTATCAATTCATATCAAACGGCCTTGGCCCAATCATTCATATGAAATGTCCTCTGGCCCAATCATTTATGTCAAATGGCCTCTGGCCTAATCATTCATGCCAAACGTCCTTTGTCCCACTCATTCATGTCAAACGGCCTACACATTACATAAGCATAATGGGTTACAAGTGATTCGATAAGTTCTTAATTCATATATCCTTCTTAGGCTTCTTCCTTATCTTTTTAACTCATTTATAATTTTCAATGCATGCCTAAGAGTGCATAGAAATGAAAGGGAGCGGGAAACAATTAATAAAACACATTTTTAAAATTTCTGTAACAGGGCTCTCCGCTCGAGCGCAGCTTTGGCCGCTCTAGAGGACCCCTTTGGTCTACAAAAGTACTGGTTACCTCATTTTTGTGCTCAAGCGTGACTTCGGACGCTCGAAATGAGAGTCAAACATGTGACTGGATGCTCGAGCGTAACTCCTCCCACTCGAGCGGACATCAATTTCTACAAAACTTCTGGGAGCTAACATTTCACGCTCGAGCGGCTCATTCCCTGCTCGAGCGGACATGCTGAATTCTAGAATTTCCAGAACTGTATTTAAAGCTCAAACTCAGTATTCAAAGGCCCAAAGCTTGAATTTTTGGTACAAAAACATGGAAAATCATTACATGGCATGGAAACACTTTTAGTTTGGAACCAATTACTCAAAATCATGGGCCAATGTCCAAAATCAAGTTCAAATCATTCAATTCCATGTTCGTAACTTTGAGACTCATGCATGTATGATCTTACATGGGTTCATCATCTTCAAAACATGTAGTTGAGTCTCATAACCTCATTATTCAAGGATGCATGTCTTAAATGACTTCCAATTAAACTCATTTAACATGTCTTATACACAAACATGAAAACTCATAGCAAATTGTTACATGTATGCACATATTGATCTCAATTTCATCATGATCAACATGCTTCACATTCAAATATGCAAATTTATGGCTAACTCTCACATGCATGTACTAAATATCTTCAAATTCATTATCATCAATTCAATTATTGTTCTTCAATACATATCTTGTTTGAATTCACTCAATTGCAAACTAAAACTTATGAGTTGAGCTCAATTACTCACCTAGGAGTCCAAATCTTCCAAATTCTAGCTAGCTCTTAAACCTAGCCTTCCAAATCTTCAAGGTTTGAGACAATTCTACAATTTTTCCTCTTCCTCTCTCTCCAGAACTGGCCCTCTCTCTCTCTCTCTAGAGTGTGATTTCAGCCAAGATGAGTTCAAAAAGAATGGATTTTAGTGTATATGGCCCTATTTATAGGCTTGGGTAATCAAATTGATTAAGGTTAAGTAATGATGCTCTAATTTAATCATTCTAAATCTAATTATTCTGATCCGAATGAATTTTCAATTAAATTTCACTATAGGCTCTAAAAATTACACTAATCACAATGGCATAGTCAATTTTGGTTTTTGTGGCCGATAAGGCCATAAATTTTCAGTTCACAACAGTAAGTTGAACAGATTTTTATACGGTAAACAGATATAAGGCTAAATCCACATATAATCATGCAATTAACACCCAAATTCAAATTAATCACATAACCACAACATGATCACAATTAATTAACTTAACACAGGACAGGGTTATCACAATCTTTCCCCTTTTAGGAAGTTTGGTCCTCCAAACTTATTTTACCTCTGTTCAGAAACAAGTGTGGGTATCATAGTCGTATCTCATCCTCTTTTTCCTATGTAGCGTCCGTTCCATAGTGTTCTTTCCCCTCTACCTTAACCATTGGGATAGACTAATTTCTCAACTGTTTCACTTGCTGGTCAATAATTCGTTCTGGCCATTCTTCGTATTCCATATTTTCATCGAGAGCTATCCGATGGTAATAAATTACATGAAACGGATCTTGAAGATAACCTCTCAACATTGATACATGAAACACATTACGCATTTGTTCGAATCACGGCGGCAAAGAAATCCTATAAGCAACTGGACCAAGTCTTTCTAGAATTTGAAATGGCCCAATGTAACGGGGGTGACAATTTACTATTCTTACCAAATCTCAATTGGCCTTTCATCGGAACCACTCGAATAAATACATGATCACCAACCTCGTACTCAAGTGGTCTTCTTCAAACATCGACATAGATCTTCTGTCGACTCTGAGCCGTCTTGAGCCTTTGTTGAATAATTTTGATCTTCTCAAAAGTGTCTTGCACAATTTCGGGCCCAAGTAAGGCCCTATCTCCAACCTCTGTCCAACAAATTGGTGATCTACACTTTCTACCATACAAAGCCTTGTATGGTGCCATATCGATGCTGGAGTGGAAGCTGTTATTATATGCAAATTCTGCTAGTGGCAAATAATCTTCCCAACTCCCTTGAAAGTCTAAGGCACACATTCTTAGCATATCTTCCAAGGTCTGTATTGTCCGTTCTGATTGTCCATCTATCTATGGGTCGAATGCGGTACTAAACCTCAATTCTGTTTCCATTGCTCTTTGCAAATTTTTTCACAATCTAGATACAATTTTTGGATCTCTATTCGACATAATGGACACCGGAACCCCATGTAGGCGAACAATCTCATCAACATACATAGTAGCCAGTCTATAAACATCAAACGTAGTTTTAACAGGTACAAAATGTGTTGATTTAGTCAGTCTATCTACTACAACCCAAATAGAGTCCATACCTTGAGGAGTTCGAGGTAAACCAACAACGAAATCCATGGTTACATGCACCCACTTCCATTCCGGGATAGAGAGAGGTTAAAGTAGACCGCCTGATTTTTGGTGTTCAGCTTTAACTTGCTGGCATTGAAGGCACTTGGACACATACTCTGCATAGCAATAGCTTTCTTCATTTTGGGCCACCAATAGCTTTGTTTCAAGTCTCGATACATTTTATTGTTACCTGGACGCATGGCAAATACCGATTTGTGAGCTTCGTCTAGAATTCTCTTCTTTAGCTCCGTAACATTTGGGACACACATTCTATTTTGAAATCTCAACACTTCTCCTTTAATGCTGAATTCTGATTTCAGATTTGCTTCAAGCTCATCAATTAGCTTCTTGAGGAACTCATCCTCTTTTTGTCCTTACTTGACTTCAGTAATTATTGTTGGCTCAGCTGAAATGATGACCACCAATCCGGTTTGTTCATGTAACACGACTTCAATCTTGATTCTCTCAAAGTCTAGCAAAATTACCTTCTATTTAGTAAGCAAGCAAGCTAAATTCCCTGTCAATTTTCTACTCAAGGCATCAACAACTGCATTGGCTTTCCCAGGATGATACTGAATCTGAAGATCAGAGTCTTTTATTAGTTCAAGCTATCTCCTTTGTCGCATATTCAGCTGCTTTTGAGTAAAGAAGTATTTTAGGGTTTTTTGATCCGTATAAACTTGACATTTCGTCCCATACAGGTAATGCTGCCAAATTTTTAGAGCAGATACAACTGCGGCCAACTCTAAGTCATGTGTCAGGTAGTTCTTCTTATGTGGTCTCAATTGTCGAGAGGCATAAGCAATTACCCATCCATCCTGCATTAACACACAACCTAGATCCTTATAAGACGCATCACAGAAAATCACAAAGTTTTCCATACCTGTGGGCAATGTCAAGACTGGTGCAGTGGTTAGTCTCGTCTTCAATTCTTGAAAAGCAGTCTCCCTCTCATCAGTCCACTCAAATGATTGTCCTTCACGTGTGAATTGAGTAAGTGGTACAGCTATTTTTGAAAAATCCTTCACAAATCTTCTGTAGTACCCAGCTAAGCCCATGAAACAGCGGATTTCTGTTACATTTGTTGGAGTGGGCCAGTTCACAATAGCCTTAATTTTCTATGGGTCTACTGAAATTCCTTCCTTGTTGATAACATGCCCTAAGAAAATAACTTTATCCAAACAAAATTCACATTTCTTTAGCTTGGCACCACCAGCCACGAGGTGGTGCACTATAACTGGTTCTTGGAGCACTTTTTTGGCACTCAGCCAGTTACTGCAGATGAGGTTGCCCTGTACACCCACGACTTCCTCATATATCTTCTCGGTACTACCCTGTTTCCGAATAGGGAAAATACCGTGGGGTTATACCTTCTAGGGGCACTGATACACCTTCCTCAGGTGCTGGAGTACAACTGGGGCAGTGCTAGCCTAGCCACCTTATATTGCTACATGAGCTTCGTCTCCCTCTGCAAGGCAGATTCACTCAGCGGCTACTGAAGGGTCTGGGAGGTATACCCTTCACTCTCTTTTCTGATATGCTTTACATTATGTTCACTGTTGCATTTCTTCTTCATCTGATCTATTTTTCCCATGTCTTCAATTTGGAGCTTTGGGTCTACACATATTTCATTTCCCCGGCTCCAGTCCTAGTGAGGCCAATTGAGTTGTCAGCACCCCGCTCCTAATACTACAACTCGCGGTTCGAGTGATGCCGCTTTATAGACCAAACCTTCCTGTACTTCTGCCGTTTCTTTGACACGATCATGGCGGACCAGGTAGCAAAATGCCAGCCTTTAACTGTTACCTACTATAAGCATACTACACTGTTTCCCATACTACATGGTCATTCTCATGCTGTTGCATCTATACTATATTGTCATTCTCATACTGTACTAACGTCGGACATTGCACTGATTTCTAACACTGCACTACCATTCTCATACTGTAGTGACTTTTGACACTACATTGGCATTCTCATATTGCACTGATCTTTGACACTGCACTGATTTCGAGGCTTGACTGGCACTCTTGGGTGGGCAAACAACCTCTGGCTGCATATCATTACTGTTATTATGTACTCAACTTTTTTGCCTGAAATACGAAGCATAACCGAACTAATAGATGATGAACAAAGATGACTTGAAAATGGATAGGACAGTTGAACTGGAGATAGTTATGGCCAAACTTCAGGATGAAGTTGCCTACGTATCCCAAAATGTGAATCTGGCCTTACGCAGTTCGGTTTAGGTTCACTCTAGTATTAACTCTCTCATTTTACACTCTAACTTTTGCCAAAGCCGCCCTTTAGGGTTTTCAACCTTGCGAGCTTATTTTTTCTTTATTTCTAATTTTTCATGCTCTAAATTTTGCCTAGGTCAACCTTGCGAGCCTCTCAAGGATAATATTTCTTCAACTTGTCCATGTTGATTGGCTGTGAGAACTCCAGACCATCCAAGTCCATAAGAATAAATGCCCCTCCTAACTAGACTGACTTAATAATGAAAGGACCAGTCCAGTTAGGTTTGAACTTGCCCCTAGGGTCATAAATGGGAGCTTGGTTGCCTTTTAGCACCATGTCCCCTTCCTTGAGGTTTCGAGACTTAACCTTCTTGTTAAAAGCCCTAGCAATTTGATGTTGGTAGCCCTGGACATGATACAATGCTCTTAGTCTTCTCTCATCAAACAACATCAATTCCTTGAATTTGCTCTGTTGCCAATATGCCTCTACTATCTGACATTCAGCCATGACTCGTAGCAAGGGAACTTCAATTTTGATCGGCCAAACAGCCTCCATCCTGTAGACAAGAGAATGGGGGTTGCCACTGTAGATGTTCAGATTGAGGTTCTGTAGCCCCAGAGTGCAAACGACAATTTATCTGGCCAGTCTCTATAGGTTTCCACCATCTTCGGCAAAATTCTCTTGACATTCTTGTTAGCAGCTTCAATAGCCCTTTTAGTCTACAGCCTGTAGGTTGATGACTTACGGAAAGCCACATTATATTTTTCGAGCAAATCTATCACCTTTTTCTTGAAGTGCATTCCGTTATCGGAGATAATTTCATTGGGCACCGCATACAAGCATATGATGTTGTTTTTGATGAACTTAGCCACATGATCGCCTTTTAATACAAAGTAAAACTAGGCTTCCACCTATTTTGTGAAGTAATCGATTGCTACCAGAATGAATTCATGCTCGTTTGACCCTTTTGGCATAACTGCACCGATAACATCTATCCCCCAAACAGAGAATGGCCATGGTGAAGTCGTGTTGTAGAGCTTCGACGGCGGAATGTTCATACGATTACCATGAATCTGGCATTTGTGACAGTCCCGAACAAAACCAATACAATCCTCTTCCATAGCTGACCAATAGTAACCTTGTCTAAGGATTTTTCAAGTGAGCATCACACCATTTATGTGGGCTCTACCCTCTCCTCCTTGAATGGCCTCCATAAGGCGCTTTGATTCTTCTTCCTCAACGCATAACTTATGCATTCCCAGATGGCCTCTTTTGTATAACTTGCCTCCGCAGATAATGAATTGAGTGGCCAAACGCCATATTCCCATTTTTTCCTTGGCATTTGCTCCTGGTGGATACAGCTCCTTTTCCAAGAAATTCCAAATATCGTAATACCAGGGGTTATTAGCTGAAGCCTCATCTATCGCGACAATGGTTTCATAGGCCGGCATGTACTTTTGTTCAATAATGATTGGACGCATCCTGACTCCCAATGGAATGTCTGCTATAGAAGATAGAGTTGCTAATGCATCAACGAATCAGTTGTTTTCTCTTAGCAGATGCATAAATGTCAACTTTTCACACCTCAGAATTAGCATATCCAAGACTTGATGGTAAACCTTCATTTTCTCCTCTTTAACCCACCAATCTCTGCAGGCTTAAGACACATCCAAGTTCAAATCCCCGATGACGTCCAACATTTTTGCCCCTAGTTCCAGGGTAGCTTCTAAGCCAGCAATACATGCCTCATATTCTACTTCATTGTTGGATACTTTGAACCAGAGTTTGAAGGCTAAGGGTATATGGGAGTCATCAGGTGCTATCAGCAACATATCGACCCATAACCGTATTGATTGACTGCTCTGTCAAAGTACATCGTCCACGTTCTCTCTTATATTTGCAGAATATTTTTATCTGGAAAAAGGTACTCCACTGCTTCATTCCCTTCTACTGGGTGATCAGCCAGAAATTCCGTTATAGCTCTTCCTTTAACAGACTTGCATGTAATGTATGTAAGATCAAATTCGGAGAGAAGAAGCAACTAATGGGCTAGCATACCCGTAAGCGCTGGTTTCTCAAAGAGATATTTCATGGGATCTAGTCTTAAAACCTGGCTTACGGAGTGAGCTAACAGGTAGTGCCTCAACTTCCAGGTAGCCCAAACAAAGGCTAGACATGATTTTCTCAAGGGAAGTGTAATGAGATTCATAATCCAGCATTTTCTTGCTCAAGTAGTAAATGGATTTCTCCACCTTGGCATCCAACTCTTAAGCTAACATACACCCCATGGTTGAGTTTGTCACTGACAGGTACAAGATCAGTGGTTTTTCTAGTTCTGGCAGTGATAACACAGATGGATTCTGCAGGTACGACTAGACCTGTTCAAAAGAGAATTAACAGTGATCGTTCCACTGGAACTTCTTTCCTTTCTTCAGGAGACCAAATAATAGTTTCAAAATCAAGGTTAATTTTGAAATAAACCGCCTTATGAATTGCACTTTACCCAGAAAGCTGCGCACCTCCTTTTCAGTCCTTGGTGGTGCATTTCTAAGATAGCCTAGATTTTGGAAGGATCTACCTCAATTCATCTCTGGGTGATTAAGAATCCCATCATTTTGCTTGTTGTTACGACGAAGGTGCATTTTTACGGATTCAACCTCAATCTATACTTTCTAATCTGCTGAAAGAATTTCTCTGAGGCGGTGTAGTGGCCTTCTTGATCTTTGGACTTGACAATCATATCGTCCACATACACCTCAACCACTTTGTGGATCATGTTATGTAGAATGGTAGTTGCAGCCCTCTGATAAGTTGCCCCAGCATTCTTCAACCCAAACGGCATGACTCGGTAGTAATAGGTGCCCCACAGAGTGGTGAAAGCAGTCTTCTCCACTCCTAGAAGTACCAGACTCAGAGGAACTCAAATCTGACTCCAACTCCACAGACTTAGTGGAATCAAATATAGACTCACTATCCAATTCAAAACTATTGATGATGCCTTGCTCGAACTTCCAAACCAAGCGTGGAGCCTCAGATGCATCCACGATAAAATTGGAGAAATCTGCTGCTGGGGTAGCCCCGATCATTGAGATAGTCAAATTATCTCCCAAGTTGGTGGTCTCAGCTCCCACAGTGGAACTCATCAGTAAGTCAGCCAGTGCTTTTCCCAACAGTTCCTCTTCTTTAATGCCCAGGTTCGCAGTCCTTCCTTGATCTGTATCAATGCTTAGGTTTTCCTGTTCATTCTCCTCTTCTGGTAACTGGTGCCCGAAAAAGATTTCGAACCACGGATACCTTATCTTTGTCTCCCAGTCATACCAAGGCTCTAGAAATCCACAAAATGGGAAATCTTTCCCTTGGCAGACAAAGCATCCGTTCACGGTCCCCCGTATAGGTTTGTGGACTAACTCATACTACTTCCCAGTCCTCTTTGCCTTCAGCCTTTCTCTCAACTCCTACCCTTTCCTTTGCCAATCTGTAGCGGTAGGTTTGTATCCCAGCCTGAAAACATGGGGGTTATGACTCAGCTTCTTAGCAATAGAACCTCCATACCTGCCACTTCGGCCTAGTCCCAACCTAGGCATATGCCCCTATTTGTTCATCATTTATATGGATTGTGCACTCACATAATCTCCATCTCCCTCTGCCATAATGGTTTGGACCAACCGGGCTTCTGCCAGAGAGAAGCCGGAAAGGAACACATCCTATTCCCCGTGTATGATTTCCAATAATGGTAAAGTGGTTCCTTGGGGAGCATGGATTGCAGAGTTATCATACTGTACACGCGCCCCGAGGGCCTCATGCTACTACAATTCGGACTCAAATGTCACGGTTCTGAATCTAATCCCGCAAAGTACAATGCGAGACCGATAAATCACCAAAGAGTCCAAATCCGGCAAATCGTTTTGGAAAACTGATTTTTAAGAAAGAAGTGCCAAACATGGACTACTTTGCCAGATACAGAGTCGCCACCTAAATATTTTATTTTAGGGAAATTTAGGAAACCCTGACTCGTTGCCTAAGGCCACGTGTCCGTCATCACCAAAGTTACCTCGACTCGGGAACCTGGGTACGAGAGGGGAAGGTCATCTATGAGCACCCCCGCTCGCCCGATCAAAGATCGGCATGTACTAAGCATGACATTTTATTTTCAAAACATATGTGTTCTTATTCCAATGTATTAGCCTAGAATTACTATGTGATGCACACAGCATACAAGTATAGACTGGGTCGCCTAAGTTGGAACAAAACATCTCATGTTTATTTTTTTCGAAAGCGGTTTGAAGGTGCTACTCGCAAGAAGGCTAACATGTGGATTTGCCACCCTCAATTGGGCTTAGAAAACATGATTTTTGCCACAATCATGTGGGCTTAAAACACACATTTTGATGAATTGTTCCAATTCAAGTAATCTAACCTTCACCCACAGGCATTCAGGTAGTTATATCACATAAGCAGTTAGCCTCATGGCAAGCATGCTATCATGGTAACACTCACACTCATGTAAGATGCTAAAGCATAAGCACTTACCTAGTACTCCAAGCCAAAACAAGAAACTAGTTAGAAATCATGCATGATCCTAGTTCTTGTTAAGATAACAAATGCAACCCATACAAAATGCAACTAGACGTAGGCTCAGCTATTCCAAAATGTCATGTGAAATGCAAAAATTGATACATGTATTCAACTTGGTATTGAAATACAATGCGGTTTGTATGATGCGCCAAGCCTGGTGCATGCAATACGAATGAATGGATGCAAACATGCATAGCATAAGGATGTTAAATGAAATATCCCCTAAAACTAACCATCAAAAGCAAGTAAGTAAAAAGGCGAAAGACGTGGGGTTGGAAGAGATTCACACACTCACGCACACTTATTAAAAATTCACCCTCTCAACGGAGGGTCCGAATAAATAATACAAACCGAATAATAAATCAACAATCCTAGCTAAATAATTATTACAAACCCTTAATTAATTAACAAATTAATTACAAAATGGAGGCAGCCGTAGCTCCTCCTCGGAATGGTTGAATGATGCATGCTCGGTCGCTTCACTTGGAAACCCGTTGCCATGCCACATGTTACCTCTGTTTGCACTGTTTTACTCCTCTGAGAACTGCACAAGTCCCAAGGATGATTCTAAACCACTCCCTGAGCACTGTGGGAGGTCACCGGCTAAGAGATGAAGTCACCGGCCATGGGAAAATGGTCATCGACCAAAAGTGGAGCTCTCGGCCAGGTTGAGTTAGCCGGCCGGCACTGAATATGGCCGACCGGCCATCCTTTCCTGCAGAATGCTGTTTTTGCTGTAGCAGACGACAGACAGTGCAGGGTAGGGCGTTTACAAGACAATGTGTGCACAACCACCCTCCCTATCATACTATGAACTCAAGGGAGTATGGCTCCTGCCCCTCGGACCATTAACCACGCATTTGAATGCATGATGGCCAAAGGTGCCAAGTGTGCAAATCAATGTGGTGTGAATGCAACAAAACACATGAATGCCTAGAACTCTATCATGCTTCATCAAGAGCGTTGGCGACCGAGGATTGAGGTACGTTTCGTCACTTCAAGTACGAACGTCCCTCATTCCTCGTGTTTGGTTTGACACCTCAAACCAAACACAATGCAATGCATGTATGCCAAATACAATGCAATATGGAAAAGCAATGTTATGCAACCTAAGCATGCCAAATGCAATAGGGCTCAAGTATGCACACAAGACTAAGGTAGCAAGGATGCCAAATACAATGCAACCTAAGCATGCAAGTTAAGCTAATGTAACATGGGCACGCCAAGTATGCAACAATGTTAGGTAATGCAATTAGCTAAATATCATGCGATATACCAAACATGCAAACATGATACAATACAAGCATGCAAATATCATGAAAGCAAACATGCTCAATGGACTTAAACTAAAATGGGAAGACCTCAGTCGTGCCAAAACAGTGGTCAAAGTGCCAAGAAATGATGGACAAAACACACCCAAACATGCGCATGTAAAGGTTCAACACTTAGGCACAAAAAAGGTTGACTCTTAAGCACATTTAAAAGAGACAAACATGGACAAATAACAAGCATGATAAGCTCTGAAAATATGCAAGGGATGATGCCAGATCAACCAAGCCATGCAAATGAAGCATACAAAGGAGCCTAAAACTTGAGACTAGCCAGGGAGCTCAAGCCATGGCTATGTGAAGCAAGCCCCAAAGGGCCAAGGGGACCTGAAACAGTCCCAAGGCAGGTCCAAGCAAGACCAAAAGTGAGCTCAAAGCTAGCCAAAACAAACTAGAATACAATGCCAAAACAATGGGGCATACAACGCTATCAAAGAGGTGTTATACTATGCCTAACACAACCAAACAAGGCATGATTTAAGCAACGGAAAACAGAGTTATGGCATGTTCAAACAAACTCAAAAACCCACTTAGATGGTATCTAAATGGTCTAAGCATAGAGGCATGCACAATGGTCCAATCTTGAAGCATAAAACACAAACCTTCTAATGCATGGAAAATGTTATCAATGTGGATGCATGGCCATACTATATGGACTGAAATCTCATGTGAAATGATGCCAAATCATAAAAATGAGCCAAGTAATGTAATCATGCTACTTAGGCCTTCAAAGCTAACAAGCTAGGATGAACTAAGGCTATACAAAACATGACATATATGATCAAAATGACACCAAACAGAGCTTTAACATGCTGAAATATGACTAAAAGTTCCTTTGGGTCGAGTCAAAATATGCAAGCATGATAGTCCAAATGCAAGATACATGTTATCGCAAATGAGAGGATTACAAGACAAGTGTATGGTGTATGCATGAGGCCATCAAACCAACATGAAACAGAGATACAACATGACCAAAAAACACCAAATACTTGCTAAAATGGAGTCAAAACAAACTAATTAAATATGCTACCATTATGAGCCCTTAAGGCAAGCAAATGAGACATAAGGAGAGAGGGGTGTCCCTCCCGTATACAAGACCTCAAAACCACTTCTCCACCATTGAAAATCCTCTGGATTTCAGTGGTGAGAAGGTTGAAAGAAGAAAGGTTCCAAAGCCCAAAGGAAGAGGCACAAAAAGAGGCCAAACAAGGCCAAAGGGGGGGTAGACAACCCCCAACCCAAAAGTGACCTTAATGAAACATCTCAAGCATGAAAATACAGAACTTTTTTCAGTAGGACACTAAGCTTAAAACAAAATGCAAGTATTGCTAAAAGCTTAAGCAAAAATGGGGAATAAAAAAGTAGTTTCTCACCCATGAAGAACACTACAAGAACACCAACTCCAGCACCTCCTTCTGATCAAAACCAACTCAAAAACTCTAAAATCAACTCCTTAGCACCTCAGTAACTGAAGGATAGTGTAACACTAGGTGCTTTAGTGAAAAAATATGAACAAAAACACCCTTTAGAACACTATTACACACACAAATATTGAGAGAGAGGGAGATATAGAGAGAGAGTGATATATCTTCTTTCTCAGATTGTTCAACCCCTGGAAAGGGAGGAGAGGCCCTCCTCTTATAGAAAATCAACTTCTAAGCTTCTTAGAGAAGCTAAGTGTAAGGATGAAAGGGCAGAGTCTGTGCTCACCAGCTGGCACAACTGGCATGCACAATGCCTGAAAAAGGCAAAGAAAAGGCCTTGGCCAGAAAATGTGGCCGATCGACCAAAACAATGGTCAGCCGAGAAAATACAGTGCCGATCGACCAATACATTTGGCCTGTGGGTTGAGGGGATGGCTAATAGGCCGCTTCCTACCCTTAGGTGCAAAAATCACAAGTCCTTGGTCCACAACCAAGCACAAAATAGTCAAGTTGAGAGATCCTAAGGCAAGGCACGCAGCCGAGACTTCTGAGAACTCAAAACGAACACGAACATGGATGATCATCGAGTGTTCAAACCATGATGTCCAAGTCTTGAGGACGGTCAAAAATGGGGTGTCTACAGTTGCTCCTCTTTGACAGAACTCAAAAGTCATAACAATGACGGGAGTGAATGTCAAAGCCCAGAGACGACCCATTTTTGACAAGGCCGAAGACTTAGACAGGCACACAAGACATGAAAGATAAAGATATGCGCCCGAAGGCAGGGGCAAAATGCAAAAGACATGCACGGTGCCAAACGTAACTTATGATCATGCAAATAAAGTTGTAACGAAGCGTATCATGCAACAGTTTTAAGCAAGCATATACAAATCTAACTACATTTCATGCAGAAAGGATGTAAGAGAATTATACAATGCTCGCTACGTCTCACACGGAGTACATACAATACCATTTGGTTTGTCTGGTTGTGTCAACTTCAAATGAACCGTATATACAATATCATGCCTGCAAAAGAAAGAAACTTAACAGGTACAATATCGTTAGAAACATGCATAGCAATGCAAGTGAAAAGTGAGTGACAACACAAGTGAGAGGGGTGCAAGACAATTCAACCTAAGTGTGACGAATAACAATGCGGAGGGGCATGCGTGGCAACGCATGTGAAGAGTGTATGACAATGCGGGCGGAAAGGGTGCATAACAATGCAACCTAAGTGTGACGCATGACAATGCGGAAGGGAGTATGTCAATGCGAGGAGGGCATGTGTGACAACGCAAGCCGAGTAGGATGCATAACAATGCAATTTGAAACAAGCATAACAATGCTAGGAAGGTATGCTTGACAATGCAAACCATGGGATGCATACCAATGCAATTTGAAACAAGCATATCAATGCAAAAAGGGCACAAACACATGTAAGTAAAGCACGTGTGACAACGCGTACAATGTGTGAAGCAAGAGAAACAATGTACACATGTAAGTAGAGTATACGCGATAGCGTATACAATGTGTATAACAACGTGGAAATGAGTATAAACACATGTAAGTAAAGCACACGCGACAACGCGAGCAATGTGTATAGCAAGGAATGAAATGTACACATGTAAGTAAAGCACACGCGACAACGTGTACAATGTGTAACATAGGGAATAAACACATGTAAGTAAAGCACACGTGACAACGTATACAATGTGTAAAGTAAGGAATGAAATGTACACATGTAAGTAAAGCACACGCAACAATGTGTAACATAGGGAATAAACACATGTAAGTAAAGCACACACGACAACGTATATAATGTGTAAAGTAAGGAATGAAATGTACACATGTAAGTAAAGCACACGCGACAACGTGTACAATGTGTAACAACGTGGAAATAAGCAGAAACACATGTAAGTAAAGCACAAGCGACAACGCAAGCAATGTGTATAGCAAGGAATGAAACATACACATGTAAGTAAAGCACACGCGACAACGTGTACAATGTCTAACAACGTGGAATTAAGCATAAACACATGTAAGTAAAGCACACGCGACAACACGAGCAATGTGTAAAGCAAGAAATGAAATGTACACATGTAAGTAAAGCACACGCGACAACGTGGACAATGTGTAACATAAGTGGACCTTGAAACTGTGAAGCATGTTAAATGCAAGAACGAAACAAAGTATAACCACTATGCGCTTGTTATAAACATGACAATACATTGTAATGCAATACATTTAAAGCGATTTACGAACTCGCAAGATACAAAAGGATGTGAAAAAGGATACACCTTGCGCGTATTCGAGCTTCGCACACAGAAGGTATGGTCCGAGGTCAAAACGGAGGCCGATTAAGCTTCAAAAATGCATTTTTTCGCACTGTCTTTTGGAATGGAGGTCCCAAACATCATATTTGACCCAAACAAGGGTGTAGAAGGTACATTGGCCACAAGGGGAGGCCACCGGCCATCCATCGGCCATCAAATGAGACAATCGGCCAAATGTTTAGTCGACCGGCCAACAATTTGGCCAACCGGCCAAAAATGGCAGTGTCAGGGCAGTTTTGACATTTAGCCACGGGTCTTTATATATAGGGCCTCAAACCCTATATTTTCACTTCCTCCTAACTCGAAAATCCTTCCTCTCTCTCTCTAGGTGATTTCCCAACTTTCGATCCTCGTTTTTCCTTGGTTTTCGGGTCCTTTTCATCGTTTGATTCGCGAAACCCTTCCCGTTTCGCACACTTTGAACTGAACAAAACTCGGTTTCGGTGAATTTTTCTTGGTTTCCACCGCTTGGGGCTTGTTTTCCCCAAGTTTTCCTCGATCTTTGTGCCTTTTCCCACACTCTGACCTTTTCTCCCATTTTCCACCCCATCGGGGTTGACTTTTCAGTTGACTTTTTGCATTCTCGCCCATTTTACACATTTTCGGCCATTTTCACACTCTTTCTGAGATGGCTGACAACATTCCACAAGGTTGGACTCCCCCGGAGATGGACGTGGACCCTGAGGTCGAGCTCCTACCTCTCCACATCTGACCGTTCGATCCAGCGATCTACAGGCCGGCAATTCACGTGCTTCTTGCTAACAGCCTCCGTCATTTCAGGAGCTATGCGCGAGGCGCGCCACTGGAGCTTCTACTGCACGAGCCAGAGTAACATCTGTCTTATGGCGCTGCTGAGGTATTCTCCTCCTCTGTTTCATTTTTCGCAATGTAGAATATATAACTTCAATATTCAACATTGTTCTTTAACTACTTAACTCAGACACACTGATACATCACACGCTGTAGTTCACTATGAACACATCTACACCCGATATCTGTGTAGACTCGGACACACGCACACGCACTGCATTTTCATCAATTCCGAGCGCATTTAACACTGCACTTCTAGCACTGCTTCGCAACTGTTTGTTTTGAACACAGGGAGATTCCCATGCCTTCCGGGGGTATGGGAACACTGCCGCCCGCGGTTGGTACATGGAGCTACCCGATGTGGTCCGTCATATTGTCGACCGGGCCGGCATTGCAAACTTCTGCATGGGACTCTCACGTCTCACTGCGAGTAGGCCCCTTCTTGCTGCTCTGGTGGAGAGGTGGTGGCTCCACCTTTCTGCCACCGGGGAGATGACGATGACTCCTTTTGATTTCTCCATGCTCACAGGCATCGGAGTAGGGGGTGATCCGATCCCCTTTGACACAGATATGGATGAGTGGGACACCGCACAACTATACTTGCTCGACACTCAGCCATCTCTTGCTTGGGTAGGATTTGTGTGGTACTCGTGGTTCGAGGATCACTTCCGGATCCAGGCGCCTGCTACTTGGGAGGAGGAGGAGCAGTATGCCCGTGGCTTGATTATGTTCCTGCTGGGAACCACACTCTTCGCCGACCGGGTGAGCACTGTCGCCCTGTACCTGTTGAGCACATTAGTGGACTTGACACGGATCCGCCGTTACGACTGGGGTGACGCGGTCTTGGCCACTGTTTACAGATTTATGAGCTCATCCTCTCGCCTCAGCGGGCAGTTGCTTGGAGACTACTGGCGAGCCTGGAAGGTACATGTTCCCTTTTTTGTCTTTTCAATTCTGTTTTTTCATTGCCTGTACATCACACACACTACGCGCACGCAATCTACTTTACACTATTTGTGCACTGGACACACTGCACAATACACTGCACGTACCGCACTCTGCTTTATCTGTATATTCCTTTGTCTGATAAGCATACTCGTATCTGTTCTATCACGCTATACAGTTGTGGGTGTATGCCTACTTCCCTAGGCTCGCCCTAGTACCAGATGAGGAGATTCCTCTCGGTGTTCCATTTTCTCACCGCTTCGACGTGAGATGCGAGCGGAGGCCACGGGAGTGCTTCATATTCTTCTGCCGCTACTTTGACCCCATCACCGCAGCCGAGGTATGTCAAACATTTCAGTTTATTGGCTTTGCTTTACATTGTACTTTAAATAATCGATAGGTAACAAACTGTATATTATTTGCAGATCACCTGGCAACCATGGGCCTCGTTGCTTGACGCAGTTCGGGAGTGGTATGCCGGGGCTCAGGAGACTGCCCGATTTAGAGTCCTGTTAGAGGGCCCGATCTGCCCTATTTGGTACTTTGGGGAACGCTTCTTGCGGCAGACCTTGGGAGCGCCAGAGCAGCTGGTTCCAGCACCTCCTCCTACCCACGCGAGGCACACCGAGAGGTATACCTTAGCGGAGATGACCATCTATACGATTGTTTGGAGCCATGAGCGCTTTATAGACGAGGGCGACTATACGGAGTACGTCCAAACTTATATCATGCAGCCTCTGATCGGTGCTCGTCGAGTAGAGTGAGAGAGGCCAACGGCGTCAGCAGCGAGAGCAGGAGCATTGTGGGCACCTCAGGCCCGTGGCAGGAGTGGATCTCGGAGGGGACGGGGTGTTGAGTGGCCAGCACTGCCCACGACGATCACATGCCGAGGGCAGGGTGGGGACACTTATCAGATCCCTTTCGCTCCTCCTCCTGCTGATTATGAGCTTGCCGGAGTCTATGGCTCGACCCCGGTATGTACTACCACACTTTGCATTCGGTACAGTCATTTCAATTCATTTGATATCCCGTAGAATACTAATGACTTCAACCCCTTTTGCAGGCTTCCGTCGAGTACACTCGCCAGTCCTTGGAGTTGACAGCCTCAGCGGTAGGGATGCTACAGCGGTACATCGACTTGTTGACCATCTACAATATCCCGGTAAGTTCTTTCAACTACAGTCTCAAACTCTGCACGATCAGCTTCATACATAATCTGATGCATCACACTATCGACACAGCACTTGATACACAGCACTCACGGTACTGATACACTATACCCCGGATACTGGTCACAGTGTTGCTCATAGCATTCATACATTGTACTCATACACTGCATTCTATACTGATACACCGCTCACAGCATTCATACACTGTACTCGTACACTGTACTTGGTGTTCATACTCTTCTTTGCGTAACACAACTGATGCATTTGATTTTTGTCCTTTTCAGGCCCCATTCCAGATTCCGGTTACGGGAGGTGCTCCAGCTGGACCATCTGTTCCTACTCGAGGAGGAGGGGGAGCCAGGCAGAGGATGACTATCCACAACCGAGGTAGGCACAGGCGCACCCGTGCTGAGAGCAGTTCATGAGAGCCCTCCCCCGATGATTCTGATAAGGAGACGACGTCGTCCCAGGGTGAGGCCGAAGACAGCTCAGACTCTAACTACGGAGCCAGCAGCGGTGATCCTAGACCCTCGTCCAAGAAGAGGACCAGGACGGACTCCCATGCTCAAGACGACTGATACTGATCCAGACACTTGCTGCTCTTCTTCTTTTTGCTTTGTTCAGACACTTTGTTGCTTTTCTCCTCTTTTTGTTTTGCTTTATTTTCTTTTTACTAGTAGTTTGAGCACATTGTACTGCCTCAAGCAGGTTTTACTTTCTTCAAAACTATGTACTTTTTGCAAAAGTCATGATGAAATGAAACAACTGTTTTGTTCAAAAAGTATTACATTTGTACATTTTATGCATCGCATCGCATCACATCGCATTACATAACAATGTAAATGAGATTTGAACTTTTGTTTGAAAACTAAGCGCTTGCATTGTAATAATCAGGTAGTGAACCAACTAACGACAAAAACAACTCGATAATCAAAACAAAGAACTAGATAAGCTAACAAAGTGTAAATACAACTCGATAAGCAAAGCAAAGACTTAAACAATGTGATATACAACTCGATAAGCAAATGTACAATAACTCGATAAACAAATTGCAGTAACAGGCGCGACTTCACAAAATCATCACCGAAAGGCATTGGAAGTGGAATCAGTTACAAGTTCTCAGCATGCTCAATACATAAACAGCTCAAGGAACAAGAAGGAAGGCCATCGGCCAAAGGGAAAGGCCACCGGCCACAAGAAATGGCCATCGGCCACAATTTTTAGCCAATCGGCCAAAGCGATGGTCGGTCGACACTAGTTTTGGCCGATCGGCAAAAAATGGCAAGCACCTCCAGAATGTTGACAGCTATCTTCCACTCAACACCTTATCTTCTACAAAAGCCTCAGCTTCGTAGTTTTCCTCATTTCAACACTATTTTTCATCAAAATAGAGGCATTTCTCACCCAAAATCTCACAATTTGGATTGCCACCTTAGATGGCTCGGAAAAGTTGAACTTCCGAGGCTTCGGCATTAATGCACTATTCACGCTGAGTCGCACTCCGCTGCACATTCCATTTCTCCATGCCGCGGCAAGGTTTTGGAACCCGGTAACGCATGTCTTTAGTTTTGGCGGGCAAGAGATGTGTCCTACCTTTGAAGACTTCCAAGCTTTGATGGAATCCAAGTGCAACGAAGAATTCTTGCCCCAGCTTTGCTTCGGCCACGCCCAAGCCTTAGGACGAATGTGTGGGTTCACTATGCACGACGCTTGGTCATTGATTTGTGATGGAATGTTGTACATTCCGAGTTTGATTCGTCAGTTTTCCGTTGCCGATGACCATGGTGACCATCATTGGCAGGGCTTTCGGCGACATGCGCTTTGCTTGTGCATGCTGTCCCATTTCTTGCTTGCCCCAGGCTCAGGAGGGTTTAGCACTCTTTTGATCGAAGTTACCCAAGGCTTAAAAGAGGACAAGAGCTGCATTGCCATGACACTGGCCGAGACATTGATGGACTTGGATGCTTTCCATTACCGGGAGATGACCAGATTCGCAGGGAGTCCACTACTGCTGCAGGTAATGTTTCCCACCACATCTCACACATATATTGCACACATCACTCGGACCTGGGGCTCGATTTTTCTCTCAACACCCTTTTCTTACTTTTCTCTCATCGTACATCTCTCTATTCTTTAATCTCTCATTTTTCATCCCTCCCCAGGTGTCGTTGATGGATAAGTTGCAAGTTGTGGACTCATGCCCAGCATATTCAGCTCGCCGCTATTTCTTCCGACGATGGCTAGTGGATGCCCTTGATGAGAGATGGTGGTTCGACTGGATGTGCAGTCTGTCCGCAGACCGTATTGCTTGGCGTTGTCCTTGGCTCAATCTACCGGTAATGAGCACAGCATGTCCCGGCAAACCGGGATTCAGTTGATTGGCCTGACACACTGTGTGTTCTACTTTCCTTTCCGGTTCCAGCGCCAGTTTGACCATGATCAGATTTGCCCAGCTGCTTTTCTGGTCCGAGGCGCACAGCTAGCTCGGCATGCCGCGGCATGGAAGACGAGAGAGCTTCTGGTCCCCGCTCCTACTTTCAGTTGCACCCTTTCTGATGAGTGCATAGATTGGCTCAATGAAGAGGCACAGATAGGGCTCACTTTGGCATAAGAGGCTTCGACCAGCTCCGGGAGGGGACGCAGGAACACCTGACTATGCCCCGGATTTATTTGCTTTAATTAGAACTTTCAAGTTTTCTTTATGAATGTAATGAAAAGCAACTTCAATTTTGTATGCAAGAGCAGGAGAACTCTGTATTGAAATCAATAAAATTGAAAGTTGTGGGTACTGAAAATTTCCCGTTTGGTCCAAAAATGGTCTAAGTTGTAAAAGATTAATTTGAGCAAAAATCAACTTTTATTAAAACTTTCCAAAACCATTTTCGATATGGATTAGAACTGGACACGCCTAAGATCTGTCACTGAGATGTACAACCCCGGATCCCAGCAACTGGAAAGTTGCCCCTGGTCTGAGTAGCACTGCACCATAGATTGCAACCGAGCGCTTGAATGCAGAATAGACAAAGATGACCAAACATGATCACATGGACAAAGTTGATCGGGGAAGTGTTTATGGTTGGACTTCAGGATGAAGTTGCCTATGTATCCCAAAGATGGGAATCAAGCCTTACGTAGTTCGGCTCAGGTTCACTCGTATATTAACCCTCACCTTTTATGCTCTAACTTTTGTTAAGGCCACCCTTTGCGGGTTTTCAACCTTGCTTGCTCAATTTTTATAATTTCAAATTTTATGTGCTCTAACTTTTGCCTAGGTCGCCCTTTCGGGTTTTCAGCCTAGCGAGCCTTTGAGGGAAAATATTTCTTCAACTTGTCCATGTTGATCAGTTGGGAGAACTCTAGGCCATCTAGGTCCATCAGAACGACAGCTTCACCCGACCAGATAGACTTGATGATGTAGGGACCAGTCCAATTGGGTCTGAACTTGCCCCTAGGGTCGTGGATGGGAGCTCGGTTGTCTTTAAGCACCAAATCTCCTTCCTTCAAATTCTTGGACTTAACTTTCTTGTTCAAAGCCCTGGCAATTCGTCGTTGATAACGTTGAACATGGTACAGTGCTTTCAGCATTCTCTCATCAAAGACCATGAATTCCTCGAATCTGCTCTGCTGCCAATCTACCTCAGCTATCTGACACTCAGCCAGTACTCGTTGTGACGGAACTTCAATTTCGATAGGTAGAACGGCCTCCATCCCATAAACCAATAAATACAGAGTTGCTCCAGTAGAAGTTCTAATTGACGTCCGGTAACCCCACAGAGCAAATGGCAGCTTATCTGGCCAGTCCCGGTAGGTTTCCACCATCTTCTATAAAAATACGCTTGATGTTCTTGTTTGCGGCCTCAACTGCTCCGTTGGTCTACGGCCGATACGTAGATGACTTGTGAAAAGCCACGTTGTATTTTTCCAATAAGTCAATCACTTCCTTCTTGAAGTGGGAACCATTATCTGAAATGATCTCGTTCGGGACCCCATAGCGACAGATGATGTTGTTTCTGATGAACTTTGCAACATGTGAAGCCTTCAGCACTGCACTTTGTAAAATAGTCTATCGCGACCAGAATGAAGTCATGCCCATTGGACCCCTTCGGAGTGACAGCCCCGATCACATCGATTCCCCAAACTGAAAATGGTCATGGCAAAGTCACATTTTACAGCTTCGACGGCGGGATGTTCATGTGGTTTGCATGGATCTGACATTTGCGGCATCGCTGAACAAAGCCGATACAATCCTCTTCCATGGTGGACCAGTAGTAACCCTGTCTGAGGATTTTCCGGTCCAGCATCACCCCGTTCATGTGCGCTCCGCACTCTCCTCCATGGATGGCCTCCATTAGACGCTTCGACTCTTCAGCCTCAATACACAGCTTATGCATTCCCAGATAACCACTCTTATATAGTTTACCTCCTTAGATAATGAACTGAGCGGCCATTCTTCTGATTGCCCTTTTATCCTTGGCATTTGCCCCTGGTGGATATTCTTCTTTCTCCAGGAAGTTCCATACATCGTGATACCAGGGATTCTCATCTTGAACCTCATCTATGGCAGCAATCAGCTCGTAAGCCGGCACAAATTTTTTGTCAATGATGATCGGATGCATCCGGACTCCAAAAGGGATGTCTATCATAGAGGATAGAGTTGTTAGTGAATCTACGAACCTATTGTTTTGTCGTAGTAGATGAGCGAAGTTCAGCTTCTCAAACCGAGGAATCCGCAAGTCCAAGGTCTGGTGGTAGATTCTCATCTTTTCTTCTTTGACTTTCCAATCTTCTTTTGCTTGAGATACAACAAGGTTCGAGTCCCCGATGATGTCCAACCGTTTTGGCCCTAGTTCTAGAGCTGCTTCTAGTCCAACAATACACGCTTCATACTCTGCCTCATTATTCAAGACTTTGAACCAGAGTTTGAATGCTAGAGGAATACGAGAATTATCGAGTGCTATCAGCAACACCCCTATCCCATACCCGTATTGTTTTGACGCTCCGTCAAAGTACATCCTCCAAAATTCTTCTTCGACATGTAGAATGGCCTCGCCTGGGAATAGGTACTCAACTGCTTCATCCCCTTCAACTGGGTGGTCGGCTAGGAACTCCGCTACCGCTCTCCCCTGTACTGACTTGCACGTCACATACTTCAGATCGAATTCGGAAAGCAGAAGCAACCAACGAGCTAGCCTACCCATAAATGCTGGTTTCTCAAAGAGATATTTGATAGGATCTAATCTTGAAACCAACATTACAGAGTGCACTAACAAGTAGTGCCGCAGCTTCCTAGTAGCCCATACTAAGGCCAAACAAGCCTTCTCCAGCGGAGTGTAGCGGGTCTCGTATTCCAGCATCTTCTTGCTCAGGTAATCGATAGCTCTCTCCACCTTGTCCTCAGACTCTTGTGCAAGCATGCTACCCATTGTAGTTTTAGTTACTGAAAGGTACAAAATCAACAGTTTCCCCGGCTCAGGCGGTGACAACACGGGTGGGTTCTGTAAGTATTGCTTGATCTGTTCAAAAGTAGCTTGGCATCGGCCATCCCATTGAAACTTTGTTCCTTTCTTCAGGAGGCCAAAGAGTGGTTCACAAGTCAAGGTTAATTTAGAAATAAATCGTCTTACGAATTGCACTTTACCAGAAAGCCTCGCACCTCCTTTTCAGTCTTCGGGGGTGGCATTTCTAAGATGGCCTTGATTTTGGAAGGGTCGACTTCGATACCTCTCTGTGTAATCAAGAACCCCAACATTTTCCCTGCTTTAACACCAAAAGTACATTTCTGAGGATTCAGCCGCAACCGAAATTCCCTAATCCTTTGGAAAAACTTTTGCAAGGCAGTGTAGTGGCCCTCTCTTTCTTTGGACTTAACAATCATGTCGTCCACGTACACCTCAACCTCTTTGTGGATCATGTCGTGCAATATTATGGTCGCGGCCCGTTGATATGTAGCTCCAGCATTCTTCAGCCCAAACGGCATCACTCTATAACAATAGGTCCCCCACGGGGTGGTAAAAGCAATTTTCTCACGATCTTTGGGTGCCATCAAAATCTTATTGTAGCCTGAAAAGCCATCCATGAATGAAAGCAATGCGTGCCCAGCAGTGAAGTCCACTAACTCATCGATATATGGCAAAGGAAAGTCGTCCTTCGGACTGGCTTTGTTCAAGTCCTTGAAATCCGCACATACCCGAATTGTCACGACCCGAACCCGCCTCCATGGGTTAAGGACGTAACCGGCCAGTAATCCTAAGATTACCTATGGCCTCAAACTCAAAATAGACTTAACACATCAGAGTAAGGGGCTAAAAGGGATGCAAAATTTAAAACTTTGTCCATAGAGCTGTGCTTACATGGCACATCGTAACAAACCATACATATGTACGTTAATAACTCACAACAGAAACATAGTGACATAGGTTCTATACAGATAGGATCATCCAAAACTAAGTCAACCCATAAAAACTATAAGCAGACATATACAAAACTTCGCCAACCTGACAAAATGTAAATACATAACAAAAGGCGAAGACGGGTCTCGTGCGTGAGACACAAGGGCTGACTCTCTCAAAACCTTAGTTGTTCCATACAGACTTCACTGAGGCTGGGTCTGGACTTCTCTTGGCTCACCTACAAACACATGAATGAGCTTGAGCGAAAGCCCAGTGAATAATATCAAATCAAATACAGAAGCTACATAACAATGTAGAACAACACGTTCCAAACGGCCTTAGGCCCAATTCCTATTTCTATTTAACAGATATATATATAACTATACGAAATTCAAATCAAGTGACTGTAGTTCCAAACATTCTGGCCTTTGGCCCATTCAGATTTCCATTCATGTCAAAACGGCCTTCGGCCCGTTCATTTACGTCAAAACGGCCTTCGGCCCATTGGTTTCTATCAAAATGGCCTTCGGCCCATTCGTTTACGTCAAAACGGCCTTCGGCCCATACATTCATGACAAAACGGCCTTCGGCCCACTCATTCATGTCAAAACGACCTTAGGTCCATTTATATATGTCAAAACAACCTTCGGTCCACTCATTTCTGTCAAAACGACCCTCGGTCCATTCATTTCTGTCAAAACGGCCTTCGGCCCATTCATTTCTATCAAAATGGCCTTCGGCCCATACATTCATGTCAAAATGACCTTCGGTCCATTCATATTGGTCAAAACGACCTTCGGTCCACTCATTTCTATCAAAACGACCTTCGGTCCAATCATTTCCGTCAAAATGGCCTTCGGCCCATTCATTTCTATCAAAATGGCCTTCGGCCCATACATTCATGTCAAAACAACCTTCGGTCCATTCATATTGGTCATTCATTTATATCAAAATGACCTTCGGTCCATTCATTTGTCTCTGTCAGACTTTTGTCCACAATCCCAATTAACAACTCGTAAAGTTTATAAGGGAATAAACAATTGGACATTGACAAGCTTTCAAATATTGATATTACTCACTGTGATCGGCTTGTGGATTCGCCCTGGAGCTTGACCCTACACGTTTCATGAATACAAAAGGGTCATTAACAGTTCAATCTGTTCTTTAATTCACATATTCCTCTTTAGGCTTTATTATTATCTCATTAACTCATTTACAATGCTTAACATATGCCTAAGAGTGATTACAAGTGAAAGAGAACAGAAAACGAAACACAGGATGCATGGACAAGATTTCAGAAAACAGGGTCCCCGCTCGAGCGTGTACTTACCCGCTCGAGCGGACCCTTAAGGCCTGCAAAAGCACTGGTTGCATGAAAAATGCGCTCGAGCGTGGAATAGAGCGCTCGAGCTGAAGGCCTGTCTACAAAACTCCACGCTCGAGCGTGAGGTTTCTCGCTCGAGCGGACATCCAACTCTGCAAAAGTGCTGGGAGCACGATTTTCCCGCTCGAGCGGCCATTACCCCGCTCGAGCGGACATCAAAATTCTGGGTTTCCCAGATCGTGTTCTTGAGCTCCAAATCGGTTTTCCAGCTACATTACTTGCATGCAATGGCTCAAATTACACATTTACACATGCTAACATGCTACTAATACAGAATTACAACATCAGGAAGCTCAATTTCATGATTTATCTACATGCATGTCCCATAATATCTCAAACCCATCATCAACATGCTCAAATTCAAACATTCAAGACTTATACTCCCATGATTTGTACATGCATGTGGGAGATGCTCATCATTCTCAACTTAGATAACACAAATGGTGATCAAAACATGAGTTTCCTTTAACATTTCACATGGACTACACACATTTGTGCTCAAACATGCAATTTCAAAGTAATTTCTTACATGCATGCACATATTAAGCTTCAATTCAACAATTCCAACACAATTTCATTTCAATCTTATTCTTGATCACCAAATTAGCTTGAACACACAAAATTACGAACTATAATCCAAGAATTACTCACCTAGAAGTTTTGATCTTCTAAGCTCTAGTCAATTCTTGAGCTAAATCCCGAAAATTTCCAAGCTTTAAGCCAAATTGCACAATTTCTCTCCCTTTCTCTCACTAAGGCCGGCCCTCACTCTCTCACAATTGAATCCCTCAGATTCTTGAGTTCATAAGAGTTAAAGGGGAGTGTAATGCTATCATACAATAAGCCCCACTAATGTAATAATTTAATATAAAATATTTGGGCACTTAATTCATCAATTTAATCAGTTTAATCTGACCAGGATCAATTTCTAATTAAATTTCACCATAGGCTCTAAAAATTATGCCAATCACAATGGCGTAATCAATTTCGGGTTCTGTGGCCGATAAGGCCCTCAATTTAATTTCCAGAGCAGATTATTCAAACAGATATTCCTACGGTGAACAGGTAGAATTCCAAAGTCGCATATATTCACATAATGGCACACAAAAATCATATCAAAACATATAGTCACATACGTATTAGGGACCAATTAGCATATTACGGAACAGGGGTGTTACACGAATCTTGCCATCCTTCTTCGGCACCGGAACTATGTTGGCCAGCCAAGTTGGGTACTCAAATACCAGCAGGAACCCTGCGTCGATTTACTTGGTGACCTCTTCTATGATCTTGACGGCCCAGTCGGGGCGGATCCTTCTGAGCTTCTGTTTGATAGGTCGGGCCTTGGGGTTAAGAGGGATCCGGTGCTGTACAATCTCAGCATCGATTCCAGGCATGTCTTCGTAGGACCACGCAAAAACATCTTTGAAATCTTTTAATAAAGCGACTAAGCGCTCGTGCTCCTTCGAAGACAACGTGGACCCGATCTAGACCAGCCGCGGGTCCTTCTCAGTACCAACATTAACTGTAGTGATTTCATTAACCAAGAGTTTAACAAATCTCTCCTGCTCTTGATCAATTACTCGTTGTAAAACCGGAGGAATTTCTTCCCCGTCGTTTTCATCAAAAATTTGAAAGTCCTGATTAATACAATAAATCAAAGGCACAGAAAAATACTCAAAAGCCACAGCCACTTCATTCTCATTAATCACTTCCAAGTCGCCTGATTCCTCTGTTACAATAGACTCAAAGGAAAAAGAAAAAGACGACCTAGACAGGACTGTGGCATCCGGGTTGTCACCCCCAGGAATACCAGACTCAGACTCAGACGAACGGGAACCTAATTCTGACCCTACAGACTCGATGGAATCAGATTCCGGCTCACTACTTGACCCGGTGTTGCTCGAAAAGAATCCCTCCTCGTACTGCCAGACGAGGGAGGGTGCGATGGACGCATTCAAAATGTTTGCAGATGGGCTCACATCCGCTTCATTTCCAATCATAGACACTGAGAGATCATCCCCCAATCACTCATGTATGATCGGAGGATCTGATAGTAGACTAGCCAGTGCTATCCCCATTTCAATCTCGGTGCTCTCGGAATCCACTTCCTTGCTCTTCGACAACATCATCCCCAGACAAATTATAAATCAAAGAATATCTCAAAACCCGGTAGGCGTCTCTTCTCGGCATTCAGCCATGGCTCTGGGAAGCCGCAGAATGGAAAGTCTTCCCCCTCCCGGACAAAGCGTCCGTTCAGGGTGCCCTGAATAGGCCGATGCATCAACTCAAAATGCCTCCCTCCCTGCTTAGCTCTGGCTCTCCTAGCCATCTCCTTGCCTTTCCTCACCCAATCCTCTTTGGTGGGCAGATAACCTAAACCACAGGTATGTGGGTTGTGCGGCACTTCGGCCGATACTGCAATGCCCTTCCGGCCACTTCTCCCTAGTCCCATCCCAGGGATGTGCTAGAGTTTGTTCATGAGGTATACTGACTGAGCGCTGACATACAACCCTTCATCAACAGCTAAGATGTTCTATACGACCCGGGCCTCGGCTAGTGTAAAACCCGATAGGAACACATCCTCCGTGCCATGCTCGATTTCCAAAACTGGTGTAGACACTTATGGCGGCGGACAGATTGACGAATTTCCCAAAACTATAGCCACCCCCTTCGCGTGAGCATATTTCAACATCTGATGCAGTGTGGAAGAGACTGCCTTCACCTGGTGTAGCCACGGCCGCCCTAGGAGTAGATTAAAGGTCGTAGGAATGTCCAAGACATGAAAGTCAATCTCGTGATGTCCTGGACCAACCTTGGTCTGAATGTACACAGTCCCCATCACTTCTCTTCTAGTATTGTCATAAGCCCTTATCACCTAGGCAGTTGGCACAAAGTCCACAGGCTTCAACCTGATTGCATACGCTGCCCTTGACGGGCATACATTAATAGTGGATCTTGTATCGACAAGAACCACCGATACCCACTTGTCTCTGCACTCCACAGAGATGTAGAGCAGTTTGTTATGGTTTGCGCCCTCAGGCAGCAGTTCCTTGTCAGAAAAGGTCAACGTCGGGGAAGCTCCTCCTGGAAAAACCAATCCTACCAGCTGCTCAGGTGTGGTGTCTATTGAGAGTTTGGCCCTATCCATAGCCGAAATGACAGCTTGTTTATGGACTCGTGAAGCCATAAGCAGTCCCCAGATGGAGATGTCTGCCTGTATCTTCTTCAGCTGTTTCAGCACAGCCTCCTCTTCGAACAATTTATCCTTCTGCTTGTCTGCCTCCCTGTCTTTTCCGGACGCTTCTGGTTGATCTAAGTGCGGGGGCATGAAATACCGCCCGCTCCTAGTCATGTGATCAACTTGGCCAATGTACCAGGTATCATCCGGCTGGTTACTCCCCCAGTCTTCATCTGTGTGGGCAAGACATAGATCGTCATCTTCCCACCACGTGCCATCGGCAGCCGATAGACACCTGTCCGGCTCCGTCACAACTATCCTGGTGCCCGCAGCATGCTCTGCTCCTATGCACACAACACTATCTGTCCCCGCAGGGGTTTTGGCCTTTCTGACCCTCTCAAAATCTTCGATCCTTTCCCCCTCAAACTGCTTCAGCGTAGCTTGCTGTTCAACATCTCCTATATTCAAATTGCCCGATTCCCGAACAAAATTCTTAACACCCGCGCTCTCCGACGATGCATCCAGATTCCCGGCCCTTCCGACCATAGTTGATGTCCCCGTCTTTGACGGACCCTGTTCTAGCTGAGGTTGTTCAAAAGCATCTGACTGGTCATCAAGCCACCCAGTAGACTCCGCTGCCCTATCCGAATCAAACCAGTTGACTGTCACGTCTCCCGAGTTTTGTTCGTTGAAGAATTGAAGGTTCGCGATGTCCTCCTCCAGATCTGTTAAGTCATCTAGCCCCTAATTGAGTCCATCCTCTCAGACTACACAAATCCCTGCCCCTATTGGCAATTCCACATTCAGTCTAGCCTGGCCGGCTGATGTAATGTAATCACTCGGGTTGTACATGAAGCTTGCAGACCTCTCAGGCTCTGTATTTGCATTTTCGTCTGCCTCCGCAATCGACCCACTTTTATCTTTGACAGCTACCACCACCGTTTCAGGTTGGGTTTGGAAGATGTCCAACACGCACAAGTTAGTACTATCAGGAATGAACACCTCCGGCTTAGGTAGGTGAGAAAGGGTGATATATATACTAGGGTCGTACGGCACAACCCCAGTTTGGATCATATTGATGCGTTTGGGAGGTGGAGCTTGGTTATGTGGTGGGAGAGGGTTGGTTGTGACATTCGGTTTCTCCGGAGGCACGATCACCCTGTTGTCGACGAGATCCTGAATCTCGTGACACAATCTATAGCACTGGTCAGTGTCATGACCATGTTGTTGGTGAAACACACAGTACTTCGCCGGGTTATGGGAGGGGGGAAGTTTTTCTGGCAATGGTTGCGGCTCTAGGGGCTTCAAGTGACCTTTTTTGATTAAAACCCCCAAAGCTTTGGACTGGGGCATATATAGTGGAGTGAAGGTTCTTTGCCTTTGGGTGCGTATCTGGCTGTTTGCAAGCTACTACCGGATGCACCGATGAATGGCGTAGCTGCAAGGGCTCTTGGGGTATTGGTGGTGGCAACCATACTCACATCTGAAGATCTAGCAGCTGCAGCACTTCTCGTGCCTGCATTCGTGCTACGGTTGAATGTTCTCCTGGGCAGTTCTCTCCCACTATCAATGAGGCCCTGCTTCATAGCATCTTCGATCTGCACCCCTATTTCATGTAAATCTGCAAACGTGGGGAGGGGGAGAACGATTATCTTCTGCATAAGCTTGGGCTGGAGGTTGTGCATAACCATCCGAATCTGATCTTTGTCAGCAGGCATGATGGTCATCATCGAGGCCTTGGCCCTCTACCGGGTCACAAAATCGGAGAAGCTCTCCTTCAGTTCTTGCCTGGTGGTCTCGAGATCACGAGTTGTAACCTCGATCTGTGTATTGTAGGAGTATTGAGCTATGAATTCCTCGGCCATCTCCTCCCAGTTTCTCTTGACGGAATCTTCCAATTTTGCATACCAGATGGCCGCTACACCTGACAAGGTTCGGCCAAACAAAGAAAGCTTCTGCAATCTGGATAGGCCCATCGGCCTCAGTATATCCGAAAACAACCGTAGATGCACCATAGGATCCCAGACCCGTCAAAGTGGTCGATGTATGGCATTTTAAATCGATCTGGCAACGTCACGGCCAAGTCGGTATACCCATCCTCTATATCTGGAATGGACTTCACACCCTAGGATTTCTTGAATAGCTTTTCAAGCTTACTCACTTTCAGTTCTGTGGGGTCCATCTCGAACCCAAAGGGAGAATCCGGCAAGTTGGTAGGTGTTTTGGACAGCTGGGGTAGAACCGGGGGCGGAGCTGGCCCGATTGGAATGTCTGTATCATCCTGGACATTAGTTGTCTCCCCAAGCATGGGAACTCTTGGTGGGGGAGGAGCCTGGTGTGAAGCAGATGCCCTAGTTTGCTGCTGTAGCCTAGCAATAAATTCTACCTATTAGGTCAAGACAACGGCTTGTTGTTTGGCAAATTCTGCTTGACGGGCAGCGTCTTGCTGCATAGTTTTCATGCTTTCTTGGAGGTGACACACCATCTCCTCTAAGCTTGATATATGGTACGGATCTATCTGAATAACCTATATATCTGCCTCTGCAGTAGACTCGGAAATCTCAACCTGACTGCTCAAGCACCACTGATCTGGGAACCGCGGTACCGATACACTGCGCCTGGCTGACCTCCGTCTGGTAACTGGGGGTAAAGAAAGGAACACTGCTTGTCCGTCTATCAGATCCTCAGATCAATTAAGCCTACGACCTCAGACCCAGAGTGCTCGGGGGATATCTGCCTAGTCGGAATCAATGGTGCTAAACTACCTTGCAAAAAGATAAATAAAGCAATAATAAGGAAACAATGAACAGAAAAACGGACAACATAACAGCTTAAATAAAGACAACACACAGTTGGCAAACACAAGCTGAGTGAACTGTTCTCAACCACTGATCGCTGTTCCCAAAATCACTAGCTCAAATATGAATCTGATACCCCCAAATATAACTGATTCTCAAAACACTGATGCCCTCAGGCCCGATGCCCAGACTTGCAAACTGATACATGCATTCCTGTAAAGACGTACTCTAGAAGAACATAGCAAGCAAGTGAGAGCCAAAACACCCCTATGTTGGGGTAGGGTTTCCCTGTCCTAGTTTCGTCAAGAACTAGGGTTTCACTACACAAACAGTAGTTTCAAACAACCTACAATCGGGTAAGCAACCTGTCCTAGTTTGGAATTGTCACTATGGATTCCGAATATGCACTAGGTCGAATGGTCAAAAAGGGTTCCCCGATAAAAACTGGGGTTTGTGTTCCGATCGTGGCAGAGCCCGTAACCGGTCAGCCTTACGACAGGCTTCTCAAAGTGAGCCTCCAGCAAACCGTTCAGGAATAGCAGATGGCAAACAAGGTGTCCTAAGCACACCAATGCAAATGCAATGCAAAGAGACACGTAAGTGTAATTAAAACAAGATATCATGAGTTCGAGTCAAGTTCTCTAAATCCCCAGCAGAGTCGCCAGAAACTATAGACGTGGCCCGAGGGCCTCATGCTACTATAATTCGGACTCAAATGTCATGGTTCTGAATCTAATCCCGCAAAGTGCAATGCGAGACCGATAAATCACCAAAAAGTCCAAATCCGGCAAATCGTTTTGGAAAACTGATTTTTAAGAAAGAAGTGCCAAACACGGACTGCTTTGCCAGATACAGAGTCGCCACCTAAATATTTTATTTTGGGGGAATTTAAGAAACCCTGACTCGTTGCCTAAGGCCACGTGTCTGTCATCACCAAAGTTGCCTCAGCTCGGGAACTTGGGTACGAGAGGGAAAGGTCATCTATGAGCACCCCCGTTCGCCCGATCAAAGATTGGTCTGTACTAAGCATGATATTTTATTTTTAAAACATATGTGTTCTTATTCTGGTGTATTAGCCTAGAATTACTATATGATGCGCACAACATACAAGTATAGACTAGATCGCCTAAGTTGGAACAAAACATCTCATGTTTATTTTTTTTGAAAGCGGTTTGAAGGTGCTACTCGCAAGTAGGCTAACACGTGGATTTGCCACCCTCAAGTGGGCTTAGAAAACATGATATTTGCCACAATCAGGTGGGCTTAAAACACACATTTTGATGAACTGCTCCAATTCAAGTAATCTAACCTTCACCCATAGGCATTCAGGCAGTTATATCACATAAGCAATTAGCCTCATGGCAAGCATGCAATCATGGTAACACTCACACTCAAGTAAGATGCTAAAGCATAAGCACTTACCAAGTACTCCGAGCCAAAACAAGAAACTAGTTAGAAATCATGCATGATCCTAGTTCATGTTAAGATGGCTAATGCAACACATAAAAAATGCAACTAGACGTAGGCTCGGCTATTCTAAAATGTCATGTGAAATGCAACAATTGATACATGTATTCAACTTGGTATTGAAATACAATGCGGTTTGTATGACGTGCCGAGCCCGGTGCATGCAATACGAATGAATGGATGCAAACATGCATAGCCTAAGGATGCTAAATGAAATATGCCCTAAAACTAACCATCAAAAGCAGGTAAGTAAAAGGGAGAAAGACGTGGGGTTGGAAGACATTCACACACTGACGCACACTTATTACAAATTCGCCCTCTCGACGAAAGGTCCGAATGAATAATACAAACCGAATAATAAATCAACTATCCTAGCTAATTAATTATTACAAACCCTTAATTAATTAACAAATTAATTACAAAAAGGAGGCCGCCGCAGCTCCACCTCAGAATGATTGAATGATGCATGCTCGGTCGCCTCGCTTGGAAACCCGTTGCCATGCCACATGTTGCCTCTATTTGCACTGTTTTGCTCCTCTGAAAAGTGCACAAGTCCCAAGGACGTTTCTGAACCACTCCCTGAGCACTGTGGGACGTCACCGGCCAAGAGATGAAGTCACCGGCCATGGAAAAGTGGTCATCGACCAAAAGTGGAGCTCTCAGCCAGGTTGAGTTAGTCGGACGGCACTGAATATGGCCGACCGGCCATCCCTTCCTGAAGAATGTTATTTTTGCTGCAGCAGAGGACAGACAGTGCATCGCAGGGTGTTTACAAGACAATGTGTGCACGACCACCCTCCCTATCATACTCTTAACTCAAGGGAGTATGGCTCTCGACCCTCGGACCAACAACCACGCATTTCAATGCATGATGGCCAAAGGTGCCAAGTGTGCAAATCAATGTGGAGTGAATGCAACAAAACACATGAATGCCTAGAACTCTATCATGCTTGACAAACGTCCCTCATTCCTCGTGTTTGGTTTGACACCCCAAACCAAACACAATCCAATGCATGTATGCCAAATACAATGCAATATGGAAAAGCAATGTTATGCAACCTAAGCATGCCAAATGCAATAGGGCTCAAGTATGCACACAAGACTAAGGTAGCAAGCATGCCAAATGCAATGCAACCTAAGCATGCAAGTTAAGCTAATGTAGCATGGGCACGCCAAGTATGCAACAATGTTAGGTAATGCAATTAGCTAAATATCATGGGATTTACCAAACATGCAAACATGATACAATACAAGCATGCAAATACCATGAAAGCCAACATGCTCAATGCACTTAAACTGAAATGGGCAGACCTCAGTCATGCCAAAACAGTGGCCAAAGTGCAAAGAAATAATGGAAAAAACACACCCAAACATGTGCATGTAAAGGTCCAACACTTAGGCACAAAAAAAGTTGACTCTTAAGCACATTTAAAAGAGACAAATATGGACAAATAACAAGCATGATAAGCTCTGAAAATATGCAAGGGATGATGCCAAATCAACCAAGCCATGCAAGTGAAGCATACAAAGGAGCCTAAAACTTGAGACTAGCCAACAAGCTCAAGCCATGGCTATGTGAAGCAAGCCCCAAAGGGCCAAGGGGACCTAAAACAGTCTTGAGGCAGGTCCAAGCAAGACCAAAAGTGCACTCAAAGCTAGCCAAAACAAACTAGAATACAATGCCAAAACAATGGGGCATGCAACGCTATCAAAGAGGTGTTATACTACGCCTAACACAACCAAACATGGCATGATTTAAGCAATGGAAAATAGAGTTATGGCATGTTGAAACAAACTCAAAAACCCACTTAGATGGTATCTAAATGGTCTAAGCATAGAGGCATGCACAATGGTCCAATCTTGAAGCATAAAACACAAACCTTCTAATGCATGGAAAATGTTATCAATGTGGATGCATGGCCATATTATATGGACTGAAATCTCATGTGAAATGATGCCAAATCAAAAAAATGAGCCAAGTAATGTAACCATGCTATTTAGGCCTTCAAAGCTAACAAGCTAGGATGAACTAAGGCTATACAAAACATGACATATATGATTAAAACGACACCCAACAGAGCTTTAACATGCTGAAATATGACTAAAAGTTCCTTTGGGTCGAGTCAAATAAGAGGATTGCAAGATACATGTTATGGCAAATGAGAGGATTGCAAGACAAGTGTATGGTGTATGCATGAGGCCATCAAACCAACATGAAACAGAGGTACAACATGACATAAAAACACCGAATACTTGCTAAAATGGATTAAAACAAACTAAGTAAATATGCTACCATTATGAGCCCTTAAGGCAAGCAAATGAGACATAAGGAGAGGGGTGTCCCTCCCCTATACAAGACCTCAAAACCACCACTCCACCACTGAAAATCCTCTGGATTTCATTGATGAGAAGGTTGAAACAAGAAAGGTTCCAAAGCCAAAAGGAAGAGGCACAAAAAGAGGCCAAACAAGGCCAAATGGGGGGGTAAACAACCACCAGCACAAAAGTGACCTAAATGAAACATCTCAAGCATGAAAATACAGAACTTTTTTCAGTACGACACTAAGCTTAAAACAGCATGCAAGTATTGCTAAAAGCTTAAGCAAAAATGGGAAATAGAAGAGTAGTTTCTCACCCTTGAAGAACACTTCAAGAACACCAACTCCAGCACCTCCTTCAGCTCAAAACCAACTCAAAAACTTTGAAATCAACTCCTTAGCACCTCAGTAACTAAAGGATAGTGTAACACTAGGTGCCTTAGTGAAAAAATATGAACAAAAACACCCTTTAGAACACTATTACACACACAAATGTAGAGAGAGAGGGAGATATAGAGCGAGAGTGATATATCTTCTTTCTCAGATTATTCAACCCCTGGAAAGGGAGGAGAGGCCCTCCTCTTATAGCAAATCAACTTCTAAGCTTCTTAGAGAAGCTAAGTGTAAGGATGAAATCCCTCCATACATGTGTATGGAGTGCAGAGCCTGTGCTCACTAGCTGGCACAACTGGCATGCACAATGCCTGAAAAAGGCAAAGAAAAGGCCTTGGCTAGAAAATGTGGCCGGTCGACCAAAACAATGGTCGGTCGACCAAATACAGTGCCAGTCGACCAATACATTTGGCCGGTGGCAAGAAAACAAGGCCGGTGGCCTCAGGCCATGGTCGGTGGGTTGAGGGGATGGCTAACAGGCCACTTCCTACCCTTAGGTGCAAAAATCACAAGTCCTTGGTCCAGAACCAAGCACAAAACAGTCAACTTGAGAGATCCAAAGGCAAGGCGCGCAATCGAGACTTCCCAGAACTCAAACCGAACACGAACATGGATGATCATCGAGTGTTCAAACGATGACGTCCAAGTCTTGGGGACGATCAAAAATGGGATGTCTACACATACCCAGTGGCAATTCCACCTTTAAAGGCGTACTTCACTAACTGATGGACTGCTGATGACACAGCCTTCATCTGAGGCCTTCCCAGTAGTAGGTTGAATGTGGCCGGAACATTCATTGCATGGAATTCTACCTCATGTTTGGATGGGCCGATCAAGATATTGCTCTTGAACGTTCCCATGACATCCCTGCTTGTATTATCATAAGCCTGAACAACTTGGATTGTAGGTGTAAAATCAATTGGCCTCAAACCGATGGCATAGGCAGTTCTGACTGGGTACACATTGATCGCTGACTCGGCATCTACTAACACCACCGGAATCCACTTTTTTCAACTTTCCAAGGTAACATACAAAGGCCTGTTGTGGTTGGCACCCTCGGGAGGCATTTCTTTATCCGTAAAGGATATCATTGGCATAACATCCCCAGAGGTGACCAGCGACAGCAATTGGTCAGCGATGGTTTCAATGGGCAGTTTGGGTCGGTTCATTGCTTCGAGCAGGGCTTACCTATGCTCCCGAGATGCCATTATCAGTCCCCAAATAGATATGTCGGCCTGAATCTTCTTGAGCTATTTCAAGACCATGTTCTCCTCCACATACCTCTCTTTTGATTTCTAGACCTCATTTCCAGAGGTCTCTGGCTAGTCTAACGCTTCGAGTTTGAAGTACCGACCACACTGGGTCATGTGATTGATCTCATCGATATACCAAGTGCCATTCGGGGTATCAGTTTTCCAACCTTCGTCAATGTATGTGCGACTCAGGTCGCTATCCTCTCACCACTCTCCTACAGTTATAGCTGGGCTTTCATCATGTTCTATCTGGAGCATATTAACATCACGCGCTCCATCATTATACCATTCTTCTTCCACCACAGCTCGGGTTTCAACATCCCAGTACTTTCTGAGTTTCCTCAATATCCTCTTTTGGTCTTTGGGATCCTATTCTGCTTTCTTAGTGTTTTGAATGATGTCGGTTATGGACTTAGCTTCTTCTTTCCCTTTTCCTTTGCCTTGTTCTAGAGCTATCTTCACTTGGATTTCCTCTATCCTTTCCTTTTGAAACTGTTCCAGTGCCTGTTCCTTCTTAGTAAGAGGTGCAGCCTCAACCTTACCTTTAACAGCAATTTCCTCTTCTTCCCCGGTCTCTCCTGTCTGTTCCTCCACATCGGACTCTTCTTCACTCAACCACCCATTGCTACTTTCTGTCTAGCTCGGTCCCACCATTCCATATGTACACAGCTTGTATCTTCTTCCCCAAAGAAGTAAAGATCTTCTAATTCTGCCACATCCTCCTCTAGGTTTACTAAGTCATGCAGGGCTTGCTCAAGCCACTCATTCTGATTCTGTGCGATTGGGTCTTTCTCGATTGAATTAATGCCGAGAAAATCTGGCAGTATGACCACTGGCTTTGGCTGATTGATGGCCATAATGTATAAGTTGAGATCATACTCCTCCGCAAGTGAGACCTCCTTTTCTATGACACGGGTATCCGATGACCCTGTCTTTAGTGTATTCTTTTCTTCCTCCATTTCTACTGCCATAGGCCTAGGTGGGGTTTGTATTCTACTACCACAGCCCTGGGTGCGGTTTGCGGTGTTAAATCCATCATGCACATGTCTGTGCCTTCTTTAATAACCACCTCTGGTTTTAGTAGGTGGGATGAGGTAATGTATATGCTAGGGTTGAAGATGGATAGTAGTGTATGGATGTGGTTAATGTTTCTGGGTGGGGGAACTTGGTTACGTGTTGGAAGTGGATTGGTTATTACGTTTGGTTTTGCGGGTGGGGTGATAACTTTATTGCCAATTAGATTATGAATCTCATGACGTACATGGTAGCACATGTCTGTGGGATGACCATGTTGCTGATGGAAGATATAGAGATTCTGAATCTCATGACGTACGTGGTAGCACATGTCTGTGGGATGGCCATGTTGTTGATGGAAGATATAGTACTAGGTAAGGTCATGTTTGGGTGGCAATGGATATTGAAGTGGACGAGGATCGAGAGGCTTGAGATGCCCCTTTCGCATCAATAACTTGAGGGCTTGAGTTGGGCTCATATGGAGGGGAGTAAAGACTCTACGGTTTCGGAGTGGACCGGTAGTTTGTGAAGGTTGTGAGGTTGTGGTAGTAGCAAAAGGATCAGCCATTTTGACCATTGTGACAATATTGTTGACATCTGTAGGAGGCAGAATAGTGTTACTGCTAGCAATGGTACTCTGAGAGAACGGCCTTCTTGCAGGTTCACTTGTTCTATGGATGATACCCTTTTTGAATGCACTCTTGACTGGACCCCCAGCGCATGTAAGGAAGCAAACATGGACAACGGCGCCACCATCATTCTCTACAACATGTCTGGCTCGAGGTTTTGGACCACTAATCAGACTTGTTCTCTTTCAGCAGGACTATTTGTCATTCAGGCTACTTTGGCTCTCCACCGGGCGACAAAATCAGTAAATGATTCTTTGGGGTTCTGGGTAGTAGCCTCCAGCTCACTAATGGTTACTTCTATCTAAGTGTTATATGAGTATTGATTAACAAATGCCTCAGATAGCTCCTCCCAATTCCATTTTGTAGAGTCCTCCAATTTAGCACACCAGATGGCCACCACATCAGACAGGGTCCTTCCAAACAACGAAAGCTTCTGCACCGGAGACAAACCTATGGGCCTCAATACATCCGAAAACAATCAGACATGCATGATTGGATCCCTGTTCCCATCAAATCTGTCGATGTGGTACATCTTAAATTTCTCCGGTAGTCTAATCGAAGCCTCAGTGTAGCCATCTTCGATATCTAGAATTGAGTTGAAACCCTAGGATTTCTTCAATACTTTCTCTAATCTGGAAATTTTGACCAAGGCTGGATCAATTTAATTGATATCGAAAGGAAAAATCCCTGGAGGAGGTTGAACCGGAGAACAATAAGCTGAAGCTGGGGGAAATTATCCTAAGGATCTGGGACTGGTAGATTTTCTACTGGCGGGGGTAGATCCGGGTTTGGCTAAGCAGTAGGGACCGGATGCAAGGTTGATGCTGATGCCTCAAATGTACGCCTCATATCGGCAATGACTTCATCTTGTATGGCCATCCTTTGGTTTATAGTATCCGTAGTTCTTTGGACGACAATCATCATAGTAGTGAATTCCTCTGCGTTTGGTGTTGTCTTCTGCGCCATTGCTAATCTTGGTGAACTAGATGCTGGTGAATTGATTGACTGAGAACAGGTAGGTGTTTGTGGAGTGCTTTGTACTGAATTTACTGATTGTTTGTTCCTTCTCCATTGAGTGACTGAAGGAAGTGAGCCTAGCAATGGCTAGCCACCAACAAGGTCTCGAGCTTTGCATAGCCTACTGAAACGAGTCCACACAACTTGGCGAATATCAGGTCTTTCTGAAGCTGTGATGGTAAACTACCTAGCAAAAAGAAAAAAATGAAAACAAAAATCAAAATCGGACAGCACTTCGGCCCCAATCCACAACAGTCGAGGCACATAGCTGAACTGTAATCCCACTTAACTCAGTTTTCAAACCTTATTAATATGAATCATCATGTACAGTCTCACTGTAGAAGCATGCATCAAGTAAAAAGAGCCAAAACACCCCTATAAGAGGGGGTAGGGGTATCCTGTCCTAGTTTTTTTGGCATGATCTGGGCTGCACTATTTCATACAACGAGCTTCCCGACATCCTACACATGGGTGGCACCCTCCCCTAATTTGGAATAGTCACTATAGCTCCACTATATGCAACTAGGCCGAATGGTCAAAAGGGTACCTTGGCAAGATTACCTAATACAACTCTCACACCTAACACCGAGAAGTGAAAGGAGGATCAAACGGTATAGCGGTAGTCCAGATCCAAGGGTTGTGTTCCCAACATGGCAAAGCCCATGACCGGTCAGCCATTTGGCAAGCCTTTCGAGTGAGCCCCCAGCAAACTGTCCAGGAAAAGCAGTTGGCAAACATAGTGATTTTAAGTGCACCAATGCAAATGCAAATGCAAAGAAACATATAAGTGTAAATAAAAAGTCACGTCATGAGGTTCAAGTCAAGTTCTCTAAAATCCCGAACAAAGTCGCCAGAAATTATAGCTCAACTTTCCGCGCTCCTTTTGGAAGGTGAATAGCCCTACAGTTCGGACTCCACTTGTGGCTTTAATCTGATTTCACAAGTGCAATATGAAATAGTAAAAACACGAAAAGAGTCCAAATCCGACAATTCTTTTTGGAAAATCAAAGTTTGAATCAAATGCCAAAAATGGACTCTTTTGCCAGATTACAGAGTCGCCATCTAAATATTTTTGCGAAATTTAGGAAACCCGAGACTCGTGTCAAAGGCCATTGGTTCGTCATCACCAAAGTGTCTCGGCTTGGGAACTTAGGTACGAGAGGAGAAGGTCATGAATTGAGCACCCCACTCACCCGATCAAATATTGGCCTTTACTAATCATGATGTGATTTTTATTTACATTATATGCTCTTGTTTCGATTATTTGCTATTTTTACTATGTGATGCGCGCACAAGGTATAGACTAGTTTACGAGAATTGGAACGTTTGATTTCATGTTTGTTTCGAAATTGGTTTTGAATTTGCCACTTGAAAAAGTGGGCTTAAAACAGACGTTAATCAAACTATCCCAATTCGAGCAACTAACCTTCATCCACAGGCATTCAAATAATCATATCATTTAGGCAATTAGCCTCATGGAATATATGCTTTGACATGGTAACATAAACATTTGATGCAAGGTGCTAAAACATAAAATTGCTCACCTAGTACTCCGAGCCAGAACAGATGAAAGAGTTAGAAAAATATGCATATTCTTAACTTAAATGTAATATGACTAATGCAACACATGCATTATGTATTTTAATGGGCTCGACTATGAGCATGGCTTATGATTTCATTCAAGACATGCAAGAAAGCACGCATTCAAGTAATGATTTTTGAACATTAATATCAGGTTAGCATGATGAGCCCAACCATAGATGCATGCAAGACAAATGGATGCAAAACATGAGAATGCTAATGAAACGTGCTCTATATATACTAGCCATCGTAAGCGAATAAATAAAAGGGAGAAAGACGTGGGGTTGCAAGATATACACATTATTACAACATTTAATCCCTCATGCAAGAGGGTGCAAATCAATGTACGAAAGTCCGAATTAAACTAATTATTACAAAATCGAACCAAATGAATAAAATGGGCTAAGCTAATCAACTAGCTAACTAGGCTATCTATGCTATTACAACGAATAACCAAGATTATTACAACAATTACAAATAGACAATAATGAATAATTACAACACTTAATAATTAATGAGACCAATTACAATAAACAACGTTAAATTAATTAATTATAATAATCATAATATAAGCGAGGATGCACAAGAATTGCATGCATGTACATGGACAATGTTCAAGAACAACCTTGTCTGCCCTAAGCTTGCTCTGTTTCACCTCAGCCACTATCCTCTGTTCTCTGCAAAAATACACTGCTGACCAAACTTTGAGGGTCGGTCAGCCCTCAATAAAGCTTGGTCGGGCATAGAGAAGGCCGGTCGTGCCTTAGCTTTGTGCAAAACTCTGTTCTATTTTCTGAAGTGAAAACAGTGTAGACATAGTTATTGAAGCTCTGTTTGTCCCTTTTTTTCCTTCTCTGTTATGGGAAAGCCTCGAGAGAAGGTTGAAATTGATTTCAAAGCTGTCAATGGGCAAATTGATTGCTTGATGATCTCGGATACAACTTTGGACAAAAATCGATGAAATGCAATGGATGTGACCATCCCTCCCTCTTGTCATGGAGTGAACTCAAAGAGGGTGGTAGAGATGCTTCAAGAATCATCCAAATGCCATGAATTAGCGCATGATCACTCTTGACTCGGTAAATTTGGCATAACTTCCGGCCAAGTCTAAGCAATTTAAGTCATTTTCTTTATGTGCATTGATCCAATTTTAAACCAATTTGTTTAGTCATTTCCATTCATTGGTTCATTTGTCCGTGGTGATGTTCAAGTCCCCTAAACAAGAAGTAACATCAAATGAGAGGTTCTTCTAAAACATGAGAGAGAGACTATACCATTAACAATGAATCTGCGAAAAGATTAAGCCATTGAGTAGAAGTCTCTCTTATATGTTTGGAGCAACCTCAATCGGTTGAAATCATTCTCAAGAATGAAAGAGATAGATGGTTAGATGATTTGTTAGATTGAGACTCTTAACATGAAAAGTAAGTAATGGAAAGTTTGGAACAACATGCAACAAGTTATGTATGCCAATTCGTGAGACAACAAAGGAACTAACCAAAGCTTGAACCAATTGAATAGGCTAGAATAACCCTAAAACAGCCCTTAATAAATGAAAAACAGAGGCTTAAAGCTCACAAAAAAAAAAGGTTTAAAGCCCACAAAAGGAGCCTAAAAGAAGCTAATCAACCAAAGAGGAAACAAGGCTAGTAAACAAGAACAAGGAGGGGTGGCAAACACATCCATTTTTGAAACCTCAAAAACATGATTCTAGCCCATTTTTTACTCTAAAAATCAATGTAGAGAACAAAGGAAAAGAGTGGAAAAGTAAGGGTTTGAGCTATAGGTAAAGATGTAGAAAGAGAAAACTCTCTCTACTCTTTTGATAGCTCTCCAAACCCAAACTTAAACACTTAAAATATGATTAAAACAACACAAAATGATAAGAACTAGATAGCAAACGAAAGACTTGAAAGCAAGAGGGAAGAACAAGCTTATACCTGTCAAAGAAGTTATCTCTTGCTTGTGATCCAAACTAAGTATCATCATACCCTCAAGCTTGAAATAGGCTTCTCAAAGATTAACCATGGCTCTAAGATGGTGAGACAAGGTTGTGTATGGTGTATGGAGATGACACAAGGGAGGTAGGTTAACTCAAAGATTACTTGCCATGGAAGAAAAAGGAAGAAGGAGCTCTCAAGGTGTGTATAAGCTCTCTAGATTTTTTTTTTCCAACCTCCAAAACAGAGGTTGAACCTCGTTTTTATAAAATTTGAGCTCAAAAGATGATAAATGTCTTCAAAAATGGACAGCTGGCGGGCTCCCGCCAAGCACAATGTTTCTCGCCACCAAGGCCCGACCGACCATTCATAGCCACAGTCGGCCTTCACTGAGGCACGGCCGGGCATTCATGCCCTCCCCTGTTTTTTGATTCAAACTCAGCTCAGGGTGGCAAAAGGTCCAAAAATGAGACTCAGAGATTCAAACAAGGTAAATGGTGACGATTTGAGGTTATTTCGAGAGCCTGACTGAATCCGAATCGCTGTGAATTCAAAGCACATAATTCAACTTTCATCATCAAGTGTATCGAACTAAGCGCCAAAGTCTTGCGGGTGGTCAAAATGGGGTGTCTACAACGATACTCTGAAAAGCATCTCACAAGTTTTGGAGATTGGCATACAAACTAAGTCTTCAGGAAGCAATATTCTTCGAATATCTTAGGAAAGGATATTTTGGAACGCATCTCATAGTTCTAGAAATGGTGCACAGTGCTACCTTATTTTGTGAAAAGAGGGGGTGATATTCTTCTAAATATTAAATTTTGAAAAGTTTTGGAAATTAATGTATGGGTCCGTTTCATTCTGGGAAGCAATATTTCAAAAAATATCTTGGGAAGCAATGTTTATAGGGTAACACCTCAAAGTTTTTGTGGAATTCGGCGTATTCGACCGCCTTATTCTGGGAAGATATGTTTTATGAATAAAATTTTGAGAAGTGGTGCTTGTAGGGAAGCACCTCTGGGAAGAAACACACCAGTTTCTGGACTTTTTCTGGATAGCTGTTGAGTATAAGATGGATGAAAGCTATGTACTAGAGGATGATGAGCCAGTGGCAAAGGTGTTTTTGAGTTTCTGAAGTTAAGTTTGCTTTGAACGCTCACTTTTCTGAATGGTCGGACAACGTTCTGAGCTACTTGTAAAAATTCTAGATTTACCTGTATAAACCAGGAAGGTGACCATACGCAATTTGGCTGGCCTAAAAAAATGTGGCCGGTTATATCTTTTTTATCTAGCCATTCAAACTTAATGATGTCGGGGACATATTCGACATTTTGCATTCTGAAAGCTTATAAAAAGCTTAAAACCATCCGACTTCGTTTCTCTTATGCTTAAAAATCCTATTAGTGTTCTCAGCTATTTTTTGTCCTTGCTTCATGGATGAACATGGTTTCTTCCCTTTCCCTCCTAATTCTCTTATAGGATTTGATGAGCCAGATACTACTAAAGAAGAGTATACTACATCTGATGATAAATCTTGTGGTGCTCTGTTCCTTACTCTTTTCCATCCTGTGCCATTAGAGACTACTTTTGCCACCATTTGAGGTAGGGGTCACAGTGGAGTTCGTGGACATGGTCGAGGGCATGGATGAGAATGCGTTCAAAGTAATGGGCACTGGTCTAGTCGTGGACATTGTTATGGGCCAGGACAAGGACCTAGTGAAAGTCGTGGTGAAGGACGTGAGCAAGGATGTGGTCCCATGGATCCAAACTTCGCAAATGTTCCTGATGAGGTTCTTCTTTACCATTGAAAGATGTAATTGATTTTTGAGATACTCACAGCTTTTGTTTTTTGGCTGATGACTTGTTCTTGCAATAAAGAGCGATCCTTCTGCTTCGTCCTCCTAAAGTGATCATCGTTGGCAGCAATGATGATGACAGTGAGGGTCCCGAGTTTGTAAATAGTGTTACTAGCGGTGCTGATGATGGCACTGATGATGGTGGTAATGATGGACCTAGTGATGGGCCTGGTTTTACTAAAACCATTCGCTAGCTGCAGCTATGACTTAGTCTGATGCTTTAAAAAGGTTCCACTCTTACTATAACTTGCTTTCCCTTTCTTTAGTAGAGCGAATTAACAAAGAAAATCTTGTAAAGCTACCAAGATGTTTTGAAAAGCTTTTGTAAAGAAAACCCCTGATCAAAGTATGACCACCTGTTATATAAACAAAGGAAAAGTTTATTTTGCACATGATAGCATGGATGGCACAACATTTGAACATGAAAACATTTTTATTTGAAATAAGAACTGATCGTAGAACCTTCATAAATAGGAAAGTATAGGAAAAACTTAAATTCAAGTAATCCAACACATCTTATGAAGGGGTGACTACAAGGCCCAATCACATATTAAACTACTAAATTCAGGATTTCAGAGTGTTTGGTAAGAGAGAAAATGAAAGAAAATAGAAGAGAAAGTGATGAGAAATTTGGTGAACTTACTTGAATTAAGGAAGACAAGCTTCTTGATTAGTAATCTTTTCTTCCAGGTCTTCAATGGTATATGTATAGGTGTATGTATATGTAGATATAAAAAATTAGAAGAATTGCAAGCTTAGAGAATTTTGGGTGCCTCTATCCTTAATGAAAATTCATCTTTCCTTTCTCTTCATGGATGCGTGTTTATATAGGCCAAGAGGTTGCTTGGTCCATAATTCGCACAAAAATTGTGAAGGTAGGGACCATTTACTCAAAATTACTCTGTTTCTCGACAAAATGGTCGGGCTAACTAAGAGATATCTGACCATCTATTTTGTGGACGACTAGCTAGAATATGGTTGACCAAGCATAAAAGTTGTATAGTTGGCCTTCTTTTTGTACGGTTGAGGTTTTGTAGAGAAAATAAGGTTTTTCGAGAGGATTCTTGTCATTTCCACTCATTCCGACTATGTCCTTGCTTAGTTACCGAAAGTGACCAAATTTTGATTTGAACGATGAGTTTGAACATCATGAACATGATTAGATTTATGTATGGCTAAAGAAAACATTTTGAAAAAGGTTTTAATAGTCTGAAAACGTTTGGCCAAAATAGGTGAAAAGGTTGGGATGAACTAATGGTGAATGTTATCTGTTGAAAGGATCGAAAGATTTGCATGTACTGCTCTTTCATCATCAGGTGCTTGGAGAGAAGGAACCAAAGTCTTAGGGCCCCAAAATGGGATGTCTATAGTGGTCTTTAGGTTGATTAGTTATGAAAAACCACATTGCATTTCTCAAGCAAATCAGCCACTTCCTGTTTGGAGTATAAGCCATTGTCTGATATTTATATCATTCGGTACCTTTTATTTGCAGATCATGTTATTCCTAATGAACTTGGCCACGTGCAATGCTTTTAGCATTGAATACGATTGTGCCTTGATCTACTTGGTGAAATACTCGATTGTCATCAAGATGAACTCATGCCCATTTGAACCCTTCGATGTAACTGCTCCCATGACGTCTATACCCTAGGTTGAGAAATGCCATGGCGAGGTCATATTGTAGTGCATTGACGACATGATGTTCATAAGGTTAGCATGGATTTGACATTTGTGGCACTTCCAAACAAAATTAATACAATCACTCACCATGGTCAACCAATCGTATCCTTGCCTGAGGATTCTTTTTGCTAGCAGTATATCGTTCATATGTACTCTACACTCTCTGTTGTGAATTGCTTTCATGATTCACTCAGCCTCTTCTCCCTCCATACGCAGTTTGGGCGTTCCCAAATTTCCTCTTTCGTACAACTTCTTCCCATGGATGATCGTATTCCCATTTTGTCTTTGGCATTTATCCCTTACAGGTATATGTAACTGTCCAAGAAGTTCCAAATATCATGATACCAAGGCTTTCCATCTCGAACCTTTTCTATTGCAGCTATCATCTCATATGCAGCCACATACCTCTGTTTGATAATGGTTGGACACATCTTAACTCCTATCGGTATATGAACTATTGTAGCCAATGTTGCCAGTGCTTCAACAAATTGGTTGTTCTCTCCCAACACGTGGGTGCAAGTCAACTTTTCAAACATCTGGATCAGGATATCCAAAGTTTGGTGATAGAACTTCATCATTTCTTCTTTTACTTTTCAGTCTCCTTTGGCTTGAGAGATGACCAAATTTAAATCTCTGATTACATGTAACCTTGTCGCTCCTAGTTTGAGGGCCGCTTCCAATCCAACAATGCATGCCTCGTACTGAGCTTTATTATTGGATACTTTAAATCAGAGTTTGAATGCTAGAGGTACATAGGAATTATTGGGAACAATAAGTAGTACTGCTATGTCACAACCAAAATGATTGGTTGCTCCATCAAGGTACGACCTCTAGGTGTCTTCTTCTAATTTCAAGATCTATTCATTTGGGAACAAGAAGTCCACATCTTCTTCTCATTCTATTGGATGGTCTGCCAAGAATTTTGCTACTACTCTTCCTTTGACAAACTTGCGAGTGACATACTTAAGATCAAATTTAGAAATGAGATGCTATTGGGGAGCTAGCCTACCAGTAAGTTCTGGTTTTTTTAAAAGAGATATTTGATGGGATCTAGTCTCAAAATTAGAATTATTGAGTGAACTAACCGGTAGAGCCTCAATTTCCTAGTGGAGCGTACCAAAGCTAGACAAGCCTTTTTGAAGGGAGTGTAACGGGTCTCGTACTCCAATATCTTCTTGCTTAAATAATAGATAGCTTTCTCCACCTTTGCTTCCAACTCTTGTGCTAGCATACATCCCATGGTTGTCTCAGTTACTTTCCCTGGTTGTGATGGTGATAAAACTAGTGGATTTTGAAGGTATTGCTTGATCTGCTTAAAAGTGAATTGACACTAATCATCCTAATGGAACTTCTTTCATTTCTTCAAGAAACTGAATAGTGGTTCACAAGTTATGTTCAAATTGGAGATAAACCAACTTATGAACTGTATTTTTTCCTAGAAAGTCATGCACCTCGTTTTTAGTCATTAGTGGTGGCATTTCCAAGTTGGCCTTAATCTTTGACGGATCCACCCAAATTCCTCAAAATGTGATCGAAAACCCTAATATTTTGCTTTAAGTTACCCTAAAGGTACACTTATGTGGATTCACTCAACTTGTACTTCCTAATCTTTCTGAAAAACTTATTTAATGCAGCGTGGTGTCCTTTCCATTCTTTGGATTTGATATGATAACCCCGACCTCCGTAATATTATATTCAATTATTTCAATAAGCTTAATTGCATGATTGTGTGTTTAATTGTGTGATTGTATGCTTAATTTTGTGATTATCTGCTGATACATGGCATATCTGTTTGCTTATCGACTTAGAATCAGAAATTCAAGGCCCAAACAACTTCAGAAACCAAAATTGACTAGCCCAATAGACTAATTAGAATATTTAGAATTTTATGGCAAGTTTAATTGAAATTTGATTCAGATCAAAATAATTAGAACAATTGATTGAAATTAATTAGAATTAAGTGAAATTGATTAGTTCTAAACAAGCTTAATTAACTTAAGTTAATTGCACCATATATAAGCCAACTCATGAGAACTCACATAATACACATATATGAGCTGAGATTTGAAAGAAGAGAAGGAGAATCAACTCTAGAGAGAGAGGGAATGGAGAATTTGTGGGAGACTTGAAGATTTGAGCTAGAATTTCACTTGAACTTAATTCTAGGTATGATAATCACACTCAATTCTTGTAGATAATCATGTTTTGAAAGAAGAGAATTCAAGTTAAGACATACGTGGTTCATACCTTACAATTTGAGATCAAATTTGAGAAAATGGTTCATGATTTTGAGTGATTGGTTTCAAATTGAGAGTGTTTTCATGTTACAAAATGTTTTTCCATGTTTTTGTACCCAACTTGAAACCTTTGAGCCTTTGGAGACATGTTTTGAACTTCAAACAAAGTTCTGGAAATTCCAGAATTCGACCAGTTCGCTCGAGCGTAGGAGGTGGAGCTTGAGCGTAAAAGTTGAGCTTCCAGAAGTTTTACAGACAATTGCATGGTGGCTCGAACAGCAAAAGTTACGCTCGAGCAAGCCCTTCTTTGCATTATTCATGGTTCGAGCGAAAGAAAGTTTTCTCAAGCCTAAAAATCAAGCAACTAGTACTTTTACAGAGTTTTGCGGATCGCTCAAGCGACTAAAGTTGCACTCGAGCGAAGACCCTGTTTTCAACTAATTTTGACTAACTCTTTTAAGTGCATACTTGCATCCTCATATCATTTCAAGTATTCTTAGGCACCAATTTAACTCATATAATCATGGAACGAGTTAGAAAAACATAAAGATAGTTGAATTAAAGTGAAATGGTTATTGAACGGTGCTTTAATTGTATATTTGTTATGTGTTTTGTATAGGTGGATGTCCGAGGCTTAGCATCGATAGAACCCACTATGAGTAATAACTTTATAATGATATGTTCATGTGAAATTTATTTCATAATTGTTATTATTCTTGAAACATTATGAAGATTGATGGAAATGGTTTATTGAAATGCTACTTTCCTTAATGAATGAAGTTCTATTTGAAATTGAAATCATGGCATCCTTTGGTGCTGCCCTTGCCTGGGGGAAATTAATACCATGGCCCATTGTTTAATAGGCCATTCTTGGGGGGAAATTAATACCATGGCCCATTGTTTAATAGGTGATGGGGAAACAATACTGTGGCCCATTAGATACACCGGCCTGCGATGATTTGATCCTTCTAGTGGTAGCTCTTTGTCAAAAAAGGTCATTACCAGGATTGTCTCGCATGCTATGATCTTGGATATGAGCTGATCTAGCCTAGTATCTATCGACAATTTAGCCTTACTTAAAGCTAACAACATTGCCTGACAGTGTTCATGCTAAGCCATGAGCAACCCCCAAATTGAGATGTCCACCTGAATTTTCTTCAATTGTTTCAAAACAAAATCGTCCTATCCCTCTTTCTCCTTTCTTTTCTCAATGTCTTTACTTGAGGACTCTCCCTAATCTAGGTATGGGAGCTTAAAATAAAGCTCTCTCCTAATTAAGTGATTTATTTCTGCCATGTAGCACATATCATTGGGAGCATTCTTCATCCCTCATTCATCTATGTAGGCATAATGCAAATCATTATCTTCCCACTATTCTCCTTTCTCCATTGATAGACAATTGTCTAGCTGTGATAACCCTGTTCCGTATTATGCTAATTGGTCCTTATTATGAATGTGATTATGTGTTTGATATGATTTTGTGTGCCAATTATGTGAAAATATGTGGTTTTAAATTTCTATCTGTTTACCGTAGGAATATCTATTTGATTATCTGCTTTGGAATTTAAATTGAAGGCCCTATCGGCCACAGCAATCGAAATTGACTGCGCCATTGTGATTGACGTAATTTTTAGAGCCTACGGTGAAATTTAATTGAAAATTGATTCAGATCAAATTAAATAGATTAAATTGGTGCTTTAGTGCTCAATTTTTAATCTTAATTAACTGTGCTTATGAGAGCCTATATATAGGACCCTTCTACACTCAATTCCTCTCTTTTATTTCATTTTGGCTGATTTTGGCTCTCTAGAAAGTGAGAGAACCGAATTAGAGAGGGAGAGTGTAGGAGATTGAAGGTTTGATCAAGAAGCTTGAGAATTTTGAAGCTACACTCAAGAATTAAGCATAAGTTTGGAAGATTAAAGCTCCTAGGTGAGTAATCAATCCTTAATTCATGAGTTTGAGTTGTGATTTTGTGAATTGAAGCTTAAATGGTGAGTTAGATGATCAATTGAGTTGATTAAGTTGAGATTGAAGTCCATGTGTGCATGTCTGTAGAGAATTCCTATGAAATTACATAATCTAGCATGTAATGTGTGAATTATGAAAGATTGTGGGTTGAATCATACATGCAAGCATGGTTTTAGTTGAGCTTCATGAGAATGAACACCATTTGCACCATATTTTTGACATGCATGTTTGATTATTGGAGATATGGAGCTCATATGAGATTTGAATGCATGAGCCTTGATTATACCAAGAAATGTTGACTTATTTTGAAGAATTGAACCATGATTTTGAGCAATTGACCTCATCTTGCTTGTATACTCATGATATAAAATGTATTTGCATGTTTTGGAATCAAAATTATGAGTTTTGAACCTTTGGAGGTCGAGTTTGGGCTCAAGAACAAGTTCTGGAAAACCCAGAATTCTTGACGTCCGCTCGAGCAGGGGAACCGCAGCTCGAGTGTAAAATACGAGCTCCCAGAATATTTTGCAGACATGATGTCCACTCGAGCGGGGAAGTTCATGCTCGAGCGGGGAGCTATGTAGAATGACCTTCAGCGCGAGTTCACGCTCGAGCGTAAAAACAAGGCAACCAGTACTTTTGCAGACCTAATGGGTCCGCTCGAGCAGGGACCCTTGTTTCAAAAATTTTGTAAAGATGCTCTGTGTTTTGTTTTCCGTTCTCTTTCACTTCTAAGTACTCTTAGGCATGGACCAAAGGCCAGTTTGACATGAATGAAATGATGAATGGACCAAAGACCAGTTTGACATGAATGAAAGGATGAATGGGCCAAAGGCCGTTTGACATGAATGACACGAATGAATTGGGCCCGAGACCGTATGATGTGTTTGGAATCGCAATCACTTGAATCGCAGTCACGCACGAGACTCGTCTTCGCCCTTTTGCTATTTTATTAAATTTTATCATGTTGGCGAGGACTTTGGATTATGATTGTATATAGTTTTGATTGGCTGACCTAGACTTGAATGATCCTGTATGTACAGAGCTTTGTGTTAGTACATATTTTGATGTGAGTTATTAACATGTATATGTATGGTTTGTTATGATGAGCCATATAAGCACAGCTCTATGGACAAAAGTTTGAAATTGCTTCCGTTTGGCCCATTTACTCTGATGAGTTATGTTTTATTGGGTTTGAGGCCGTAGGTAATCTCGTGATTACTGGCCAGTTATGTCCTTAACCCATGGGGGCGGGTTCGGGTCATGACACTAGCTTAGCTTGAATTATTCCAACACTATGATCCCTATTCTTCGGCTGATAAGGTAACATTGGTCAAATTTTTGAGAAAACCTCTCTTCTTCATATGTGTCTATGCTCTGTTGGCTATTTACTTTTTCTCTTCTGATGTTAGCCTACTTCTCTCTCTTTGATGGTGCTTTGGTACTCATTTTCCTTTGATTTTCGCTTCGCCACTACTCTCCTCAAATTCATTAGTTTCATCCACTTTTCTCTTTCCTTTTACATCAACTCTTGCTTATATTGTTTCTGGGTCCTCTTCTTTGCCAGTTTCTTTCATCTTAATTCCCTTTTCTTATGATTTTTCATCTTCCTCTGTTTTAGAATTCTCTTCACTGCTTGTCCAACCACAATTAGTTTTCTGATTGTTCAGATCCCACCATCCTATTTGCACATTCCCAAGGTCCTGCTCCTCAAAAAACTTGAGATTGTCCAAGTCTTCTTCCAAGCCTGCCAAGTCATCCAAATTCTACTTAGATCCATCTTCTCTGATTACATTGATACTGAATGAATCTGACAACACAACCATCGGCCCTGGTTGCCCAATAGTTATGATGAATTCGCTTGGATCATACCCTTCTCCATGTGACTTTCCCTTTTCTATCCCAAGTACCTCAAATTCTTCATTCTTTCGTTCCATCTCTCTTTCCTCGGCGGCCAGATCCCTCCATTCTTCTACTACTGCCTTTTTTTCCTCAGACTGGACTACCAAAACTACCATAGGGTTTGGGTGAAGTTCAGGTGCATCCATCATGCATAAGTTAGTACTTTCTAGAATGAAGACCATAGACTTGGGTAGATGGGATGAGGTGAAGTATATGTTGGGGTTGAAGGTAGGTGGTAGTATTTTGATGAGGTTAAGATTATGAGGGGGTGGTACTCAGTCAAGGATGAGTAATGGGTTGGTGGTGACATTGGGCTTTGGTGCCAGAGCTATGGTTTTGTTATCGATTAGATCATGAATCTCATGACGAAGGAAAAAGCAACGATCACCCTCATGACCATGGTCCTAGTCAAAGGCACGGTATTTGGTAGGGTCATGCTTGGCCAGGAGAGGGTCGAGAAGAGGTCGGTGGTCAAGGAGCTTGAGGTACCCATTTTCTATTAGAACTTTCATGGCACAGGTTAAGCTCATACAAAGAGAGAGGAAAATTCTATTTTGGGTACAGGTGGGGTTGGCTATTTGTGGACTTATATTAGCAAAGGGATCTATTAGTTTAATATTGGCAGTGATGGCATTAACTTCTATGGGTTTGGCAGTTGTGCTACTAGTGGCATTAGAACTGTGAGCAAACGACTTCTTTGTAGGTTCATTTCTTTCCAATATGATTCCTTGATTGATTACATCTTTGATTTAGATCCCAATCTCATGTATGTCTTTGAAATGAAAGAATGGGAGTGCTATCATCTTCTAAAGTAGCTTGCCACGTACATTCCTTACAACAATGGGAAGTTGATCCTTTTCCAAATGTCTATTTGTCATTTCGGCCCTTTTGCCATCCATCAAGCAACTAATGCTACAAAGCTCTCTTTAGGTTCTTGGCAAGTTGTCTCCAATTCTCAAGTGGCAACTTCTATTTGCGTGTTGTATGAATACTAAGTGACAAATGTTTCAACCATTTCTTTTCAATTCCACTTTAATGTATCTTCCAACATGGCGTAAGAAGTAATAGCAACTCCGGACATGGCTCTTCCAAACAAGAAAAGTTTCTGTGGTTAGGTTAGCCCCATGGGCTTAAGAATATTCGAAAAGAGACAGATATGGACAATTGGATCTCCGATTCCATCAAACATATATGTGACATCTTGAATCTATCTGAGAGTCTTACTACAGCCTCAATGTACCCGTCTTCAATGTTTGGGACAAAGTTAATCCCTTACAATTTCTTAAACATCTTCTCAATCTTGGCAAATTTTGACAAGGCCTAATCGAGCTCATTTAGATCAAGAGGAAAGGGCCTTCAATAGGGAGTGTTGGTGCCCTAGGAGGTGCAACATAAATCGGCTCCTCCTGTTGTTTAAACTCTTGAAAGTCCTCGGCTAGTGGGTGTGGATTCAGAATTTCATGAGTGGGTGGAATAGGTCAAGCAATAGATGCCCTATATAGGTGATACAACCACACAATGGTTCCAACTTGAGCGGTGGCAATATGGTTAAGAGCACCACATTCCGCTAAAGAGTGGTTAGCATTTCCACCAAGTCAACGGGGGTTTGTGCCATCATTGATTCTGATGAAATGGGTTAAAGTGGACTAAGAGATAGGCGATGAATGTCCTGAACTGGCTATGATTGCTTAACTCTTCTCTTTATGACCACCGGTTGGACTAACACTAACATTGGATGTCTTTGAACCAAATTATTGATCTCACCGGTGCGAGTCCACATAACTTGGGGGATGTTAGATTTCTTCGAAGCCATCATGAAAAGATTGCCTAGCAAAAAGAAAGAAAAGAAAAGAAAAAGGAAAACCCCAATCAAACAGTACTCGGGCCAAATCTTACCATTCACACAAGATTACCGCAAAAACCCACTATAGTAGAATCACTGTACCCCACTGAAAACACTATACTCAAACCCCACAACTGATATGCCCAAACCATTGTTTTAAAAACCCCTATATTGATCCAATTGTATAGCACATAACAGGTAAAAAGAACAAACACCCCGTATGGAGGGTTATGGTTACCTTGTCCCAGCTTTAGATGGGCCTAAGGTTTCTCTATTCAAACAAAGGCATCACAACATCCTGAAAATAGGAGAGTGTCCTATCCTAGATTGGAAGACACTATAGTCCACTATATGCAATGGGTAAGATTGGTCGAAATGAATACCTCAACAAGATCCACCGATATATCTCTCACACCTTCCATCGAGCAATGAAACGAGAAGCAAGTGGTATATTGGGGATCTAAATCCAAGGGTTGTGTTCCCACCATAACAAAGCCCACAATCACCAAGCAGTACAAAATATCCAATAGCAAACATAGGGATTTAAAACACACCAATGCAAATGCAATGCCATGAATTTATGCATAGGAATGAATCTCATATTTAGAATTCTCGAGTCCAGTTCTCTTAATCTCCCTAGTAGAGTCTCCAGAAGCTGTAGGATCTCCTAGACGGGGGGGTCCGAGTGGGCCTGACAATTAGAACTCCTGGTCTAGTTCCACGAATACAGTGTGAAACCGAATGAGAGCCCAAACAACTCCATAGAAAATCCACTAATCACAAGAAATGCCAAAAATGAACTACACTAGCCTCAGAGTCACCACCTAATCTTTGGAAAAAAATAGAAAACCCATGACTCGTGCCAGAGGCCATTGTAGGTTGTAACAAAAGTGTCACAGCTGGGGAACTTAGGTATAAGGGGGAAAGGTCATGAATTGAGCACCACCGCTCACCCAATCAAAGATCGACCCCTTCTAATTATAGATATGAGATTCATTACCATAATATGCTCATGTTCTAGTTATTAATGCAAAAATTATTATGTGAAGTAAACAAATATAGACTAAATCACTTACTTTGGAATTCTTGTATGTGAGAACCCGAATATAAAAATTAAGTAAATAATTAAATAATAATATTACAATCTCAAATATTTTGGTGGTGAATTCTAAGGTGCAAATTAAATATTATTGGAGGATCTTTTAATTAATTTTAAACCTAAAATAAATTTATGGTGAAAGTCTTTAATTTAGAGACAAGGTTTATTATAAAAATAAAAATAAAAAGAGAGAGAGAGAGGAGGGGGTGACTTGAACTCTAGACCACAAGGTTAATATATAAGGCTCCTACCATTTGAGTTGCATGTAACTTATACATATGTTTTGTATATTTATCTATTTATTTGACCTATGTGTGCCCACCACTAGTATAAAATAAAATAAACACAAACCCTACTCTATTATTTGTTCACCACATAGGGCAACAACAGCAGCCACGGGAGAGGGTTAGAGAGAAGGAAAAAAAGAAGAAGATGTTGCAATCAAAGAACTTTTGGGTGTGTTGTGTTGTGTGTGATCATCAAAGGTTAGCCCTCCTTGGTTTTCTTCTCTTCTTTTTGTTCTTCATCCTTATTCTATAATTATTTTGTTCATTGATGGAGAGGTTGTAGGTTTATGTATTGTGTATATAGATATCCTATTAAGAAACTTGAGGACAAATTTATGTGTAAAGATTGGGTGTAATTTTCAGTCCAAAAATTCTGCACATAATCGCTAACTTTAAAAATCAAGAAACCATATCAAACGGATGAATTTTAATCTGAAATTTTTACAGTAGATCAATTACACATTGAATTGCATATCTGAATTTTTTCATAATTTTTGGGAGTCGAAATCCATATAAATTGAGGTATTCAAATCTGTCCAGGAAACCAATCCGAAATAGTAAATTCGGGAGTGTTGTTCTCTTTGGGTATAAATCCAAAAATTATCAAATTAGTGTCATTAGAACCGGTTACGAGTCTAGTTTCGTACATTTTTGGCCTTGCATTGATTGCTCGTGTATATTAAGAGAACCGTCAATTTCTTTAAAGTGCTGCAGAAAACAACCTGTTTGGATATAATAAATTGTAGATAATTATTTTGATAAGAAAATCAAGTGAAACCAATTGGGTTTGAAACTTAGGATATATTAGATCATATCTGGAGGTTATTGGAATTTTTTGAATAGCGTGGAGTGGGTTTTGTAATTTTCAAAGTTAGCGAATAGGTTGGGAAGGCTTGTTTGAAATTCTGTTTTATCTTAAAGTCACAATTAATTAAGTTTTGACCGGAACCCATGTCTTGGGTGATTTTAAACCTTGAAGAACATGAACTTAGGTAATATTTAAGAGTAACGGTGAGTTGGGTTGAGCCGTGTTAGTGCGCTTTAGTTTGGGGTTACTTAGTTCGTATTCTTTAGTATTTTTAAATTAGCAGTGACGTGTAGTTTTCATATTGGTTCAGGGCACTAGTTGGACTTTCATACTCTATTCGAGGATTACATTATTTCATTCCAGGTGAGTAGTTTCATGCTACGTATTTTTATAAATGTTCCCTTACCCTGAATTGTTGGAAAAATTAAATTGTTGTTTCATGATTAAACTGTTTTGATAAATTATTATATTATCAATTGAATCAAATTATTTCTGAAACATGTGTGAACTTGGCATACTGTAAACTATTTGTTTTGGTCTCATGTTTATAATGATGAACTACCATGTTTTGCGAAACTGATGTGTATTGATTATTGGGACCATGTGTGTATTTAGTCCAGGGAAATTATTCCACTGTGTGTGGTGACTCTGGCCACTAGGGAACAGATCCGGGTTGGGCCGTGATGACTCTAGTGCTCAACGATTGTAAGGAACAGACCTTTAAAAACAACTAGGTGACCTTCAATCGGATCGTCTTTGAGAAAAGGCCCAGGTGCCACCCTGAGGATGACTCTTAGTTCGGTATTGGATCCAACGGGGCTTATAGCCTGAGAAATGTGTGGCAGATTATTTGTTTTTCTTGGTACCCAGAAAATTATTGGTGTTCATGTTATAATCTGTTTTAAGTGAAAAATATCGTTTATCATGTTCTTGCGAGACATGAGTATTTTAAGTGTTGATTTGTGGAACCTTCTTTTTGAAACAGATTGTATTTACTAAACTGTATGTCAATCTAGTTTCTGTGATATATAACTTATTTTGGAATTGAACCCTGTTTTCAAAACTGTATTTACTATCCATGTTGCTACTCACTGAGCTATCAGCTGACTTAGTTTTTATCACTTCCAGGTGTTAGAAGGACTTAGAGTGGACTCATGGCGTAGCGAGGACTCAATTGCATGGACTTCTAGGGCATTCCTTTAGTTTAGAGTGTTATGTCAAGTTTGTGCATATTTATATTTATTCTTATCGAAGTTCATTTAGGATTATTTTTGATATGTGGGTTGTTTATATCCCATAAGTTTGGATGGTTTTTTATTACGGTTGATTTTGCCGTTTATAATTGTGACATGTCTGGATTGAGTTTTGGTTATTTATTATTGGACTATTGTTCAGTTGTTCAATGTGATTGGATTCGTGTTTAGGCTTACGTGTGCCTTGGGCTAAGTCCCTGTGGGCCACGGCCGATCATGCCCGGATTTGGGGTGTGACATTGTATTTCATGCATTTTAAAAAAGAGGTTGAAAAACTGCAACTCAAAGAAAAGATGAGTTTACATGCATGGAAATAATAGCATCCCAACTTAAGAGAAATAAGCTCCATCTGCTGGCATCCAAAGAGATATATAAAGTAAGCAAGTAGCCGCGTGGTAAGAATGCTAGACATAGGAAAAAAAACACACACAATCGGGATGCAAAAATAAAAGAAGCTCACCTAGTACTCCTCAGCACCAAGTCAAGCAAAAAACGTTAGAAAAATATCCATGATCCTAGATGCAAAAAAAAACTAATGCAATACACACAATATATATATATATATTCAACTAAAGACTTGGCTACTAACCATATGATATATGAACCATCTCAAGGCATGGCGTAGTGCACATAATCGCAGAAGAAGTAAAGAAATGAGAGATAAAATGAGCCAAGTCTTACGCATGAAAAATATATGCAAAACATGGATTATGATAAGGAAAACATGATGTCAAGATAGGGAAAATGCTAAATAAAAGGGATAGAGAAGAAAGAGATAAGAGAGACATGCATCAAAGCTATAAAAAAAGATAAACTGAATCAAATTTTAATTAAACTTCTCATTAAACTCTAAAAATTATGTCGATCTCAACAAACCAACCAATTTTGATTTTTGATGCCATTAAAACCTTCAATTTTTAGATCATAACAAAAATCATAACAGATTTATCTACGATCAACAAATAGGAAGTCAAAACCATATTATTCACATAATTAACATATTCAAATTCACACCAAGCACATAAACACATGCATAATTAAGGAATCAAAAACATAATACGTGATGTGGTTGTCACAACTAGACACTAAAATGACATAAAATTGGCTCAACATTTATCTCAATTTGGCCATGACCTAATTATTAGAAAATTGTCTTAGTCGAACCACTTAACTCATTTGTTTATTAAATATTGATGAATAAATATATGTTAGTATTTTTTTTAATAAAATAAGATATATGTACGTGTTTATGCATACTTATTAAAAAAAAAATTCAAACTTTGATAAAATTTGATATTTATATTTAAAATTATTACATGATAGGTCAATTAGTTAAAATTAACTATTCATGTAATAATTTGTTAAGTTTTGTAGGGGCTCAAGACGTCCACTTTCTAAAAAAAAAAAAAAACTTCTGTTTAATAATTTGTTAAGTTATGATGGGTATGAGCCAATATTAGATCAAATATTAAAAGTAGTTTAGAAACTAGATTTGGTTAATTTTTATACTATATATCAATCCAATTTTTAGATAATCGTTTTAGTTTATACCCAATCATCACATTGCCCAGTTATTTATTTTTTAAATGGTAAAAACATTGTAAAATTTTTTATATCCAAAATAAATAAATAAAATATGAATATTTGGCATATTTATTAATATTCTAAAACTTCAATTAAGAAATTATATATTTATTTTAAAGATATGCCTAATATTAAATTATATTACATCCGAAATAATTATTTAAGATCAGATTAAGTTATATCTATTACTTTAATCAATTAGCAAAAACTACATAATAAATTTATTTTTTAGTTCAATAAATCCACAAATTTATTCTAAGGTTTTAGAGCTCTCACAATATTCTTCACAAAAATCTACTTTTACTTATAAAATATATAGATAGATAGATCTTTTGCATCTAAATTTGAAACATAATTTATATTTTTTAAATTTATATTTTCATTGATATTCTTTTTCATTTTATATTTTTAATATGCCTAGCAAACTGCTAACTTGAAAATTTTAAAATATTCAATCAATTTACCGAGTTTGAGGATGGATGAGCTGGCGACAGGTTTAAAAATTTTAAGGGTTGGTTTTGAAAGTGTGTTGGCTTTCTGATTTTTTGGGTATTTTAGCCTGGGTTTAAAAGCTTAGTTTGGGAATGACTTTTTAACTTTTTGACTTTTTTGACCTTTTTTGTAAAAGAAGAATGTAATGATTATAGGTTGGATGTGATGTTTTGTCTTTTGTGGCTAAAATAGCAAAAAAAGCCCCATATTCTTCTTCCCAAACGGTGCCTAAAGTTGCCAGAGTTGGTTCAGTTTATATTTTCTTTCAAAATCGACCCAAACCAACTAGCGCACATCCCTACTATTAATGCATGAGAGACATACAATAGTATTCAAAATTGGTAATCAATTATTATTATTATTATTTTCATAATGGATCCAATCGGCTTGATGCTGATATGGAGGGATACGATTGGATGCGGTCATTGCTATGTCAAGATAAAGTTGTTGAGGTATGACTTGGTCATTGACAGTTTTTATCGTTAAGAATGTAAATTTAGGTAGCATCACCAATATTACTGGACAGATATGACCATATCTCCCAAATTAGAACTCATCCCAAATCTAGCAATTGTTTCTGTAACTTCATGACAGCCAATTCATTGGTTAAATAACCAAAATTCAATTCAGAGAGATTTTTGCAGAGCCTCTTAAATTGCCTCCTTAATTTTATAATCCAACTCTCTCCATTTCCGTATTGCAAACCCACCAAAATTCTTCATCTTCTTCTTCATCATCACCGTCATTGTCACCCATCGAGACGGCCACAACTTGCAGCCTTGGGGCTGTGGCGTCGCATTGAAAAATGCAGCCCTTATTCTGCCTCCTCGCACTCAGTTTCTGTCTTATTCTTCTCTCATTCTCCTCTGCTTTATCAGACGCCCAAGCTTCTCACATTGCTCGTCATCAGCTCTTGAGCCTTCGTGAGAATGACGATTTGTCTGATGAATACCAATATGAGGTTAAACTAAATTTAACTTTCTCCAATCCTAGGCTCAGAAGAGCCTATATCGCGCTTAGAGCCTGGAAGAATGCAGTGTATTCAGACCCATTAAATTACACAAGCAATTGGGATGGTGCTGATGTTTGCAAATATAATGGTGTCTTTTGTGCATCAGCTCTAGACGACCCAAAGCTCGACGTTGTTGCTGGTATTGATCTTAACCACGGCGACATTGCAGGGTATCTCCCGGTTGAATTGGGTTTGTTGATAGATTTAGCTATTTTCCATGTTAATTCAAACCGGTTCTGCGGTATTATCCCAAAGAGTCTTTCCAGGTTGACTCTCATGACCGAGTTTGATGTTAGCAACAACCGGCTTGTTGGCCCATTTCCTACAGTGGTTCTATCTATGCCTCATCTCAAGTACCTTGATCTTAGGTTCAACAACTTTGAAGGAGAGTTGCCTCATGAACTCTTCAACAAGGACCTAGATGCATTGTTCTTGAATGACAACAGATTCACATCATATATCCCTGAAAACCTCGGCAACTCTCCAGTCTCAGTCGTTGTGTTTGCCAATAACAAGTTCAGGGGATGCATCCCAAGCAGCATTGGTAAGATGACAAACACTTTGAATGAAATTAGTTTCCTCAACAATAAGCTTTCGGGTTGTTTACCATCGGAGATGGGATTGCTTGGAGAGGTAACTATGATTGATTTGGAATCAAATTCATTCACTGGTATCTTGCCCAAGACCTTCAATGGACTAAAAAATGTTGAACACTTTGATGTAGCCTACAACAAGCTCACCGGTTTTGTGCCAGAGAGTGTTTGTCGGCTGCCTAGCTTGAAGAATTTCACATTCTCGTATAACTATTTCAACGGTGAGGCTCAAGCTTGTGAGCCTCCATTGAGGAAAGATGTGGTGTTGGATGACACAAGTAACTGCTTGCATGATCGCCCCAAACAGAAGTCGCAAAGGATTTGTAATCCGGTGGTGAGCAAGCCGGTTGATTGCAGTAAGTCTAAGTGTGGGGCAGCACCAGCTGATGAACGTCCGATAGTCTCCACACCTTCGACACAAAAACAACCACAACCAACAACACTAGCTCCACATAAGTCACCATCAACGCCAAAGCCAAAATCTTCTCCTGAGCAAAAGCTTACGCCAAAACAATCTCCTGCCCCGGTTCCAGCTCCTCCAGTATTTTCAACACCACCACCAAACCCTTCTAGACCTCACCGTGAGAGTCCTGTTCACCGGTCAAAGTCCCCTCCTCCCCATGTAAAGTCATCGCCACCACCTGTGAAGTCACCTTTCCCACCAAATCCTTCTAGACCTCACCATGAGAGTCCTATTCAATCCCTGCCACATCATGTCCACTCTCCTGTTCAATATCCACCGCCCACAGTCTCCTCTCCTTCCCACGTAAAGTCATCTCCACAGCCTATGAAATCACATCCCCAACCTCCACTTGTACAATCACCTCCATCACTACCACATGTTCAATCCCCACCACCTCCAGTTCACTCTCCACCTCCTCCAATCCACTCTTCTCCTCCACCTCCAGTATACTCTCCCCCACCACCAGTCCACTCCCCTTCTCCACCTCCAATCCACTCTCCTCCTCCACCAATATACTTTCCACCACCACCAGTCCACTCCCCTCCACCACCAATTCAACCCCCTCCTCCTCCAGTCCAATCACCTCTATTACCAGTTCACTCTCCACATCCACTAGTCCACTCTGCTCCTCCTCCTGTCCAGTCACTACCACCACCAGTTTTCAAACCTCCACCTTCATTTCACACCGAACATCCACCAATCCAATCCCCTGCACCTCCATTTCACTCAACAGCACCACCGGTTTTCTCACCTCCACCTCCGGTTCTCACCAAGCATCCACCAGTCCAATCACCTAAACCTCCACTGCACTCACTACTACCACCGGTTTTCTCACCTCCACCTCCAATGCACTCACCACCGCCACCAGTTTTCTTACCTCCACCTCCAATTCACTCACCGCCCCCACCAATTTTCTCACCGCCACCTCCAATTCACTCACCGCCACCACCGGTTTTCTCACCGCCACCTCCAGCTCACTCACCACCACTACTTGTTTTCTCACCTCCACCTCCAGTTCACTCACCACCACCAATAGTATTCTCTCCTCCGCCACCATCTCCATCTGTTTCACCTCCTCCTCCAATACTAGATGAAGACATTGATCTTCCACCAATTATAGGTGCTGAATACTCATCGCCACCTCCACCAATCTTCCAAGGTTATTAAATGGTGCATCTCTAACAACATCACGCACTCTCTTCATTAGAATTACAATCTTATAGAAATACACCCCTCGCTTTTTTAGTTGATACATAGTTCATGATCATGATTACGATTAATATGTAATCTGCTCTGCGCCCCTTTTAGATATAAGCATTTTGTTCACCATCAAGCTTTAGAGAGCACGAGCAGCAATGTTAAACCTGATGTAATTTGATAGGGAAACTGTTTTTGTATGTGGAGAGGCGTTTAGAACATTTTAGGCATTTTGTCTAGGCTCATCACAGAGTGAAACTCCAACAGATTGGTCATCACTGTAGGCATTTTGCCTCATCTTCTCTTCGCTATATACAATTGGAGAGTTTCGAAACAGACAAATCAATTTCAATAATAGAGTGTTGTTGGAGAGTACCATTAGACAAAGTGGTTAGTCAAAACACATAAATGTACCTTTTTGTTAGGCAAAATGCCTATTAGTATTGAAGTTGCTCACTGTTCCTTTGATTTCTCTAGTTCATTTGTATTTGATGAGCGAATAGAGTAAATTAACACTGCTACGATCTTCAAAAGATTTTTGCTACTCTCTGAGTCCCAAAATGTTAGTACCTTTTCAAAAATTAAGGATTAAAATAATATGAATTCCTATTTTATCATTCTTTTATATTCATTAGCAATACAAAAAGTACAATTATGACAATTGATATTCTCAAAAAAATGTACTATCAAAGAATAATTTTGAAAAACTAATATTTTTAAAATATAATAATTGTACTATTAAAAAAAATTAGATCCCTCAAAAGGAACTACTATTATTTTGGGATGGAAGTACCTGTCTTTGCTACAAGTCCCCAATTCCATGCAAAATTTGAACTATACATTTGACGTGTTGTTGATAATGCAATCTTACAGAAATAATACTCTCGGCATGTTTGATTGGAAGGATTAGAGTATGGGATTGAGATTATTAATCCGCGGGCCCAATTATCCTATGTTTGTTTTGACATTTTGTTTTAGAATTATCAATCCAATGGATAATTAATCCAACAAATTTGTAGGATTATTAGTAATGGGGTAGAGGTGGGATTGTGAATACCACATTAATTTGATTGGATTATTAATACCTCACTATTAGTCTTGTGGAATCAAACATGACCTCTGTGTACTCAGGGAAAAAAAATCTAAAAACTGAAGATGGGATTGCATCTCTGGAATAATGTGGGTTAGAGTTTACAGTTTGTCCAGTACATATTAACCAGGCAAACGACCACCAGTGCATTTTCAGCTAAACATTATCCGGAGTGTCCAAAACGGGACCCGTGGTGGGCCCCCACGGGCCCAACACCCCGGACTGGACAGAAGCCATACCCTATTTTTTTATTGATACCGGAGTGTCCAAATCAAAGCCCGTCTAATCCCAAAGGATGCGCAGACCCTTGGCAAGGAGTTTCTCGCCAGTGCATCACGGTTAATTCAACAATTATCCCTCAGTCCAATAGTCTTAAATAATTGTTAGCACCTAAGAGCTTTCGAACTTTGAATCTTGAAAGGAACACACCCCCAAGACTCAAGGTCTTACCACTAGACCAACCCATTGAGGTTGCCAAGTGTAATTTTTAATTTTCTAAAAGCAAAATTTAACAATAGGGTTAATTACAATTAATAACCCATTACTTCCAATAAAATTCTCACTTTAGTCTCATTATTTTCAATCGTGGCAATCAATCTCTTATACATTAAATCAATATCACTATTCTGTCCATTTATCGTTAAAGTGAAGGGACAAAAGTACGATTTTGGTAAAAGCATAAGAACTAAAATGAAATTTTGATAATAATGGAATGATACGAATGAGATGGAAAAATATCATGTATGACTCACATAATAACTTTTTAACGTCAAATAAATTGAAGCCTGATATTGTAATTTAACTTGAAGTATAAACAGTTAATTGTCACAAATTTTGGTAGAAGCGCGTGGGTGCAAACTGTAATTAACACTTGACGAAATTATTTGCTGCAAAGTACTATTAATTTAATGTTAAATATATAAAAATTAAAATTAGCTAAAGCCATAGAAAGTGAAATTAAAATGTAAAAATGCAAATGACAAATATGTGTGAAAAGTGTATATAAGCATATAAAAGTATATAAAAATAAGTGAAATATTTATTAAAATTTTTACTCTTTTAACATTACTTGATTTTTAATGAAAGTCCAGTGTGTAGTAATTAATAAGACTCATTGTGACGGTCCCAAAATAATAAAACCCGATTCATTTGAATTAACCTATAATCTTAGTTCAATTCCGAACATCAATATAATTAACATGCAGAAGTAACAATTATCCTTGACAATTCATTGATCAATGCCATTCTCAATTTCTATATTTCATTCATGATTTTCAAATTGAGGTTTTCAAAAGGAACCACATGCATTAATACATTCATAGTCCCTAAGGCTTGAATTTGTAGCATGTGATATCAATACATAAAGTTAAATAAATACAAACTTATGCCACAGAGGATACAATTTCCAAGGTCTTACCCAGTTACATCAAAAGTGGGTCTTAAGCCCAACACAAGTTAGCCATTGCCTATACATAGTCAACAAAATGAGCTTCATGCTCTGAAAATCTCCCAAGTCATCATATTGGCAGAGGCACGCCGTCAATACTTGAAATTGGCCACAATGGGATGAGCATTGATGCCCAACAGAAATAATCTTAATTAAATGTATGAAGTTTAACAATATCACGAGGTGAATGCAATGAGATGTCATGCCCAAAATATAAGTTTTTATTTACAACCTCTTAACTTGCATTTGTTCAAAACCATATGTCAATCATTCTTTCATTAAGTAAAATAAGGGGCAGTAAATACAACTCTAGCAATCCCTATGTATGTGTCTACAAGTACTCTCATAGAACACTACCAAAACCACTTTATCGACTTTTAACCGGAAGAAAATTAGTACCTGCTTCGTGCGTGGTTTAGGACTTTCACAATGGACTTAAAGCCAACTTACTTCTCATCAACCACACTACTTAACCAGATTCATTAAGGTATTTACCCCATTTTATCAAATACAATTCAATTGTTCTCAACAATTTTCAAAAGTTCACAATATACCAAAAATCTCGACAGATTCTCAAAATGCGATAGAAGTTGAAGTTATGGAATCATGCGATGCTTAATGATATGAATGTCTTTGTAAATGTTTCAATTTACCTAGTTTACATGCAATTTATGCAAAACTCCACCAGTTATCAAAATAATTATCTTTATCTCAATATTCCACTATAGGCAATATATAGAGAGGATAATTCAACATTTCTCAATAATTTCCAAAATGGACAACATTATCTCAAAATTTCTCATATTCTCATCATATCATGAACATAACCAATACTCAATAATTTCCAAGAATTTCAAGAGTTTTTCCAACACACAATCAATCTTTTCCTATCACACATTTCTAGGGTTTATGGAAAAATTTGGGACTTCTTTTTTTAAAAGCAATTTTCTCGTATTCAAGTATATCACACTATAACAATAGACAAACCAATTGAGAAACCTTGGAATCATTTGAGAATTTTTCCATTTTATGCATTAAATATCAAATTAAATAAACCTTAACTCTCTAAATATCTCCAACTACCAAATCAACACGTAATAAAGTTAAATGATGTACACAACATTAAGAAAATCCCTACCTCAAGAGTTGGGAGAGAAAAATCAAAGAGCCCCAAAATTCTGGACACCTTGGAAGTTCAATTCAATCAATGAGAATATAGTTGTCATCGAGCTCGTTGTTTTGGCCTTGAATTAGTACCAAATTTTTGATAAATTTAGTAAGATGATGAGATTTGTGCGAAGTAGGTTTGTTTTAGAGAGAAGGAAGAGAGGTTAGATATATATATATATATATATTAGAGAAAAGTGGTGGCGAAAAGGAGAATCAGATTTTTGAGTGAGTGGCTGTAGACACCCCATTTTTGGTCGTCCTTAAGACTTGGACGTCATCGTTTGAACACTCAATGATCATCCATGCTCGTGTTCGTTTTGAGTTCCCGAAGGTCTCGACTGCGCGCCTCGCCTTAAGATCTCTTAACTCCTTTGTTTTGTGCTTGGTTGTGGACCAAAGACTTGTGTTTTTACTTCTAAGGAAAGTGGGGGTGGCTTGTTGGCGATCCCCACACCCCATCGACTATGGCATGATGCCATCGGCCTTGTTTTCTTGCCATCGGCCATAAATGTTGGCCGGTCGGCACTTTTGTTGGTCGGTCGGCACTTATTTTGGTCGATCGGCCATATTTTCTGGCTGAGGCCTTTTCTTTGCCTTTTTCAGGCATTGTGCATGCCAGCTGTGCCAGGATTTGAACCAAAACTTAGCTTCTCTAAGAAGCTTTGAATTTGATTTTCTATAAGAGGGGAGCCTCCCCTCCCCTTCCAGAGGTTCAGCAAATTGATATAGAAGATATATATATCTCTCTCTCTATATCTCCCTCTGTCTATATATTTGTGTGTGTTTGTGACCTAAAGTGTGTTTTTGTTCATACTTTTGCACTGGAGCACCTAGTAGAATACCTTCCTTTGGTTACTGAGGCACTAGGAAGTTGGTTTCAGAGTTCTTGGGCTGGTTTTGATCCAAGGGAGTGGCAGAGTTGTGTTCTTTAAGGGTGAGCAACTAACCTTTTGTTTTCCCATTTTAGCTTAAGCTTTTAGACCTATTTTCATATTGTTTCAAACTTAACTATAAACTGAAAAAAGTTCTATTTTTATATGCTTAAGATGATTGTGTTAAGGTCTCTTTTGGGTTGGGGGTTATCTACCCCCTCTTAGGCCTTGTTTGGCATTATTTTGGGTCATCCTTTTTGACCTTTGATCTTTCTTTGGCTTGACCTTTCTACCACTGAAATCCAGAGGATTTTCAGTGGTGGAAAGGTAGTTTTAGAGTCTTGTATAGGAGAGGGACACCCCTCTCTCCTTATGTCTCATATGTTTGTGTTATTGGCTCGTAATGGTAGCATGTTTGCTTAGCATGTTTTGGCTTCAATTTAGCAAGTATTTGGTGTCATTTGGTCATGATATACCTCTGTTCTAGGTTGGTTTAATGCCTTCTTGCATGCACCATATACTTGCCTTGTAATCCCCTCTATTGCCTTAACATGCACCTTGCGTTTAGACCATCATGCTTGCACACTTTGGCTCAACTCAAAGGAACTTTTAGTCATATTTCAGCATGCTAAAGCTCTGTTTCATGTTGTTTTGATCATACATACATTGCTTTGTATAGCTACCATACATCCTAACTTGTTAGCTTCGAGTGTCCAAGCCATTAGCATGCACTACTTGGACCTTTTTTTTCATGATTTGGCATCATCTAATATGTTATTTCAGTCCATGTTTCATGCTCATATACTTGCATTTGCCATCCTTTCAAAGCCTTGAAGAGTTGATGTTTTATGCCTCATGATTGGACCATTGTGCATGCCATCATATTTAGGACTTTGGGATGCCATCTAAGTGGGTTTTTGGGCTTATTTTGATATGTCATAACTCTGTTTTCCATTATTTGAATCATGCCATGTTTGGTATTGTTAGCTGTAGTGTAACACCCCATTGTAGCCTTATTTGCCTCATGCCTTTTGGAGTTGTATTCTAGCTCGTGTTGGCTAGGTTTAAGCTTGGTTTTGGTCTCATCTTGACCTGCCTTGGGACTGTTTTGGGTCCCCTTGGCCCTTTGGGGCTTGCCTTGCATGGTCATGGTTTGAGTCACTTGGCTAGCTTCAAGCTTTGAGTCTTCTTGCATGCTTTGTTTGTGTTATATGTGTGATTTGACATCATTCCTAACATCATTTCAGAGCTTATGGTGCTGTCATATATCCATGTTTGCTACTCTTTAAGTGTGCTTAAAAGTTGTCCTCTTTATGCCTTAATGCTTGGGCCAATTGGTATGCATGATTGTCTTGCCTTTTCATGCTCTTCTTACCATCATTTTAGCACTTATGGCCACTGATTTTGGGCATGGCTGAGGTCTGTCCATCATCGATATAAGTCCATTGGGTATGTGGTTTGCATGTTGTTGCGTGCTTATTGCATTGTATGTTTGCATGCTTAGATTGCATTGCATTGTGCATGCTTAGCTTATTACATGTTTGCATGTTTAGGGCGCATGTCTATTGCATATTAGCTGCTTTGCATGACATTAATGCGTACTTATTGTTTGCATGTTTGCTTTCTTGGGTTGTTTGCATGTTTGCTTGCATACTCATATTGCATTGAGTTTGTTTGCATGCCATTAGTCTTGTTTCATTGTATAAATGTCCCCATGTTGCATTGTACTTGGCATACTTGCATTTCATTGTGTTTGGTTTGGGGTGTCGAACCAAACACGAGAACCGAGGGCCATTCGTACTTGAAGTGACGAAACCTGCCTCAATCCTCTGTCGCCGACACTCATGATCCAACATGATAGAGTTCTAGGCATTCATATGTTTTTGTTGCATTCATTCCACATTGATTTGCACACTTGGTTCCTTTGGCCATTATGCATTGAAATGTGCGATTGACGGTCTGAGGGTTGACGGTCCGAGGGTCGAGAACCATACTCCCTTGAGTTCATGACATGATAGGAAGGGTGGTTGTGCACACATTGCCTTGAAAATGCATTGCCATGCTCTGTTTGTCCTCTGTTGCAACAAAACAGCATTTTGCAGGAAGATATGGCCGGCCGGCCATCTTCAGTGCCATTCGACTAAACATTGTTGGCCGAGATCCTCACAAATGGTCGATGGCCAATTCCACATGGCCGATGTTCCTATATTTTGGTCGGTGACATCCCACAGTGCTCAGGGAGTGGTTCGGAAGCATCCTTGGGACTTGTGCAGTTTTCAGAGGTGTAAAACAGTGCAAACAGAGGCAACATGTGACATGGCAACGGGTTTCCGAGCGAGACGATCTAGCATGCATCATTCAATCATTCCGAGGCGGAGCTGCGGCGACCTCTTTAGTTTCATAGCTTAATTAATTTGTTTAAATTAGTTAAGGGTTTTGTGATATTTAATTAGCTAGGGTAGTTGATTTATTATTAGGTTTGTATTATTTATTCGGACCCTCCGTCGAGAGGGCGAATTTTGTAATAAGTGTGCGTGAGTGTGTGAATGTCTTCCAACACCAACCCCATGTCTTTCTCCCTTTTACTTACCTGCTTTCAATGGTTAGTTTTAGGTCATGTTTCAATTAGCATCCTTATGCTCGCATGTTTGCATCATTCATCTGTATTGCATGCCCCAGGCTCGGCGCATCATACTAACTGCATAGTATTTCAATTCCAACTTGAATACGTGTATCGAGTTGTTGCATTTCACATGTCATTCTTAGATTGGACGAGCCTGTTCTAGTTGCATTTTTGCATGTGTTGCATTAGCCATCTTAACATGAACTAGGATCATGCATTTGATTACTAATAAGCTATTGTTTTGGCTCGGAGTACTAGGTAAGCATTTACGCTTTAGCATACCGCATGTGTGTAAGTGTTACCATGATAGCATGCTTGCCATGAGGCTATTTGCTTATGTGATATAACTGTTTGAATGCCTGTGGGTGAAGGTTGGACTACCTGAATTGGAACAATTCATTGAATGCGAGTTTTAAGCCCACTCTGCGGGGTGGCAAAAATCTTGTTGTCTAAGCCCACCCGAGGGTGGTAAATCCACGTCTTAGCCTACTTGCGAGTAGCACCATCAAACCATTTTCAAATAAACAAACATGAAATGTTTTGTTCCAATTTAGGCGATCCGGTCTATACTTGTGTGTTGTGCGCATCACATAGTAATTTTAGGCTAATAACTGGAATAAGAACACATATGTTTTCAACACAAAATATCATGCTTAGTACAGGCCGATCTTCGATCGGGCGAGCGGAGGTGCTCATTGCATGACCTTCCCCTCTCGTACCCAAGTTCCCGAGCCGAGACAACTTTGGTGATGACGGACACGTGGCCTTAGGCAACAAGTCAGGGTTTCCTAAATTCCCCCAAAATAAAATATTTAGGTGGCGACTCTATATTTGGCAAAGCAGTCCATGTTTTGTCACACCCCAAAACCGCCCCTAAAAGTTTTGGGCATGACTACATCAGAAACAGACATAAAACCGATATATGTAACGTATGGGGCCTGAACGGAAGCATTTGATAACAAAAATCTATTCCATTGAGCTACCACTATTATGCCAGGATCACAACATCACATTAGGTAAATAATATACAGAAAACTTACACACATATACCTCGACTCAGCCCCACAATTGGGCGTATAACAAAAATATTAATGAAAGACAACCAAAGCATAAGCCAAAAAAACTAACAACACTTTACAAGATGCACGGGCTTCAGCTAAGTGCCTAGACACACCGAGGTTGACAAGAGAGAGACAAGCCTTAAGGGTTAGGACTAGTCTCCCGGTTGATTACCTACAGAAACAGACAAAATACAGAATGAGTGAAACTCAGTGAATAATAGTACATAAATAATGTAATGCTTAACTTGAATAATAAAACATATAACTGCAGAGGCATATGATTAACTACATTCTGTAATTACTTCCAGAACAGCCATGGGTCCAGTTTTCTTAACAGAATGGCTTAAAGCCCACTAATGTACAGAATGGCCATAGGCCTAATAGATACAGAACGGCCATGGGCCCAGAAATAACAGAACGGCCATCGGCCCAAAAATAACAGAACGGCCTAGCTGCCCAGAAATAACAGAACGGCCTAGCGGCCCAGAAATAACAGAACGGCCTATCGGCCCAAAAATAACAGAACGGTCTGGCGGCCTAGAAATAACAGAACGACCTCGCGACCCAGAAATAAATATGTATGGACTCAAGAGGTGGATCGTACTCCCACCAAAGTGTAGCACTTAGTTCCATACAACACTTTGTTCCATACCAGAAATCATTAGGTCATAAAGACCGAACAATGCATATTATGTCTTAACATAGCATAACCGAAACAGATAAACAAAAACAGAATAACCTTAGTTCCTTAAGAATTCCACTATGGAATAGTGCACACAAACTTTTCATGACTTAGTTACCGATTAACACAGTTATCTCGTGTATAGCAGAATAAGAGTCATACTAGTACAGAGAGCATATAATAACGTTAAACCTTTGCATTCATATTGTAGGTTCTGAATGACCTCGGGTCCACATGTAACATAACAGAACTATTTCAGATTCATACGGATGCACATAGCTTATCCAATTATTTTGATCCCTCAGGAATATCCATACTCGATGATTTATAACTGATCGGCCTCAGGCCCATTAGTAGCAAACGGTATGCCTTCACAGTTACACTAAAATCATTATTCCAGAATGAACATAATTATTAATAAGTACAACGTATTTCACAACTTGGCCCTCGGCCTAATAGGTTCACAAATTCACAAATCGGCCCTCGGCCTCATAAATTCACAAGTCGGCCCTCGGCCTCATAAATTCACAAGTCTTCCGATGTTTCCATAGGTTCATAGTTCACAAAACTTTCGATGTTTCCATAATTTCACATTGTTTCCCGAGTAGCACACATATTAACATAGTTTCTTGCGATGAACATAACGTTCATAACAATAATTATTAACGATAATAAAGGTATTTCGTTCCTACTATTACTCACAGTGTTGTTGCGGAGCGATGTTTCCTCCCGTCGTGTGTCCTACATACGTATATAACACACATTAGTTCCCTTTTTCCTTGTTAAACCATTTCTTGAGTCATCACACTTCAATTGAATTTACAACCATCAAAAAGACTTCAAACATAAATTCGAAAAATAGCTGAGGGTTAAGCACGTAAAACGGAGCGAACAAATTTCCCAACCTGGGCCGCACGTGCGGCCATCCCCTCCGCACGTGCGGACATGTACCGCACGTGCGGTCCTCCTCACTGCACGAGCGGTCGTAGGCAGAATGCAAAATCTCATTTTTTTCTCTTGCCCGCACGTGCGGCCATGACCTCCGCACGTGCGGCCGAGCCCCTGTTTTGGCAGTCTGAAACTCACACAAAACCCATCTTTGCAAACACATAAAAAGGTTCAAATTAGATGAATTGAACACAAGAATAAGGCTCTAAATCACACAAAAATCAATCACCGATCTACTTTGGTCCTTACTTACTTTGAATTCATAATCACAACCAACCATAATTCTTTCCAAAGTTCTAATTATTTTGGGTTCACTTATACACAGATATACATAGCTATTTAATTTTATAATCCAACCACCTAAATGGGTGTTTACATGAAATTAACAAGGAAGCAAGGTGTAATTTCTTCATATAACTCAAATTAGGTTCCAAAACAACCATATGGCAAGCATAACTTTCCAATTAGACAATCAATACTTACAAAACTTCAAGCATCAACCCTAGCTCTTCCAAATGAAAGGCATGCTTACTCAAATCCAAGAAAGAGCTTAATTCAAGATGAAGTTTACATACCTTGGTTCAAATCTCTACCAATCCGCTCAATTTCCCCAATTTCCACCCTAGGTGAACCTCTCCTTTCCTTCTCTAACTCTTCTCTTCCTACTCTCCCATGAGATATTTTTGAAGAAGAATTACCAAGTCAAATGTTAAAAAGAACATAGATATATATAAAAAGTGAATAGGACAAAAATCAATCGTTTAATCATCCCAAATTGAAATTTCACAGAAACGCTTATTATTACTTAAAAATTATGCTGATCTCAAATGTAAAGTCAATTTCAGATAATTAACCCTCTAAGGCTTCCAATTTCTAATTCAAACATTATAATTGTGACAGATTGTTCTTTTAGTAGACAGATATGAATCCGTAACAATAAGTCTCGCTTAAGTAAATTTAATTTCACATGAAATTTCACAACAAACATTTAAATGCTCAGAATAAGGGACTGAAAATATACCAGAAACACATGCGAGGGTCAGGTTATTACATGTTTGGCACTTCTTCCTCAAAATCAATTTTCCAAAACGATTTTTCGGATTTGGACTCTTTGGTGATTTATCGGTCTTGCATTGCACTTTGCGAGATCAGATGAAGAACCGTGGCATTTGAGTCCGAACTGTAGCATGCCAAATGAACAAAACGGGATCCCCCTCCCCCCGGGATGTTCGAGTGCGTCTACAAGGGTGCATAAAATTCAAGGCTGGACAAGCTGTGTCGTATGTGCGAAGGTCCCTCGTCACACATGCGAGACCCCCCACTGCACGTGTGGTTTTTGCAGATTGGAATGGTTTAAACCTCAACCTTGCCGTACTTGTGGGCCTCGTCCTAGAATTTCAATGTTTTACCTCCACAAAACCACACTTGGGGGATCCTCCCGCCGCATGTGCGAGAAAGCCTGATAATTCAAAATTTTCTCTAAGGCATTTCTATACTACCGATTTCGTCCTTACACCTGAAACTAAAAAATTCTAACTTGTAGAAACAATAAGAATGCTAAGCAAGGTTCAAACGTGAATATAGACACCCTATTTTGACTAACCCTAAGACTTCGAGTATTTGTGAACCTCTCGACGATGAAATGGTAATTGTTGCATCCTTAGAATGTTTGAAATTGCTTAAAGTTGCTATATTACCTTGTTTTGGCCAAAAATGGACATTTTACAAAAATGATCATTCTACCCCTAGACCTATTTTTAGCTAAAAACTAAGTTTCAAACCGAGAGAGAGAGAGAGAGAGAGAGAGAGAGAGAGGGAGAGAGAAGCCCGATTGTCTCCTGATTAATTACATTTTCCAAAATTAGTGACCGATTTTATCAAAAACATTGATTGGGAGGTTTATTAGACTAAAGTCTTTAAGCTCCTCAATTAAGGTTTAGGCATACCCAATAATTTTCAAAATCCAACTCTGAACTTTCCTCCTAACTCAAAACACATAACAAAGCAAACTTCCAATATGACCTTCCATACTTCTTCCTTTCTCATTCTATTACTAGCAAGCCCTAAGTCACACAAGCACATAACATATAGCACGAATGGATGAACAATTAGTATACATGTTGCATGAATGTGTTCGGTTGTCACACTCATATGTAAAGAGTCATTATCAAATTCAATAGGCAAAACACATGGATTAAATAAATTTGGAAATATTGGGTAAAATGAGTATTTTCATTTCATACATTATAGTTTGGAAAATTATACAAAAATCTTTTGCAAAAACGTGGGGAATCCCCAAAAATCATTTCATTTTTTTTTTAAAAAGAAAAGAAAAACACATAAATAAAAGCAAAAACCCTAATCTAAGTAGATGTCCTCAGTCACCCCCCTGGGCACTTCGAATCTCCTTGATCAAAACTCGAAGGATCATCATCATCACTATTGGGCTCAAAATCGTCATCGAATCGCCCTCTCCAGTATGCCCGAGCGGGCTTGCACCCTACGAAGAATCAAAACAAACCCAGAATCAGTTAGAAATCCAAAATAAATGGGATCACCAGAAGGGATGGAAGAAAGATACCTGACTCAAAACCCAAGCACCTGACTCATAATCTCGAATCGACACTGTCATGCCAGCCATCATCCTATAGTAGTCCTCAACATGTCCATGAGGAACCTATGCTAGAAAAGGAAATCTGAATCAGAACAGTCACAAACCGGATATAGCGATAGGAGTTCTGAAGTTAGAAAGATACGTCCTCAAGTTCAGCGGGCATATGGAATGGACCTATGGTAGGCCCTAGAATGTCTACTGTATTGTACCACCAGCTACCATCATCGAAATGGCGGTAGACATCATTGGTAAGCCCTCCACAGTTGCAGCAGCTCTAGCACCTCTAGTTTTCTCTGCACCTGTAATTAGGGCCTGAACTAGGACTTAACTCGTACCTCTTGGCAGAAAACGGCGTGGAACACCAAGAGGGGCCACTCCGACTAGTAGGTCCATCAGATGATCTTCGACATACCCCATGTAATCGCCCTAGACAGTAGATCCGCAGTATTAATGCTCTACATCGCCTCGACTACCTCATCCGCAGTGTAACTGTCAGCACCGTAAACTCTTTCAGGAACCTGGGCTGGATTACGGGGCTCCTGCATCTCCAAATACTGACAATAAACCCGCTTAGCCAAATACTAGACCCTGCAATACAAGCACTCTAACAGGATCTGCTATCACTAATCGTTCATACAACTGGATACCAGTCGATGTCAGCCACGTCGACACCAACCTAAGGTCTCCACACGATCTGAAAGAGAAATTAGCTCGATCAGAATAAGGAATAGGATTGTAACACCCAAAAACACACCACATGTTATCATTTATTATTATCTACATCTGCATATCTTAGGCCAAAATAGTTATTCCATTGACTACCTCATTCCACAAAATACCCAATTTAATTAACTTACAATGTTCTGGAGACCAAAATATGAAGAAATGAGATGGAAGCCTTGAGAGATAGAAATAATTAATAAGGAACTTAAAAGAGAAAAACATGTCTTAATAAAAGAAACTTATGAATAGAAATGTTTGGAAATTATAAGGAGTTAGAGAACTTGCTTGAATTGGATTATTGAATGCCAAGATAACTTGCAAAACCTTAAGTAAGGAGCTTAATGAACTTAGTCTAGTGAGTAGAGCCTAATGAATATCTAATCAAAAATTAAGTAGGATTAGCAAAAGTTAAACAAGATTGACTTAAGCAAGGCTAATTAGAACTAAGCCTAATTAACTAGCCTAATGAGATAATTACTGAATTTAAACTAATCAAGTGCTACATATACCAGAAAGTAAGAGAAAGATGGAGGAATTTGGAGAAGCTAGGAGTTCTTGGGAGCTTGGAGAAGAACAAGAGAAAAAGGAAGGGAAAAATAGAGAAAATCAAGGAAAAATTCAAAGATTCAACCTAAATCAAGAGAAAATCATAACACAGTAAGAAATCCAACCTCTTTCAAAGTTTGATATCAAAACCTAGCCAGAAACCAGTTTGATCCATGTTTTGGAAAGATTTAAATAAAAGAAAATAAGAAAAGTTGGAACCTAAACAAAGGGTTTGAAGAAATCATTGAAAAATCATGTTTTGGATTGGTTTTATGTTAGATTTGAATCATACAAGAGTTATACTATGAACCTACACAAATTTTATACACTTAGGATCTTTATAATCTTAGTTTTGAGGATTGAAAATGATGAAGTAAGGAAAGATTTGGAAAAGATGTGAAGTTGAACCAAATCCTACCTTTTGTTTGTTTTATTCTTAAAACCATGTATACAAATGAGTTCTTATTGATTCTACATCATATATATGCATATTAGGATGTTAAGAACCAAGTTTCATACCATAAAAGTGTGAAAATGGATTGGAAACTGCAAAAACCACAAAGAACAAGCAGCTGCAAACTTGCCCAGAGTTCTCGCACATGCAATTTTCCCTTTGCACGTGCAGCAACCCAACTCAATACAAAAATTCAAGACTGAAAAAAAATCATGCGTGGTCCTCATGTGCCCTAACCAATCCGCACGTGCAAATTTGGTCCCGTGCGTGCGGAACTTCCCTGCTTTAGCCCAACTTCAAATAGGCATATCTCCCTCATCCAAACTTGGTTTCAAGCGATTCTTGAGCCTAAATTCAAGCCCTGGTAGTCTAGTTTCCAATGGTGGCAGTCTCACCTAAGTACAAAAACATATATTCTTAAATTAGTGAAGGCTGCTTATTTTCTTGCTAATCGTTTCATGTTATTTCCTCTCATAAGTTGCATTCCTTTCATTTCTTTCTATTTCCTTAAGCCTCAAGCATTTAAACATGATATTTTCAATATAAAACATATGAAATTGTTGTAGGATATCTAAGGATTTTCAATATGCATATTTGGTATATGATTAACACTTGAATTTGAGTTTAGAATGATTAGGAAACATTAATTTAAGTCATGAACATTTAGGGCCATTCAAAGTACGTCTTTTGCACACACTTTGTCCTTGATTCATACTTACAAAAGACTTGAATTTAGACTAGATTAGCATTAAACACTTGAGAAAAATTTAGGTAAACATCTAACCAAGTTTAGGCGATTTGTCATGTTTGCCCAAATAAGCTAAGTAGTTCAACGTTGCAACCAACACTTGAATTTAAGGGATTAAACAATGTGAGTAAGAGCCAAGAAGGCATTAAGTCACGAAGAATGCTCTCACTAATATAAAGGTATACAAGTAAGCCATAACCAAACCTTGAACAATTTAGAAAAGAAGTTAGGAAACATTAAACATGATTAGAACACTTGAATTAAGATTAAGACTTGCAAGTTGAATTGACTTTCAATGCTTTTTCTTACTTTATGTAGGTTAAGCTTTGAAGACGTTACACCCTCGTTCACGGAGCCATTTGTTAGTAGTAGTGTAATAAAGTTGTCACACCCCAAACCCGGGCATAACCGGCCGTGGCCCACAAGGACTTAGCCCAAGGCACACGTAAGCTTATACATGAACCCAAAATCACAAAGAATAAATGTGATGATAGCCCAGAAATAAATAAATCAAAACCCAATCCAGTGACATGCCACAAGTGCAAAACAGCTATAACGAACTTTCTAAAATATATATATATATATATATACACTAAATGAGACACAAACTGCCCACAAAATAAAATAATTCTAAATAAAAACCCAACTACAATGTATGCACAAAACCCGACATAACAACCTAAAACAAAATAAATGAATGTCCTAGAGGTTCATGCAATTGCGTCCCCGCTACGCCATAAGTCCACTCTAAATCCTTCTAACACCTAGAAGTGATAAACAACTAAGTCAGCTAATAGCTCAGTGAGTAGCAACATGGATAGTAAATACAATTTTGAAAGCAGGGTTCAATTCCAAAATAAGATATGTATCACAGAAACTAGATTGGCATACACTTTTGATAAAGATAATCTGTTTCAAAAAGAAGGTTCCACAGTTCAACAATTAAAGTATTCATGTCTCTCAAGAACATGATAAATGACATTTTTCACTTAAAGCAGATTACAACATGAACACCAATAATTTTCTGGGTACCAAGAATAACAAGTAACATGCCACACAATTCTCAAGGCAATAAGCCCGTTGGATCCAATATCAAACCAAGAGTCATCCTCGAGGTGGCAACCCGGGCCTTTTCTCTAAGACGATCCGATTAAAGGTCACCTAGCCTAGCCTAGGTCTTTTCCTTATAATCGTTGAGCACTAGGGTCATCACGGCCCAACTTGGATCTGTTCCCTAGTGGCTAGAGTCACCACACAAAGTGGAATAATTTCCCTGGACTAAAATACACAAATGGTCCCGATAATCAATACAATTCAATTTCGCAAAACATGGTAGTTCATTGTTATAAACATGAGACCATAACAAATAGTCTAAAATATGCAAAGTTTACACATGTTTCAGAAATAATTTAATTCCATTGATAATATAATAATTTATCAAAACAATTTAGTCCTGAAACAACAATTTAATTTTCCAACAGTTCAGGGTAGGGGAACATGTATAAAAATATGTAGCATGCAACTACTCACCTAAAAATAGAATAATACAATCCTCGAATAAAGTATGAAAGTCCAACTAGTGCCCTGAACAAAGTATTAAAACTACACGTCACTACTAATTCAAACATATTAAAGGAATAATAAACTAAGTAACCCCAAACTAAAACGCACTAACACAGCACAACTCAACTCACCGTTACTCTTAAATATTACCTAAGCACATGTTCTTCAAGGTCTAAAATCACCCAAGCCATGGTTTCAAATCGAAACTTAATTAAAAGTAACTTTAAGATAAAACAAAATTTTAAACAAGCTTTCCCAATCTATTCGCTAACTTTGAAAATTACAAAAACCACTCCACACTGTTTGAAAAATTCCAAAACCCTCCAGATACCGACTAATATATCCTAAGTTACAAACCCAAATGGTTTCACCTGATTTACTTATCAAAATAATTATTTACAATTAATTATATCCAAATAGGTTATTTTCTGCAGCACTTTAAAGAAATTATTGGTTCTCTTAGTATACACAATCAATCAATGCAAGGAAAAAAATTTAAGAAACTAGACTTGTAACCAGTTCTAATGACGTGGATTTGATAATTTTCGGATTTATACCCAAAGAGAATTACACTTCCGAAGTTACTATTTTACACCAGTTTTCTGGACAGATTTGAACGCACCAGTTAATATAAATTTTGACTCCCAAAAATTATGAGAAAATTTTGATATGTAATTCAATATGTCATTAATCTATTGTAAAAATTTCAGTTCAAAATTCATCCGTTTGATGTGATTTCTTGATTTTTAAAGTGTGTGATTTTGTACAGAATTTTTGAATTAAAAATTACACCCATTCTTTATACACGAATTTAACTCCTCAGATTTCTTAACAATATATATATACACAAAATACATACACCTACAACCTCTCCATCAATGAATAAAATATTAATAGAATAAGGACAAAAACAAAAAAAAACAAAAGCAAAAGGAAGAAGAAAACTAGAGAACACACCCAAAATTCCTTCATTGTTTGCAACCATTTGTTTCTCTTCTCTCTCTCACGGTGGCTGTTGGGAAATTGTTGGAAGAGCTAGGGTTTTTCTTTTCTTTTGTTTGTTATAAATAACATAAAAGACTCTAAATAATTATCTTTGTTTTATTTTATTTTCTCTCTCCATTAATGTAAATAAAATACAACTATTATTTGATCAAAATATACTCACTAATTGGTCCCCTATTTTTTATATAATAAATCTTGCCTCTAAATTAAAGACTTTCACCAAAAATTTTATTTTAGGTTTAAAATTAATTAAAAGACCATCCAATAAAATTTAATTTGCACTTAAAGATTTACAAGCAAAATATTTGGTATTTGTAAAATTATTATTATTTAATTATTCATTTTATTTTCATATTCGGATTCTCACAAAAGTTATCTTCTTTTAAATTATGATTCGAAATACAAACATATGATATGTTTAGAAAGATTATATTATTGTTTTGTAACGAATGAACGTCATGTATTTTTGTATCATGTATTAATATGACATCTTGGAACTTGCTTGTTATTGGGAATTCTACCAATAACCTCTTGCCAACTTAGTTCTACCACCAGTTGTGGCCTCTTGACTCTTGACTCTTGACTCGAAGTGCCTTGAGAATGTTCATCGCTATGTATATGTTGCAAGATAAGCATGTTTTCTTTTGAAAAGTTATATTGTGTTTAAAATAAGCTTGTGCTTGCTTTTAATAAAGTCTATCAGTGTTCATTCATTTACCACTTTACTATATTACTAGGCACTGGGCAATGGGTCACCCATCTCCCTTATATATATATATGTAGGTAACAAAGAGTCCAACTTAGAGGAGAAGTTCATTAGAAGCCTGTCTTTTGTGGTTGTGCTATTTTGCAGAATTAAGATATATGTATTGTAATATAATTTGTTATTATCTATATTTGCATATCTTAGGCCAAAATAATTATGCCATCGACTACCTCATTCCACAAAATACCAATTTAATTAGCTTATAATGTTCTGGAGACCAAAATGTGAAGAAATGAGCTGGAAGCCTTGAGAGAAAAAAATAATTAATAAGAAACTTAAAAGTGGAAAACATGTCTTAATAAAAGAAACTTATGAATAGAAATGTTTGGAAATTATGAAGAGTTAGAGAACTTGCTTGAATTGGATTATTGAATGCCTACATAACTTGGAAAGCCTTAAGTATGGAGCTTAATGAACTTAGTCTAGTGAGTAGAGCCTAATGAATATCTAATCAAAAATTAAGTAGGATTAGCAAAAGTTAAACAAGATTAGCTTAAGCCTAAGTAAGGTTAATTAGGCTAACCAAGATTAAGACTTAAGCAAGGCTAATTAGAACTAAGCCTAATTAACTAACCTAATGAGATAATTACTGAATTTAAACTAATCAAGTGCTACATATACCAGAAAGTAAGAGAAAGATGGAGGAATTTGGAGAAGCTAGGAGTTCTTGGGAGCTTGGAGAAGAACAAGAGAAAAAGGAAGGGAAAAATAAAGAAAATCAAGGAAAAATTCAAAGATTCAACCTAAATCAAGAGAAAATCATAACACAGTAAGAAATCCAACCTCTTTCAAAGTTTGATATCAAAACCTAGCCAGAAACCAGTTTGATCCATGTTTTGGAAAGATTTAAATAAAAGAAAATAAGAAAAGTTGGAACCTAAACAAAGGGTTTGAAGAAATCATTGAAAAATCATGTTTTGGATTGGTTTTATGTTAGATTTGAATCATACAATAGTTATACTATGAACCTACACAAATTTTATACACTTAGGATCTTTATAATCTTAGTTTTGAGGATTGAAAATGATGAAGTAAGGAAAGATTTGGAAAAGATGTGAAGTTGAATCAAATCCTACCTTTTGTTTGTTTTACTCTTAAAACCATTTATACAAATGAGTTCTTATTGATTCGACATCATATATATATATATATATATATATGCATATTAGGACATTAAGAACCAAGTTTTGGACCTTAGAAGTGTGAAATATGGATTGGAAACTTCAAGAACCACGAAGAACAAGCAGTTCCAAACTTGTCCAGATTTCTTGCTCGCTCAATTTTCTCCCCGCACGTTCTGCCACCCTACTCAAAACACAAATTCAAGACTAAGAGAAAGCCACATGCGGCCCACACGTTCCCTGACCAATCCGCACTTGCATATTTGGTCTTGGACATGCAGAACTCCCCTCTCTCAACCCAACTTCAAATAGGCATATCTCCCTCATCCAGACTCGGTTTTGAGCGACTCTTGATCCTAAATTCAAGCCTCGGAAGTCTAGTTTCCAATGGTTGTAGTGTCACACCCAAATTATAAGTACACAAATAGATATTTCATTATTAGTGAAGGTTTCTCATTTCCTTGCTAACTGTTTCATGCTATTTCATCTCTTAACTTAGTTTCCTTTCTTAACTTAGTTTCCTTTCCTTTCTTTCTATTTCCTTAAACCTCAAGCCTTTAAACATGATATTTTCAATACAAAACATATGAAATTGTTGTAAGATACCTAAGGATTTTCAATATGCATATTTGGTATGTGATTAACACTTGAATTTGAGCTTAGAAAGATTAGGAAAGATTCATTTAAGTCATGAACATTTAGGGTCATTCAAAATGTGTCTTTGGCACACACTTTGTCCTTGATTCATATTTAGAAAAGACTTGAATTATGCCTATATTAGTATTAAACACTTGAGAAAAGTTTAGGAAAACATCTGACCAAGTCTAGGCACTCGGTTTGTTATGTTTGGACAAATAAGCTAGGTACTTCAGCGTCGCAACCAACACTTGAATTTAAGGGATTAAATAATGTGAGTAAGAACTAAGAAGGCGTTAAGTCACTTAGAATGCTCTCACTAATCTAAAGTTATACAAGTTAAGTCATAACCAAACCTTGAACAATTTAGAAAAAAAAGTTAGGAATCATTAAACAAGAGTAGAACACTTGAATTAAGAATACAACTTGCAAGTTGAATTGACTTTCAATGCTTGTTCTTGCTTTGTGTAGGTTAATCTTTGAAAATGGTGCACCCTCGTTCATGGAGCCATTTGTGAGTAGTAGCGTAGTAAAGTTATCTTCTTTTAAATTATGATTCGAAATATAAACATATAATATGTTTAGAAAGATTATGTTATTGTTTTGTTATGAATGAACATCATATATTGTTGTATCATATATTAAGATGACATCTTGGAACTTGTTTGTTATTGGGAATCCTTCCAAAAACTCTTGCTAACTGAGCTCTGCCATCGGTTGTGGCCTCTTGACTCTTGACTCTTGACTCTTGACTCTTGACTCTTGACTATTGACTTGAAGTGCCTTGAGAATGTTCATTGCCATGTCTATGTTGCAAGATAAGCATGTTTTGTTTTGAAAAGTTATATTATGTTCAAAATGAACTTGTGCTTGGTTTTAATAAATTCTATCGGTGTTCATTCATTTACCACTTTACTGTATTACTATTCACTGAGCAATGGCTCGCCCCTCTCACTTATATATATGCAGGTAACGAAGCGTTCAAGTTTGAGGAGAAGTCTATTAGAAGCCGGTCTTTTGTGGTTGTACTGTTTTGCAGAATTAAGATATATGTATAGTAATATGTTTATTATTTATGTTTTGTAATAATGTAATGTAATGGTTCTAAAAAGAAAAGTATGCTTTCATTTCATATAGTTATGCACTGCTTTGAATGGATGTTGCAAATGGACTCAATATAACAGAAAATGGCTTCTGCACATCTATGGAAAAGATATTTTGCCCCAATTATATTACGAGCTCATCTTGCTTTCATTTTGTTAAGCCTTTGGTAGTTGAGGACAACTGGTCGATCACTATACCATCCTGTTTGGGGCGAGTTCGGGTTGTAACAAGGATAATTAGAGAATTAGGACCAAACTAGAAAGGAGAATGACTTACATGCTTAGGTGTGATCGTGTAAAAGAAGGCTCAATACTCACTAAACATGGAAAAGACAGGGGGGTAACTCCGATAAAAGTAATGATAACGGATAATATATGGATATACCTCAAGGGTGGTACTTGTATCCCTGGAGCAAGCATCGGGAAGTACTCAAAGCACCATGTAGACACCCCATTTTTGACCGTCCTCAAGACTTGGACGTCACCGCTTGAACACTCGGTGATCATCCATGTTTGTGTTCGTCTTGAGTTCCCGGAGGCCTCGGCTACGCACCTTGCCTCAGGATCTCTCGACTCGACCGTTTTGTGTCTGGTTTTGCACCAAACACTTGTGTTTTTGCTTTGGAGGGCAGGGAATGGCTTTTGGGACATCCCCACACTCCACCGGCCATGGCTTGAGGCCACCGGCTGTGTTCTGTTGCCATCGGCCAAATGTGATGGCCGGCCGACCAATTTGACTGCCGGTCGACCACTTTGATGGCCGGCCGGCCAAGTGTGGTTTTCAACAGATATTTCTGTAGACAGTTGGCAGCTGTCATTCTAGGCCATACCCCAGCCCATGCCTGGACGTGGGTGTTCTGAGGAGCTGCAGATTGATACATATCTATATCAATCAAGCTCTCTCGCATAGGAGAAAGGAGGAGGAAAAGATATAGAACTTGGAGCAAAAAATCTCTCTCTCTCTCTCTCTACATTTTCTGCCTCTCTCTCTAAGGTTTAGGGCTTGTTTGTCCTCAAAAGTGCATTTTCATTGCACTTTTGCATACAAACACCTAGTTCTCTACTCCCTTTATTGAGCAGAGGTCCTTGAAGGTGATTTTTGGGTGATTTGAAGTCTTTTCTTGGTCCAAAAGTTGCTGATTTGCTGCTGTGCTTCAAGGGTGAGCTTTTACCTCTTTTAAGCCTTGTTTTCATAGCTTGTTTTGCCATATTTGCAACTGTTTTTCAGCTTAACATATAACGTAGAAAAGTCTTGTTTTTGAGTGCTCTAAATAGTTTGTTAAGGGTGTTTTAAGCTTTGGGGTTGTTTGACCACTCTTAAGGCTTGTTTGGCCTTTGTTTTGTGCCATTTCGGTTGAGCTCCGGGACCATTGTGTTTGGGCCTCCTCACCACTGAAATATTGAGGGATCTCAGTGATGAGGATGGTGCCTTGAGGTCCTAGGAAGGAGAGGGCCACCCCCTCTCCTTGTTGTCCTTGAAAAGGGCCATTTTTTTGCCTCTTGAGGGAGCATATAGTTTGAGTGTGTATTGACCATGCCTTGACTGATTTTCATGCTTATTATGTCATAATATAGAATTGTTGTATGTTGGTTTTGGTACACCATGCTTGCTTAGCATACATGCCTTGTAATGCCTTGTTTTAGCCTTAACATGTCCTATGCTTTGAGCCCTTATTCAAGCATGTTTAGGCCTAGCTTTGTGAAGCTTTTATGTTTGTCTTGCCATGCTTAAGGTCTGTCCTTGGCTATTTTGGTCGACCAAGACATGCATTGCATAGTCCCTTTGCATCTTGGATTGTTAGCCTCAAGTGTGTGAGTGTATAGTATGCGTTGCTTGCATCATTTTCAATGGTTTGGAACCACTTACCATGCTCTTTTAGTTCACATAACATGCTTGCATGCATGCCTTTGATGCCTCTTTGATGCCTTAAAAGCTTGTGTTGAATGCTCCATGTTTGGCCTCTTTTGCATGCTTCCATGTTTAAGCCACTTAGATGCCATCTAGGTGTTCCCTTTGCATGGTCTAGGCCTACCTTAAACCTATTTTAAGCCCTCTTGGCCTTGTGAGGCTTGGTTGGCTTAGCCATGGTTTAAGTCTCCTTGACTAGCCTCAAGTACTTGGACCAATTGTACGCTATGTTTGTCTTGGTTAAGTTGGTTTGGCACCATCATTAGCATGGTTTTCAGAGCTTACATTGCATGCCCTTAGTCCATGTTTAGTCTCTTCCAAGCGTGCTTGAGCGTTGCCTTTTGATGTTTAAATGTTGGCCCATTAACATGTGCATGTGTGTGTGTGTGTGTGTGTGTGTTGGTCCTCATGTTTAAGCACTTCGGCCACTGATTTTGGCATGCTTGCGAACTATCCTAAATTAGTTTAAGTCCATCCCCTTTGCTTGATTGTGTGCTCACCCTGTATGTTTGCTTGCATACTTGCATATTCGCATTGCATTGCCATGTTGTACGCTAGTTCACATGCTTAGGATTGCATTGCATGAGTATGCATGCTTGACCTCTTGAAGTGAGTATGATAGAGGTTGAGTTCAATTTGTTTGGTTATGTGCATTGCATTCCATATCGGGATGCACACTTGATTCTTTGGGGTATCATGCATGGAAATACGCGATTGGTGGTCCGAGAATCGAAGACCATGTCCCTTTGAGTCAGACACATGATAAGGGGTGTGGTTGGTGCATACATTTGCTTGAAATACATTGCCATGCCTTGTCTGCCCTCTGCTGCTGTCAAACAGGTTTCAGCAGGAAGAATTGGCTGGCCGGCAGTGTTGCGTGCCGACTGGCAAAACAGGATTGGCCGAGAGCATAATTTTGTGGCCGGTGACTATTCTCCATGGCCAGTGGAGTTCTCACTCAGCCGGTAGTGTCCCATAACACTCAGAGAAGCAACCTTGGGAGTTGTGCAATTTTCAGAGAAGCAGAACAGTCATAGCAAAGGCAAACTTGTGCATGGCGTTGGATTTCCGAGCAAACCCGAGCACGCGCGCATTGGATCCTCTTCCCGAGGCCTTTACTGCTTTCTTAAGCTTAGTAAATTTGCTTAATTAATTAGGTGGTCTGTAATAATTAATTAGCTTGTAGGTTAATTAATTTGTATTATTCTTTTGGTCTCTCCGAGCGAGGGTGAATTTGTAATAAGTGTGGGTGCGTGTGTGCATGTCTTCCAACCCCCACTTCTTTCTCCCTTTTACTTACCTGCTTTGATGGTTAGTATTAGGACATATTTACTTTAGCATACCTTATGCTATGCATGCGTGCATCATTCATTAGTCTTGCATGCACCAGGCTCGGCGCATCATACTAACTGCATAAGTATTTCAAATCTAACTTGAATACGTGCTACTTGTGCATTTTCACAAGTCATTTATAGACTAGCCGAGCCTACTCTAGTGACATTCCGTATGCGTTGCATTAGGCATTTAAACATGGACTTGGATCATGCATGATTGCTAACATGTTCTTATTTTGGCACGGAGTACTAGGTAAGCTCTTTATGCTTTAGCATACCGCATGTGTGTGAGTGTTGCCATAACAGCATGATTACCATGAGGCTAGCTGCTTACGTGATATAACTGCTTGAATGCCTATGGATGGAGGTTGAATTACCTAAATTGGAATAATGCATTAAAACTTTGAGTTTTAAGCCCACTAGATAGTGGCAAAACCATCTTTTCTAAAGCCCACTTGAGGGTGGCAAAATCTGCATTTCAGCCTACTTGCGAGTAGCAAACCATTTTCAAAACAAGCATGAAATGTTTTGTTCCAATTTAGGCGATTTGGTCTATACTTGTTTGCCGTGCGCATAACATAGTAATTCTAGGCTAACAAATGGAATAAGAACACATAACGTTTTCAAAAATGGATATCACGGTTAGTAGAGGCCGATCTTTGGATCGGGCGAGAGCGGGTGCTCATAGCTGACCTTCCCCAATCGTACCCAAGCTCCCGAGCCGAGGCAACTTTGGTGATGACGGACACGTGGCCTTTGGCACCGAGTCAGGGTTTCTTAAATTCCCCATAAAAAAATATTTAGGTAGCGACTCTTTATCTGGCAAAGCAGTCCATGTTTGGCACTTCTTTTCAAAAAATCTGTTTCTCAAAACGATTTGCCAGATTTGGACTCTTTGGTTCAGATTAAGAACCGTGACAATTTGAGAGTCCTGAACTGTAGTATAGCCGTAAAAACGAACAGAACGGGGGGACTCGTCCTCCTGGGACGTTCGAGGACGTCTACAGTTTCTGGCAACTCTGCTGGGGATTTAGAGAGCTTGACTCGAACTCGTGATATCCTGTTTTGATTTCATTTATGTGTCTCTTTGCATTGCATGTGCATTGGTGCGCCTAGGACACCATGTTTGCCTTCTGCCATTCCTGAACGGTTTGTCGGAGGCATGACTTTGTCAAAGCATGCCATAAGGCTGACCGGTTGTGGGCTCTGACAGTATGGGAACACAAACCCCGGTTTTACCGGGGCACCCTTTTTGACCATTCGGCCTAGTGCATATTGAAATCCATGGTGACCATTCCAAACTAGGACAGGTTGCTTACCCGATGTTAGGTTGTTTGAAAACTGCTGCATACATAGTGAAACCCTAGCTCCTGACAAAATAGGACAGCGAAACCCTACCCTTCCATAGGGGTGTTTTGGCTCTCTTGACTTGCTACGTGCTTTTAGAATGCGTCTCTACAGGGAACGTACATATCAGTTTGCAAATTTGAGTATCAGACCTGAGGGCACCAGTATCAGTTTATGAGAATCAGTTATATCTGTGGGTATCCAATTCAGTATTTTGGGGGCAGTGATTTCGGGCAACAATGGTCAGCAGTAGAGTACAGTTGTTCGGCTACATCTGTGTTTGATCCATTTGGGCTGAAACGCTGCTTGTTTTTTTTTCAAGGTTCAGAGAGTTGATACAGAATAGCTAGTGTTCCCCCTTGCTAAGACAAGACAGATATCTGATCCGTCAGTCACCGTTCAGTACAACAGACTTATCATGACGCAGAATTCAGAGGAGATTGTGGTTATGACGGCCGCATGAGATCAAGGAATCACTCTGCAGAGCGAGACCAATGTCGATGTACCGCATCCACCCAGGTCGCCTGTCGCGCACCCGGTCTGGACCTCCCAGTTGTATCAGGCTCGTGAGCCCACCACATTCGAGTTGATGGGAATGATAGGTGACCTCCAGAGATCCGTGGCTGATCTGGCGTATGGAATGTCGGCTTCGCCACCAGCTGCACCGTATGCCGGGAATTTCATATCACAGGAGCACCCGCTACTGGGGCGGATTGTGATTGAGCTCAGCCAACCAGAGGTTGCCTCCAGCTACAGCAATGACGTGTCAGCAACAACTAGGCTTTGCTCTGATGTAGTAACCCAAACCCCTGATCAGGCTGAGGCCAGAGGCAAGAACAAAATGAAGGCAGATGCCGATCCCATTGAACAACTGCTGTGGGCAGCCGAGGCTTTGAAAGCCAGGGGGATGAATAAGCAACAAGTATTTGCAGTCATGACTAAAGCTGTGGATGATGCTTTCCCCACTCCAACCGAAGGCGGTTCAAGCCGGGCGAAAAATCGAGATGGGCCTCGTCATGCCAAGGTAGTCCCTGTCATCCCTAACCTTGTACCAGGAAAAGATCAGAAAGCCAAGGCAGTGCCTGCCGACCCTTTCGCTAGTGCGTCTAGCAAGAACCCTCAGACTTCAAAGTACCTGCCTCGAGGGCACAGAGCCTTTCATGCCCTCTACATGCCTCTGTCTAGGGCATTTCAAATATTGGCTAAAAAGGGGCATCTTAAACCCCTCGAGCCTCGGCCTCTCCCGAAGAATCTCCCTCTCTCGCATGATGCTACCTTGTACTGCACGTACCACCAACAGTCCGGTCACAGTACCGATGGTTGTTTCCGCCTACGTCATGAAGTGTAAGATTTGATCGACAATGAGGTCATCCTCCCGCCTACCTCAGCAAAGTTTGTTACCCCTGAGATATTGGACTTCGAGGATACTGTAAATTTGTGATCAGGGGTTGTACCACCTGCAGGCGACGCTTGGTGTATTTTGGATGTGGCGTCTGGCACGCATTTTTGGAGCATCTGGGAATGCTAGTTTTGTAAATCCTGGCTTGCGTGTCGAGTTAGTCTTTTGTTTTATTTTGAGTCTGTCTCATTGTCTTGAGTTAGTCCTTTTGCTTATGAGTCTGTCTTGTTATAGTGAGTCAGTCCCCTTTGTATAGAATGTCCGATGATTCCGGAGCTGTTGCCTTGAACACCATTTTGTTTTGTAATTATCCTTTTGCTTTTCTTTTGAGTCTGTCTCTATCATGGAGCCAGTTGCAACCAGGGAATCTGAATGAAACAGCTGCGGCTATCATGTTTCCATGCTTACTACTATTCTGAATTAGTTGTGCCAGGGGACTTGAATGGAACAGCAGTACATTCCACCTGTTCTCTTGTGCCCTGAAAATCATTGCATTGACCTAAGTTTTTCAAAACTTTTTGAACACTGCGGTGAAAACAAAGAGGAAGGAATTCCTCGGGTTTTGCAAACTTTGATCAAATTGAGAGAAAGAGAGGCATGCTAAGCCTTTAATGATCGAAATCATGCTTGTCAGCGTGAGTACTGAGAAGGGCCCTGGCCTGATCCAGACTGGTTCCACACTATCTTCAGCGTGAGCGATTTGTCGCTTCTTTAAAAACTTTCAAAAACAAAATGTTTTGCGCAGTCCTGCGAAGACCTGTGTGGAATCACTCTTGAGATTGTGCAGCTTAGGATCGCTCTCAGCCTCAAGACTCGAGCCCTTGTTTTAAAGTCTTGAACCACAATTCGGAGTGTTCAATGATCCACCATCAAGAGAGGCCAATGTGGCCAGATTGGAAGCAGCCCTTGAACAAGAGGCACCAAAGTCAGATCAAGAAGATCAGATCTCATTAGAAGAAGCTTGCAAAGCTAGATCAGAAGTATCCCTGGAACTAGGGGCAAAAATGCCAGATGTGCTCGAAGAGCCGAAGATGGATCGCCCTGCAAATCAATGAAGACTAGCAAGAATGCCAAACCCCAGAAGAGAAGAAAGAAGAAAGTATTGCTGAAGAACAACTGAGTTCCTATCCACAATACTAGAGGCAAATCCAGCCCCCATGGGATGGACTCCTGCATTGTCAGCGAACAACAGTCACTCTCCTGGATTCAGACGGATTCGAGATCTCAGAACCATTTGACATGGACAAAGCTACACTTTTACCCTTGAGAGGCTCGCTGGGTCGAAAACCCGGAAGGGCGACCCAGGCAAAAGTTAGAGCAAGAAAAAAAAGGAAAAGAACAAAAAAGAAGAAGAAGAAAAATGCAAAGAACAAAAACGAAATGAAGAAAAGATGAAAAAAAAAGAAAAGAAATAAAAGAAAAGATGAAAAAAAATGAAAAAAATTGAAAAGAAAAGAAAAACAGAGCTCGCAAGGCTGAAAACCCGGAAGGGCGGCCTTGGCAAAAGTTAGAGCCTAAAAGGTGAAGGTTAAAATACCCGAGTATACCTTAACCGGAACTACGTAAGGCTTGATTCCCATGTTTGGGATACGTAGGCAACTTCATCCTGAAGTCCAGCCCCCAACGCTTTCATAGCGACTAAGTCCATGTAATGGTTTTAATCATCCGCGATTCCCATGTTTGGGGTACGTAGGCAACTTCGTCTTGAAGTCCAGCCACCAACACTTTCAAAGTGACTGTGTCCATATATTGGTTTTGACCATCTTCGTCTTCTCTGTATCCGAGAAAGTTCGGTCGTGATCATCACTAGTGAGGACTGTTTACAATATGCTGCGGCATCATCCAGACAAGGGGCAACTTTCCGTTGCCATGAGTCGCTGTTCAAACCAAGGGCAACTTTCCGTTGCCGTGCAGAGTCCTTCAAACAAGGGGCAATTTTCCATTGCCTCCGATCCGAGGTTGTGCATCTCGAGAGTGAGTTCCGCGCTCTTTGGGCGGCGGCCGTTTGCCAAAAAAATAGTTTTTGAGAATTTTTACTAAGGATGACTAGTTTTTTTGAAAATTGTTTCATTTCTCCAAAACTTAGACCGTTTTGGACCCAAAAAAGGAAAATTTTCAGTGCTCGTGGCCTGACTTGCATAATTTTCAAATCAAAAATCGAACAAGTGTGTTAATCTAACTCTCATATTGGTCAAAATTGTTTTAGTAGAAAACCAAAACAAAAATGGTCATAATGATGAACTAGGGGCACAATTGAGTCAGGCGTTCTGTCTTTCCCCATCACCAACATACTTGCCAAGAAGGGCACAACTCGAGCTGTTATTAAAGGGCTGAAAGCTCTCTCAACCTCCGAGCAACGAGGTATTGAACCAAGTGCGAAGCACGAATCTGAAGGGATCAAGGTACTCCGTTCCCTTACCTAGGGCATCGACCGAGCGCCACCGGAAGAAACAGCCGTGAGCTAACCATGTTGGGCATGAACCTACAACTTCCTATTCATCCATTAAACACCCCGGGGAGGGACAAAAAAATGAGAGAATAAAGAATAGAGAGGTGTAAGTTGAGAGAAAGAGTGAGCAAAAAGGGTTTTGAGAGAAAAACCGAGCTTGAGTGCCAGAGGGATGTGAGGTTCACAAATAAGAAAGGGTGGGAAACAATACCCAGAGAAACTGGCTCCTCGTGATCTGAGGTCCCCCATCTTCGTTAACGCGTCTGTATGTCGTGTCTTTTTGTCTTGTTTACTTCAACCTTTGTTTCGAGTCTTTTCCGAGTGCGTCTCGTTGTGCTTAGGTTGTTTACCTTTTTTCTTCTCCGTTGTTGAGTCTTTCTCGCTGAGTTCAGTTGTAGGCTCAATACCCCGGTTTGAAGAACCCTTTTTTTCAATTTCAAAAATTAATCGTTTTGTGCTCAGAATGCTGTGCCATTCTCCACATTTGTGCAAAAACATGATTTGGTTCTTTCATACAACTGCAGGGTCCACCCCCGATAAGTGTGAACAGGAAAACCTGGGCCTCTTTGAAGCTTCTTGGTTTCAGATCGCATCTGAGTGTGCTTCAACTTCAGCAGATTCAACCTTCATGGTCCGTCTTGTCAGATTTGGGCTGTTTGTTCAGGATCTACTGTGTGCAAAATGAACCAAGCGCTGTGTTATGAGCTGTACGCAGATTAATCCCCAGTAGAGTATGAGCCAAGTGTTCAGAATGTGCAATGGTTGGTACGGGTTGTTTTGCTGTTGGCTGGTTCGTTATCTGATTATTACAATGCAAGTGTTCAATTTTCAGACAACTGATCAATTTCATTTACATTGAGGTGCAACATGATGCAATGCGATACAATATATGAAATGTACAAATACAACACTTTTTCAGACAAAAAGTTTGTTTCATTTCATCATCTTTTTCAAGTACATGGTTTTGAAAATAAAAATCTGTCTGCGGCAGTACAAGGTACTCTAGCTACCAGCAAAAGGTACAAAAGAAAAAGACAAAAAAAAAACAGCGAAAGTCTGGATCAATGTCAAAAGGCTGTGGGTCTAGGGGTCCGTCCTCGTCCTCTTCTTGGACAAAGGTCTAGGAGCATCATCAGCGCTGCCATCTGAGTCCGAGTCTGAGCCATCTCCAGTCTCCTCTGCCTCCGACTCTGCCTCCGCCTCCGCCTCCGACTCCTCGTCATCGTCATCAGGGACTGGAGCCCGCAAGCTACTCCCGACATGAGTGCGCCCCGCCTTGGTGTGGGGGAATACTCTGCCCTCTCCATCTCCTCCGACAGGAACAGAAGGCCTGGCTGGGGCACCTCTTACGGCAGGAATCTGGAAAGGAGGCTGAAAAAAAAACACAAAAGGCAAACGCATCAGAATACTGTGAGCAGTGTATCAGTGCTGAATGCAATGTATGAGTACAGCGTGCGAATGCTGTGAGCAGTTTATCAATGCAGAATGCAGTGTATAAGTACAGCGTGCGAGTGCTGTAAGCAGTGTATCAGTGCAGAATGCAGTGCATGAGTACAGTATGCTGTGAACAGTTTATCAGTGCAGAATGCAGTGTATGAGTACAATGTGCGAATGCCGTGAGCAGTTTATCAGTATAGAATGCAGTGTATGAGTACAATGGATGAATGTCGTGAGCAGTTTATCAAGTGTTGTGTTATGCACCAGATTATGTGAAGCAGCTTATGTGTATGGTTTGAGACCGTGATCAAAAGAACATACCGGAATGCTGTAGAGGGCCAGGAGGTCGAAAGTCCACTGCAACATCCCCATCATGGAGGCATTCATCTCCAAGGACTGCCGGGTATACTCGGAAGAAGCCTACAAAAGTATCAAATGCATCAGTATTCTGCAGAATATCAAAACAAACTGAAATGAAATGCCAATACAAGATGCATAAAATGTAGTAATACATACCGGAGGCAAGTCATGGAAACCGACCAACGCATGGTCAGCCGGAGGAGGAGCAAAGGGGATCTGGTAGGTCACCCCACCCTGCCCTCGATATGTCATCATCGTGGGTAGCGCTGGCCAGCTAACCCCCCGACCCCTCCGAGCTCCGCTCCTGCCACGGACACGAGCTATCCTCGACGTCCCTGCCCCTACCCCTGCTCTAGCTACTGGCGCCGCAGGTCCCCCTCTCTCAGCTCGACGGCCACCGCTCAGAGGCCGCATAATGTAGGTCTGGACGTACTCTCTGTAGTCGCCCTCACCCCTAAAGCCCTCCGCGTCCCATCCGATCGTGTAATCGGCCATCTCCTTGGCGGTGAACCTCTCGGTGTCCCTCATGTGGGTAGGAGGCGGACCCGGAACTATCTGCTCTAGCAAGCCCAGGGTCTGGCGTAGGAAACACTCACCCAATTACCAAGCCCGACAGACCGGGCCCTTCGACAAAATCCGGAAACGTGCAGTCTCCTCGGCGCCGGCAAACTGATCCCGAGTCACGGCTGGCAGTGGAGCCCAAGGCTGCCAGGTGATCTCAAAATGAAATACAGATTGTTATCTACTGATATTGAAAATACAGTGTAAAGCGAAGCTTGAATAAAACTCTAAAAATTGAACATACCTCTGCGGGGGTAATAGTGTCAAAATAGCGGCGAAAAAAGATGAATGTCTCCTGCGGCCTCCGCACGCACCTCACGTCAAAGTGACGCAAAAATGGGATGACGAGAGGGGTCTCCACGTCTGGTACAGGGGCGAGTCTCAGAAAGTAGGCATAGACCCACAACTGCAGAGCAAATACCAGAAGGGTTATCAGATAAAGCAGAACACAGAATAAAGCAGAAATTGCAAGACCGTGTATTGTGCAGTGTATTGAGCAGAGTGTACAGTGTGTGAAGTGTACAGTCAGTGTAAAGTCGGGTATATGTGTGTGCCGTGTGTGCAGTATACGATCAGCATGAAACAGAGAGTACAGTGTGTGCAGTGTACAGAGTACAAAAAATGTAAAGCAGAAATGTAAAGCAAAAAAAGAAAATGTACCTCCCAAGCGCGCCAATAGCCTCCAAGCAACTGCCCACTGCCACAGGAAGCTGAGCTCATGTACCCATAAAGAGTGGCCAGAGCGGCGTCGCCCAGTCGTAGTGCAGGATCTGCCTGACATCCACCAGTGCACTAAGCAGGCAGAGAGGCACAGTGTTCGCCCGGTCAGCGAAAATGGTAGTCCCAAATAGGAACATGAGAAAGCCGCGTGCGTATCTCTCCACAGCCTCCTGAGTCATCGGAGCCTCCTCGGTCAAAGCTGGCTGGACCCTAAACTGGACCTCGAACCAGGAATATCGAGCGAAGCCGGGACGCGCAAGAGGCGGGACCTCGCCGAGCAGATGGATCTGAGCAACCGTCCACTCATCCATATCAGTATCGAAGGGGATCGGATCACCCCCTACCCCGATGCCTGTGAGCATCGAGAAATCGTAGGGAGTCATCGTCATGTCTCCCATGGCAGAAAGGTGGAACGAGTCGGTGGTGTCCCACCACCTCTCCACTAAAGCAGCAAGGAGAGGCCTGCTCGTCGTCAGTCTGGAAAGCCCTCTGCAAAATGCGCCGAAGCCGGCCTGGTCCACGATGTGGCGAACCGCGTCGGGTAGCTCTACATACTAATCCCGAGCGGCAATATTCCCATACCCCCGGACGGTATGGGAATCTCCCTGTTTTCAAGCAGACAATGGCGAAGAAACGCTAAAGTACAGTTTTGAAAAGCATTCGGATTTGGTAGTGAACTACAACATGTGATGTGTCAGTGTGTTTGCATGGTTCGGTGTAGATACAACATGTGTGCACATTCTCCAGATTCAAACAGATATCGGGTGCCGGTGTGCTCGTAGTGAACTACAGTGACTGATGTGTCAGCGTATTTGAGTGGTTCAGGGCCAGTGTAGTGTGTGTGCACGTGTCAATTTCAAACAGATATCAGTTGCAAGTGTGTTCACAGTTAACTACAGTGTATCTGAGATAAGCAGTTAAAGAATATGGCAGTTAAGTGTTCTACATTGCGAAAAATGAAACGGGGGAGAATATACCTCGGAAGCGCCATGTGATAAATATGACTCTGGCTCACACAGAAGCAGCTCTGGTGGCACACCTCTTGCAAAATCCCAGAACTGACGAAGTCCGTCGGGAGGCAGGATGTGAATCGCTGGCCGGTAGGTCGCCGGGTCGAATGGGCGGATGCTCAAGGGGAGGACCTCGGCCCTGGGGTCCATCTCGTGGTCCGGGGGAGTCCCGCCCTGTGGAATATCGTCGGCCATATCAAAAGTAACGAGAAAACTGGTCGGAAAAGGAAAACAAAGCTAGAATGCGAAGGGTCAACAAAAAGTCAACCCCCGGGAGGATGGAAAATGGCCGGAAAAGTCGAAATGTGGAAAATGTGGAAAATCAAGGAAAACTCGAGGGGAACAAACCCCAAAAAGAGGAAATAGCAAAGGAAGCACCGAAACGAAGTTTCGATCGGGTGAAAGTGTTCGAAACGCGATAAACTTCGCGAATCAAACGATAGAACGGGCGCAAAACGTGATGAAACGGACAAAGAAAATGGGGGAAATCTTCTAGAGAGAGAGGGAATGTAATTTCGGCTAGGGGGGAATGAAAGAAATAGGGTGTGAAACCCTATTTTAAAAGACCCAAGGCGAAAAGTCAAAACTGCCCCGAATCAGGCATTTTTGGCCGGTCGGCTATATTTTTGGCCGGCCGGCCACAGTTTTGGCCGGCGATGTGTTTTTGCGGTCGGTGGATGGCCAGTGACTTCCCCTTTTGGCCGGTGAGCCTCCTACAGCCTTGTTTGGGTCAAAATAGTGGTTTTGGACCTTCATTGCTCAAGTCAGTGCAAGAACAGTGCATTTCCGAAGCTCGGCCGGCTCCTGTTTTGACTTCGGACCGTGCCTTCTGTGCTTGGCACTCGAATATGTGCAAGGTGTATCCTTTTTGTATCCTTTTGTCTCTTTTAAAATTCGAAAGTTGCCCCACGTGGGTTACATTACAACGCTCTATCGTGAACGCGCGCTGATTTTGCGTCATTTCTGTCACGTCGTTGCACACACATCTCGCATTGTCACGCATGTCATAATCATGCATAATCAACAAAATTCATGTATTTGCCCGGTCTGGCGAGACCTTAAACCCGCTCGGTTGCGTTGTCATGCATTTCAAACGACGCGCGTGGTTGCGCATTCGGGTTCACATGCATTGTCATGCATATCAAAAGACATGCGTTGTCACGCACTTACATCAATATGCATTGTCATGCATCTCAAAAGCCGCGCGTTGTCATGCATGTCATAATCATGCATAATCATGCATTCAAAATAACAAAATTCATGTATTTGCCCGGTCTAGCGAGACCTTAAACCCGTTTGGTTGCATTGTCATGCATTTCAAACGACGCGCGTGGCTGCGCATTCAGGTTCACATGCATTGTCATGCATATCAAAAGACGTGCGTGGTCGCGCACTTACATCAACATGCATTGTCAGGCATCTCAAAAGCCGCGCGTTGTCGCGCATTTCAAAATCATGCATTATCATGCATTTTCAAAAGAAAAACAAAAAAAAGAGAGCAACATGCATCGCTACGATCTGGCGAGACCTTAAGTACGCTCGGTCTAGGAGACCTTAAATCCTCTGAAGATGTAAGTCCTTCGGTGTTTGTCATGCCCGAACGACTTTTGATAAGTTGCATTATACATGTATCTCAAGCGACTCGCGTCGTCGCATATTCAAGTTCACGTGCATTCCAAAAGCCGCACGTTGTCACCCATTTCAAGATCATCTGCATTGTCATGCGTCCCAAAAGCCGCACGTTGTCGCACATTTCAAAATCATGCATCATCATGCATTTGCATTTCAAAAACAAAACAAAACAGGACAAAAAATGCATATGTCATGCATCATTGTAAATAGTGCATATGTCACGCATCGTTGTAAATAATGCATATGTCACGCATCATTATAAATAATGCATATGTCATGCATCATTGTAAATAGTGCATATGTCATGCATTCATTGCAAAAAATGCATATGTCATGCATCATTGTAAATAGTGCATATGTCATGCATCATTGTTAAATAGTGCATATGTCATGCATTCATTGAAAATAGTGCATATGTCATGCACACCACTGTAAATAATGCATATGTCATGCATCTTACTGTAAATATTTCATTTACGCCCATCCATTGCATATTTGTAAATAGTGCATTGTAGCTTGCATGCATCGACTGCATTACTCCCATCTATGGCTTGCGCCTTTCCATGATGAGCTTGGTCTGGTATGTGCCCACACTTTTCACATCGAAGCACAGTTCTGCATGTGTACGCGCTTATTCCACGCTGGTATGCTGGTTTGAGGGCTGCGGCACCGTTTCTGTGTTAGATGCGGTTTGTTTGTGTACATGCTTTTCCTAGGCAAGATTTGATTTCGCCCGCGTGCCTTATCCATTATAAATATTCCATTCCATTACATATTTGTATATGTTGCATTGTAGCTTGCATGCATTCACTACATCACTTCCATCTAGGGCTTGCGCCTTTCCATGTTGAGCTTGGTCTGGTATGTGCCCATACTTTTCACGTCTATACACTTATAGTTCTGTATGACCGTTCTATGTTAGACGTGGTTTGTGTGTGTCCATGCCTTTCCTAGGCAAGATTTGGTTTGGCTGCTTGCCATATCCATTGTATATATATTACATTATAGTGTAATTTTCGCATCCAGCATTAGGATCATTGGTCTTTCTTCAGCAGGTCATTTCCCCACCTATGTCATTCCACCCAATTACTTGTTCTTGTGTCCGTCTACATCACTCATAGTTCTGCATGTGTACGCGCCTATTCCACGTTGGTATGTTGGTTTGAGGGTTGCGGCACCTTTTCTATGGTAGACGGACTTGTTACTTCCATCAATCTATTTGACATTTGTGTGGTTTTGAACTGCTCATGATTTGATTATGATTTAATTGCATTGCATTTTCATCTGCATTACTATACATAGTTTTGTATATCGCATATCATTTTGCATTCATTTTGCATATTGCTAACGATATCTATACCTGTTAAGTTTGCTTTCTTTTCAGGCACGATATTGTATGTACGGATCATTTGAGGATGGTGCAACCAGACGAACCGCGCAGGTATTGTATTCTCCGAGTGAGACGTATCGAGAATTACATAATTCTCTTACATCCTTTCTGCATTGTAGTGTAGTTTGGTATATGCTAGCTTAAAACGGCCGCATGTTATGCTTCGTTACAGCTTTCTTTGCATGAACATAAGTTATGTTCGGCTTGGTGCATTGTCTTGCATTTTGCCCCTGCCTTCGGGCGCATATCTTGTTTGTCTTGCAGGTTTGTCTAAGTCTTCGGCCTTGTCAAAAATGGGTCGTCTCTGGGCTTTGACATTCACTCCCGTCATTGTTATGACTTTCGAGTTCTGTCAAAGAGGGGCAACTGTAGACACCACATTTTTGACCATCCTCAAGACTTGGACGTCATCGCTTGAACACTCGGTGAACATCCATGTTTGTGTTCGTCTTGAGTTCCCGGAGGCCTCGGCTACGCGCCTTGCCTCAGGATCTCTCGACTCAACCGTTTTGTGTCTGGTTTTGCACCAAACACTTGTGTTTTTGCTTTGGAGGGCAGGGAATGGCTTTTGGGACATCCTCACACTCCACCGGCCATGGCTTGAGGCCACCGGCTGTGTTCTGTTGCCATCGGCCAAATGTGATGGCCGGCCGGCCAATTTGACTGCCGGTCGACCACTTTGATGGCCAGCCGGCCAAGTGTGATTTTCAACAGATATTTCTGTAGACAGCTGGCAGCTGTCATTCTAGGCCATACCCCAGCCCATGCCTGGACGTGGGTGTTCTGAGGAGCTACAGATTGATACATATCTATATCAATCAAGCTCTCTCGCATAGGAGAAAGGAGAAGGAAGAGATATAGAACTTGGAGCAAAAAATCTCTCTCTCTCTACAATTTCTGCCTCTCTCTCTAAGGTTTAGGGCTTGTTTGTGCTCAAAAGTGCATTTTCTTTGCACTTTTGCATACAAACACCTAGTTCTCTACTCCCTTTATTGAGCAGAGGTCCTTGAAGGTGATTTTTGGGTGATTTAAGTCTTTTCTTGGTCCAAAAGTTGCTGATTTGCTGCTGTGCTTCAAGGATGAGCTTTTACCTCTTTTAAGCCTTGTTTTCATAGCTTGTTTTGCCATATTTGCAACTGTTTTTCAGCTTAACATATAACGTAGAAAAGTCTTGTTTTTGAGTTCTCTAAATAGTTTGTTAAGGGTGTTTTAAGCTTTGGGGTTGTTTGACCCCTCTTAAGGCTTGTTTGGCCTTTATTTTGTGCCATTTCGGTTGAGCTCCGGGACCATTGTGTTTGGGCCTCCTCACCACTAAAATCTTGAGGGATCTCAGTGATGAGGATGGTGCCTTAAGGTCCTAGGAAGGAGAGGGCCACCCTCTCTCCTTGTTGTCCTTGAAAAGGGCCATTTTTTTGCCTCTTGAGGGAGCATATAGTTTGAGTGTGTATTGACCATGCCTTGACTGATTTTCATGCTTATTATGTCATAATATAGCATTGTTTTATGTTGGTTTTGGTACACCATGCTTGCTTAGCATACATGCCTTGTAATGCCTTGTTTTAGCCTTAACATGTCCTATGCTTTGAGCCCTTATTCAAGCATGTTTAGGCCTAGCTTTGTGAAGCTTTTATGTTTGTCTTGCCATGCTTAAGGTCTGTCCTTGGTTGTTTTGGTCGACCAAGACATGCATTGCATAGTCCCTTTGCATCTTGGATTGTTAGCCTCAAGTGTGTGAGTGTGTAGTGTGCGTTGCTTGCATCATTTTTAGTGGTTTGGAACCACTTACCATGCTATTTCAGTTCACATAACATGCCTGCATGCATGCCTTTGATGCCTCTTTGATGCCTTAAAAGCTTGTGTTGAATGCTCCATGTTTGGCCTCTTTTGCATGCTTCCATGTTTAAGCCACTTAGATGCCATCTAGGTGTTCCCTTTGCATGGTCTAGGCCTACCTTGAACCTGTTTTAAGCCCTCTTGGCCTTGTGAGGCTTGGTTGGCTTAGCCATGGTTTAAGTCTCCTTGACTAGCCTCAAGTACTTGGACCAATTGTACGCTATGTTTGTCTTGGTTAAGTTGGTTTGGCACCATCATTAGCATGGTTTTCAGAGCTTACATTGCATGCCCTTAGTCCATGTTTAGTCTCTTCCAAGCGTGCTTGAGAGTTGCCTTTTGATGTTTAAATGTTGGCCCATTAACATGTGCATGTGTGTGTGTGTGTTGGTCCTCATGTTTGAGCACTTCGGCCACAGATTTTGGCATGCTTGCGAACCATCCTAAATTAGTTTAAGTTCATCCCCTTTGCTTGATTGTGTGCTCACCCTGTATGTTTGCTTGCATACTTGCATATTCGCATTGCATTTCCATGTTGTATGCTAGTTCACATGCTTAGGATTGCATTGCATGAGTATGCATGCTTGACCTCTTGAAGTGAGTATGATAGAGGTTGAGTTCAATTTGTTTGGTTATGTGCATTGCATTCCATATCAAGATGTACACTTGATTCTTTGGGGTATCATGCATGGAAATGCGTGATTGGTGGTCCGAGAATCGAAGACCATGTCCCTTTGAGTCAGACACATGATAAGGGGTTTGGTTGGTGCATACATTTGCTTGAAATACATTGCCATGCCTTGTCTGCCCTCTGCTGCTGGCAAACAGGTTTCAGCAGGAAGAATTGGCCGGACGGCAGTGTTGGGTGCCGACCGGAAAAACAGGTTTGGCCGAGAGCATAATTTTGTGGCCGATGACCATTCTCCATGGCCGGTGGAGTTCTCACTCAGCCGGTAGTGTCCCATAACACTCAGAGAAGCAACCTTGGGAGTTGTGCAATTTTCAGAGAAGCAGAACAGTCAAAGCATAGGCAAACTTGTGCATGGCGTTGGATTTCCGAGCAAACCCGAGCACGCGCGCATTGGATCCTCTTCCCGAGGCCTTTACTACTTTCTTAAGCTTAGTAAATTTGCTTAATTAATTAGGTGGTCTGTAATAATTAATTAGCTTGTAGGTTAATTAATTTGTATTATTCTTTTGGTCTCTCCGAGCGAGGGTGAATTTGTAATAAGTGTGGGTGCATGTGTGCATGTCTTCCAACCCCTACTTCTTTCTCCCTTTTACTTACCTGCTTTGATGGTTAGTATTAGGACATATTTACTTTAGCATACCTTATGCTATGCATGCGTGCATCATTCATTAGTCTTGCATGCACCACGCTCGGCGCATCATACTAACTGCATAAGTATTTCAAATCTAACTTGAATACGTGCTACTTGTGCCTTTTCACATGTCATTTATAGACTAGCCGAGCCTACTCTAGTGACATTCCGTATGCGTTGCATTAGGCATTTAAACATGGACTTGGATCATGCATGATTGCTAACATGTTCTTATTTTGGCACGGAGTACTAGGTGAGGTCTTTATGCTTTAGCATACCGCATGCGTGTGAGTGTTGCCATAACAGCATGATTACCATGAGGCTAGCTGCTTACGTGATATAACTGCTTGAATGCCTGTGGATGGAGGTTGAATTACCTAAATTGGAATAATGCATTAAAACTTTGAGTTTTAAGCCCACTAGATAGTGGCAAAACCATCTTTTCTAAAGCCCACTTGAGGGTGGCAAAATCTGCATTTCAGCCTACTTGCGAGTAGCAAACCATTTTCAAAACAAGCATGAAATGTTTTGTTCCAATTTAGGCGATTTGGTCTATACTTGTTTGCCGTGCGCATAACATAGTAATTCTAGGCTAACAAATGGAATAAGAACACATAACGTTTTCAAAAATGGATATCACGGTTAGTAGAGGCCGATCTTCGGATCGGGCGAGAGGGGGTGCTCATAGCTGACCTTCCCCAATCGTACCCAAGCTCCCGAGCCGAGGCAACTTTGGTGATGACGGACACGTGGCCTTTGGCACCGAGTCAGGGTTTCCTAAATTCCCCATAAAAAAATATTTAGGTTGCGACTCTGTATCTGGCAAAGCAGTCCATGTTTGACACTTCTTTTCAAAAAATCTGTTTCTCAAAGCGATTTGCCAGATTTGGACTCTTTGGTTCAGATTAAGAACCCTGACAATTTGAGAGTTCTGAACTGTAGTAGACCCACAAAAACGAACAGAAGGGGGGACTCGTCCTCCCGGGGCATTCAGGGACGTCTACACACCACATCTGCATGACAGAATAGCAAATGAGTACATGAATGAGAGAAGGGACTAGAAATACAAAGGTAGTGAAGAAAAATATTGCCTTCCATAGGCGCCAATGGCCAGTTATAGTCGTCCCTTGGTTACGCGAGACGGCACTCACATATTCATATAGTGTGGCGATGGTTGCGCTACCCCAGTCATAGTTGTGAACCTGGTCCATATCAATCATCTTTGCAAGGTATGACAGATGTACCTTGTTCTCCCTTTTCGTGAACAAGATGTTCCAAATAGGAACAAAAGAAACCACGAGTGTACTAAGCCACATGATCCGCCTCAACTGGCTACTGGCTATGGAAGTGATCATAGAACCAATGATAGCGGACAAAATCCCCTCAGTGGGGGGGAGGGATGGCACAAAGAATGTAGTCTATGGTATTCGTCCCTATACGTCAAGAAGTGCTCAAGAGAGATGGTCTCGTCGCCAACTTGAAGACCCGTTATCATAGAGAAGTCAATCGGAATCATCATCATCTATCCAGAGCAGGGAAAGTAGAAGGACTTAGTGGTATCCCACTACCTCTCCATCATAGCAACAAGATGGTCATGGTTGACTCAAGCATCCCCCAGGGCAACGCAAAAAGGAACAAAACCACAACCATCCACAAGGAAGCACACAATCTTCGAAAGAGACCGATATCAGGACGCCACCATAGGAAGGGAGCTGAAGCTACGCATCGCACATATACACTCCTCCAAGGAAATGCCAAAAAAAGGACATGGTTAGCTACAGGGTTGGAATGGATAAAGAAATGAGCAGAAAAACCATGGTAGCAGAGAATACCCGGTAGGAAGTCTGAGAAACATGAACATTAGGTTCACATAAGACAACAGAGGCAGATCACATCCCGCTCCTGGAAGCGCAGCATACTTAATCATGGTACATGGCCTGGGGAAACATAAGTCTCAGGGTCAAATGGTGGGAGAGCACCACGTCTGACTATAGGTAGTCTGAAATCAGGCCACAAGTTAGGAAAAGTTAGAAAAAGTTTGAAAAATCAACAAAAATGTGACAAGAATGGAAAACTTGGGGAAAATGCGAGGAAAACAAGAAGGAAATAGTTCAAATAACATCATGATCATGAGAGGGTGGTGAATAAGTTCAAAAATTTGAGGAAAGCGCAAAAAATTCAAGATTCGCCAAAAGTGTGCAAAACACAGTACAATAAGACAAAAATGCGTGGAAAAGAAGGGAAAAGCATACAAAAGCAAGAGTTTTACTCAAATTCCTTGAATAGTCGAAGAAGCAGTGAAACTGATTTTCGTTCAGATAGAAACAACGAGCACCAGGCAAGGAATTCAAAAATTCCAAAGAGAATCCGAACCACAGGACACTAAGGGAGCATGGGCAAGAGAAAGGAAGAAGATAGAGAGAGTTTGGGAGTGTCTTCAAACTAGAGTGTATATAAAATGAACCCTAAAACTCGTTTTAAACATTTTGGGTCCGCTTAGAATATCTATTGTTGACCGAAAATGCGCCCGCACCTTCATTGTGCGGCCACACCTTCTCAAAAACGTACGACCACACTTCCTAAGTGGGCACACATATGGCCTACATGCTCCATACGTGTGCCGACCTATTTCACCCACGGGTGAGCTTACAAAGCGCAGGTACATCCTAGACTCAAGCTCAAGTATTGGCATGCCTTTCGAGGAAACATTTTAAAAAATGGCATAAATTATCATGGCACTGCACAAATTTGGCACCTTGCTTACTTAGCATCATTTTAAAAACATAGAAAATGACCTTTAAATTTCTCCTTATCTGAGACGTTTTTAGAAACTTTTGAAAAGTCGCATTGCATTCGCAAAAAAAAAAAAAAAAAAAAAGGGATGGCAAATCTTGGAAACTTTGGCAAAACATGATTTTCTGGATCAAAATTTGGAATCACTTTGAAAATGCTTGGAACCATTTGGTAAAAACTCGGAAAAAATGGAAAAGTTTGGAAAGCTTTGGCAAACAAAACTTGGCACCACTTGGAATGAAATTAATAAAGTCCCACATTGTAACAAGCGAGGATGGAACGAAATAGAATGGCTCAGGAAATTTATAAACCCCATCATCGTAAGGTACGAGGATGGAACAGAACATAATGGCTCAGGAAGTTAATAAACTCCATCTCGTAAGGAGATGGATCGACTGGAATGGCTCAAGAAAATTAATAAACCCACACCTTGTAAGCAGCGAGGATGGAACAAAATGGCTCAATAAACTCCCACATCGTAAGGCGCGAGGATGGAATTGAACGGAACGGCTCGGGAAAAATTAATAAACTCCCACCTCATAGGGCACAAGAATGGAGTAGAATGGCTCAGGAAATTAATAGATCCCCACCTCATAAGGAGTGATGATGGAATGGAATGGAATTTGATAAACCCTACCTAGTAAGGCACAAGGATGGAACAAAATGGAATAAAAAAGAATGACATAAAACTTGGAAAGGAATGGAATGGCATACACTGACATACATAATTGACATCATGCTAACCATATTACATTGTGTATTATTGCTTGGAATGGTTTTTCTTGGAAATTTGCAAGACTGGCATCTTTGCTAAAACTTGGAAATGGAATGGAAAGGAACCCAGCGTATGCTTTGGCATGGCAAGGTGAATGTGGCAGGTATTGCTCGGTATTCTCTCTATAGAAAGCTGGCTTGGTTGGAACGAATGTTGAGTGCTTGTTGTACACACTCACTCATATATGAACTGTTGCACAACTGCCACCGAACTACACTGACCTGATTCCTTGCAACCAGGATATGTAGCCAACCTGCGGGTCTGATCACTTGCATGCTTGTTTGGCACCACCTTAAGCCTTAGGTTGTTGTCAATTGGGATAGTCTTGGATCTTTGATAGCTGCTTCTCATCAATTTATGATTGTTTGATCTCTATCAAAGAGGTATAACTGTAGACACCCCATTTTGACTGACCCTAAGACTTTGGGCGCTTGTAGGCCTCCCGATGATGAAATGGTGATACCTCTATCCTTAGAATGTTGAAAATTCCTTAAATTTGATGTCATACCCTATTTCGACCAAAAAATTAACTTTTTGCAAAAACGCCAAAATACCCCTGAACCCATTTTTTAGCCAAAAATCAAATTTTCAACCTCGAGGAGTGAGAGAAGCCCGATTGCACTTAGATTGATGGTATTTTGCAAAATTACTAACCTATTTTATCAAAAGCATTAATCTAAGGGAAATTTGAGCCTGCTTGGGCCATAAGTAGGCAAAAGCAATGCAAAATTGCTCCTAGCCATGCAAACCCACACCTAACCTGCAAAGTTCAGACTTGCATGTGGGTTGGCATGTGCATGGTGCGGCAGCAGTTGGATTGTGCGACTGCACTTCTCTTGTCCAACCACACTTGCTCTGTGCAGTCGCAACTTCCCCTTAAAGGCTTAAATGGAAACTTTGCAAGGATGGCAATGCAAAATTGAAGAGACGCGCTAGGGAGGAAATGATGCTCAACCCTAGCACCCTCCTTTGGCATCCTCCCCAAGCTAGGAGTGCCTATAAAAGCACTTATTTCCCCTCCCCCCCCCCCCTCTCTACAAAGTTAGACTATGGTGAACTTTTGAGAGCAAAAGATAACTTGAGAGAAAGAAACCCTTCCCTCTTCCTTGAATTATGAAAAGCCCCTCCTAACAGCATCCTAAAGTGGTAAAAAAATGTTCTAAGGCTTGGAGACTTGGACTATAGTCAACAACCTACAAACAAGAAAGTTTTCTTGCCTTTTCTTGGACTTTTTGCAAAATAGTAGGTAATATTCTCATCTTTCATTATTTCAGTACCTTTTTATCCATGTTTTTAGTAGCAAACCATGTTTAGGGTTTTAGTTCATTCATATGCCATGTAACTTGCATATTTAATCCTCTTTTTTCACCATTTACGCCATATTTTCATTAGAATATGCATAGGTTTGTTTAATCATGTAGAAACCATGTGTTAGGCCTTGTTTGAGTCATCATGTAGATAGTTTGTATTTTTTTTTTTCATTATGTGTTATTTGTTCTTTATACATATATATCATTCCAGTAGCCTCAAATCGAGCCTAGGTTCACGTCTTATACGTTTAGTTGCATATTTGAGGTCATATTTATTTTATATATTGCAGTAAGACATGTAAAGTGGGCCTCCGGGTATATCTTCTAAGTCTCCATAGCATATGCTTGTGCCATCGCATTGTCCTTTTGCATAATCCAAGTCTATATGCTTTTCTATGCAAAATTGGTTGTTTTAGATGCTTTTATAAGTGTTGTTTATTTTAGTTCAAGTTTATGGTCATGTTTTATTTAAAATCCATTTTTGATGGAAAATATTTATTTTTATGGAAGATATGGCTTTATCCTTGAAACTAAAATGAATGACACTTGTTTTATTCAAATCACCTAGTTCTGGGGTTAGTAAAGGTTCTAGGGCTGAAAATGAATTGTATGAGATAATTAACCACTAAAATCATAAAACAGAAAGTGAGTGGAGGCCAATCCTTGGATTGGGTAAAAGGGGGTGCTTCCATTTAAATGATCTTCCCCTTTTGTATCTAAGCTCACGAACCTAGAAATTTTTTTGTTATGATAGATTGGTCCTTAACTTAGTTTTCATAGTTAAAGGTTTCTTAATTCCCCTTCAAAACTAAGTGGCAACTCTTTGTTGTTAAAGCAAGTTAGGCCAATGTTTTTGTGGGAAACGAGACTTAGACTCGAAAAGGACATGATGTCCACAATTGGCGTGTCACATCCCAAACCTGCCCCTAGAGGTTTCGGTGTCATGATCGGCCAGTAATACCAGATTACCTATGGCCTTAATGACAAAATCAATCATAATAAAATAACGGGGCTTAGCAGAAGCAATAATGAAATATAACTAAGTCCATTGAGCAGGGCATACATGCCAAATTCATCAACATTAAAAACTTTAAACTTTATACAAGCTTATATACAATACACTAAATATTGACTTCTCATATAGCATTCATCCTTAACAAGTTCCAAAATAAACAAAAGTAGACAAAACAAAAAGGAGGAATGACAAAGCTTGACTCCTCTTGAGTCCAAGCACACCCCATCATGGAGGCACCTCAAAAATTGCTTCACAGGGGTAGACTCCGAGGCTGTCCTAGGCTTGATGTTCCACTTGCTCACCGACATATATAAGGGAGAGGGGTAAGCTGAAGCCTAGTGAGTAATATCAATATACATGTTTTATATGAATGAAGTCCAACTTGATACAAATCATATCTTTCATATTCAGAAATAATCCATTTCAATGAGCAAAACAATTTGATTAATAATCAAATCAATCTATTGCAATAACAATAATCATTATACGTGGTACATCCAAGAGAGTAACAATGAAACGATGTGTCGAAGCCAATAGGATCACAAGGGTCAATCAAATGGAACCACAACGGGTCAATCAATAGTCCATAATTCAATGTGGATCATTAAGGTCTAACATCAAAGATCTCTGTGTTTCAATTAATCCAATAAGCCATGGTATTGTTTTCCCCAAGTGAAGGCCTATTAATCAAAGGGCCATGGTATTGTTTCCCCTAAACAAGGGCCTCACTAATGGATGCCACGATTACAATTTCAAAAAGGATATTCATTCATAGATAACAAAATAGGATTCAAAATATCAATCTTGAACAATTTCAAAATACTTTTCAGACATGGCTTTAGAAAGACATTACTCACAGTGGGTTATACCGATATTAGGCCTCAGGCGGGCACCTACAGAATACACATAACAAAGCACAAATTGAAACACAACTCTTAATCAAACGTACTATCTTAATTCAATTCCCTTTTATGTGTTTCTAATGCATTTCCTTGTTAATGTTGTCTAAACGATTCCCATGGATGCCTAAAAGAGCATGGGGATGAAAACATGCACATGGGAGTGTATTTCAAAAATCCTTAAATAGGGCAGTTCGCTCGAGCGGACCATTGGCTAGTCGAGCGGTGTGGCCTGTTTGCAAAAGTACTAGATGGTCGAAATATAGGCTTGATGGTCGCTCAACCCAAGTGGAATGAAAGGTGAGCTCACTCGAGTGAGGAGCGGTCATTCGGGTGCTCAAGCCATGTGCAGCGTGTCTGTAAAAATACTACATGCATGCAAAGTGCGGTGGATCGACAACTTCAACGCTCGAGCGAAGTGGCCAAATTCTGGAATTTTTAGAACAGAATTAAAGTTCAAAAACATAATTCCAAGTTGAATAGCATGCATGGTTGGACCCAAATGCATCAAAACTCTTTGGAAAACATATAAATACAACCCATTTGAAATCACAAGTTCAAAACCTTTGTCACTTCTCAAAATTAAATTCAAAACCTTGTAATTCAACCATGCATAGATGACATTCAATTCTTTTCCTTCAAAATATGAACATATAAAGTCATGAGTGTAAAATTATGGAGAATCCTTTAAGATATCAAGTACAAACTCCACGCATGTATGAATTGTTGGAAAAATCATGCTTGAAGATGATGAAATGTGCATGCATGTACACAATTAACTCAATTCCTCCATATATAAGTTGATTCCTTCATTTTCTTTCCAATTACATGCAACTGATCTTATATACTTCAAGAAGTCTACATCTACGTGGATTATCTCCAAGAATTATGGTTGTAGATCTTACCTAGAGTCTTTATTTTCATGAAATCTAGCAATTCTTTGAATCTTCTCTTCAATTCTCCTCAAATTCTCTTCCCTTCCTCTCTCTAGAGTTAATTCTCTCTCTCTCTCTCTCTCTCCCTCTCTCTAAAATCTCAGCCAAGTGTAGATTTTCGAGCTCAAAGCATGTTTATAGCATATATATATAGATAGATTATGTTAGACCAATAAAGTAGGTTTAAGGTTAATTAAACAATCTTCGCTCTAGTTAATTCTAATCAATTGTAATTGATTTATTCTAATTATTTTGATTTGAATCAAATTTTAATCAAATTTGTCATATGATTTTAAATATTCCAATTACTATATTGACCTAGTCAATTTTTGGTTTTGAATCCATTTGGCATTGGAATTGATCTATTTCTCAATTTTTTCACTTGTCGGTTAAGGATCTACACTAGCCATTCGTCGTATTTCATATCATCATCTAAATCTATTCGGTGATAATTTATTACATGGAATGGATCCCGAAGATAACCTCGAAGTATTGACACATGAAACACATTATGCATCTGTTCCATTCCCGGTGGTAAGGCAATATGATAAGCAACAGGGCCAAGCCTTTCTAGAATTTGGAAAGGTTCGATGTAGCATGGAGTTAACTTCAATTTCCTGCCAAACCTTGTTTCCCTTTTCATTGGTGTTACTTTAATAAACACATGATCTCCTACTTTGTATTCCAAATTGGTCATTCTCTAATCCGTATAACTTTCCTGCCGACTCTAGGTAGTCTTGAGCCTCTGTTCGATGATTTTTATCTTCGTGGTTGCCTCTTGCACTAGTTTAGACCCATATAAAGCCCTATCACAAACCTAAGTCTAGCAAACTAGAGACCTACACTTCTTGCCATATAATGCCTCATATGGTGCCATGTCGATACTACCGTGGAAACTATTATTATATGCAAACTCAGCCAACGACAAGTAAGTTTCCCAACTGCCCTGAAATTCAAGAACACACACATGAAGCATATCTTCTAGTGTTTGGATAGTCCTCTCGGTTTGCCGATCGGTTTATGGATGAAAGGCATTACTGAATCTCAACTCTGTGCCCATTGCGTATGTCATACTTTGCCAAAATCTAGAAACAAATTTAGGATCCCTATCCGACACAATTGACACTAGAACCCTATGTAAGCAAATAATCTTATCAACGTAGATAGTAGCAAGTCTATAAGTATTAAATAAAGTTTTCACAACAAGAAAATTGGCAGAATTTGTCAATCTATCTACTATAAGCCAAATAGCATTCAAACCTCTAGACGCACGAGGTAGACCAACGATGAAATCCATGGTTATATGTTTCCACTTCCATTTTGGAATAGGAAAAGCCTGAAATAAGCCTGCTGGTTTCTGGTGTTCAGCTTTGACTTGTTGGCTTTGGGGGCATTTGGAGTTGTAATTGGCAATTTCTCTCCTTATGTTTGGCCACCAGTATACTTGTTTCAAGTCTTGGTACATCTTGGTATTTCCTGAATGCATAGCAAACATTGACTTGTGGGCTTCCTCCAGAATTCTTCCTTTCAATTCTGCATCATTAGGTACACAAAGCCTTCCCTGAAACTTTAGTACTTGATCTTCAATTGTGAACCCCGACCTAGGCCTGGTTTCGAACTCATTACATATCTTCTTAAAGAAATCAGCATTCACTTGCTTCTATTTGATCTCTTCTATGATTGCTGCTTGTGCTAAAATTGCGGCTAATAAATTGTCTTGCTCATAATGTACTACCTCTATTTCAAGTCTTACAAATTATTACAAGAGCTCTCTCTGATCTATAAGAAAACAAGCCAAATTCCCACATTCTTTCTATTGAGTGCATTCGCTACACTGTTGGCCTTTCCCGGATGATACTGAATTTTCAAGTCACAGTGTTTGATAAATTCAAGCCATCTCCTTTGTCCCATGTTGAACTCTTTCTGTGTAAATAAATATTTCACAAATTCAATTTCTTTATCAATCAATTGTCCAGGAAACTCTTCCTGAAACACATCAAGAAAATCTTTTACTACTGGAATACTATCCAAGGTGATGTCCATGGTTTGTTCATTTATTACACTACACAAGTACTTTTGACATCTTTATTAATCAGTTTACAAGATTGCAAATATTAGATATGGTGAAGGAACTACACCCTTACCCTCAAAATAAAATTCATCCTAACCCAGAGGCCGAAATATTACTCGCTTGGATGCACAATCAATAGTTGCATGGTACTTAGATAGCCAGTTCATACCCAAAATAACATCAAATGTCTCATATCAAAGGGTAACAAATCATCATATAAGGTGGTATTTCCAAGTATCAATTCACATGCAAAATAAACAGATGAACACAACATAGATCCCCCCATTGGTAATGCAACACATAATATGTATCTTAAGGATTCCATGGGTCTAATCAATTTACCAGCAAATACCATAGAAACAAAAGAGTGTGTGGAACCCAAATCAATCAATACATATGTAGCTGGGCCACAAACAGAAAGTGTACCTAAAACTACAGCCTTTGTGTTATAAGTATCCCCTGGAATGAGTGCGAAGACTCTTTCTTACCTTAGATCATTTCTTGTTGTGGTACATGTTGCATTTAATCTCACTGTTAGGATTGACCCTGTCAAACTTGTAGTGCCTCAGTTACCGTCTTGTTGAGGTGGTGTATAATCGCTTGCCATATGTCCAACTTTCCCACACTAATAGCAAGTGCCCGTAGTACAGTAACAAACACCCCAGTGCTTCTTTCCACATATAGTGTGGGTGGATACTGAGTTACCACTCTGATTTGAACCTAAATTACTAAAAGTCCCTGATTTTGATTTCTTATTCATTAAAGATGTTGCCCCCTTATTGAACTTTTGTCATTTGCCTCTCCATTCAAAATTCTGGTCGTGAACGGCTATATTTGCTTCTGATATCAATGCTCTGTCCCGTACATCAACATACTTTGGCAATTTATGTCCATTAACTCTCACCAAGATTAAATCATGAAGACCTCCATCAAGCTTCCTAACCATATGTGGTGCAAAGCATGCCAACTTTGTAAATTAGGCTTCGTATTTAGCCAATATCTTGTTTCCTTGTTTTAGTTGCTCAAATTTGAATACTTTTTTATCCCGAACACACTGTGGGAAGTATTTCTCATAGAAAATCTCTAGAACTCGTATCCAATCAATCCCCTTATTATTATTATCATGAACTAACATCCACCATCTCCTCGCTTCATCCTCTTGAGAGAATGCAGCTAATAGAACCTTCTGTGTTTCTGTGCATGGAAACACTTCAAATAGCTTTTCAATCCCAAAGACCCAAGCTTCATCTTTGAGTGGGTCTACTCTCCCATGAAACAAAGGTGGCCTTATCTTTTTGAATTCCTTGGTGAGGGCAATGGTTCGGTCATCTGATTGATGGTCTTATACTGGTGGTGGTATGGGAATTGGATGTGGGGGTGGTGGTTGTTGTTGTTGCCATTGTTGTTGTTGTCTTAAGCTTTTAGCCATATCATGCATCATTCTTTCCATTCTGTCAAGTCTTGAGGAGGTTGACTCCTCCAGTTCATCCCCTCATGTTCTCACCATTATCTATGTGAAACTTGTGTTATAATAAATGAATGCATGCATATACATATATACAATTATAGAAGTTCTCTCATTTTGATATTCAAATACATATGAATGCAATCCTTAAATCTTTTCTAGACACCTTATTGCTCAATGGGCAACTGAGTGAGATATAACTCGTGCTCCGATACCACTCTGTTACAACCCAAACACGCCGATAGAGGTTTAGGTGTCATGACCGGCCAATAATCCCAAATTACCTACGGCCTCATTGACAAAATCGATCATAATATAATAACGGGACTTAGCGGAAGCAATAATGAAATATAACTAAGTCCATTGAGCAGTGCATACAGGCCAAATTCATCAACATTAAAAACTTTAAACTTTATACAAGCTTATATACAATACACTAAATATAGACTTCTCATATAACATTCATCCCTAACAAGTTCCAAAATAAACAAAAGTAGACAAAAGAAAAATGAGGCATGACAAAGCTCTACTCCTCCTGAGTCCAAGCACACCCCATCACAGAGGCACCTCAAAAATGACTTCACAGGGGTAGACTTCGAGGCTGTCTCAGGCTTGACGTTCCACTTGCTCACCAACATATATAAGGGAGAGGGGTGAGTTAAAGCATAGTGAGTAATATAAACATAAAGGTTTTATGTGAATGAATTTTAACTTGATACAAAGCTTATCTTTCATTTTCATAAATAATCCATTTCAATAAGCAAAACAATTCGATTAACAATCACATCAATCCTTTCCAATAACAATAATCATTATACGCAGTACATCCAATAGAGTAACAATGAAACAAAGTGTTGAAGCCAATAGGACCACAAGGGTCATCTAACAGGATTACAACGGGTCAATCAATAATCCATAATAACGTGGACCATTTTGGTCTAACATTAGAGATCTTTGTGTTTCGATTAATCTAATGAGCCATGGTATTGTTTTTCCTAGGCGAGGGCCTATTAATCAAAGGGCCATGGTATTTTTCCCCTAGGCAAGGGCCTTACTAATGGATACCATGATTACAATTTCAAAAAGGACATTTATCAATCTTGAACAATTTCAAAATACTTTTTGAACATAGCTTTATAAGGACAGTACTCACAGTAGGTTATACTGATATTAGGCATCAGGCATCGGGCGTCCACTTCCATAATACACATAACAAAGCACACATTGAAACAAAAGTCTCAATTGAACATCATATCTTAATTCAAGTCCCTTTTCTATGTTTCTAATGCATTTCCTTATTAATGTTGTCCAAACGATGCCCATGGATGCCTAAAGGAGCATGAGGATGAAAACATGCACATGGGAGTGTATTTCAAAAATGCTGAAATTAGGGTAGTTCGCTTGAGAACACCTTTGGTCGCTCAAGCGGTGTGGCTTGTCGGCAAAAGTGTTGGATGGTCGAAATGTAGGCTCGATGGTCGGTCAGCAGTCATTCAGTCGCTCGAGCCATGTGCAACATGTCTGCAAAAATACTAGATGCATGCTAAGTGCGCTCGACAAACAACTTCATCACTCGAGCGAAGTGGCTAAATTTTGGAATTTCTAGAACATAATTCAAGTTCAAAAGCATAGTTCTTAGTTGTATAGCTTGCATGGCTGGACCCAAAAGCATCAAAACTCTTTGGAAAACATATAAATATAACCCATTCGAAATCACAAGTTCAAAACGTTTGTCAATTCACAAAACTAAATTCAAAACCTTGTAATTCAACCATGCATGGATGAAATTGAATTCTTTTCCTTCAAAATATGAACATGTGAAGTGATGAGTGGAAAATTATGAGAATCCTTTAAGATATCAAGTACTCTATGCATGTATGAATGGTTAGAAAAATCATGCTTAAATATGATAAAATGTGCATGCATGTACACAATTAACTCAATTCTTCCGTAAATAAGTTGATTCCTTTATTTTCTTTCCAATTACATGCAAATGATATTATAGATTTCAAAAATTCTACATCTACATGGATTATCTTCAAGAATTATGGTTGTAGCTCTTACCTATAGTCTTTATTTTGATGAAATCTAGCAATTCTTTGAATATCCTCTTTAATTCTCCTCAAATTCTCTTCTCTTTTCTCTCTCTCTCTCTCTCTCTCTCTCTCTCTCTCTCTAAAATCTCAGCCAAGTGTAGGTTTTTTAGCTCAAAGCATGTTTATGGCATATATAGATAGATCAAGTTAGACTAATGAAGTTGGTTTATGGCTAATTAAACAAGCTTAAGTCTAATAAATTCTAATTTGTTTAATATAGTTATTTTGATTCGAATCAAATTTTAATTAAACTTTCCATATGATTTTAAATATTCCAATTAACATATTGACCTAGTCAATTTTGGTTTCCGAATTCGTTTGGGCCTTGAATTCCAAATTCTAAGTCTGCACTCTAATAGATGTTCCATAGACAAATAGATAAAGACTAATTAAACATATAATTATGCAACCATGCTCAATGAAATAGTATATAAAAATAATATGCACGTTGGGGTCATCACGTGGCGACTATGCTGGGGCCTTGAGTTAGCTTAACTTGAAAATTTCTATCTTATGAGATTAATGGTTAATTATTAATTGCATTGCATCATTGTAGGCTCAGAAAACCTAGCTTCATTGCATGATATTCCGGACACTATTCGCGGGCTATGTGTTGTCAACAAGAAAGTGTCAGATTTTGCTATTAGTACCATTTGATCATCCCCTTTCACTCCAAGGTGGCATGAGAGGTATATTGATAGTCATAGTTGATACACCATCTTGACTAAACCTACCTTTGTATGTTGAAAGCTTTAACACCATCCAACCTAGGATAGGATACCCTTATCTCTAGGATTGTATTGTTGTTTTTTTGTATGATTTATTGAATCTTAGATCCTATTTCCAAGTTAGTACAGGGAAACCCTAACCCCAATTAGGTAAGACTGCAAATTATGTGCTTATGTGATATCTTGTCTTGAATGGAAATTGTGTGACTGGATTCTGAAATCAGAAGTTAGGAAGGCAATGATCCAATTATGAAATCTGGGGTTCAAATTAGGCAGTGATTTGATTTTGTCTTAATTCCAGCAATCAGTGATGGATTAGGGGGTAGTTTCCTAACATACAAGATTTGAGTTTGAATTTAAGTTCTTATCGTAGTGGTCAATTGAGAATGATCGCCTTTCCAAATTTATTATTATTTTTTTAAAGAAAGAAAATCCCCTGATGAGTCGTATGTGCCTCCGTTTTGAAGTCTCAAACAATCAAGCAAAATACGAGGCTTGCATTGTCAGTTTAGAGGCAACTCTTGAACTAGAAGTAAGGTGGTTGGATGTTGTCGGTAACTCGAACTTTGTAGCCTGTAACAATTTGAATCAAATTGAATTTTGCCCTTATTATCATTATTAGTATTATGCTTGTGGTATCGTGGACCATTCTATTTAAATTGATGAAAACATATTATTTTACTTGTTGATTTCGACTTCGTAAGGCCCACTTGGGAAATTTTTTGAGTTTTAATTATTCTCGGGTCCTGAGTATTAAATGAGACATAAATTTAATTTTTAGGTCTTATTTGATTAGCCCATACTTAATTGTTTTAGTTCATATTTAATTATGTTAATGTCAGGGACCATCTTGAGTTTATTTAAATTACTCTATATTTTAATCTGTATTGGAGATTTATTTTTACATTATTAAACTTGAGTCATTTTAGACCCAATTGATTGAATCACGACACATTTACAACTATCTATTATTATTTAATTTTATTATCATGAGAGAGAGTTATAAATATTTATGATGTGTAACCATCAAATGAAATTTATATTTAATAATGAAAAAAAAAATTGTACCATTTACAACCTTAAAATCTTGTGATTTTATCATACTATAATTTTAGTGATTTATATGTATAGATATTTATCTATTCAAAGAAAAATTAATAATTTAAAGAAATTTTGGGAGAGGCGCAGACCACTTGGGGTGCTGCCTTCGCCACCCTTGTCTTTTCCTTCTTACTTGCCTGACTTTTCTTTCTTTCTTTTCTTCCATTTGTTTTTGTTTTGCTTGTAGTATATCTCTCACTCTCTCTCTAGTAAATTGTTTGCAACAAAAACGTACACCAGTATACTTGCTTAAGGTCTTAATACATTTTGGTGCTTCCAGAGTGAACTGTGAATTTGGAATGATGTGCTTCCTCCATTACTTTTTTTTTTTTTTCAACTCGAGTATATCTGGAACACACAGTCTGCCTTCAAACTATAACACTTGTTCCTTGATTGAAAATCCCGATCTTGGCTTTGAGTTCATCTCCTCAAAAATCTTCTTAAAATAGGTATCCTCCCTTTGTCTTTGTTTCATTTCTTCAATAATAGATGGTTTGGCTTAGATTGCAGCTTAAGTTCCTCCCGTCTCATATAGGACGAATTCTATCTTCATTTTTTGAAGATCTTGAAGTATATCCCCTTGTTTGGTGAGTAGGCATGACAAGTTCCCCCATTGACTTTCGACTAAGGGCATCTGCCACTGTATTTGCCTTGCCAGGATGATACTGTATCTGTAGTTTATAATCCTTCATTAGCTCTAGCCATCTCCTCTGCCTCATAATAAGCTTCTTCTGGGTAAACAAGTATTTCAAACTTTTGTGGTATGTAAATACTTCATATGTAGCCTCGTATAGGTAAAGATGCCAAAATTTTAATGCGAAAACAACGGCTGCCAATTCCAAGTCATGAGTTGGATAGTTCTTTTCATGTGGCTTAGTTGGCGAAAAGCATAAGCGATGACCTTGTTATTTTGCATTAAAGCACACCCCAACCCTTTGTGTGATGCGTTACTATAAATAACAAACCCCTCTATACCTAATCGTAGAACAAGAACTAGCGTTGTGATTAACCTAGTCTTTAGTTCTTGAAAGACAGAATCCCTCTCTTCTGTCCACTCAAATGGTGTTACTTTATGTGTCCACTAGGTAAGTGGCACTGTTATCTTAGGGAAGTCCTTGACGAACCTTTTATAATGACCTGCCAAACTAAGGAAACTCCGGATTTCTATTATTGCTTTAATTTTCTAGGGATCAACTGAAATACCTTTCTGTCAATTACATTCCCAAAAATGTTACACTAGTCAGCTAAAACTCACACTTTTTCAACTTTGCATACAAATGTTTATATCTTAGAGTTTGAAGGATCAATCTTAGATGTTGTTCATGGTCCCCCCTCACTTTTAGAGTAAATCAAAATATCATCAACGAAGGCTGCTACAAACTGGTCCAAGCAAGGTTTAAAAACCCTATTCATTAAGTCCACGAATGCTGCTGGAGCATTAGTGACCCCAAATGGCATAACCAAAAACTTGTAATGGTCATACCTAGTTCTGAATGTCGCCTTTTCAACATTCTTTGCTTTAACTTTGAGCTGATCATACCCTGATCTAAGATCAATCTTAGAGAAACATGTGCCTATTGAAGTTGATCAAACAAATCATCAATTCTCGGTAATACGTACTTGTTTTTTATAGTCACTTTGTTCAGTTCTCTATAATCAATACACAAATGAAGAGTTCCATCCTTCTTTTTCAAAGATAGAACTGGTGCACCCTAGGGCGAAGTGCTAGGTCGGATGAAACCTTTATGTAATAAATCTTGCAACTGAATTTTCAATTCCTTGAGCTCTACTGGTGACATTCTATATGGGGTCTAGGAAATTGGTTGGGTTCCCAGCGCAACATAAATTGTAAACTTGATTTCTCTATCAATCAATTTGCCTAGTAATTCATTAGGAAACACATCTGAAAATTCTTTCACTACTGTTATGTTATTCAAACTGATATCAAATTCCTATAAAGTCAAAGCACTATAGAAATAACCCCGACACCCCTTCTTCAGTAATTTTCAAGCTTTTATGGATGAAATGAGATACGGTGGCGGCATGACGCCTCTACCTTGAAAAGAGAACCCTTCTCGATTGGGTGGATGGAATGAGACAGAATTTCATACAAAGTTTATTGTGGCACAATTAGTTGACAATCAATCGATTCCCAAAATTGCATCAAAATTACTCATTTCTATAGGTAGCAAATCAACAATCAAACTAGCATTCCTAACTAATATTTCAGAGTCCCAATAAACAGGTGTACATAGCATGGACTCACCAGAGGGTGAAGACACTGACATTAGAAAATTCAAGGGTTTTGGTAATTTGTTCAACTTATTCACAAATTGGCTAGATACAAATGAATGAGTGGAACTCGAATCTATTAAAATATATACATCATGAGCATGGATGGAAAGTATACCTGACACAACTAGGGCAAATACCCATGTTTGTCTGACTGGTTCCTTTCCCATGGTGCTAGGTCTAGTAGCTGACCTTTAGACCGATCCCAATGAACTACTAATGCCTCTTGAAGAGCTTTGTCAAGCTTTTGGGCGATCTCTTACTTGATGTCCCATTTGACCACATTTGAAACAGGCTTTCGAAGCTTGACGACACACTCCAAAATGATTCTTTTCACAATCCGAACACACTGGAACAATTCATCTCCTTTCACAAGTACTACAACTACTAGTCCCGCACTTGGCTTCTTGATAGGTAAATTTGTTGGCCTCTTTCTTGAGTCATACCCCTATCTTTTATTGTACTATTCCTTGGATTTCTGTTCATTCTTTGCATTTGCCTCGGCCATGAGCGCCCTGTCAAAAACTTTTGTATAAATAGAAAATTTGAAAAGATTTACCTTATCTCGGAGTGGTTCTTGAAGCCCTTCCTCAAATTTCCTTGCTTTGTTATACTTGGTATTAACCATGTGTGGAGCAAATCTGGCTAGCTCCGTGAACTTTGCATTATATTTTGCTGTTATGCCTCCACCTTGTTTAAGTGCTTGGAATTGATTAGGGGAAGTACTTGTAGAAGATTTCCAAAAAGCGGTTCCAAGTTATACCCTCATGCTGGCATTTAACTAACATCAACCATCTACCTGCTTCTTTTGCTAGAATGAATGTAGTGAGGGCAACTTTCTGAGTTTCTATGCAAGGGAATACCTTAAAGAACTTCTCTGCCGCTTACACCCATGCTTCTTCCTTCAATGGATCAATCCTTCCTTTAAACCAAGTATGTTTGATTTTCTTGTATTCTCTAATCAGTGCCATTGTTGCCTGGTCTGGAAAGTCCATTTGTAGAGGTAATGGCTGATGTGGAAGTTGTTGTTCTGGTTACAATTGTGATTGTGGTTGTGGTTGTGGTTGTTGTTCTTGTTATGGTTGTTCTTGGCTTCTCTACTGTCTTAAAGCCTCTACTACTTCTGCTACCCCTTCTAATATTCTCTCCGGTCAATACATGTGGCTAGTAGAAGACTCAGTTCTTTCTCTCACCATGATGCTATGCATGCAAAGCATATGTTAAATAATATGATGTACGCATCTTTTCATACACACTCATCATGAATGCATCCCTAAGGTTCTTCTAGGGAAATCATATGCTCTAGAGGACAGTGTGTGTATGTGTACAAACTTGTGCTTTGATACCACTCTATCATGACCCCATGCCATGTTTTCCACTCTTTAAATACGTTTGAGAGTCGTGCTAGTTTGCCTCGTTTTTGGACCATTGCATGAGCTTCATTTCTATGCATGTTGAGCCATCATTTTAGGCCATTTTCCAACTGTCTTGGACCTGCCTAGGGTCTGTTTGGGGCTGGTTTTGCCTTTTGTGCATTGCTTTGTGTACCTCTAGTGTAACGCACTTCACTAGTTTCGGTATTCGGGCCATCTAGCATGCATTATATGACATATTTGCATGATTCGGGACTATCTTGCATATCATTTCAGAGCTGGAAAATGTATGATTGTATGCCATATTTCATCCCTTGCCATGCTTTTGTAGAGCAGCATTTGATGCCTTAGGTTCGGTCCCTTGCACCGGGCATGTTTGCATGAGTGTTCCTACCTTTCATTCCATCATGTTTGGCCACTAATTTGAGTGTGGCTGAGGCCCATTCATTTTAGTTTAAGTCCATCTTGCATTGTGTATGCCATATCCATGTTGTCACATGCTTGATCGTCGCATTGTGTATGCCTTGATTATGCCTTTGTGTATGTCCATCGTCATATGTGCGTTGTGTATGCCATATAGCGTCATGTGCATTAACTATGCCATTCGTAGTTCATAGCGTTGCGTATGCTAGTTGCACCTTTGCATGTCATTCCTTGCACGTATGCATGTCTTAGTTGCATTTCGTTTAGGATTGCATGCTAGTTGTTGCATTGTGTTTGCATGCCATGCCATTCTAGTTGTTGCATAGTGTTTGGAGTAGGGTTTAGCCCAAACACGGAAAAGGAGGGACGTTTTGTACGCAAAGTGACGAAACATGCTTCGATTCCGGGTCGTCGACACTCTTGATTACCTATGATGGAGTTTAGGCCTTATTGTGTTCATTTGTGCATCCATTTCATATTGAGTCATGCAATTCGACTCCTCGGCCATCATGCATCAAGATGCGTGATTGGTGGCACGAGGATCGAGGACTACACTCCCTAGAGCTTATGCAACGACGAGGAGAGTGGTCGTGCACACATATGTTGAAAATACTTTGCCATGCCCCTTTCTTGCTCTCTGTTGTAGCAAACCGGAAGCCAACAGCAAAAACTGGTCGGTAGTATCCCTACAGAATGGTGGAGTTTCAGCCTTCTGGAGTTTTGTACAACGTTCTGGGACCAGTTGCAAACAGAGGCAAATCGGGGCATCGCGATGGATTTTCCGGCAAGGCGACTCGAGCATGCATGCATTCCTTATCATTCAAGACCGAGCTGAGGCAGTCCATTTCATATGTTTTGCATGCTAGCTTATTTATTTTAGTTAATTTGTTAATTAATTAGGGTTGTGTAATAATTAGCTGTAATTCGTTATTCATTCGGTTGTGTATTATTTATTCTGACCCTCCGAGGAGGGCAATGTTGTAATAAGTGTGCGTGTGTGTGATGTATGTCTTCCAACCGCACGTCTTTCTCCCTTTTATTTATCAGCTTATGATGGTTAGTTTTAGGGCACATTTAAATTATCATCCTTATGCTCGTATGTTTGCATCCATTCATCTGTTTTGCATGCACCGAGCTCGGCGCATCATGCTAACTGCATTGCATTTCAATTCCAAGTTGAATACATGTATCAATTGTTGCATCTCATATCCCATCTTAGAATAGCCGAGCCTATTGTAGTTGCATTTTTGCATTGTGTTGTATTAGGCATTCTTAGCATAGTTAGGATTCATGCATGATTTCTAATTAGCTTCTTTCTTTGGCTCAGAGTACTCGGTAAGTGTTTATGCTTTAGCATCTTTGCATGTGTGTGAGTGACTGCCATGATAGCATGCTTACCATGAGGCTATGTGCTTATGTGATATAACTGCCTGAATGCCTGTGGGTGAAGGTTGGATTATTTGAATTGGAACAATTCATTGATTACGAGTTTTAAGCCCACTTGAGAGTTGCAAATCACCATATTTTCTAAGTCCACTTAAGGGTGGCAAAATTCGCATTTTAGCCAACTTGCGAGTAGAAAACCGCTTTTAAAAACAAACATGAGATGTTTTGTTCCAACTTAGGTGATCCAATCTATACTTGTATGTTGTGTGCATCACATAGTAATTCTAGGCTAATAAACCGGAATAACTCGATATCATGGTTAGTAGAGGCCGATCTTTGATCGGGCGAGCGGGGGTGCTCACGAAGTGATCTTCTCCAATCGTACCCAAGTTCCCGAGCCGAGGCAACTTTGGTGATGACGGACACGTGGCCTTAGGCACGAGTCAGGATTTCCTAAATTCTCCCAAAATAAAATATTTAGGTGGCGACTCTGTATCTGGCAAAGCAGTCCATGTTTGGCACTGCTTTCTAAAATTAGTTTTTCAAAACGATTTGCCGGATTTGGACTCTTTGATGATTCATCGGTCTTGTATTGCACTCCGCGAGATTAGATACAGGACCGTGACATTGAGTCCAAACCGTAGTAAGCCCCGATAAACAAAACGGGATTCCCTCCCGGGACGTTCGGGGACGTCTACAGTTTTTGGCGACTCTGCTGGGGATATAGAGAACTTGACTCGAACTCATGATATCTTATTTTGATTTCACTTATGTGTTTCTTTGCATTGCATGTGCATTGGTGCGCCTAGGACACAGTGTTTGCCATCTTTTATTCCTGAACGGTTTGCCGAAGACTCGCTTTGAGAAGCGTGCCATAAGGCTGACTGGTTACGGGCTCTGCCATGATGGGAACACAAACCCCGGCTGTTACCGGGGCACCCCTTTTTGACCATTCGACCTAGTGCATATTCGGAGTCCATAGTGACTATCCCAAACTAGAACAGGTTGCTTACCCGATTATAGGTTGTTTGAAACCACTGTGTGCGTAGTGAAACCCTAGCTCCTGAAAAAATAGGACAGGGAAACCCTACCCCACCATAGGGGTGTTTTGGCTCTCACTTGTTTGCTATGTGCTTTTAGAGTGCGTCTTTACAGGAATGCATGTATCAGTTTACAAGTCCGGGTATCAGGGCTGCGGGCATCAGTATTTTGAGAATTGGTTATATCTACGGGTATCAGATTCAGTTTTGGGACAGTAATTTGGGGAACAGTGATCAGCGGTCAAATACAGTTATCCAGCTATGTTCATATCTGTATTGATGAAATTGGGCTAAGATGCTGCCTATTTTCTCTTTCAGTTCGGAGATTCAATTCAGAACAGTTAGTATCTTCCTTTGCTGAGGCAGGGCAGAGAAAGGCCAGTTAGGGCTCACCGGTTCATCTGATCCGTCAGTCACCAGTCACATCACTTCCAATCAATTCAACGAACTCGTGATGACACAGAATTCGGAGGAAATAATGGTTATGGCAGCCGCATTAAACTAGGGAATCATCATACAGGGTGATACCGACGCTAAAGTGCCACACCCGCCCAGGTCACCTGCCGCACATCCGATCTGGGAACCCCAACTATTTCAAACCCGTAGGCCCACCACTTTTGAGCTAATGGGAATGATTGGCGATCTTTAGAGATCTATGGCTGATCTAGCCTACGGAATGTCGGCCCCGCCACCGACCACATCGTGTGCCGGGAACTTCATACCGGAGGAGCCCCCACTACTGGGGCGAATTGTAATTGAACTCAGTCAACCTGAAGCCATCCCAAGTTTCGGCAATGACATGTCGACAACAACGAGGCTCCGCTCTGATATGGCAACCCAAACCTTCTACCAAGCTGAGGCGAGTGGTAAGAACAAGGTGAAGGTGGACACCGATCCCTACGAGCAACTCTCGTTGGCTTTTTAGGCTTTGAAAGCCGGAGGACTGAACAAACAGCAGGTGCTCGCTGTTGCTGTAAAAACTGTGGATAACATTTTCCCCACTCAGACTGAGGGCAGTTCAAGCCAAGGGGAAAAACGAAAGAAAGACCGTCGTGCCAAAACTGTTCCTTTCAACCCTAACCCTGCACCCGGAAAAGATCAGAAAACCAAGTCAGCACCTGCCGACCCTTTTTCCAGTGCGTCTGGCAAAAATCCACAAACCTCGAAGTATCTACCCCGAGGTCGTAGGGTCTTCCATGCCCTCTACATGTCTTTGTCCAAGGCACTTCAAATCCTTGCTGAAAAGGGGCATCTTAAACCCCTCGAGCCTCGGCCCCTCCCTGCTCATCTTTCACCAGGTTATTATACTACCCAGTACTGTGCGTACCATCAACAGACCGGTCACAGCACCAACAATTGCTTCCGTCTTCGCCATGAAGTACAGGACTTGTTTGACAACGGGGTCGTCCTCCCCCCAAGCTCAGCAAAGTCTATCTTTACTGGATCTATGAATCTCGAAGATAATATGATGTGATTAGAGGGGTTGAACCACCTGTGGGTGGCGCGCAGTTTACTTCAGATATGGTGTATGGCACGCACTATTTTGAGCATTTGCGAATGCTAGTTTTTGTACTTTCTGACTCAGGTATTCAGTCAGTTTTGTTGTATTGTATATAGTCAGTCTTTTTGTACTATGTCAGTCGGGTCTGTCTTGTTGTATCGAGTCAGTCCTGTTGCACAGAAGTCGGGTGATTCCGGGGGTGTTACCTCGGACATCACTCTCTTGTTTTGTGTTTGTCTTTTATACTCCTTTGAGTCTGTTTCTACCTTGGAGCCAGTTACACCGGAAGATCTAAATGAAACAGCAGTGATTTCCACACCCTTGTATTTGCTTCTGCCTTGCACCAATTGTGCCAGAAAGTTTGAATGAAATGACAGTACTTTTTGCCTACTTTTCTATGCCTCGAACTCATTGCATTGACCTAAGTTTTCCAAAACTTTTCAAACACTGTGATGCAAACGAAGAGGGAGGAATACCTCGGGTTTTGCAAAATTTGATCAAGTGAGAGAAAGAGAGGCATGCTAAGCCCTTAATGAATGAAATCATGTTTGTTAATGTGAGTACTGAGAAGGATCCTGGCTTGATCCGGATTGGTTCTACACTGTCTTCAGCGCGAGCGATTTGTCGCTTTCTTAAAAAATTTTGAAAAATATTTTACGCGGTCCTGTGAAGACCTGTATGGAATCACTCTTGAGATTGTGCAGCCGAGGATCGCTCTCAGCCTCAAGACTCGACCCCTTGCTTTCAAACCTTGGACCTTAATTCAGAGTGTTCAACGGTCAACCGTAATGTGAGGCCTGTGTGGCTAGATTCGAAGCAGCCTATGCGTTAACGGCAATAAAGTCAGGTCGAGAAGGCCAGCCATCGTCAAAAGAAGCTTGCAAAGCTAGATCAGAAGCACCACTAGAACTAGGGGCAGAAAAATGTCAGATGTGCTCGAAGAGACGAAGATGGATCATCCTGCAAATCAATGAAGATCGAAAAGAATGCCAAATCACAGAAGGGAAGAAAGAAGAAAGTTTGGTTGAAGAACAACCGAGTTCCTATCCACAACACTAGGGGCAAATTCAGCCCCCATTGGATGGACTCCTGCATTGTCAGCGAACAACAGCCATTCTCCTGGATTCAGATGACTTCAGGATCTCAAAACCATTTGACATGGACAAAGCTACACTTTTACCCTTGAGAGGCTCGCTGGGCTGAAAACCCAGAAGGGCGACCCACGCAAAAGTTAGAGCAAGAAAAAGAACAAAAAGAACAAAAAAAAAAAAAGGAAAATGCAAAGAATGAAAAAGAAAAAGAAGAAAAATGAAGAAAATGAAACGAAAAGATGAAAAAGAAAAAAGAAGAAAAGAAATGAAAAGAATTGAAAAGAAAAGAAGAACATAGCTCGCACGGTTGAAAACCCGGAAGGGCGGCCTTGCCAAAAGTTAGAGCACAAAAGGAGAGGTTAATACCTGAGTGTACCTTAACCCCGAGCTACGTAAGACTTGATTCCCATGTTTGGGATACGTAGGCAACTTCATTTTGAAGTCCAGCCACAAACACTTCCAAATCGACTGTGTCCATGTAATGGTTCTGATCATCTTTGACTTCTCTGTATCCGAGAGTTTGGCTGTGATCGTCACCTTCAGAACTGGTTATAGTGTGTTGCGGTGCTATTCAAACAAGGGGCAACTTTCTGTTGCCATATAGTACGCTGCGGTGCCATTCAGACAAGGAGCAACTCTCCGTTGCCATGCAGTGTCGCTCAGCCTAGGGGCAATTCTCCTTCGGATCTGAGGTTATGCATCTCGAGAGTAGGTTCCGTGCTTGTTGAGCAGTGGCAGTTTGCAAAAATAGTTTTGAGAATTTTTACTGAGGTTGACTAATTCTCTCGAAAATTATTCCACTTTTCCAAAACTGGACCATTTCTTGGACCCAAAAAGAAAAAATTTCAGTGCTCATAACCTAACTTGCATGATTTCAAATCAGAAAATCGAACAAGCATGTTAATCTGGCTCTCATATTGGTCAAAATTGTTTTAGTAGAAAGCAAAAACAAAAAATTGTCAAAAGAATGAACTAGGGGCACAATTGAGTCAAGTGTTCTGTCTTTTCCCCGTTGTCCACATACTTGCCAGAAAAGGGCACTCTACTTGTTAGAAAGGGCACAGCGAAAGCTAATAGAAAAGGGCTGAAAGCTCTCATATCCTCCGAGCCGCGAGGTATCAAGCCAAGTGCGAAGCACGAACTAGAATGAAGCAAGGTATTCCACTCCCTCATCCGGACAGATCTGATCACGTCCAAACTCCCCAACAGAGCATCATCAACCGGTGTCAGTTGCAGATCTGCTGTGCGTCTGGTCGCATTGCAACCCCTCTGTGGGAGAAACTCACTGTTATGAACAAGAATGAGAATCTGGTAGAATACCAGGGTCAAGAACCCACAACTTCCTACTTATCCATCAACCACCCAGGGGAAGGATAAAAAAATAAGAGATTGAAGAATAGAGAGACATGCGTTGAGTGAAAAAGTGAGGAAAAGGGCTTTTTCAGAAAAACAGAGCCTGAGGGCCGAGTGATGTGAGAATCACAAATGTGAAATGGTGGGAAACAATACCCGGAGAAACTGGCTCCTTGTGCACTAAGAGGTCTCTTGCCATTGGAACACGTCTGTGTGTCGTGTCAGTCATTTTGTTTGTCTCGATTCTTGTTTTGAGTCGTTTCGGGTGTCTATAGATGTGTTTAGGTTGTCTTACCTTGTCTTTCTCTTTATTGTTGAGTCGTGGTATGCTGTGTTCAGTCGTAGGCTCAATACCCAGTTGAGAACTTATTCTCACTCTCAATTTCAAAAAATCATTTTGTGCTCAGAGTACCGTGCCGTTATCCACATTTGTGCAAAACAAGATTTTGTTCTTTCAAAAACTGCAGGGTTCAACCCAGGTCATGTAGGAACAGTAAAACCAAGGCCTATCTGAAACTATATAGGTTCCAGACTTCGAAGCAAAAGAAAAAAGGAAAATATCGAGCATCTGAGTTTGTTTCAATTTCTGCAAGTTCTGTCATCGCATCCTGTATGTTCAGAATGAGCTGTGTGTTCAAAATTAAAAGATTACTGTGTTATTAGCCGTGTGTTTAGATCGAGCAGTGTTGTGTTATGAGCTGCGTGCAAATGAAAATGTATGAGCTGCGTGTTCAGAATTGAAGAATGAGCTGTGTGTTCAGAAATGAAAATTTATGAGCTGCGTGTTCAAAATTAAGAATGAGCTGTGTGCCCAAAAAACGAGCTGTGCGCCCGAAGAATGAGCTGTGTGCTCAAAAAATGTGCTATGTGCCCGAAATGAACTGTGTGTTCAGAATAAGCCGTGTGCCCCAAATGAGCTGTGTGCTCGAAAAACGTGTTGTGTGCCCGAAATGAACTGTGTGTTCAAAATAAGTCGTGTGCCCCAAACGAGCTGTGCGCCCGAAGAATGAGCTGTGTGCCGAAAGAATGAGCTGTATGCCCGAAAAGTGAGCTGTGTGCCCAAAGAAATGAGCTGTGTGCTCGAAAAATGTGCTGTGTGCCCGAAATGAACTGTGCGTTCAGAATAAGCCGTGTGCCCCAAACGAGCTGTGCGCCCAAAAAATGAGCTGTGTGCCCAAAGAATGAGTTGCGTGCCCAAAGAATGAGCTGTGTGCCTGAAAAGCGAGCTGTGCACCCGAAGAATGAGCTGTGTGCCTGAAAAGCGAGCTGTGCACCCGAAGAATGAGCTGTGTGCCCGAAAAGTGAGCTGCGTGCCCAAGGAAATGAGCTGTGCGCTCGAAAAATGTGTTGTGTGCCCGAAATGAACTGTGTGTTCAGAATAAGCTGTGTGCCCCAAAGGAGCTGTGCACCCGAAAAATGTGCTGTGTGCTCTGAAATGAGCTATGTGCCCGAAATGAGCTGTGTGCTCGAAAAATGTGCTGTGTGCCCTAAAATGAGCCGTGTGCCCGAAAAATGAGCTGTGTGCCCCCAAGATGAGCTGTGTGCCCGAAATGAGCCGTGTGCTCGAAAAATGAGCTGTGCGCCCCTAAGATGAGCTGTGTGCCAAGATAAACAGAGTGTTGTGTTTCAAGCTGCGTGCCGAATGAACAGAATATTGTGTTGTGAGCCACGTGCCAAACAAACAAAGTATTGTGTTATGAGCTGTGTACCGAATAAACCGAATACTGTGTTCTGAGCAGTGTGCTGATCTGAGCTGTGTGTTGGAAGTGAACAGAATACTGTGTTGACTATTTCACTGTGTCAGGCCAGAATGGCGATCAGAAGTGCTCTCCCTGAGTACCATTCCCCATCAAAGTTATCTTGGCTATGTTTGCAATGAGGGAAAGTTGTGAATATGATCAGGAAGGAAAACGGCATTTATGTTTTCTACATGCAGAAGCTACCCCTTGTCAGCATTTTAGGACCTTTGTACTGTGAGTTGAAGGTAACTGTTCGAAGAACCCAATGAAGAAGAGATCCCCGTCAAAGTAAAGCGGTTTACCGCCACTCGCTCCGTGAGGTGCTTTCTAAAGTGCCGCTTTGTTTGTTTATTGCATTCCCTAAATATCATGCTCTACATTGCTTGTAACTTATACTGTATCATCGCACTTATTGCGTTTATTTGCATCTTGTGTTATCTTGTACCATTTATCCTTTTACACCGAGCTGCATTTAGGATCGTTGTCCTCCAGGACTTTCTCAGGTTGCGCCGAGCACGTGCCTGATAGTTTGTTTCAGGCCTCTTCTCACGATTTCAGCGTGGTTTGAGTGCCCATTTCCTCACACGATTTCAGCGTGTTTGGAATTTATCTCAGGTTACGTCATGTACGCACCTGGGCGGTTTGTTTTCAAGCCTCTTCTCACAATTTCAACGTGGTTTGAGTGTCCCGTTCCTCACACGATTTTAGCGTGTTTGGAATTTATCTCAGGTTGCGTCGTGTACGCACCTGAGCAGTTTGTTTTCAGGCCTCTTCTCACGATTTCAGCGTGGTTTGAGTGTCCCGTTCCTCACACGATTTCAGCGTGTTTGGAATTTATCTCAGGTTGCGTCGTGTACGCACCCGGGCGGTTTGTTTTGCGAACCTCATCTCACGATCTCAGCGTGTTTTGAGTGTCCCTTTCCTCACACGATTTCAACGTGTTTGGAATTTATCTCAGGTAGCGTCGTGTACGCACCTGGGCGGTTTGTTTGCGGACCTCCTCTCACGATTTCAGCGTGGTTTGAGTGTCCCTTTCCTCACACGATTTCAACGTGTTTGGAATTTATCTCAGGTTGCGTCGTGTACGCACCTGTGCGGTTTGTTTTCGGACCTCCTCTCACGATTCCAGCGTGGTTTGAGTGTCCCTTTCCTCACACAATTTCAGCGTGTTTGGAATTCATCTCAGGTTGCGTTGTGTACGCACCTAGGCGTTTTGTTTTCAGGCCTCTTCTCACGATTTCAGCGTGGTTAGAGTGTCCCCTTCCTCACACGATTTCAGCGTGTTTGGAATTTATCTCTTGTTGCGTGGAACGCGCTCCTGATTGGTTTTCTTTGTTCTTCCTCCTCTCCCGATTCTAGCGTGGTTGGAGTATGTTACCCCATTTGCATCTATTGCTCTATTGCTCTATCTGTTACATCCATTGCGTCATATCAGTTTTATTCTAGTCTTGGAGACCTTATATCCTCTAAAGGTGCAATTCATTTGGTGTTTGTCATGCCCGAACGACTTCCGGTGGTCTGGTATAGCCACATGCCTGTGTTTGCGGTGAGTTCCGAGAAGACCAACTGAGACGGTGGAAACTAGAGTTCGAATGGCTCACGCCTAGAACGCAAAGGTTTGGGATTTCCGAGACTAAAGTCTGGTTTAAATACCCAGGGGTATATCATTGGCTTGAAATCTGTATGGCAGCCCCATAGATTGAGATAGCATGTGTATGCGCCTCAATTCTAGATACTGAACCAACCTAGTCTGTCACCCTGTTGGAGAATAGGAAAAGTTGCGACCATAGTCAGGGAGAAAAGTAGTACCTGCGGTTCAACCGAAAAGAAGGGAAAGGTCCCCAACAGCATGAGGTAGGTCGTTGCCAATTGCCCCTGTAAGGTACCTTCGCTTCCTAACTACTACATCATCTAGTATGTCTGTTGCATTGTACATAGAATATATTGCATGCATTTACTGCATATCCATTGTATCACTTGCGCCTTTCCATATTAAGCTTAGTCTGGCATGTGCCCATGCTTTTCGCGTTAAAGCATGGTTATGTGATTATGTGTACGCGCCTATTCCACTAAGGGAATTGTGGTTTGAGGGCGACGGCACCATTTCTGTGTTAGACGTGGTTTGTTTGTGTCTGTGCCTTTCCTAGGAAAAATGTGGTTTGGCCGTGCGCTTTATTCAATTCATCCATTGCATCCATTTCATCGTATTTTAGTTTGTTACATTCAGCATTTAGGATCACGATCTTTCCTCAGCAAATCATTCCCCACTTATATCATGCCACCCAATTTCTTGTACTTTGTGGTCTCTCTGTGAAACACATAGTTTTGCATGTGCTCACACCCCTTTCACATTGAAACATGGTTCTGTTATGTGTAAGCATCCATGCTGAGTTGTGGCCAGTACTACGATGTAGGCACTTAGCTTGTGATAGGCGTCATTCGACTGGTGCCCACTGCCTTTTCTGTGTTAAAAGTAGTTTGATTTTGCATCTCCATCCCTTTATGATATTTGTGTGGTTTTGTACTGCTTGTGGTTTGATCATCCCACATACATTGCATATCATTTGCATTGTTTCGTTACATTGTATATTATTACATTGCTTTCTAATATTGCACATCATTCGCGCTATTTTGCGCATCGCGCTATCTTGCGCATCGCACTGTTTTGTGCACCGCATCATTCGCGCTATCTTGCGCACCCCATCTGCACTTGTTAGTGCATTGTATTGTTTTGCACCCCTCCTCGCATTGTTATGCATCACACTTAGGTTGCATTGTCATCCACCCCTCCTCGCATTGTTATGCGTCATGCTTAGGTTGCATTGCCATGCAACCCTCCACTTGCGTTGTCACGCACTTTTCACTTGCATTTCTATGCATATCTCTAACGAATGTTGTACCTGTTAAGTTTCTCTCTTTTGCAGGCACGATATTGTATGTACAGTTCATTCAAGGCTGATGGGACCAGACGATAGTGTATGTACGGTTCATTTGAAGCTAGTGCGACCAGACGAACCGAACGGTATTGTATTCTACATGTGAGACGTAGTGAGAATTGTACAATTCTCTTATTTCTGCATGTGATGTAGTTTGGTCTGTATTCGCTTGCTTAAATTGTTGCATTTATTGTGCATATTTGCTTCATTACAGCTTTTTTTGCATGATCATAAGTTATGTTCGGCTTCTTGCATTGTCACTTGCATTTTGCCCCTGCCTGCGGGCACATTTCTTTGTTATCTTGCATGTTTGTCTAAGTCTTCGGCCTTGTCAAAAATGGGTCGTCTCTGGGCTTTGACATTCACTCTCGTCACTTATGACTTTCGAGTTCTGTCAAAGAGGGGTAACTGTAGACACCCCATTTTTGACCGACCTTAAGACTCAGACGTCATCGATTGAGCGCTCGGTGATGGTGTATGTTGTGCTCGTTCTAAGGTTACGGAGTCTCGGCTGAGAGCCTTGTCTCCGGACTTCGGGACTCTTTTGTGCTTTGCCTCGATTTACGAACCAGGTTCTATTTTCTCTTCCCGAAGGGAGGGAGAGGTCTCGTAGACCATCTCTCAGTGGCCGTAGGCTACTTTTCGTGGTCGTAGACCACTGTTCCCGTTTGGAGACCAGTTTCCAGTTTTCAGAGCCGTCGGCCGTGCACCTCGGTTCGGGACCTCTTAACTTTCTCTGTTTGCTCCCCTTTTTTGCACACACCTTGTTTCCTGTCTCTAGATGGACACTGTGGCCCGAGAGTCCACCTTCGTCGTCGCACGCCACTTTCGATGCTTAACAGTCAGTTTTCGAGGCACCCAGCCGCGCATTTTGGCCCCCGAACCCTCGTTTTGCATCCGTCTTGGTTCATTTTTGGCATGGACCCTTTTTTTATTGTTCGGAAGGTGGTACAAGGGTGGGAGACCACCTTTTCTCCTTGGAGACCACTTTTCTCCCGCCGGCCAATTTTCTTGTCAGATAGCTGGTCTCCCTCACTTTTGGGCCATAATTGCTAGTCTTCCACCACACCACTAGCTTGCACTCACTTAGGAGACCACCAATCAGGGTTGCCGACATCATTTTGCTCACTTGAACCTTTTGAACTAGTCGGCCAACCAGGGGGAGTGGTCGACCGACCATCTGAGCTGGTCGGCCAGCTTTCTCCTTTTCTGTCTCACTGAGTTGGTGCCAGCCGTGCCAGCTGGAAGCCACAGATTGCATCTTCCATACACGTGTATGGAGGATTGGCAAACTTGTTTTGGCTTCTTAAAGAAGCTTGGCCTTTTGCTCTAAGCTTCTAAGAGAAGCTTGAACCCTTTTTAGCTTCTTGAAGAAGCTTGACCCTTTGGCTCTAGCTTCCTCAAGAAGCTTGACCCTTTTTGCTATAGCTTCCTCAAGAAGCTTGGACCTTTGCACAAGCTTCTTGAAGAAGCTTGGACCTTTGTTCCTCTATAAGAGAGACCCTCTCCCTCATTTGCACAGGTTGAGAAGTTGGTTTTTGGGCATACATTATATCTCTCCCTTTGTCTCTATATTTTAGCTTCAAAGCTCCATAGTTCTTGCCCCTTTGCATACCACCTCCTAGCACAACACCTCCACTATCAACCTAAGCATCTTGGAGCCCATTTTCAGAGGTTGAAGGCTTGCTGTTTTGGTCCAGAAGCTGCTGGTCCCTTTGGCTACAAGGGTAACACTTTATTTCCCTCTTTTTGGCATTGTTTTCTTCCATCTCTTAGCCTAGTTTGAAAGCATATTTGGGATTTGTCATAAACTAAAAAAAGTCTTATTTTCAGGTCCTTAACATGTTTGTTTGAGACCATTTTTCTATTGGGGGTCGTCTACCCCCTTGCATGCTTCATATCACTTTGTTTTGAGCCATGCCTTAGGGCCTTTGTGTTGAGCTTTGTTGGCCCTTTTAACCACTAAAATCCATCGAATTTTCAGTGGTTATTATGTGTTTTTGAGCACCAAAATCAGAGAGGGGTCACCCTCTCACCCCTTGTCTTGTTTACTAGCACTTTTGGCCTAATGAAGGAGCCCTTATTTGCACGTTTCCAAGCCATATTTTTGGCCTTTTTTGGTGGGTTTTAGGACCTGCATAGGCTCTGTCCAGAGCCCATTTTTCCATTTTAGGTGTCCATCTTTCATGTGTAGAACAACCCCCTTTATAGCCTATCAAAGGAGCCTATCATTCTTGCATGCATGGACCATATTTCAGTGGGTTTTTGGGCTTTATTTGGCGTTTCATACCTCTGAATTTTTCTGGTTTGGTGGCCACTTGATTGCCTCATATACTTGTAGTGCAAATCCTCTTTACTAGCTTGTGTTGCATACTATTTTGGTCCTTGATTCTAGCACTTTTTGCCTATGCTTTAAACTGATTTTGTGCATTTTTTGGACTGCCTTAGCTCTGGTTTTATGCCTCATGGTCAAATAATGCTTGCTATGCATGGTTGTAGTTCAATACCCTTGCCTAGCTTTGAGTTTTGGAGCCTATCGCATGCTTATGTTGAGGTGTTTCCATGTTTTGGGGCCATTGTGCATTATATTTTAGAGCTTACAGGTATGCCATACTCCCATGTTTTCCACTCTTTAAATGCGTTTGAGAGTCGTGCTAGTTTGCCTCGTTTTTGGACCATTGCATGAGCTTCATTTCTATGCATGTTGAGCCATCATTTTAGGCAATTTTCCCATTGTCTTGGACCTGCCTAGGGTCTTTTGGGGGCTGGTTTTTCCATTTGTGCATTGCTTTGTGTACCTCTAGTGTAACGCACGTCACTAGTTTCAGTATTCGGGCCATCTAGCATGCATTGTGTGACATATTTGCATGATTCGGGACTATCTTGCATATCATTTCAGAGCTGGAAAATGTATGATTGTATGCCATATTTCATCCCTTGCCATGCTTTGGTAGAGTGGCATTTGATGCCTTAGGTTCGGTCCCTTGCACCAGGCATGTTTGCATGAGTGTTCCTACCTTTCATTCCATCATGTTTGGCCACTGATTTGAGTGTGGCTGAGGCCCATTCATTTTTGTTTAAGTCTATCTTGCATTGTGTATGCCATGTCCATGTTGTCGCATGCTTGATCGTCGCATTGTGTAAGCCTTGATTATGCCTTTGTGTATGTCCATCGTCATATGTGCGTTGTGTATGGCATATAGCGTCATGTGCATTGACTATGCCATTCGTAGTTCATAGCATTGCGTATGCTAGTTGCACCTTTGCATGTCATTCGTTGCACGTTTGCATGTCTTAGTTGCATTTCGTTTAGGATTGCATGCTAGTTGTTGCATTGTGTTTGCATGCCATGCCATTCCAGTTGTTGCATAGTGTTTGGAGTAGGGTTTAGTCCAAACACGGGAAACGAGGGACGTTTCGTACTTAAAGTGACGAAACGTGCTTCGATTCCCGATTGTCGACACTCTTGATTACCCATGATGGAGTTTAGGCCGTATTGTGTTCATTTGTGCATCAATTTCATATTGTGTCATGCAATTCGACTCCTCGGCCATCATGCATCGAGATGCGTGATTGGTGGCATGAGGATCAAGGACTACACTCCCTAGAGCTTATGCAATGACGGGGAGAGTGGTCGTGCACACATATGTTGAAAATACTTTCCCATGCCCCTTTCTTGCTCTCTGTTGCAGCAAACTAGAAGCCAGTAGCAAAAACTGGTCGGTAGTATCCCTACAGAATGGTGGAGTTTCAGCCTTCTGGAGTTTTGTACAGCGTTTTGGGACCAGTTGCAAACAGAGGCAAATCAGGGCATCGCGATGGATTTTCCGGCAAGGCGACCCGAGCATGCATGCATTCCTTATCATTCAAGACCGAGCTGAGGCAGTCCATTTCATATGTTTTGCATGCTAGCTTATTTATTTTAGTTAATTTGTTAATTAATTAGGGTCGTGTAATAATTAGCTGTAATTCGTTATTCATTCGGTTGTGTATTATTTATTCGGACCCTCCGAGGAGGGCAATGTTGTAATAAGTGTGCGTGTGTGTGATGTATGTCCTCCAACCCCACGTCTTTCTCCCTTTTATTTATCAACTTATGATGGTTAGTTTTAGGGCACGTTTAAATTAGCATCCTTATGCTCGTATGTTTGCATCCATTCATCTGTTTTGCATGCATCGGGCTCGGCGCATCATGCTAACTGCATTGTATTTCAATTCCAAGTTGAATACATGTGTCGATTGTTGCATCTCATATGCCATCTTAGAATAGCCGAGCCGATTGTAGTTGCATTTTTGCATTATGTTGCATTAGGCATTCTTAGCATAGTTAGGATTCATGCATGATTTCTAATTAGCTTCTTTCTTTGGCTCGAAGTACTCGGTAAGTGTTTATGCTTTAGCATCCTTGCATGTGTGTGAGTGACTGCCATGATAGCATGCTTACCATGAGGCTATGTGCTTATGTAATATAACTGCCTAAATGCCTGTGGGTGAAGGTTGGATTATTTGAATTGGAACAATTCATTGATTGCGAGTTTTAAGCCCACTGGAGAGTGGCAAATCACCATATTTTCTAAGCCCACTTAAGGGTGGCAAAATCTGCATTTTAGCCTACTTGCGAGTAGCAAACCGCTTTCAAAAACAAACATGAGATGTTTTGTTCCAACTTAGGTGATCCAATCTATACTTGGATGTTGTGCGCATCACATAGTAATTCTAGGCTAATAAACCGGAATAAGAGCACATAATGTTTTCAAAACTCGATATCGTGGTTAGTAGAGGCCGAGAGCCTAGCCTCCGGGCCTCTGAACTCTTTTGTGCTTCGGCTCAGTTTGTGGACCTAATCTTGTTTTCTCTTCCCGGAGGGAGGGAGTGGTCTTGTAGACTATCTCTTTGTGGTCGTAGACCACTTTTTGTGGTCGTAGGCCACTTTTCCCGCTTGGAGACTAGTTTCCGGTTTTCGGAGCCTTCAGCCGCGCGCCTTTGCTTGGGACCGCTTAACGATCTCCGTTTGGCGTGGTTTTTGAACCACACCTTGTTGCCTCTGCCTAGAGGAACACTGTGATCCGGGAGACCACTTTTGTGGTGGCATACCACTTTTGATGCTCGTAGACCAGTTTTCGAGGCCTTCGGCCGCGTGCTTTGCCTCCCGATCTCTCGTCTTACATCTGTTTTGGTTTTTTTTTTTGGTACAAACCTTGTTTTCCTTGTTTAGAAGGTGGTACAAGGGTGGGATACCACTTTTTCTCCTTGGAGACCACTTTTCCTTCTGCCAGCCAGTTTTCTGGTCGGATAACTGGCTTGCTTGGTCCTTGGGCCACATTTTCTGGTCGGCCACCACACCACTAGTCTTCTTTCATGCTCTAGATCTCTCCCACCTATGGCCAACCAGTTGTTGCTCTAGAAGACCACTTAAAGTGGTCGGCCGACCACTTTAAGTAGCAAGCCGACCACTTCAAGTGGTCGGCTGCTTTTTGGCACCTTTTTGGAGATATTTTCCTTCAGCTGGCACAGCTGGAGGGCATTAGAGCTACCCTCCATACACGTGTATGGAGGGATTTGTTTGAAGCTTAGCTTCTCCAATAAGCTTTGCCTTTTGGTTTCTCTAAGAGAGAGGCTCCTCCTCCCTCCTCTAGGTTCAGAAAAACTTCCTTGAGCCATACATATAATCTATATCTATACATCTTCATTTCTCTCTTGTTTTGTGCCTTAAAGTGTAGATTTGTCTCACTTTTGTACACAAACGCACACTCAAACACCTTGCTTGTGTTGCTGAGGTTTCTTGAAGTTGTTTTTGGTGTTCTTGGGTTGGTTTGAGCTTGGAAAACTTGCTAAAGTTATAGTTATAAAGGAGGTCTTCAAGGGTGAGTCTTTAGCCCTTAAATCCCCCATTCTGGCTTAAGCTTTTATCCCTTCTTGCATACGTTTTTAAGCTTAACTCTTAACTAGAAAAAGTTCTGTTTTTGAATGCTTAAGATCTTTGTTTAAGATCACTTTTTCGTTTGGGGTGATTTACCCCCTCTTAGGCCTTGTTAGGCCTTATTTTGAGCCATCCCTTTAGGCTCTTGTTGAAGCCTTTGCATGACCTTTCTACCACTGAAATCCAAAGGATTTTCAGTGGTGGAAATGTGATTTTGGTGTCCTAAATAGGAGAGGGTCATCCCCTATCCTTGTATTTTGTTTACTTGCTTCATATGCCTCATGTTTGGGCATCTTTGTTAAGATTTTGTTGGCCATATCTTAGATTGTATTTGGGGTTATTTTGCTGAGGCATACCACTATTTTTGCTTGGTTTGGTCACTCCATGCATGGTTAATACACTTGTAGTGTAAATCACACAAACTAGCTTTGTATGCTCCATGAAGTAGCATGCCATTCTAGCTTGTTTTCTTTCCATTTTAGCATGTTTTTGGTGATTTTATGCCATGTTATGACTCTATTTTGGTTCGGTTTGGTTGGCTCTTGCATGCTCCATGCACTTGTAATGCAATTCCATGAAATAGCCTAACATGCATCATGCTTTAACATGTCTTTTTAGCATGCTTTTGGCTTAACTTAAAGAAGATTTTGTTCATGTTTTACCATGTTTAAGGTCTGATTTTAGTTGTTTTGGCCATGCATGACTTGCTTTGTATAGCCTTGGTTCATTCTAGCTTGTTAGCTTTGTGCATCAAGTCCACTAGTATTCATTACTTGGACTATTTTTAATGATTTGGCATCATTTATTATGTGATTTTAGTCCATGTTTCATGGCCATGCATTCACATTTGTCATTCATTCAATGCGTTGGAGGGTTTGCCCCTTTATGCCTTAACATGAATCATTGCTTATGCCTTCATGCCTTAGCTCGCGAGCCATCATTTCAATGTGTTTTTAGGGTTATTTTGCCATGATATAACTCTGATTTTTATTCGTTAAGTCATCCCATGCTTGGTCTTAATAGGTGTAGTGTAATCCACCTTATTTGCCTTGTATGCACCATGCCTCATGCCCTCCATGCTATCTTGTTTTGGCTTCCTCCCATGCATGCTTTAGACTCATTTTGACATGTTCTAGGATTGTTTTGGGTTGCCTTGGCCACATGCTTCATGTTTTGTATACTTGTAGTACAAATGCTCTTGTTTGCCTCAAGCTTTGAGCACCATTGCATGCTTCATTTGTGTTGTGTACATGATTTGGCATCACTTAACATGACATTTCAGAGCTTATAACATTGCTATGTTCCTACCTCAATCATGCTTTAAGTGCCTTTGAGTGTGATGCATTGTTGCCTAGTTTATGCCTTAGCTTGTGTGCTTGCACGCCTAGGCTTTTGGGCCCTCGTCTCAGCATGTTTAGGTCCTTGTTTTGACCTACTTGAGCTCTGTCCAAGCTTAGTTCATGCATTTGTGCCATGTATTGCATGGCTCCTTTGTAGTCCTCTTTACTAGCATCATGCTTTAAGGACCCTAGCATGCCATACTTGTGTTCTTTGAATGATTTGGCATCATTTCTTACCTCATTTCAGTGCACTTAGTGTTGCTACACTTCCATGTTTTTTACTCTTTAAATGTTCTTGAGAGTTACACCTTAGTGCCTTAATTGGTGAGCCAATTGGCATGCATGCTTGTATGTGTTTTCGATGTCTTCGTTTTAGCATTATGGCCTCTGTTTTGGCATGGCTAAGGTCTACCCACATTCGATTTAAGCCCATTGAGCATTGTGTATGCCATGTCACATCACATCGTGCATGTTATGTTGTTGTTTGCATTGCGCATGCCATGCTCTTGATTCGCATTGTGTATGCCATGATCATCTTGCATTGAGTATGCCATGTTAGTCATTGCATTGTGTATGCCATATAGTTCATTCGCATTGTGTATGTTAGTATGTTAATTGCATGTTTGCATGCTTATCCCTCTCATGTTTGTATGCTTGAGTCGCATTGTGTATGCCATGTTATGTGTTGCATTGTTGTTTGGAATAGGTGTTAGTCCAAACACGAGGAACGAGAGACATTTCATACTTCAAGTGATGAAGCGTGCCTCAATTCTCTGTCGCCGATGCTCTTAATCATACATGATAGAGTTCTAGGCTTTATGTGTTTACTTGTGCATTTATTTACATTGAATTGTGCAACTTCGCCTCTCAGCCATCATGCATTGAAATGCGCGATTGGTGGCCCGAGGGTCGAGAACCACACCCCCTTGAGTTCATGACATGATAAGAAGGGTAGTTGTGCACACATATCTTGCAAATACATTGTCATGCCCTTTCTTGCTTTCTGTTGCAGCAAATTGCAGTTCAGTAGCAACAACTGGTCGGCCAGCCAGGAAAACTAGCTGGCCGACCACTTTTCTGGTTTTTCAATAACCAAAAGTGGTCGGCAGGTGTCTGGAGAGACCAAAATTGGTTCGCCACCCTCCCACAGGTTTCCCTAGGTGGAATTTCATCTTTCTGGAGCTTGGGGCAAAGTTCTGAGGACAGATGAAAACAGAGGCAAATCGAGGCATCGCATTGAATTTCCGAACGAGGCGACCGGGCTTGCATGCATTCCTCTCCCTCTGAGGCTCTTGATTTACTGCTTTCCTTAGCTGCCATGCTTAGATAGCTCGCTTTTGCTTTGGTTTGTACTTTAATTAGTTAATGTGTTAGCTATTCAATTCGTTTTGTAATAATTAGTTAACTAGGATTAGTTAATTAATTTGTTGTGTAATAATTAGTTTAATTAGCTTAGATTAGCTAGTTAGCTTCTTATTCAGTCCCTTTTTCAAAATGGCGCATTATTGTAATAAGCGTGCGTATGTGTGATGCATGTCTTCCAGCCTCCATTTCTTTCTCCCTTTTACTTAACCGCTTACGATGGTTAGTTTTAGGACATATTTCATTTAGCATACCTTATGTTCGCATGCTTGCATCCATTCATCTGTCTTGCATGCACCGGGCTCGGCGTATCATACTAACTGCGTTGTATTTCAATTCCAATTTGAATACATGTACCAAGTCGCATTTCACATGACATTCTAGAATAGCCGAGCCTATTTTAGTTGCATTCTCGCATGTGTTGCATTAGCCATCTTAACATGAACTAGGATCATGCATGATTTCTAACTAGTTCTTTGTTTTGGCTCAGAGTACACTGTGAGTGTTTACGCTTTAGCATACTGCATGTGTGTTAATGTTGCCATGAAAGCATGCTTGCCATGAGGCTAACTGCTTAGTTGATTAACTGCCTGAATGCCTGTGGGTGAAGGTTGGATTACTTGAATTGGAACAATTCATTGAAATCCACATTTTAGCCTACTTACGAATAGCAAACTTCAAACCGTTTTCAAATGAATATGCAATGTTTTGTTCCAAATTAGGCGATCTAGTCTATACTTGTTTGCTGTGCGCATCACATAGTAAGATTAGCTAATTAACCGGAATATGAATACATGTGTTTTCAAAAACAAGACATCATGCTTAGTATAGGCCGATCTTTGATCGGGCGAGTGGGGGTGCTCATTAAATGACCTTCCCCAATCGTACCCAAGTTCCCGAGCCGAGGCAACTTTGGTGATGACAAACACGTGGCCTTAGGCACGAGTCAGGGTTTTCGAAATTCCCCCAAAATAAAATATTTAGGTGGCGACTCTGTGTCTGGTAAAACAGTCCATGTTTGGCACTTCTTTATAAAAATCAGTTTTCCAAAATGATTTGCCGGATTTGGACTCTTTGGTGATTTATCGGTCTCACATTGCACATTGTGAGATTAGATTCAGAACCGTGACATTTGAGTCCGAACTGTAGTAAGCCCAATGGACAAAACGGAATCACGCGCCATTTTCGCGCGCGGAGTGCCGAGACGTTCGGGGCGGGTCCACAGTGACCGGCCAGTAATCATAAATTACTTATGGCCTTAAAGACAAAATTTCAAAATATTTAAATGATATCGGGGCCCTGAAGCAGAAGCAAAACAAGAATAATATTATCCATTGAGTTGTACATACATGATAAGATTCCAATTATATAAAACATCTCATCGCACATTTGCAATATAGATACAAGTATTATCTAACACATAACTCAAGATCATACATAGGACATAACAAACGCTTGACAAATGAAGATCAACAAAGCTTGACCAAAAACAAAAGCGAAAGCCTTGACACAGAGGCACTTCTTGAGTGGCTTGACAAAAGGGCAGACTCCGAGGCAGTCTCCAATACTGATCTTCTAGATGTTCACCTACATACATACAGGGGAAGGAGGTGAGCTTGAAGCCCAACGAGTAACATCAATGTAAAGGGTTAAAGAATGTATTCCATATTTATTAAAACATTCGTGTCATAGACAAAAACATTTTTATGAATATGTAATACATAAAGTTCATCAAACTTTTTGTAATTACACACATTGCGTTGTTCAAAGGCATATTATTCAGAAACCCATCAAACCTTTCAAAGATTATCTAATGATGGGCTTGTTCTCAATAGCGTTAAACATATCTAAACTTGATAGAATGACCTCTGGTCCATTACTTAGCAGAACGATCTCGGGTCCAATTCATACCAGAACCACTCTAGTCCAATATACAATAGCTGTACAGAACAACCTCTGGTCCAACTCATGGCAGAACAACCTTTTGTCCAATTTATATAACAGCTATACAGAACGACCTCTAGTCCAACATATAGCAAAACGACCTCTAGTCCAATATACAACAGCTGTACGAAACGACCTCTGGTCCAATACATGACAGAACGACCTCTGGTCGAACTTATAATTCATAGAGAATTCATTTAAGGATGCCACAATAAATTATCAAATGGAAAATTCATTCATTTATACCAAAACAGAAGCATAAGTTTAGATATATATATATATATAATCCGTGTACACAACTCTAGAACACATTCCTTTATACCAAATTCATTTAGTTATGCAAAGGTTCCAAATCAGTCATACAGTCACAAAAGCATATGTTTATACATATATATATATATATATATATGTACAGAGTCGATCAATATCTCCAATGCATATTTCACAGATTCCATATATGGAGCAAACATATACAATAAATAAGGTATTGATGTTGTGGATCTAACCAATCTAGATGCACATGTAGCAGATATAAAAGAATGTGTCGAACCAAATCAAATAACATCCCAAGCAAAGTTATACACATGTACGAGTCCAGAATCAATCAATACATGGGCATTCGTTTATAAACAGTAAAAGGTACCAGGGATAGCAATTCTGGTGTTCGAGTATGTTCTGGGACAAGTGCAAATACTCTCTCTTGATTAGCATTCTCTCTTATCATAGGAGGCCTCATTGTTGGTACTGATCCGACTGAGCTAGCGGTAGGTCTATTCATATTCTGTCCCATCTAAGGACAATTTCTTGCTGTATGGCCCATCCTACCACACCTGTAGCAGGCTCCAAAAATTCGGTAACAAATTCCTCCGTTCTTTTTCCCACATTCTAGACAAGTCGGTACGGAGCCGTTTCTTTGAGCGAGTTCATCTAGGCTAGATGTTTCTGATTCGATTTCTTATTTCTTGAAGATTCTTTATTCACATTAGAGTCCTACCTTTTTCTCTTCCATTCAAAATTTCGGTTCATGTTAGCTTCAAACATCAATGCTTGGTCCAACACATCTACATATTTGGTTAGTTTCAACACATTAACTTTCTCTTTGATCAAGTTCTAGAGTCCTCTTTCAAATTTCCTTGCCTTCTTATAATCAGCATCAACCATGTGAGGCTCAAATCTTTCCAATTCGGTAAACTGGGATTCATATTTAGTCACTATTCGGTTGTCTTTCTTTAACCCTTCAAATTCAGAAACTTTCTTATCTCGAACACATTGTGGAAAGTATTTTTCGTAGAAGATTTCTAGAAATTTAGCCCAATTAATGTTTTGGTTTTCTTCTCGGATCAACATCCACCATCTTCTAGCATATCCTCTAGGGTAAACGCGACTGGCAGAACTTTTTGTGCTTCAGTGCACGAGAAGACTTCAAACAATTTTTCAATACCGAGAACCCATGTTTCGGCTTTCAAAGGATCTACTACGCCATGGAACAGTGGTGGTTTCATTTTCTTAAATTCTTTTGTCAATGCAATAGCTCGGCCATCCGCTTGATGTTCTTGTATAGGCAGTGATGGAGGTTCTTGTTGTACCGGTTGGTACAGTTGTTGTCTTAAGGCTTCAACCATTTCATGTACCATTACGATACGGAACATTCATATTGAATGACTTCATTAGGAACACCCATATTGGGGACTCGTACGAAACATCACATTTGATGACTTATGTGGAACATCATTCAGATGACTGACACATAATGCAAAACATCACATTGATGACTTATACGGAATGTAGAACATCACAAGGATGGCTTCTAATACGGAATGCAGGACATCACAATGATGGCTTATACAGAATGCAGAACATCACTTTGATGCCATATACAGAATGCAGAACATCATTTGATGACTTAGACTTAATGAGCTCATACAGAATGTCTTGTACATGTAGATTCCATATAGAACGATTACCATCGAAGTTAGACAGAACAATCATCAAGACCGACATCATACGGAACGTTTACAATGGTTCAATAACTTATACATAACATCACTTACAGATCATAGACAAAATAGTGTTTACCAAATGGTCAAATCACATTTTTCATGTCTTCGTTCAAAGGGAAACTCATTCATTCTTATCAAATCACTTATTCAGAAGCTTATCTCATTTTACACAATTCGGAGTTTCAGAGCATAGCTTAGTGTCTCAAAGTACTTGTTCAAAAATCTTGAATCGTATCTCGTTACTTATACAAAGTGTAGGTTTCATAATTCATTGCATAGCAAAACTACTCTCAAAGTAATTCATACTAAAACACTGTTACAAAGAAATTAATCAGCTCAAGTAGGTTGTTGTCCTTCCACAATGGTCAAACCTACACATTACACATGTGTACACACGTTGGAATGTATAGTTCGAATCATATAATTCATCTTCTCTTTCCAATTCAATCATTCATGTGGGTTTCTCACTTATTGGTTCCTTATTACGTCACAATTCATAATTAGAAATGCTCCAAAGAAAATGGCAACGAAGATATGAACACAGAAAGACATGTCAAAATATATAGAAACAGGGGTCTTCACTAGAGCCAACTACTAGTCGCTCGAGCAGTCACAAAGGTCTACAAAAGTACTGGATGGGTCAAATTTGCGCTCAAGCCAACACTTGGTCACTTGAGCGGTCCAACTATATACAAAGGGTTCGCTCAAGCACACACTTGGTCGCTCGAGTCGTCTATAAAGTCTGCAAAAGTATTGGGAGCTCGTCAAGTTCGCTCGATCGCACACTTGGTCACTTGATCAGTTTGCAAATATTCTGGGTTTTCCAAATTACTCTTTGAAGTTCAAAAATGCACCTTTCACACTCAAAGCTTGCATGGCTTACAAGAAACATATAGAAACCTTCCATAGTACATAAATTCATGAAAATTATGAAACCACATGCTCAAATCCCTTTCAATTTTCCAAAACAAGGTTCAAAACTCCATGTTTTTAACTTGCATGTAACGAATTGCCTTTCTTTCTTTTCAAAACTCATGAACTTGACAAATTTGAGCTCAAAGGCTCATGCATGTACAAAACTCCTTTTTAAAACATGAATTTAATAATCAACACATGATGGATGAAACATGCATGTACAAATTAACCTACAATTTCAACATGGGTGCTAGAATTCAAACTCAACATGGCAAAAATTCAACATATTACTACATGCATATAGATCTTCTTCACTTTCTTGAATTTATTTATCAAAATACAAGCAATTGGTCACATATAATCCATGTACACAACTCTTGAACACATCATCTTCATGAATTGAGAGGTAAATCTCACCTAGAGGCTTCAAACACACTTGTTCTTACACAAACTTTGACCAAATCAAGCTAACCCTTCAATGTCTGCACCTTCTCTCTCTAATTGAGAGCTCTTCCTCTCTCTCTCTCTACAATGTATAATCAGATTTTGGGAGCTCAAAATGAAGAAGAATTGAGCTCAAATGAGCTTAAGGATCAATATATATAGTTAGAGTGGCTTAACACAATAATTAGCACATTAAACCAATTAAACACAACTTAATTAATAATTTGAATCAATTTTTTTGTCAAACTTGCCATAAGGTTCTAAAATTCCAATTAGTCTAATTATATACTCAATTTTGATTTCCAACACCCTTAAGGCCTTCAATTTGATATTCATAGCAGAAATCACAACAGATTTTCCTATGATCAACAGATAGTTTCCAAATTGAACAGATATACACAAATTAATCACATAGCACATATCACAATTAATAAATAACACAAAATCAAATAATTATAATCATGATATGCATGTCGGGGTCGTTACAAAAGAGATCTAGCAAGGATTTCAACTATACATGAATAAATACTAAAACTAACCTACTAACATAATCAATCTCCAAGAAATAATAATATGTATGGATACCAAGAAAAAAAAAAGAAAATGAGAGAAAATATAAGAGAGCTATATATATATATATACATTTCCTCAAGCTTTGAGTAGAAAGATATGAGACCAATGCAATGGATATGGCCTTTTAATCTTCCCTCAAGGCTTCAATGGAGGTAATGAAACTCAAAGACTAGCCATCAGTGGAGAGAGAGGGGAGTTGAGAGTAGATTTTGGCATAAATTTGACTATGTGAGGAAGAGAAAAGTTGTCTCTCATTTCTCTACTCAAATTGGTATATATAGAGGCCAAGGGAGCCTTTGGAGCATGTTATTTTGCATCGATATTTAGAATATTTATGAATGGAATATTCTAAGATGCTGGAGGATCCATACAAAAGATTTTGTTTTAGAAATGAAACTTCTATGACTGCAAGTAAAAACTACGGCCGCAGGAAAAAGATGTGGGTAAAAAGCTACGGTCACAAGTTTCTTTAGGCAGGTTTTCAGGATAAATTTCAAACAAGTGTATCTCCCTCTTCCAGAGTCAAAATTAAATCAATTTTGTGACCAAATTGAAGCCCCGGAAGTAAGATTTTCAATGTTTCTGACCTCACGTCAAGATTTAAAGTGTAGAGCGAGAAATGAGGAAAAGAGTGAAGACTACTCAGAATAAATGTTCGAATTTGAGTATTTTGAAAAGAAAATTTTAGATAAATCAAACATGGGAGGTGAATATTTGAAAATACTTTTGAAAAATAGTTATTTTGGGTTCAAAAAGCATTTTGGCTAAAGAAGAGGTTAGGTTTGGGAACTCTCACTCTGTCGACAAGTTATTCTGAGAGGATGAAGATCATTCATTTTGTTTCATCATCAATAAGCTTTGGAAGGCACCTAACTCTTAATGTCTCTGGAAAAAATAAAAATAAAAAAATAAAAAATAAATAAAAATAAGGTATCTACAGCTATGCTAAAACAAAATACAATTTGAGAGAACAAATCCTTATCCTAATATGATCATTCATTTGGATGGTAGATGTGCATATAATTTTTTGAATGCAACTATAAATGACCAATCAGATTGAGAGAAGGGGATTCCTAGGTTTTAATTGACATAATTAATAATATTATTAATAATAATAAAAAGGACTCATACAACAAGAGATAAGAGCTATCATCGAGGACATTTGGGCTTTGGTGCAAAGCTTTCGACAAGTGGAGTTTGGACAGTTTGGCCATGTCAATTGTCTAATGGGCTAGCTAGGGACAAATTCAGTTTAGGCCTTGGATTACCATAATGAGTAACAATGTTCTCTCCCCATCCATTCCTTTCCATGTTTCCAACAAGTTTGTCCACCATAAGATACAAATGTCACCTCCAATTTGACTCACATCCAGTCAAAGCGAAGATATTTTTTATTTTATTTTTTTGATTAGCAAAAAAAGAAAATTTTATTGATGAACTAAGAGGATAATACATCAATAAAGGAGAGGGGAGATGGGTGCCAAAGCATCATAGCAAAACAAACCAATCCCAACTAGGTTGGCACCGATAAGACCGCCCAATCATATGCTGGCACACCATCAAGGGTTGGAGAATGACCAACCACAAACACAAAACCAACCACACCCAAGATAACAGCTAAACAAATAAAACCAAAAGCAACAAAGACCATGACACCTCCCTTGCTACTCAGCGACAAACAGATCACAGTAGACCAATGCAAAATAGACCAATATAGATCAGAGCAATAAACAGATCACAACAGACCAGTGCAAAACAGGTCACACCAGATCACAGCAAACAGATCAAAGCAGCAAATTAGCTAAACAAATAGCAACAAAACAGATCACCTCTGCTGATAGCAAACAGATCATTGCAGCAGATCACCTCCTCTGCTTCACCCACACAGGTCCAACAAAGCACTATAAATAGTGCACACAGACTCAGCAGAGGAACTATAAGCAGCCTATAACTTGTTGAATATTGTAGACAAACTCATCCACAGCATACCCTTGCCCAAATGAATGTGCTTTCTTCCAATGGGCCACTCTAATTTTAATTAACTCATAGAGGTCAACACAACTAGGCTGTAACTCATTGAACAAGCAGTCATTCCTACATTTCCAAAGGGACCACAAACCAGCAATCAAAACTGATCTCCATAACTGTTTCTCTCTTTTTCTATAAGTCCAACCTATCCACCAGTGCATTAGCATGTCCACTAAACTAGGGGAGGCTCATGACAAATGCCAGCACTTGATTATGGTGGACCATACTTTCCAAGCAAAGGGGCAAATCAATAGAACATGATTAAGTGATTCAATCTCCGCTTGACAAAACACACACTCATTACTGACTTCATCACTTATGATACCAATTCTATGTAAATAATCTAAAGTCTTTAACCTTCCTTTCCTAATCAACCAAGAGAGAAATTGGGCTTTAGGTAGAGAGGGATTGTGCCATATCAAGTGAAGAAATTTTAGAGCAGGACCATTAGATGATTCACACCAGTTAACAGCGCCTTTAACACTAAAAATACCTACAGGATCAACTTTCCACAAAATACTATCATTAGAATCCAATCTCAATTCAAGACCCTCTCCTAGAACGTCATGAAGTCTCTATAGTTCATCTTCCGCCATGCCAATAAGGGTCTTTTGAAATTGAATGCCCAGCTGTAAAACTACACTACACAAAATACTATCCTTAGAATCCAATCTCAATCAAACCGAAGATATATACTACACCATGTAGACACCCCATTTTGACCGACCTTAAGAATCAGATGTCATCGATTGAGCACTCGGTGATTGCGTATGTTGTGCTCATTCTGAGGTTACGGAGTCTCGGCTGAGAGCCTTGCCCTTGGACTTCGGAACTCTTTTGTGCTTTGCCTCGGTTTGCGAACCAGGTTCTATTTTCTCATCCTGAAGGGAGGGAGAGGTCCCGTAGACCATCTCTCAGTGGTCGTAGGCTACGTTTCGTGGTCGTAGGCCACTGTTCCCGTTTGGAGACCAGTTTTCGATTTTCAAAGCCGTCGGCCGTGCGCCTCGATTCAGGACCGCTTAACTTTATCCGTTTGCTCCGATTTTTGGCACACACCATGTTTCCTCTCTCTAGATGGACACTGTGGCCCGGGAGACCACCTTCGTGGTTGCACGCCACTTTCGATGCTTAACAGTCAGTTTTCAGGGCACCCGGCCGCGCGTTTTGGCCCCCGAATCCTCATTTTGCATCCGTCTTGGTTCATTTCTGGCATGGACCCTTTTTTCATTGTTTGGAAGGTGGTACAAGGGTGAGAGACCACCTTTTCTCCTTGGAGACCACTTTTCTCCCGCCGGCCAGTTTTCTTGTCTGGTAACTGGTCTCCCTCACTTTTGGGCCACAATTGCTGGTCTCCCACCACACCACTAGCTTGCATTCAGTATGGAGACCACCCTAGGAGGCAGCCGACCACCTAACCCTTTTGACTCTAGTCAGCTAACCAGGTCAAGTGGTCAGCCGACCACTTGAACTGGTCGGCCTACTTCCCCATTTTCTATCTCTGTGAGTGTGTGCCAGCTGGAAGACACAAACTGCATCCTCCATACACGTGTATGGAGGATTGGCAACCTTGTTTTGGCTTCTTAAAGAAGCTTGGCCCTTTGCTCTAAGCTTCTAAGAGAAGCTTGAACCCTTTTTAGCTTCTTGAAGAAGCTTGACCCTTTGGCTCTAGCTTCCTCAAGAAGCTTGACCCTTTTTGCTATAGCTTCCTCAAAAAGCTTGGACCTTTGCACTAGCTTCTTGAAAAAGCTTGGACCTTTGTTCCTCTATAAGAGAGACCCTCTCCCTCATTTGCAAAGGTTCAGAAAAATTTGGTTAAGGCATATACATACACCCCTCTCTATCTCTCTATTTCAAGCTCCAAAGTCTCTTGTTCTTGCACCTTTACACTACACCTCTTAGCCTAACACCTCTAACACCAACCTAAGCTTCTTGGAAGGCCTTGAGAGCTCCTAAGGTATGAGTTTTTTGCCTCAAAGCTGCTGGAGTTGCTGAGCTTCAAGGGTAACACTTCTTTCCCTCTTTTGGCCTTTATTTTGCTTCATCTTTTAGCTATACTTGAAAACATATTTGGGTTTTGTTATAAACTAAAAAAAAGTCTTTTTTTGAGGTCCTTAACATGTTTGTTTAAGACCATTTTTCTGTTGGGGGCCATCTACCCCCTTGCATGCTTCATTTCATCTTCTTTTGAGCCATGCGTTAGGGCTTTTCCATTGACCTTTGCCTGGTCTTTTAGCCACTGAAATCTAGTGGATTTTCAGTGGCTAGCATGCTATTTTGAGCACCAAAATCAGAGAGGGGTGACTTACTCTCTCCTTGTCTTGTTTTCTAGCATATTTGGCCTAATAAAGGAGCCCTTATTTGCATGCTTCCAAGCCATGTTTCAGGCCATTTTTGGTGGGTTTTAGGACCTGCATAGGCTCTGTCCAGAGCTATTTTTTCAATTTTGGGTGTCCATCTTGCATGTGTAGAACAACCGTCTTTATAGCCTATCAAAGGAGCCTATCATTCTTGCATGCATAGACCATGTTTCGGTGGGTTTTTGGGCTTTATTTGGCATGTCATTCCTCTAATTTTGCTGGCTTGGTAGCCTCTTGAATGCTTCATATACTTGTAGTGTAAACCCTCTTCACTAGCTTGTGTTGCATGCTTTTTTGGCCTTTGATCCTAGCACTTTTTGGCCATGCCTTAAACTGATTTTGTGCATGTTTTGGACTGCCTTAGCTCTGTTTTTATGCCTCATAGTCGAATGATACTTGCTATGCATGGTTGTAGTTCAATACCCTTGCCTAGCTTTGAGTTTTGGAGCCTATTGCATGCTTATGTTGAGGTGTTTCCATGTTTTGGGGCCATTGTGCATCATATTTCAGAGCTTACATGTATGCCATATTCCCATGTTTTCCACTCTTTAAATGCGTTTGAGAGTCGTGCTTGTATGCCTCGTTTTTTGACCATTGCATGAACCCCATTTCTTTGCATTTTGAGCCATCATTTTAGAGCATTTTCCCACTATCTTCGACCTACCTAGGGTCTGTTTGAGGTTGGTTTTTCCATTTGTGCATTGCTTTATGTACCTCTAGTGTAATGCGCTTCACTAGTTTCGGTATTCGGGCCATCTAGCATGCATTGTATGAAGTGTTTGCATGATTCGGGGCCATCTTACATGTCATTTCAGAGCTGGAAAATGTATGATTGTATGCCATATTTCACCCCTTGCCATGCTTTGGTAGAGTGGCATTTAATGCCTTAGGTTCGGCCCCTTGCATTGGGCATGTTTGCATGGGTGTTCCTACCCTTAATTTCATCATGTTTGGCCACTGATTTGGGTGTGGCTGAGGCCCATTCATTTTAGTTTAAGTCCATCTTGCATTATGTATCCCATGTCCATGTTGTCGCGTGCTTGACCATCGCATTGTGCATGCCTTGATTATGCCTTTGTGTTTGTCCATCGTCATATGTGCGTTGTGTATGCCATATAGCGTCATGTGCATTGAGTATGCCATTTGTAGTTCATAGCATTGTGTATGCTAGTTGCACCTTTGCATGTCTTTCCTTGCATGTTCGCATGTCTTATTTGCATTTCGTTTAGGATTGCATGCTAGTTGTTGCATTCTGTTTGCATGCCATGCCATTCCATATATATTGCATTGTGTTTGGAATAGGGTCTAGTCCAAATACAGGAAACGAGGGACGTTTCGTACTCCAAGTGACGAAACGTGCCTCGATTCTCGGTCGCCGACACTCTGGATTACCCATGATGGAGTTTAGGCCTTATTGTGTTCATTTGTGCATTCATTTTACATCAGGTCGTGCAATCCGACTCCTCAGCCGTCATGCATCAGGATACGTGATTGATGGCACAAGGATCGAGGACTACACTCCCTGGAACTTGTGCAATGATGGGGAGAGTGGTCATGCACACATTTGTTAAAAATACCTTGCTATGCCTCTCTCTTGCTTTGTGTTGCAGAAAACCAAGAACAGGAGGTAGAAACTGGTCTGCCAACCAGCTTTTCTGGCAGGCTGACCACCTCTTTTGGTCTCCGTCACAAAAGGTGGTCGGCATGTGGTCTCCAAGGCCAAGGGTTGGTCGGCAGCCTTCCCACAGCTTCCCAGGGTGGAGTTTCAGCCTTCTAGAGCTTTGTGCAAGTTTTTGAGTTGAATTGCAAACAAAGACGAGTCGGGGCATCGCGATGGATTTCTCGACAAGGTGACTCGAGCATGCATGCATCCATTGTCATCCAAAACAGAGCCGAGGTAGCCCACTTTCGTTTAGTTTACATGCTAGTTTAGTTAATTTTTTAATTAGCTAGTATTGTGTAATAATTAGTTACTTCGATTCTGTATTATTTATTCGGACCCTCCGAGGAGGGCAATGTTGTAATAAGTGTGCGTGCATGTGTGAATGTCTTCCAACCCCACATCTTTCTCCCTTTATTTACTAGCTTTTGATGGTAAGTTTAGGGCATGTTTCAATTAGCATACTTATGCTCACATGTTTGCATCATTCATCTGTATTGTATGCACCGGGCTCGGCCCATCATGCTAATTGCATTGTATTTCAATTCCAAGTTGAATACATGTTATCTGTAGCATTTCATATGCCATCTTAGAATAGCCGAGCCTATCATAGTTGCATTCTTGCATGTGTTGCATTAGGCATCTCAGCATAATTAGGATTCATGAATGTTTTCTAATTGGCTTCCTTCTTTGGCTCGGAGTACTCGGTAAGTGTTTACGCTTTAGCATCCTTGCATGCGTGTGAGTGACTGCCATGATAGCATGCTTACCATGAGGCTATGTGCTTATGTGATATAACAACCTGAATGCCTGTGGGTGAAGGTTGGGTTGCTTTAATTGGAATAATTCGTTGAAACCCGTGTTTTAGCCTACTTGCGAGTACCAAATTTCAATCCATTTTCAAAACAAACGGATATGCGATGCTTTGTTCCAACTTAGGCAATCTACTCTATACTTGTATGCTGTGCGCATCACGTAATAATTCTAGGTTAATAACCGGAATAAGAGCACATGTGTTTTCAAAAACAAGATATCAGGCTTAGTAGTGGCCGTTCTTTGATCAGGCGAGCGGGGGTGCTCATGAAATGACCTTCCCCAATCGTACCCAAGTTCCCGAACCGAGGCAACTTTGGTGGTGACGGACACGTGGCCTTAGGCACGAGTCAGGGTTTCCTAAATTCCCCCAAAATAAAATATTTAGGTGGCGACTCTGTATCTGGCAAAGCTGTCCATGTTTGGCACTTCTTTCTAAAATTCAATTTTGCAAAATGATTTGCCGGATTTGGACTCTTTGGTGATTTATCGATCTTGCATTTCACTTTGCGAGATTAGATTCAGAACCGCGACATTTGAGTCCGAACTGTAGCATGAGGCCCTCGGGGCGCGTCTATAGTTTTTGGCGACTCTGCTGGGGAATTAGAGAACTTGACTTGAACTCATGATATCTTGTTTTGATTACACTTATGTGTTTCTTTGCATTGCATTTGCATTGGTGCGCCTAAGTCACCGTGTTTGCCATCTGCTATTCCTGAACGGTTTGCCGGAGGCTCGCTTTGAGAAGCGTGCTATAAGGCTAACCGGTTACAGGCTCTGCCACGATGGGAACACAAACCCCGATTTTTACCGGGGTACCCCTTTTGACCATTCGACCTAGTGCATATTCGGAATCCGTAGTGACCATTCCAAACTAGAACAGGTTGCTCACCCGATTATAGATTGTTTGAAACCGCTGTGTGCGTAGTGAAACCCTAGCTCCTGACAAAATAGGACAGGGAAACTCTACCCCAACATAGGGGTGTTTTGGCTCTCATTTGCTTGCTATATGCTTTTAGAGTGCGTTTCTATCGGAATGCATGTATCAGTTTGCAAGTATGGGCATCAGGCTTGCGGGCATCAGTATCAGTATTTTGAGAATCAGTTTTGCCTGAAGGTATCAGATTCAGTTTCGGGGCAGTAATTTGGGGAACAGTGATCAGTGGTCGAATACAGTTCTTCAACTATGTCCATATCTGTATTGATTGGGCTGAGATGCTGCCTGTTTTCTCTTTCAGTTCAGAGACTCAGTTCAGAGCAACCAGTGTTCTCCTCTACTGAGGCAGATCAGGAAAAGACTCACCGATTCATCAAATCCGTCAGTCACCAGTTACACCACCTCTGTCCAGTTCAGTGGACTTATGACAACCCAGAATTCAAAGGAAATTATGGTTATGGCAGCCGCACTAAACCAAGGAATCATCTTACAGGATGAGACCGATGTTGAGGTACCACACCTGCCCAGGTCGCCTGCTGCACATCCGATCTGGGAACCCCAGTTATTTCAAACCCGTGAGTCCACCACCATTGAGCGAATGGGAATGATTGGCGACCTTCAAAGATCTGTGGCTGATCTAGCCTACGGAATGTCGGCCCCACCACCAACTGCATCGTATGCTGGGAATTTCATGCCGCAGGAACCCCCGCTACTGGGGCGAATTGTAATTGAGCTCAGCCAATCTGAAGCTGTCTCAAGCTCTGGCAATGACATGTCGATGACAACGGGGCTTCGCACTGAAGTAGCAACCCAAACCGTCCACCAAACTGAGGCTAGTAGAAAGAACAAGGTGAAGGTGGACACTGATCCCTATGAATAACTCCAGCAAGCTATTGAGGCTCTGAAAGCCGGAGGGTTGAATAAGCAGCAAGTACTCGCAGTTGTGGCTAAGACTGTGGATAATACTTTCCCCATTCAGATCGAGGGCAGTTCAAGCCAAGGGAAAAATCGAGAGAAGGGTCATTATACCAGAACCGTTCCCTCCAACCCTAACTCTACACCCAGGAAAAATCAGCAAGCCAGGCCTATACCTGCCAATCCCTTTGCTAGTGTGCCCAGTAAAAATCCACAAACCTCGAAGTATCAACCCTCGAAGTATCAACCCCGAGGTCGCAGGGTCTTCCATGCCCTCTATATGCCTTTGTCCAAGGCTCTTCAAATCCTTGCTAAAATGGGGCATCTTAAACCCCTCGAGCCTCGGCCTCTCCCTGCTCGTCTTCTACCCAGCCATGATACTACCCAGTACTGTGCGTACCATCAACAAACCGGTCATAGCACTAACAATTGCTTCCGTCTTCGCCACGAAGTACAGGATTTGTTTGACAACGGGTTCGTCCTCCCTCCAAGCTTAGTGAAGTCTATCGTCACTGGATCAATGAACTTGGAGGATAGTATGAGTATGTGATCGGGGGATGAGCCACCTGCGGGCGGCGCTCAGTTTACTCCAGATGTGGCGTATGGCACGCACTGTTTTGAGCATTTGCGAATGCTAGTTTTGTACTTTCTGACTCGGGTATTAGGGACTGTCTTGTTATGTTATCTGTAGTCAGTCTTTTTGTATTGAGTCAGTCGGGTCTGTCTTGTTGTATCGAGTCAGTTCTGTTTTGTTAGAGTCGGGTGATTTCGGGGGTGTTACCTCGGATATCACTTGCTTGTTATGTGTTTGTCTTTTCGCTTTCTTTTGAGTCTGTTTCTGCCATGGAGCCAGTTGTGCCAACAGATCTAAATGAAACAACAGTAATTTCACACTCTTATGTTTGCTTCTACCTTACGCCAGTTGTGCCAGAAGTTTGAATGAAACGGCAGTGCATTTCACCTGCTTTTCTACGCCTTTAAATCATTGCATTGACCTAAGCTTTTCAAAACTTTTTGAACACTGTGATGAAAACGAAGAGGAAGGAATTCCTCAGGATTTGTAAAAATTTGATCAATTGAGAGAAAGAAACGCATGCTAAGCCCTTAATGATTGAGATCATGTTTGTTAACGTGAGTACTGAGAAGGATCCTGGCTTGATCCAGATTGGTTCTACATTGTCTTCAGCGAGAGCGATTGGTCGCTTTCTTAAAAGATTTCAAAAAAAAAAAAAATGTTTTGCGCCGTCCTGCGAAGACCTGTTTGGAATCGCTCTTGAGATTGCGCAATCTTAGGATCACTCTCAAGCTCGGGACTCGACCCCTTTCTTTCAAACCTTGAACTTGAATTCAAAGTGTTCAATGGTCATCCATCGAAGGAGGCCTGTGCGGCCAGATTTGAAACAACCCATGAATTAGCGGCAAGAAAGTCAGATCAAGAAGATCAGATGTCGTCAAAAGAAGCTTGCAAAGCTAGATCAGAAGCACCCCTCGAACTAGGGGCAAAAATGTCAAAGGTGCTCGAAGAGTAAAAAAATTGGGATGTTTCTCAAGCTAACAAAGATCAGCAAGATTGCCAAATCCCAGAGGGGAAGAAAGAAGAAAGTATTGCTTAGGGATAACCGAGTTCCTATCCACAACACTAGGGGCAAATTCAGCCCCCCATTGGATGGACTCCTGCATCGTCAGCGAACAACAGCCATTCTCCTGGATTCAAATGACTTCAGGATCTCAAAACCATTTGACAAGGACAAAGCTACCTTTTTACCCTTGAGAGGCTCGCTGGGCCGAAAACCCGAAAGGGCGACCCAAGAAAAAGTTAGAGCAAGAAAAAGAAGAAAAAGAACAAAAAGAAAGAAAAATGCAAATGATGAAAAAAAGAAAAAAAGAAAAATAAAGAAAATGAAAAGAAAAGATGAAAAAAAAAAAAGAAAAAAAAAATGAAAAGAATTGAAAAGAAAAGAAGAACAAAGCTCGCAAGGTTGAAAACCCAGAAAGGGCGGCCTTGGCAAAAGTTAGAGCGCAAAAGGAGAGGTTAATACCCGAGTGTACCTTAACCCCGGAACTACGTCAGGCATGATTCCCATGTTTGGGATAGGTAGGCAACTTCATTCTGAAGTCCAGCCATAAACACTTCCAAATCGACTATGTCCATGTAATGGTTCTGATCATCTTTGTCTTCTCTGTATCTGAGAGTTCGGTTGTGATCTTTACTTTGAGGGTTGATTACAGTGTGCTGCGGCGCTATCCAAACAAGGGGCAACTTTCCGTTGCCATACAGTGTGCTGCGATGCTATTCAAACAAGGGGCAACTTTCTGTTGCCGTGCAGTGTCCTTCAGACAAGGGGCAATCTTCCATTGTTTTTGGATCTGAGGTTGTGCATCTCAAGAGTCAATTCCACGTTGGTCAAGCAGTGGCCGTTTGCAAAAATAGTTTTTGAGAATTTTTACTGAGGTTGACTAATTCTCTCGAAAATTATTTCCTTTTTCCAAAACTGGACCATTTTCTTAGACCCAAAAAGGAAAGTTTTCAATGCTCATAACCTAACTTGCATGATTTTAAATCAGAAAATCGAACAAGCATGTTAATCTAACTCTCATGTTGGTCAAAATTGTTTTAGCAGAACGTCAAAAACAAAAATGGTCAAAATAATGAACTAGGGGCACAGTTAAGTCAGGTGTTCTGTCTTTTCCCCATTGTCAACATACTTGCCAGAAAGGGCACCGTATCTGCCAAGAGAAGGGCACAGTGGAAGCTAACAGAAAAGGGCTGAAAGCTCTTATATCCTCCGAACAGCGAGGTAGCAAGCCAAGTGCGAAGCACGAACTGGAATGGAGCAAGGTATTCCACTCCCTCATCCGGACAGATCTGATCACGTCCAAACTCCCCAGCAGAGCATCGTCAACCGATTTTAGTTGCAGATCTGTTGCGCGTCTGGTCGCATTGCAACCCCTCTGTGGGAGAAACTCACTGTTGTGAACAAGAATGGGAATCTGGTAGAATACCGGGGGCAAAAACCCACAACTTCCTGCTTATCCATCAACCACTCTGGGAGGGATGAAAAATGAGAGATTAAAGAATAGAGAGATATGCGCTTAGAGGAAAAGCGAGGAAAGGGTTTTGAGAGAAAAACCGAGCTTGACGGCCGAGTGATGTGATAATTACAAATAAGAAAGGGTGGGGAATAATACCCGAAGGAACTGGCTCCTCGTGCATTGAGAGGTCTCTTGCCATTGGAACATGTCTGTGTGTCGTGTCAGTCGTTTTGTTTGTCTCGATTCTTGTTTTAGTCATTTCGGGTGTCTATAGATGTGTTTAGGTTGTCTTACCTTGTGTTACTCTTTGTTGTTGAGTCGTGGTGTGCTATGTTCATTCGTAGGCTCAATACCCAGTTGAGAACTTATTCTCACTCTCAATTTCAAAAAATCGTTTCGTGCTCAAGGTGCCGTGCCGTTCTCCATATTTGCGCAAAACAAGATTTTGTTTTTTCAAAAACTGCAGGGTTCAACCCGGGTCATGTGGGAACAGTAAAACCAGGACCTATCTGAAGCTATATAGGTTTCAGACTTCGAAACAAAAGAGAAAAGGGAAAATGTCGGGCATCTGAGTTTGTTTCAACTTCTGCAAGTTCCGTCATCGCATCCTGTATGTTCAGAATGAGATGTGTGCTCAAAATTAAAAGAATACTGTGTTATGAGCCATGTGTTCAGATTGAGCAGTGTTGTGTTAAGAGTTGCGTGTTCAAAATTGAAATGTGTGAGCTGCGTGTCCAAAGAGGAATGTGTAAGCTGCGTGTTCAAAATGAAGTGAATGAGCTGTGTGTTCAGAAATGAAAATTTATGAGCTGCGTATTTGGAATTAAGAATGAGCTGCATGCAAATGAAAATGTATGAGCTGCGTGTTCAGAATTGAAATGTGTGAGCAGAGTGTTCAAAGTAAAGTGAATGAGCTGTGTGTTCAAAATGAAAAAATGCTGAGCTGGGTGTTCAAAATTGAAAAAACGAGCCGTGTGCCCAAAATGAGCTGTGTGCTCGAAAAATGAGCTGTGTGCCCCCAAGATGAGCTGTGTACCCGAGATCTGTCGTGTACCCGAAATGAGTTGTGTGCTCGAAAAATGAACTGTGTGCTCGAAAAATGAGCTGTGTGCCCGAGATCTTCCGTGTGCCCGAAATGAGCTGTGTGCCCGAAAAATGAGCTGTGTGCCCGAAATGAGCTGTGTGCTCGAAAAATGAGCCATGTGCCCGAGATGAGCTGCGTGCTCGAAAAATGAGCTGTGTGCCCCCAAGATGAGCTGTGTGCCCGAGATCTGCCGTGTGCCCGAAATGAGTTGTGTGCTCGAAAAATGCGCTGTGTGCTCGAAAAATGAGCTGTGTGCCCCCAAGATGAGCTGTGTGCCCGAGATCTGCCGTGTGCCCGAAATGAGCCGTGTGCCCGAAAAATGAGCCGTGTGCCCGAAATGAGCTGTGTGCCCGAAAAATGAGCTGTGTGCCCAAAATGTGCTGTGTGCCCTGAAATGAGCCGTGTGCCCGAAATGTGCTGTGTGCTCGAAAAATGAGCCGTGTGCCTGAAATGAGCTATGTGCTCGAAAAATGAGCTGTGTGCCCCCAAGATGAGCTGTGTGCCCCCGAAATGAGCTGTGTGCCCGAAGAATGAGCTGTGTGCCCGAAGAATGAGCTGTGTGCTCGAAAAATGAGCTGTGTGCCCCCGAAATGAGCTGTGTGCTTGAAATGTGCTGCGTGCCTGAAATGTGTTGTGTGCTCGAAATGAACTATGTGTTCAGAATGAGCTGTGTGCCTGAAATGAGCTGTGAGCCCGAAAAATGAGCTGTGTGCCCGAAAAATGAGCTGTGTACCCGAAAAATGAGCTGTGTGCCCCCAAGATGAGCTGTGTGCCCAAAATGAGCCATGCGCCCGAAGAATGAGCTACGTGCCCGAAATGTGCTGCGTGCCCGAAATGTGCTGTGTGCCCAAAATGAACTGTGTGTTCAGAATGAGTTGTGTGCCCGAAATAAGCCGTGTGCCCAAAAAATGAGCTGTGTGCCCCCAAGATGAGCTGTGTGCCCAAAATGAGATGTGCGCCCAAAGAATGAGCTGAGTGCCCGAAAGCGAGCTGTGTGCCTGAAACGAGCTGTGTGCTCGAAGAATGAGCTGTGTGCCCCCAAAATGAGCTGTGTGCCCGAAATGTGTTGCGTGCCCGAAATGTGCTGTGTGCCCAAAATGAACTGTGTGTTCAGAATGAGCTGTGTGCCCGAAATGAGCCGTGTGCCTGAAAAATGAGCTGTGTGCCCCCATGATGTGCTGCGTGCCTGAAATGTGTTGTGTGCCCGAAATGAGCTGTGTACCCAAAATGAGCTGCGTACCCGAAATGAGCTGCGTGTTCAGAATGAGCAGTGTGCTGATACGAGCTGTGAGTTCAAAGTGAACAGAATACTGTGTTGATTGTTTCAGAGCCAGGATGGCAATCAGAAGTGCTCTTCTTGAGGACCATTCCCCGTTAGAATAGAGCGGTTTACTGCCACTCATTCCATGAGGTGCTTTCTAAAGTGCCGCTTTGTTTGTTTATTGCATTCCTAAACATCATGCTCTACATTGCTTGTAACATGCATGGTATCATCGCACTTATTGCGTTTATTTGCATCTTGTGTTAACTTGCCTCATTTATTCTTTTACGTCGAGCTGCGTTTAGGATCGTTGTCCTCTGGGACTTTCTCAGGCTGCGCCGAGCACGCACCTGATAGTTTGTTTCGAACCTCTTCTCACGATTTCAGCGTGGTTAGAGTGTTCCTTTCCTTACACGAGTTCAGCGTGTTTGGAATTTATCTCAGGACGCCAGATGCGCGGGCCTGGGCGGGTTTTATCTCAGGCTGCGTTGTGGACGCACAGGGCGGGTTGTTGGAGCTCCTCTCACGATTTCAGTGTGGTTTGAGTGTCCCTTTCCTCACATGATTTCAGCGTGTTTGGATCTCGTCTCAGGTTACGTCGTGTATGCACCTAGGCGGTTGTTTTTAGGCCTCTTCACACGATTTCAGCGTTGTTAGAGTGTTCTTTTCCTCACACGGTTTCAGCGTGTTTGGATCTCGTCTCAGGTTGCGTTGTGTACACACTTAGGCGGTTGTTTTCAGGCCTCTTCTCATGATTTCAGCGTGGTTTGAGTGTCCCTTGCCTCACACGATTTCAGCGTGTTTGGATCTCGTCTCAGGTTGCATTGTGTACGCACCTAGGTGATTGTTTTCAGGCCTCTTCTCACGATTTCAGCGTGGTTTGAGTGTCCCTTTCCTCACACGATTTTAGCGTGTTTGGAATTTATCCCAGATTACGTCGTGTACGCGCTTGGGCGTTTTGTTTTCAGGCCTCTTCTCACAATTTCAGCGTGGTTTGAGTGTCCTTTTCCTCACACGATTCCAGCGTGTTTGGAATTTATCCCAGGTTGCGTCGTGTGCGCGCTTGGGCGTTTTGTTTTCAGACCTCCTCTCGCAATTTCAGCGTGGTTTGAGTGTCCCTTTCCTCACATGATTTTAGCGTGTTTGGATCTCGTCTCAGGTTGCGTTGTGTATGCACCTAGGCAGTTGTTTTTAGGCCTCTTCCCACGATTTCAGCATGGTTAGAGTGTCCCCTTCCTCACACGATTTCAGCATGTTTGGAATTTATCTCCGGTTGCGAGGAACGCGCTCCTGATTGGTTTTCTTTGTTCTTCCTCCTCTCACGATTCCAGCATGGTTGGAGTGCGTTACCCTATTTGCATCTATTGCTCTATCTGTTACATCCATTGCATCATATCTATTTTATTCTGGTCTAGGAGACCTTAAATCCTCTAATGGTGCAATTCCTTTGGTGTTTGTCGTGCCCGAACGACTTCCGGTGGTCTGGTATAGCCACCTACCTGTGTTTGCGATGAGTTCCTAGGAGACCAACTGAGACGGTAGAAACTAGAGTTCGAATGGCTCACGCCTAGAATGCAAAAGTTCGAGATTTCTGAGACTAGTCTGGTTTAAATACCCAGGGGTACATCCTCGGCTTGAAATCTGTATGGCAGCCCCATAGATTGAGATAGCATCTGTATGCGCCTCAATTCTGGATACTGAACCAACCTAGTCTGTCACCCTGTTGGAGAATAGGGAAAGCTGCGACCATAGTCAGGGAGAAAAGTAGTACCTGCGGTTCAACCGAGAAGAATGGGAACGTCCCCAGCAGCATGAGGTAGGTCGTTGCCAATTGCCCCTGTAAGGTACCTTCACTTTCTAATTACTACATCATCTAGTATGTCCATTGCATTGTACATAGAATATATTGCATACATTTACTGCATATCCATTATATCACTTGCGCCTTTCCATGTTAAGTTTAGGCTGGCATGTGCCCATACTTTTCGCGTTAAAGCATGGTTATGTGATTATGTGTACGCGTCTATTCCACTAAGGGAATTGTGGTTTGAGGGTGACGGCACCATTTCTCTGTTAGACGTGGTTTGTTTGGGTCCATGCCTTTTCTAGGCAAAACATGGTTTGGCTGCGCGCCTTATTCAATTCATCAATTGCATCCATTGCATTGTACTTTAGTCTATTGCATCCAGCATTTAAGATCACGATCTTTCCTCAGTAGATCATTCCTCGCTCATATCATGTCACCCACTTACTTGTATTTTGTGTTCTATCTACAACACACATAGTTCTGCATGTGTACGCGCCTATTCCACTAAGGAGATTGTGGTTGGAGGGTGTCGGCACCTTTTCTATGGTAGGCACGAAGTTCAATCTTGCATCTCCATCCCTCCATGATATTTGCGTGGTTTTGTACTGCTTATGGTTTGATCATCTCAAATGCATTGCATGTCATTTACATTGTTTTCATAATATTGCATATCATTTTTCATTGTTCACACTATTTTGTGTGCCCTTATCAGTACTTGTTAGTGCATTGCATCCATATCGCATTGTTATGCATCACACTTAGGTTGCATTGTCATGCATCCCTCAACTTGCGTCATTACACACTTTTCACTTGCATTGCTATGCATATTCCTAACAATATTGTACCTGTTGAGTTTCTCTCTTTTGCAGGCACGATATTGTATCTACGGTTCATTTGAAGCTGGCGCGACCAAACGAACCGGACAGGTATTGTATGTACTCCGCGTGAGACGTAGCGAAAATTGTATAATCCTCTTACATTCTTACTGCATGAAATGTAGTTTTGCTTTGCATTCTTGCTTAAAACTATTTCATGTATTGTGAATATTTGCTTCATTACAGCTTGCTGCTTTGCATGATCATGAGTTACGTTCAGCTTTGTGCAGGTCATTTTGCATTTTGCCCCCCTGCCTGCAAGCATGCCTGCAGGCCCATCTCTTGTTTATCTCGCCTGTTTGTCTAAGTCTTCGCCCTTGTCAAAAATAGGTCGTCTCTGAGCTTTGACATTCATTCCCGTCACTTATAACTTTCGAGTTCTGTCAAAGAGGGGCAACTGTAGATACCCCATTTTTGACCGACCTTAAGACTCAGACGTCATCGATTGAGCGCTCGGTGATTGCACATGTTGTGCTCGTTCTGAGGTTACGAAGTCTCGGCTAAGAGCCTTGCCCCCGGACTTCAGGACTCTTTTGTGCTTTGTCTCGATTTGCGAATCAGGTTCTTTTTTCTCATCCCGAAGGGAGAGAGAGGTCTCGTAGACCATCTCTCAGTGGTCGTAGGCTACGTTTCGTGGTCGTAGGCCACTGTTCCCGTTTGGAGACCAGTTTTCAGAGTTATCGGTCGTGAGCCTCGGTTCGGGACCGCTTAACTTTCTCCGTTTGCTCCGGTTTTTGGCACACACCTTGTTTCCTCTCTCTAGAGGGACACTGTGGCCCGGGAGACCACCTTCGTTGTCGCATGCCACTTTCGATGCTTAACAGTCAATTTTTAGGGCACCTGGCCACGCGTTTTGGCCCCCGAACCCTTGTTTTGCATCTGTCTTGGTTCATTTTTGGCATGGACCCTTTTTTCATTGTTTGGAAGGTGGTACAAGGGTGGGAGACCACCTTTTCTCCTTGGAGACCACTTTTCTCCTGCCGGCCAGTTTTCTTGTCAGGTAGCTGGTCTCCCTCACTTTTAGGCCACAATTGCTGGTCTCCCACCAAAGCACTAGCTTGCATTCAGTGTGGAGACCACCCTGGGAGGCAGCCGACCACCTGACCCTTTTGACCCTGGTCGGCCAACCAGGTCCAGTGGTCAGCCGACCACTTGAACTGCTCGGCCAACTTCCCCATTTTCTGTCTCTGTGAGTGTGTGCCAGCTGTGCCAGCTAGAAGGCACAGACTGCATCCTCCATACATGTGTATGGAGGATTGGCAACCATGTTTTGGCTTCTTAAAGAAGCTTGGCCCTTTGCTCTAAGCTTCTAAGAGAAGCTTGAACCCTTTTTAGCTTCTTGAAGAAGCTTGACCCTTTGGCTCTAGCTTCCTCAATAAGCTTGACCCTTTTTGCTATAGCTTCCTCAAGAAGCTTGGACCTTTGCACAAGCTTCTTGAAGAAGCTTGGACCTTTCTTCCTCTATAAGAGAGACCCTCTTCCTCATTTGCAAAGGTTCAGAAAAATTTGGTTAAGGCATATACATACACCCCTCTCTATCTCTCTATTTCAAGCTCCAAAGTCCCTTGTTCTTGCACCGTTACACTACACCTCTTAGCCTAACACCTCCAACACCAACCTAAGCTTCTTGGAAGGTCTTGAGAGCTCCTAAGGTATGAGTTTTTGGCCTCAAAGCTGTTGGAGTTGCTGAGCTACAAGGGTAACACTTCTTTCCCTCTTTTGGCCTTTATTTTGTTTCATCTTTTAGCTATACTTGAAAGCATATTTGGGTTTTTTCCTAAACTGAAAAAATTCTTGTTTTGAGGTCCTTAACATGTTTATTTAAGACCATTTTTCTGTTGGGGGTCATCTACCCCCTTGCATGCTTTATTTCATCTTATTTTGAGCCATGCCTTAGGGTCTTTGCATTGACCTTTGTTTGGTCTTTTAGCCACTGAAATCCAGTGGATTTTCAATGGCTAGCATGCTATTTTGAGCACCAAAATCAGAGAGGGGTGACCCACTCTCTCCTTGTCTTGTTTTCTAGCATATTTGGCCTAATAAAGGAGCCCTTATTTGCATGCTTCCAAGCCATGTTTCAGGCCATTTTCGGTGGATTTTAGGACCTGCATAGGCTCTGTGCAGAGCTGTTTTTGCAATTTTGGGTGTCCATCTTGCATGTGTAGAACAACCCTCTTTATAGCCTATCAAAGGAGCCTATCATTCTTGCATGCATAAACAATGTTTCAGTGGGTTTTTGGTCTTTATTTGGCATGTCATACCTCTGAATTTTGCTGTTTTGGTGGCCTCTTGAATGCTTCATATACTTGTAGTGTAAACCCTCTTCACTAGCTTGTGTTGCATGCTTTTTTGGCCTTTGATCCTAGCACTTTTTGGCCATGCCTTAAACTAATTTTGTGCATGTTTTGGACTGCCTTAGCTCTGTTTTTATGTCTCATAGTCGAATGATGCTTGCTATGCATGGTTGTAGTTCAATACCCTTGCCTAGCTTTGAGTTTTGGAGCCTATTGTATGCTTATGTTGAGGTGTTTCCATGTTTTGGGGCCATTGTGCATCATATTTCAGAGCTTACATGTATGCCATATTCCCATGTTTTCCACGCTTTAAATGCGTATGAGAGTCGTGCTTGTATGCCTCGTTTTTGGACCATTGCATGAGCCCCATTTCTTTGCATTTTGAGCCATCATTTTAGACCATTTTCTCACTGTCTTGGACCTGCCTAGGGTCTGTTTGGGGTTGGTTTTTCCATTTGTGCATTGCTTTATGTACCTCTAGTGTAATGCCCTTCACTAGTTTCGGTATTCGGGCCATCTAGCATGCATTGTATGAAGTGTTTGCATGATTCGGGATCATCTTGCATGTCATTTCAGAGCTGGAAAATGTATGATTGTATGCCATATTTCACCCCCTGCCATGCTTTGGTAGAGTGGCATTTGATGCCTTAGGTTCGGTCCTTTGCATCGGGCATGTTTGCATGAGTGTTCCTGCCCTTAATTTCATCATGTTTGGCTACTGATTTGGGTGTGGTTGAGGCCCATTCATTTTAGTTTAAGTCCATCTTGCATTATGTATGCCATGTCCATCTTGCCGCGTGCTTGACCGTCGCATTGTGTATGCCTTGATTATGCCTTTGTGTTTGTCCATCGTCATATGTGCGTTGTGTATGCCATATAGCGTCATGTGCATTGAGTATGCCATTTGTAGTTCATAGCATTGCGTATGCTAGTTGCACCTTTGCATGTCTTTCCTTGCATGTTTGCATGTCTTATTTGCATTTCGTTTAGGATTGCATGCTAGTTGTTGCATTGTGTTTGCATGCCATGCCATTCCATATATATTGCATTGTGTTTGGAATAGGGTTTAGTCCAAACACGGGAAACGAGGGACGTTTCGTACTCCAAGTGACGGAACGTGCCTCGATTCTCGGTCGCCGACACTCCGGATTACCCATGATGGAGTTTAGGCCTTATTGTGTTCATTTGTGCATTCATTTTACATCAGGTCATGCAATCTGACTCCTCGGCCATCATGCATCGGGATGCGTGATTGATGGCACAAGGATCGAGGACTACACTCCCTGGAGCTTGTGCAATGATGGGGAGAGTGGTCATGCACACATTTGTTAAAAATACCTTGCTATGCCTCTCTCTTGCTTTGTGTTGCAGAAAACCAAGAACAAGAGACAGAAACTGGTCGGCCGACCAGCTTTTCTGGCAGGCCAACCACCTCTTTTGGTCCCCACCACAAAAGGTGGTCGGCAGGTGGTCTCCAAGGCCAAGGGTTGGTCGGCAGCCTTCCCACAGCTTCCCAGGGTAAAGTTTCAGCCTTCTGGAGCTTTGTGCAAGTTTCTGAGTTCAATTGCAAACAAAGGAGAGTCGGGGCATCGTGATGGATTTCTCGGCAAGGCGACTAGAGCATGCATGCATCCATTGTCATCCAAAACAGAGTCGAGGCAGCCCACTTTCATTTAGTTTACATGCTAGTTTAGTTAATTTGTTAATTAGCTAGTATTGTGTAATAATTAGTTACTTCGATTCTGTATTATTTATTCGGACCCTCCGAGGAGGGCAATGTTGTAATAAGTGTGCGTGCATGTGTGAATGTCTTCCAACCCCACGTCTTTCTCCCTTTTATTTACTAGCTTTTGATGGTTAGTTTAGGACATGTTTCAATTAGCATACTTATGCTCGCATGTTTGCATCATTCATCTGTATTGTATGCACCAGGCTCGGCGCATCATGCTAATTGCATTATATTTCAATTCCAAGTTGAATACATGTTATATGTAGCATTTCATATGCCATCTTAGAATAGCCGAGCCTATCATAGTTGCATTATTACATGTGTTGCATTAGGCATCTCAGCATAATTAGGATTCATGCATGTTTTCTAATTGGCTTCCTTCTTTGGCTCAGAATACTCGGTAAGTGTTTACGCTTTAGCATCCTTGCATGCGTGTGAGTGACTGCCATGATAGCATGCTTACCATGAGGCTATGTGCTTATGTGATATAACCGCCTGAAGGCCTGTGGGTGAAGGTTGGGTTGCTTGAATTGGAATAATTCGTTGAAGCCCGTGTTTTAGCCTACTTGCGAGTACCAAATTTCAATCCATTTTCAAAACAAACGGATATGCGATGCTTTGTTCCAACTTAGGCAATCTACTCTATACTTGTATGCTATGCGCATCACATAATAATTCTAGGTTAATAACCGGAATAAGAGCACATGTGTTTTCAAAAACAAGATATCATGCTTAGTAGTGGCCGTTCTTTGATCGGGCGAGCGGGGGTGCTCATGAAATGACCTTCCCCAATCGTACCCAAGTTCCCGAGCCAAGGCAACTTTGGTGGTGACGGACACGTGGCCTTAGGCACGAGTCAGGGTTTCCTAAATTCCCCAAAAATAAAATATTTAGGTAGCGACTCTGTATCTGGCAAAGCAGTCCATGTTTGGCACTTCTTTCTAAAAATCAGTTTTTCAAAACGATTTGCCAGATTTGGACACTTTGGTGATTTATCGATCTTGCATTGCACTTTGCGAGATTAGATTCAGAACCGTAACATTTGAGTCCGAACTATAACATGAGGCCCTCAGGGTGCGTCTACACACCATTAGCGAAAATGGGTAGAAAGCACACATGTGCACAACAAACTCCTCATCTAGCTTATAAATAAGGCATAAACCATTCTAGTTGACCTTCCTTTGAAAACTTAATTGGTTAATAGAAACAATATAATGTACACATTTCCAAATAAGTTCTTAAGCTTCCCTTGGGCTGGTTTGACCAAATACTGCTCTAAAAACCCTTCATCTTGTCTCTTTTATTCAGTTTTCCATCGCCTCTCCCAGAAGGCACCTATTCCACTTTAACATTAAATTTACCTCATAATTGGAAGTAATAAAGTACATGCCATTAATCATATAGTCCTAGATCAATATGTTTATTGCATTAGTACATGACACTAGTATTGGCATGACTAATCTATCATCTTCATCAACTAGAATTTGCTATACAAAATCCTCCTTCAATGTATACGACACATGTGCACTAATCTGTCATTATCTTTAACTAGAGCTCGTCGAGTATTTCATCCCTGCAATAAAATCACGTTGATCGGATATTGATAGTGTGATACCCCTGTTCCGTATTATGCTAATTTATTCTCCTTATGCATATGATTATGTGTTTGTTATGATTTTGAGTGCCATTTATATGAATATATGTGGTTTTGAATTCCTATCTGTTCACCGTAGGAATATCTGTTTGATTATCTGCTTCGGAATTTAAATTGAAAGCCTTATCGGCCACTGAAACCAAAATTGATTGCGCCATTGTGATTGGCAAAATTTTTAGAGCCTAAGGTGAAGTTTAATTGAAAAATTGATTCAGACCAGATTAAGTTGATTAAATTGGCGAATGAGTGCCCAATTATCTCTTATTATTAAATTGTGGCTAGTGGGAATTTATGCAAAAAGGCCATACACTCAATTTTTCTCCTTTTATCTTCATTTGGGCTGATCAACTCTCTAGAAAGAGAGAAGGCCAACTGTTAGAGAGAGAAAGGGAGGGACTTGTGCAATTTTTGGCTCAAGCTTGGAGATTTGAAGATTAAACTCAAGAATTTGCCATAGATTGGAAGAATTAAGCCTCTAGGTAAGTGAATTAATGAATTGTAAGTCATCATCTTGTGAATTCAAGTTTGAATAAAGGTCAAGAACATGGATTGAATTGATTATGAGGAAATTGAGTTGATTTTGTTGTATTGAAGTCATTAGAGGCATGCATGTAGGAAATTGGTATAAATTTCCATGTTTAAGCATAAATTATGTAATCCATGATGAATCTTGTTTGAAATCCATGTATTTGATCATCTCTTCACCAATTAAGTTGAGGATATTGTGTATATTTCACATGCAAGTGAAAATCATGGGAGTTTGAGTCTTGCATGCTTGAATCTAGTGTGTTGGTGATGAGTTTGAGTTAATTTGAGGCATGCATATGATTAAATTGTGAAATTGAGCTTCATTGTGTTGTAATTTGGTGGTTATACCATGCTAGAATAGGTATTTGTGAAGTTTGAGCCAAAATCATACATTTGGAACCTTTGGACATCAAATTGAAACTCAAGAACATGTTCTGGATTTTTCAGAATTTTGATGTCTGCTCGAGCGGGGAAACCACCGCTCGAGCGTGAATTTCGTGCTCCCAGTATTTTCGGCAGACCATGATGTCCGCTCAAGCGGGGAAGTCCACGCTCGAGCGGGGAGCTATGTAGGATGGACTTCCGCTCGAGCATCCAAGTTCCACGCTCAAGCGTAAAAATGGTATAACCAGTACTTTTGCAGACCTCATAGGTCCGCTCGAGCGGGGAAGTCCACGCTCAAGCGGGGATCCTGTTTCTGAAAATTTTGTGTGATCGTTCTGTGTTTCGTTTTCCGTTCTCTTTCACTTGCAAGCACTCTTAGGCATTCATTAAGCATTGTAATTGAGTTAAAGAGATAATAATGAAGCCTAAAGAGGAATATGTGAATTAAAGAACGGATTGAATCGTTTGTGACCCATATGTGTTATATGATGTGTAGGGTCAAGCTCCAGGGCAAATCCACGAGTCGATCACTGTGAGTAATATCTTAACAAAGATATCTGAAATATATTGTTATCCAAATTGCCTACTTTTATGTAAGTTTTATAAGTTCATTGATTCGATTGGTGGACAATGGTTGTTATACTAAATGATTGGGCCAGAGGCTGTTTTGATAAGAACGAATGAATGGGCCAGAGGCCGTTTTGACAAGAACGAATGGATGGGCCGAAGGCCGTTTTGACATGAATGAATGGGCCGAAGGCCGTTTTGACATGAATGAATGGGCCGAAGGCCGTTTTGACAAGAATAAATGATTGGCCCGAAGGCCGATTGACATAAATGATTGGGCCAAAGGCCGTTTTGACACAAATAAAAGTTTGACATGCATGAATGGGCCAGAGGCCAGTTTGACATGCATGAATGGGCCAGAGGCCAGTTTGACATGCATGAATGGGCCAGAGGCCAGATTGACATGAATGAAAGTTGAAAGTCCTAAAGGCCAGTTTGATATGAAAGTTTGAAAGGCCTAAAGGCCAGTTGGATATGGAAGTTTGAAAAGGCCAAAGGCCAGTTTGACACGAATAACAGTTTGACACTAATGAATTGGGCCCAAGGCCGTATGATGTGTTTGGAACCGCAGTTACTTAACTTACATATGTCTATGTATGTATGTATTAGTAAAAATATAAATTGGGCCCAAGGCCGTTTGGTGTATATTGTTCCAATGTGTATTCTTTATTTGATATTATTCACTGGGCTTTCGCTCACGCTCATTCATGTGTTTGTAGATGAGCCAAGAGAAGTCCAAACCCAGCCCCAGTGAAGTCTCTATGGAACGACTAAGGTTTTGAAGAGTCATCCCTTGCGTCTCACGCACGAGACACGTCTTCGCCCTTCTGCCATTTTATGTTATTTTGTCATGTCGGCAAGGACTTTGGTGTGCGTCTGTATCGAGCTTTGTTTTGGCTAACTTAGATTTGAATGATCCTGTCTGTATAGAACTTTATGTTACTATACTTTCTGTCGTGAGTTATTAACATATGTATGTATGGAATGTTATGATGTGCATATAAGCACGGCTCTATGGACAAAGTTTTAAAATTGCTTCCGTTTGGCCCCCGTTAACTTTGTTAAAATACGTCTGGTTTGGTTTGAGGCCGTAGGTAATCTCATGATTACTGGCCGGTTATGTCCTTAACCCACGAGGGCGGGTTCGGTTCGTGACAGATAGCCCCTTGACTAATTCATATTTTTGTCAATGATTAATATGAATTTAAAAATAAATTGTTAAAAAAAGTGTTCCGATCAAAGGGCTATCAATATCTCATCAACATGATTTTTTGCAAGGATGAAGTACACGAGGAGCTCTACAGAATGAACGGTTTAGATCATCGAAATGGGACCTACGGTGAACCCCAGGGGCCTAATAGTACAATCGAGTCCACAACGTAAACTGGAGAAAAGCCATTCCCTAATCATGACTAACAAAGTACATACGGTTATTTATATTGTGTCAGATCAATATGTTCTTTCCATTAGTACAAGACACTAGTATTGGCAAGACTAATCTAGTATCATCCTCAACTAGAACTTGTACCACATCTTCTTTCCTTGTATACAGCTGCTGACCCTCTTTTGATGTTATTAGTAAACAGTCGCAATTGTTGTTTCTACCACTTTATTAGATTTCAAATATTTTGTGGTGAAGTACTTGGAGGGACATCGAAACACATCTGAGAGAAGATAGACTAACTGCAAAAGGCAGATGGCTACAGCCAAAAAGACTTCTTACCCTATAAAGGTAATTGAGTATGCTAAGTAAACAAAGGTATCTCTATGATTTGATCCACCTCCATGCCATCTTGAATCCTTTTCCTACTAATTCGATTGAAAGTGACATATTTTGGAATCCACTAGTCATGAAATGCCCGAACTTCACTTCCCAACCCAATTCTCCACTGAACATTAGTTTATCTTCAATTAGGCCTACGCTATCCCCTTTTTCTTTTTCTTTTTCTTTTTTTTTTTTTTTTTTTTTTGTGAAATTGTCCTTGGATTTCAATACCAACTTGGATTTCAACACCAATGTGGGGGAAAGAAAGGGGAAAGAAAAGGGAAATGGAGTGAAAATATATCTTATATTTAATTTACACTTTACTCACTTTTTCTTTTTCTTTTTAAAATTCGTATTTTTTTTTTTTTTTTTGCTACATCAGAAATAAAACATAAAACAAAAAAACTAAGCCCTCTCTCTACCCATCCCCAGCATGTCAACCACAAGCAGGTCGCGAATCTCAACTGGGGGGTTGTTAACAACTAGAATGTCTTCGGGTTGGGTAGCTCCCAGTTTGGCTAGAGCATCCGCGCATAAGTTCCCTTCACGATAAACATGTTGGGCAATGCATTGGCAGCCATTGAAAATGATCCTCGCATCTTCCACCAGTCCTTTGTAAGGATGTTTGTCACCGGGGCCTTCCTCTAGCAGCTTGACAACTTCCTGAGCATCGGTTTCCACAATCACCTTGTTGAAACCTTTTTGGAGGATGATGGTCAATCCTTTGTATACCCCCCCATAGTTCAGTTTCAAGGCTGGTACAGTTGTCCATCCTCCCATAATATCCACAAATCCAAGCTCCCCTTTCATCACGAATAAGACCCCTAAAGCCATTCAATCCACTGCTCCATTTGCTACCATCAGTGTTCAGTTTCAAGGTACCTACAAGAGGAGGATGCCAAAAAATTAAACGAAATGGAGGTCGAGGATTAATAATAGAAGAACTGAAAGCAGAATTAATTGCAGTGGAATAATCAAAAATAAATTTCAAGCTTTCAAACTGATTGAACTCTTTGTTTTCAGACACATGCAAGTTCCTGTTTTTCCAAATTTTGCATAGGGTGACCAAGAAGATAGTGCTCCAGGAAGACTGGGTTCCAAATTTGTCATTAGATTTAGAATTAGATAGCAGCCAATGCATCCAGTTTGCTTCAGACATCTGCAAATACCAATGTGGGTTTCGAAGAGCAGTCCAAATTTCCTTGGCTTTGAAACAAGTTCGAAACAGATGGTTAAGATCTTCAGGTTCACTGCAAAAGGGACAGCAAGAATTATCTGACAAACCTCTTTTCATTCTCATACTATTAGCGAGGAGTTTCCCATGTAAGATAGTCCACAGAAAGCCTTTGAGCTTCTATGGGACTTTCTTTTTCCACATCCAGTGCCAATCCACCATTTTTCCATCATAATTCGAAGCCACCTCATAAGCACTAGAGGTGGAGAATGAAGCATCAGGAGCCCCTTTCCAAACCAGTAGATCTAGGTTAGGATTATATTTGGGAGCTTTCTCTTTAAACACAGAGGCAGCCACAATGGGGGGGAAAGCTTGATTAATTATGTGAACATCCCAATCACCATCCGCATCAATAACATCACTAGCCTTAGATATGGCAGTAGCATCCGGTATGAGAGATATTGAGGTCATGACCTCCTTAATAGGTCTCTCCCCACCCCCACCAATCAGTCCAAAGGTTAACATTAGTGCCATCACCAATGGACCATTTTGCACCTTTTCTCAAGATACCTCTAGAATTCAACATGCCTCTCCACACAGGAGATGCTCTACTAGCCTTCTTCCCATTCAGGAAGTGAAGGTTTTTTAGATACTTAGCTTTCAGTACCTCTATCCACAGCCCACCCTCGCTATGAATCTGTTTCCAACCCAATTTTGACAGTAAGGCAAGGTTATGATCTCTAGCCTTTTTAATGCCAAGGCCGCCATGCTTCTTCTGTTTACAAACCTCATTCCGATTGACAAGATGGATTTTCTTCTTCTCTAGGGTATCACTCCAAAGAAAATTTCTATTTAGCTTATCAATATCATTACACACTCTTATAGGTAATTCCAAAGTTTGCATAGTGTAAGTAGGCAGAGCAGAAGCAACAGATTGTACAAGGGTAGCTCTACCAGCCAAGGATAGAACATTCATTTTCCATCCAGCCAGCTTAGTTTGAAGATTTTCAAGAATGTAATTAAAGTGACTCCGGCTCACCCTTTCGTTGAATAGAGGTACACCCAGGTATTTACCTAAGTCAGAAGTTAGGGGGATGCCACATCTAGCACTAAGATCTCTAGCCTGCCTTAGATTAATGTTATAGGACACAAACATTTTGGACTTCTGAAGGTTAATCATGAGTCCAGATGTGAAACTCAACTCATTCATAACTTCAGTAATAATAGCACAATGCTTAATGTCCACAGTAGCAAACAATAGACGGTCGTTAGCAAAGAATAAGTGAGTAAGACAAGGTCCTCCTCTAGCAAAAGAGATACCTTTCCACGTTGGACAGTCATTCCATGCACAAAACAGAAAGGTATGGGATAAAGGATCACCCTGCCTTAGGCCTTTCAAGGGCCTAAACTCCTCATGTGCTTCACCATTCCATAAAATAGAAGTTTGCACTGAGGTCACACAACACATAATTAACTCCATCCATTTCTCATTAAAATTAAATTCAATAAGAGTTTCTTTCAGAAAATGCCAAGAAATATTATCATAAGCCTTCTCCAGATCAATTTTCAAAATCATGTTACCAATCTTACCTTTGCGAAATCTCATCGAATGGATGGCTTCTTGAGCAATGATGATGTTATCACTGGTATTTCTACCAGGGACAAAACTACTTTGGTTGGGACGCACCAGTTTATCAAGAAGAGGTCGAATTCTATCCACTATAATTTTTTTAAGAATTTTATAAGTGACATTACACAGGCTAATTGGACAAAATTGTTTGATCCTCTAAAGATTCTCCACCTTAGGGATAAGAGCAATAAGGGTCCTATTAATTTCCTCAGGGATCGAATTGGTATTGAAACAATTTTTAATGAAGGAACAAACAGTAGGGCCAACAATATCCCAAAATTTATTAAAGAAAATAGCTTGAAACTCATCTCTCCCAGGAGCTTTGAAAGCTTTGATATTATTCACAGCTTTTTCATCTCCATATCAGAAACAGCTTGGGACAATACAATATTATCATCACTAGATAAAGTGGAGGCAGCTTGATTGCACCAGTGGTTTAGAGAGTTGGAAATAGGCTCACTAAACAAGTTTTTGAAATAAGTGACAACCAGGTGTTTAAGGTCACTGGCTTGATCAACCTAGACCTCATCATCATTTTAGAGGACTTCAATTCGAAGTCTCCTCCTTTTAATCAAAGTGGAGAGATGAAAGAATTTAGTATTACGGTCCCCTTGGACAATCCAATTTTCATGGGATTTCTGAAGCCAAAGTAATTCCTCCTGGTAGAGAGTTTGATTATATTGGTCCACAAGCTCCTTCTCAAGAAAGTGAAAATTATGGGTGTTGACACGGGATTGGGATTTTTGGATCCCTTCAATCCTCCCTAGCAGCCATCTCTTACGTCGAAAAATATTACCCAAAATATCCTTATTCCAATCTGTTAATAAGAAACAAACAATTACGCAGCGGATAAAATAATCATATCATACCTTTCGATGATAGAACCTCATGGATAAATCACGTGCTTCCAGAATCTAATCAATCAATCCCAGCAGTGGGGTGATATTACAATGGTGAATATCACCCACACAAACCACAGTGCAAAATGACTTTGATCGTTGTTTCTTGGGAGAGAGTCAGTTTATGGGTAGAAAACAAAACCTACGTTGTTTTCTCTCTTGGTTACCCATAACCATATATCAGATATATATAATATTTATCTCATTTATCCATTGGTTAAATGAGATAATATCTGATATCTATATCATCTATCCATATCATGATATGATAGATATATATCCTGAGTGGCTCATCCAAATAGGTTTGAATTCAAATTCAAAACCCATTTGGATGAGGTTCAAAAGGTTCTAAGGGTCATGCCACATGGGCGCCCAATTTCTAACATCTCCCACTCGGACATGAGTTGGCATGACACTGCCACGTCTCAATCTCAATCTCCCCAAAAATAAACAATCTCATACTAGCCACTGCACCGTGCGACTGCTGAGAACACCTGCATGTGGGAGCTCTATACTAGAAACTCAAAATGAGCCAGCATAGAGACATCAACCCAAAAAGAATAGAAATAGTGTCTCATATACCCCAGACCCATCTAATTACACCGGTCCAAAAAACATCTCTAATCCCTCAAAAAGAGCATGTTTGACCCTCTTAATTCTTGCAATATATTCACACTCAATTCGCCTCTCATACAGAGCGATGTGAGTTGCCGGCAGTGAATATACAACAGTGGTGTAATAATAGATGATCTTCCCTTTGCCCTCATGCCATTTAGTTTAGGATTGACCGCTTTCCCAGTGATGTCCCTTAAGGCCGAATCATACATGACCGCAGGCAACATACCAAAGTAGCAGAACATCAACCCCTTACCTTATGACATAGTCAAAAGTCACAAAAGGGTATATAAATGAAAGTCATATCAATAATGACTCGTAAGACTCACACGGTGAGGAAGCAGGGATCCATTCTCTCACCTCATTACTCGGTCGCTAAGCACATATAGTATGAATACATGTTACGGTGGAGTAACTCTTCCATAAAGAGTGACGTCATACTCGATACACCATACAGATATTAGTCTAGTCGCTTTCTAGCGCCTAACCCGAATTCTCTATTTGCTCGCCTTCTAGGCGCCAAATGAGATCTCGAATCTGGCTAATCATAACAGGCACAACATGGAAAGTGGGTACTAACATCCATGTTTGGTCCTTAACACGACCTCATCTTGGTTATAACCAAGGCGACATACATAGTGGATGATTTAAGCCTCTCTTGGCTCCGAATAAAATAAACCACCAGTCTCATCCTTGCTCGCTCCCAAGCGCCAAGGGCGATTGCTCGTGTGAGTGAGCCAATCTTGCCTGCTGACATCATCATCTGCTAATCATTATGACACAAACCATAATAGTGTCAACATCCCATCATCTCAAAATAAGTGATCGATTTAAAAAAAATGACCACAGCTTGCGCAATTATGGATTCCAAACATAAGCCATATCAGCACCTCTTGCGATAAGTATATACAACGGAATCCACCATGTGCGCCTCACATGAAATGATTTAAGATCACTACCTCTTGCGCAATAACCTCTCTAAAGATATTTTTGGTGACCAATTTGCGTTCATTCTTAATGCGCCCAACTAGCGCAGATGCGCCCAACTAGCGCATTGAATTTTACAAGGAGCAAATTAATATGCTTCTAATAAAGCATTTTATCCACAGTCTAATGAGCAAGGTCAATGTCTAAACAACTCAGTTAACCATTTATCAAAGATAAAACTTATCATGCCGAATACGCCCACATAGCGTACTTTAGGCTCCCACAACAAAGAAAAAATCAAGGAATATAGGTCATCTGTTTCTCCCAAAGACAATCTGAGGATTCACTCAATAGCTAAGGCTCTGGCTTTTACCGATAGGTAAGTCAATGGGTTTGCAATTTTGCATCTAGAATCGTTCTAGGATATTCCTTATGTAAGTCATCGAAGACAAACCGAGAATTTTCCTAAAACAGTCCCTAAGGATCGTACATCCGAGCATATGAATTACATCACCCATGTCCATCATATCTAAAATGGAGGACTGCCCACCCTAGGTGGCGACAACCTTATAAATTCCTGGCTCATAATGACTAAGTAAGGAAAAACTTCTTTTGGACCATTGATCATGCCTCAGTGGTCTTCATCGATCATCGTTGCCCTATCATGGCTTGACGAAATCTAAGAACCACTGTTTGGATAACTGCTTTAGGCTGTAAAAGATTTATTGGAACTAGCAACCTTTTTGCGCTCCTAACTTTTCACCATAAAAGCAGAAGGTAAATCCCTACGGATCTACTTATCCAATTCTCTAATGAGAAATCGGGTCACAATGTCCACAAATCAATGTTCCGAACTTATGTCAATTATAGCCTAAGTCAAAATAACCTCACTCCCCAGGAGGAAGTCTTCTCATGGTCTACACTTTCCTCAATGGTGCGACCATTCGGTATCTAGCGAGCCTTATGCCTCAAAAATGACTATCCAAATTACGCATAACTTTATAACAGTTTTGCGTCATAATGGAAAGTCAACCAAATTATAAAAATTGGTTAATCCTCAAAGACTTTTGTCTTAAACTGCGCAACATTGATCCACTTTCAAAAAATAGGGGACTAGAGCCTTAGGCATTATCCTAGGCTCTTTATCATCTTGCGGAGCAATCATGAATGTTTCCCTCTCAATCACCCAGTGATGACGTGGAAAATTTTCACATTTGCTACCACGCAACTAAGAATGTAGAGTATTCTGCTCTAATGGAGTAATCCATTAGTAGACACATCGCTCCCACTGTCCCTAGGATATTGGAAATTTCTTTCCATTCTCAACTAGGCTACATAGAGCGCTATGCTTGGAATTCTCCATCTTATAGAGTTCCGAAAACTCTATTCACGTCACCTTTACTAATAAAACTTTATGTGACTTAGTTACACTACCACAAAGCTGCTTACCTATATGCACATGACCCGGAGGGTTTGCATGACCGCATACAATAATGCGTCACACGACCCTTTGTGTTTACAAGACAGCATACAATAATGCGCTATAGAACCCTAGGTCTTAACTTCGCAATCTTATGAGAAGTAGAATAAAGATAAGCTGCTTAATGGTTACAGATCGCCCATAGATGGCTCTCTGCTAACCCATTACTCAAAATGGAGTGTAAAAACTGATATGGAGGGCACTTAGTTAGGGATATAGGCAACAAACTAGTGCAATTCCCAATTGGGAAACATTTTGCGCCATTATCTACCTAACATTAACAATATTTAATTCCTTATCTCTACTACACCAGTGTGTTGTTGAGTACTAGGAATAATCAATGTTCTAAGCATCCATCTCTCTTCACAGAGTTTTTCTGAAAAAATAACTCAAATAGATACTCGCCACCTTGGTCAAAACTAAAAGCACAAAAAACTCTTATCTAATTGATCTCGACCTCATATGTGCAATGTCAAAAATCATCTCAAAACTTTTGACTTATGGGAGATCAAATAGTCTTGACTCAGATGCGTATCGTAATCTATAAATGTGTCGAGATTGAGGCTTAGCTATTGTACCCTCACACATATCTAGTCACAAAATATCATAGTGGACTAAATGCGCCAAAACAAATGACCTTCTGCGGCTTTCCTACTTACTTGTGCGCACCCATTGCGAACAAAGTTACACATTCACATGAGAGCAGGATGTCATAAGCGAGTGGGCCCGAGAAGGCCTACTCAAACCATCGTGTCATCATCTCATTAATGTGATTAAGTATAATAAGCCACTGGTTCATGACCAATGTCATAAACTAATTCCAATCATCTTAATGTGTGAGTTCTCGAAGACAAGTTTTAAAGGTTTAGGCCCAACTAGGTAATGACTCATGACTAAGTCATATTCACTAGATCATAAAAAGGATGTCATGGAGATATCAACTGCGCCTAAGTCGCAAATTTAACTAGTAAGTGCTAATCCCCTGCACCTTCAAGTCAATTTTATTCTCCATACACTTTAATACATCTAGTTGAAAGATGACGATACTCCTGTTGCCATCTCTATTTCTCGCTTCATAGTTACTTGCAATTAATTCTACTATCCACAAGAAGGAGAGAATAAGCTATCAACTATGATAGCTCCTGAAGTAACTTAAGCGCGAATTAGGCTAAAGAGTCTAATTCAACACAATGCTCTTACAAGCGATGCGTTAAATTCTTAGAGTCATAACAACATTGTCAGCCTTAACCTTTTCATTACTATGCTGCAACGTTTGCGCTTAGTGGTAAATGTTATTCAAAACGTTAGCCTAGTAAAGGAATCACACAAAGAAGCACCTCATCCATGTTTCACACTCAAGTGTGGAAATAGTAAGTGTCCACACTTAGACAAGTTGGCAATGCTAATAGATTTTGCAGCCACTAAGCGCTAATCTTTTCACTCAGTGTTAATAGATTTTGCAGCTTCTAAGCGCTAATCTTTTAACTTCACGTGATATTTCAACGCACACTATTATAGTGCATGAAATTTCGCTCAATCCACTCCCAATAATTGGGTAGAGAGCAAAACACTGCTCGTACTGGCTACTCGTCTTACACTTAATGACTAATTTATTTAAGCTCGCATTTCTCGGATGACGTGACTCTTGAATGTTACTTCATCCAATGATGTAACATTATTTACAAGTCAAATTACAAAGTCAATCCGCGCAGCTCATTAGTCAAGATCATATACAGATCTATTGAGGGCTTACTAATTTCATAACTCCAAAACTCGCCAACCAAAACTATGTAGCGTGCCGCTAACTATAGCGCACACATTAGTTTTTATTGTGCCAAACAAGGCAACAAAAAACACGGCGACTTTGAGTCATGTTTCCTTACTTTGGCTCAATTAAGGTTTGACCTAAAGTCTCCAAGACTTTTGCTCATCTAAAGAATGGGATTAGTTTGTTCACATTTGAACATCTCTACTAAGTTTAGGTCAACCAAATTAACTTCCATAAGCTAAATCAATTTAGAGAGAAATTCGCATTGGGATTAATTTGATTAGCATAATATAATTTTACCGCAAAAATCTAAATTAAATAGTGACAATATTACACAAGTCGCAAGATCGAAAATCCGCTATGCTCGTAATCATCTCTTGCGCCACAAGTGACAATTATCCAAATTTTAGTTTAATTTATGCGCAAAATATTGGTTTTCGGGAGTTAATCTACAAAGATTTCTCTCAACCGAATAACCTCCCACTGACTATGGCATATACAAAGCATGATAAATTCCATACAATAGCATTTTAATGTAAATCTACAAATAACTCATGCTATATTTATTTAATAATGGAATTCTAATAAATAAATAAATAATCATGCTCTTCTAATTACAACATATTACAAACCCAAAAAAAATATGCTGTATTCAATATTCAGATTATGCCATAATTAAAGTGTACATCATTTTGAAATTTTCTGGAATTTTTCTGAAATATTCTGGAATTTTAAATAACTAATAAACACAAATAAAATTAGAAATAAAAAATCCAGAAACTGATAAACTGCAACAATATTACCAGTAGATAGTAAAACATTTCAGAAGTCCACAATAAAAATTTCAACCCCAGAAAATTAATTATGCAATACCAGAATCATTTTAAAGCATAAAAAATGAATTATTAACACAGAAAAAATATTTTTTATTTTCGTAAAATTTTCAAAATTTTACAGAATGTATAAAAATTAATTCTGAGTCTAAGGGTACCAACCATGCTTAAAACAAAGCTATAACGAATAAATTATGGCCAATTAACGCAATTCAGAATTAATAACAAACAAACAGAGCCTTAGAGCCAAGCCAGGCGGGAAAACGGCTCGGCTCGGCTCAGCGCCGCTCAGCGCAACTCGGCGCGAGTCAACGCAGCGCGGCGCATGGCGCGCGTGTGTCGCACACGTGGCCCGGCTGGAAGCGGCGCGGCTAACGCGCGCGTGTGGAAGGGAGGTGACAGATCGCGCGTGGGGCGCGTGGGGGCGCGTTCCTAACGCGCTCAGCGCGTGGAGGCGCGTGGTGGCGCGTGGGGCTGCTGCTCGGCGTCATACAGCGCGTGAATCACACGCGCCGCATTCCCGGGTGTTTTCCGGTCTGATTTTTGTACTGACGGACTCCATTTTTCACAATAAAAACATTTATGGCATAAAAAATAACATTTAAGCAACATAAAATTGAGGTATATCACTCTCTCAATCTAAATGGAGTTAAAATGCAAAAAAAGAAAACCGTGCACTTCATCTTCCTCCTCCATTAATATTCATGCATATACATGTATATATACGCATGTAAAAATATAAACACGAAAATATCCATCAATGGCTCTGATACCAATGTTAATAAGAAACAAACAATTACGCAGCGGATAAAATAATCATATCATACCTTTCGATGATAGAACCTCATGGATAAATCACGTGCTTCCAGAATCTAATCAATCAATCCCAGCAGTGGGGTGATATTACAATGGTGAATATCACCCACACAAACCACAGTGCAAAATGACTTTGATCGTTGTTTCTTGGGAGAGAGTCAGTTTATGGGTAGAAAACAAAACCTACGTTGTTTTCTCTCTTGGTTACCCATAACCATATATCAGATATATATATTATTTATCTCATTTATCCATTGGTTAAATGAGATAATATCTGATATCTATATCATCTATCCATATCATGATATGATAGATATATATCCTGAGTGGCTCATCCAAATAGGTTTGAATTCAAATTCAAAACCCATTTGGATGAGGTTCAAAAGGTTCTAAGGGTCATGCCACATGGGCGCCCAATTTCTAACACAATCAGATAGCTTCACAGCCATGCTTTGGAGTTTATCAATGAGAACAGGGCTAGAATGATTCCAATTAAGCTCAACAACAGACCTGAAGCCCTCATGGGTTATCCAGGCTGCTTCAAATTTAAAAGGTCTAGTAGAAGGGTTCGGAGAAGTTTTACCTTGAGTGTAGACCACCATCGGAGAGTGATCAGAGTAAGTTCTAGGGAGGTTGCGAATGAAACCATTCGGGAACTGAGTCCTCCATTCTGCATTGCATAGACCTCGATCTAGACGGGCTAAAGTATTAGCCCAACCTTGCCTATTATTTGACCAAGTGAAGTTAGGACCAGTGTAGCCAAGATCCATGAGGTTATAGTTGTTGATTCGGTCAGAGAACTTCCTACTACGCCTTTGACTTTGTGTTAGATTCTGACTTTGGTTCGTGGAGAACCCTCTTTTTTCAGCACTATTAACATAATCATTGAAATCACCAGCAGCTAGCCAAGGCATATTCATATCTTGGACTATATTATCCAAACGATCCCAAAGTTCATCACCGATCCCAAAGTTCATATTCAAATCCATAATATAAGCCCAACCTTAATCTCCCCTTCCACGAGCTGACCTTTAATTGGTCCAGACCCTGACCCTAGTCAGTGTCCATCACTTATCATGTCCATCGTCCTTAAGTACTAGTTGTCTACATATTCCAAAAAGTCAATGTTAGAGATTCAACTGTGACGACTCACCATGTATAATCTGGGATTTAATTAAGGAGTTTTAAATTTTAATTATCAATTACTTTAATCTAATTTGAGATTTATGAAAATTATGAAAATTGATTTGTATATAATTCTATTAAGGATTTATTTTGGAATTAAAAATTGAAAGCCTAAATGACTCAAGAGAGTACAAATGGTGAATTGAATTATTTTAATTTCGAATATCAGACCATATAGGAGTTTAATTAAATATTCGATTCAAATTTATAAAATTGAGATTTGATTAATTGGGACAGAATTGGAGTTAATTAAGTTATACGAATTAGGAAGTAGGATTATTATGAATTAAATTTATTTATGAGGCGTTCAATTAAATATGTAATTTATTGACAGAAATCTTGGGTTAATATGAAATTCAAGGCCTTAATAATGTGAGAAGCCAAAATTGATAATGAAAATAAATTTAATTTGACATTTTGAGCCATTTTGGAACTTTGATTAAAAATTTGATTCAGATTTATAAATTTAAATATAATTAATTGGGCTGTAATAGAAGTCAATTATACTAATTAAATTATGTGGGACTGGTAATTAGTTATGATTAATTTAATTATGTGTTAATGAAGAGCTATTAAGATTAAGTGTTTCTTAATTAAATTAATCCTAATCATAAATTGAATTGTGGACAGGTCTAGAACTGAGAGTGTATTTGGGTGTGGGTGTGCAGAGAAATTATGTGTGTGCTGAGAATTTGTGTATGTGTGCATATGTGCACACGTAGTGTAGTGTAAAGAAGGGTGTAAAGAAAAGAAATGAACCTCATTCCATTAATTCTTTGGTTGAAAAAAAAAAAAAAAACTGTGAGTGAGAGAGAGAGAGAGTTATAGAGAGAGAAGTGAGGAACTTAAGACTTGGAAAATTGAAGGAAGAACAAAAAAAAAATAGAGGAAATCAACACATTATCTCTGAAATTGAAGCTTAAGGTAAGAGATTTATGCCTAATTCATGTACAAACTTCATATACTAGTTGAAATTAAGGAAGTTATGGAATCAATTTCATGGAATTTGTAAGGAAATGGGTTTGAATAAGAAAATAAAGCTAGGTTCGTGGTTACGAAAATAAACATGGAAATTGATTATTTTTTGTTTGATGTTGAATAACTTGCATGAATTTGGGTCTCATTTTTACATGCATGTAATTTGGAATAATTAAAGAATAAATATGGAAATAATTGTAGGAATTCTTCAAATTGAGCTTGCGTTTGTGAACCTTGATATATATATATATATATATGAGAGGTATATTTGCATGTACCATGAGTTTTGAAAGGATTTGAGCCATGCAAGTTTATTATACATTTGATTTTGAAGAAAAGTTTTGGAAATCATGAATTCGTGAAAATATGGATTTTGATTTTGATTATCAACCCATGTATGTAATGTAATTTCAGGGTTTTATTTAATTTAAAAAAAAATGGAATATATTAAATTAGTTAGTTTTATTTGAATTACATATATTCAATGTTTGCTAGGAAATTGACAAGAAAATGAAGAATTAGAGCTAAGATCAAGTTTATGAGGTTAAATTAGAAATTAATTATTTTGGGTGTAATTTGGAAAGTTATTGTTAAATTAGGCTCCATAAATTACATGCAACAAAGATTTATTGAAGAGTGATCATGACTCATAATTATTTTCATGTTTTGATGAAATTTTGCATGAGTTTTGAACATGAAATTGGGTTTTAAAAGCTTAATTTATATTTTAGAATTTATGAGTTTGAAATTTGGTTTGATATGAATAAAATGAATTAAATCTAAAATTAGACAAATTAAGAAATAAATTATAATTTGAATTTGACAATCAAGAATTAATTTGATTTTAATTTGAATTTCATACATGTATATATTTTTCTAAGAGCCTTATAGCTTTAATTTCATATTGTAATTAAAAATGAAAAATAGTTTTGAATCATTATATTCATGAAGTTCTAGTTTTAATCTTGACAAATTTAAGGAGGGTTTTGCATTAAGATTTGGAAATTAGTGTTACATGTTTAAATATGCATGAATCTAAGTTTTGAAATGAAATTTGGAAGCTTAATCTTTAGATTTGGAACTCAGAAAATTTATAGACCGCTCGAGTGATCAATTGGTGGCTCGAGCGAACATTTTGAGCTTCCAGTGTTTTTATAGATAGTATAGTCCGCTCAAGTGACCAAGTGGTGGCTCGAGCGGCCAGGCTATTTTCAGCTTGTTTTGAAAAATCACACTTTATTTATATTTTCATCTCATTTCCTCTCAAAGCATTCTCGACATGATTTATGACTCAATAAAGATTAATAAACTAACAGTCAACATAAATTAGTTGATTAAAGAATGAGTCATTAACTTAGTAGTAATTGATTAAGAAGCCAAGTAAAAAATTGGTTTATTCAGAAAAGAATGATTTAGTAATGAAAGAATATGTGAAATGAGAACCCGATTCATTTGACTAAAGAAAGAATAAGCGCGGTAGACCTTCGAATTATTTAAACAGAATACAAGAAAAGTCAAGTTTGATCAATGAAGTAATATTGTGTTTCAATGTGTATATGTTATGTGTTTATGTAGGTCACGCACTACTGTTTGCCTGATCTGTCAGATCTGCTTCTGCAGCTATCTGTGAGTAATAACTTTGTAAAGTTATGTTCAATATGCAATACTTTATGAATATTATGATATGATCTAAACTATTTTTGAATGATACAAAAGGCTATTTTGTGATTACATGAATGGTGATCCAATTCTTTGAAATGTCTTTGTGGTATCCTTAGCAGAGGCCCTTGCCCAGGGGAAATAATATTGTGACTTATGGTCATGAGGCCCTCGCCCGGGAAAAACAATATCATGGCCCAAGCTCTCGCCTAGTGAAAACAATATCGCGGTCCACGTATGAGATATGTTACCCGGTATCGGAGGTTCCATTATAAAACTTGATGACTTGATATGCATGACCAATGTAATATGTAATGCTAAAAGAAGTACCACGCATGATTTGAATATGAATATGAATATAACTCTATTTCTGTTATGAATACGAGCACGACTATGTTTCTGATTTGATAAGGGATTTGAAATCTAATTTTTGAATATGTTATGAATATCATTCATTAAAATCTTAACTCTGTTATTATTCACTGGGCTCCAATTCACTGTATATATATATATATATAAAAATATAGATTATCAGACGCGCGACCAAGCCTAGAGCTTTTGCCTGGAATCTGTCTTTGTCAGCCAACCTATGTGCCTCTCGTGGAAGTTCCGAATACGTCAAGTGGTAAAAATTATGCGATTAAAGTTTAAGTTTTTATTTACTTTGTAATTAGGGCTAAGTCCCTTTTTGTATATATGTATGATGACGTAAAGATGATGTGTATATATATGTATATAAAGTTTAAAATTTCCTATCTCATATAAATCTACACATCTCAATTGAGATTTTGTATTTGTTATTTATTTCTGCTAGCCCCTAATATTATGCTAATCCGTCTCCGAAACCTTTAATAATTTTAGAATTACTGGTTAATTACGATAATAAACCTATAAAAATGGGTTTTGGTCGTAACACACGCACCGCATCTTATATGTTGGTCTTATATTCAAGGATCGGACATATACAGAGCATAACAACAAAAGTATCGAACATATACAGAAGCATAACAACAAAAGAATGAGACAAGAGATAAGATGGCATCGGGGATCCTTAGTTTTTAATTTTAAATCAGTAAACAAAATAAAAATAGAAATGTATTTATTATTGGATTTATGTTGGGATTGGAGATTGGGAATCTCTCATTTTTAATGTGCACTGCTTATAATTTTAAAATATAATATTTACATATAAGTTTTAATTTATGAATTTATATTCTATTAAATTTTAATTAAGATTTTTTATATCTTCAACTTTCATCAAATTTTTAATAGGTGGAATTGCCCTTCAAATAAAAATTATTCATTATTTATGATTATTTATAGAGGAACGTGATGATTTAGAATATCAACTTTCAAATTGAAAAAAAAAAAAAAAACTATAGGGGAACATGATGATTTGGTTTGCCTTTGGAATCATAATTTCAAAGGTAAAATTTTCAAATCACTTTTCAAAATTTATAACCAAACACACAACTCAAAATTACTGAAAACTCAATTCAAAAATTAATTTCAAAACTCATAACTACACAACTCAAAACTCAATTCAAAACTTTTTTCAAAACTCTATTCTAAAAGAAAATATTAAAAAATATATTTTTTTATTTTTTTAAAATTGTGATTTGAGTCTGAAGTCGTATTTTGTGTTATGAGTTTTGAATTGAGTTTTGAAAAGAAAAAATTTATTTGATTTTGAGTTTCGAAAAGAGTTTTAAGTTATTTTCAAATTTTTTGATTTAGTTTTTTAAAATATTTAAAAAAATTCTTAATTTTATTTTTTATTGGGGTAAACATTTTATATTTTATATATATATATATATATATACGTTTATTTATTTTAATGTGCACTATATTTCATACATTCATGTTCTGTATTTTTTTTTAATATTAATTTTTTTTAAATGTGTTATTTTAAATATATAATTTTTAATTTAATTTTTTTTATTTGAAATATTTTAATTATTTTATAAATATATTTTTAATATTTTAATTTTTTTTTTGTTATATGTTGATTATGATTTGAGTGTAGAGTTTTTAAAGTAATATGGAGTTTCAAGTTATGTGTTTCATTATAAGTTTTGAAAATAATTTTGGAATTGAGTTTTGAGTTTTGTGTTTAATTACGATTTGAGTATGAAGTTGTGTTTTGAGTTTAAAATACTAAAATTAAAAATTAAAATATTTACAAAATAAAATAAAATGTTTTAAATAAAAATATTTAAATAAAATTTATATATTTAAAATAAAAAAATAAAATTTTCTTAAACATTTTTTAATATTTTAAAAAAAATAAATTCAAAAAATTCAAAATAAAACTCAAAATTCAAAAACTCAAAACTCAAAATACAACTCAAACTATTTGCAAAACTAAAAACTCTTTTCATAATTCAAAATTCAAAATTCAAAAACTCTTTTCAAAACTCCTCTCAAAACAATTTACAAAACTCCTAACTAAAAAAATTTTCTCTTTTCAAAACTCAACTCACAATTCCACACTCAAATCACAATTCCAAAAAGATAATCACAATTCCAAAACTAAACCAAATGCAACCTAAAAAAAATTTATTATATGCCCAAAAAAAAATACTATATGTGTTTGGTTTTAGTTTTTTAAAAACTGTGATTGTTTGGGATGTGCTATATAAGTACACTTCTTGACTTTTTAGTTAAAAAAGTGGAGAAAAAATATGTATGTTTGGAAAAAAAAATTGACTTTTTACGAGAAGATGTGTAATAAAATATTGTAGTAAAATCAAAATGACCATTTTACCCATTTGACTTTTAACTTTTTGACTTTTGAGTAGTTGAAATCGAACGGCAAAATCCTAGTGGCTTCCCCCACAAGCTACCCTTAAATAGTATAAACTTTTTAACTTTTTCAGTAATTTTTTGGCTTTTTTAATTTATCCCAAACAAGGCAATTTTATTTTCATTTTTTTGTTTTTTTTTCGTGTTTTTTTTTAGTGAATATTTTAAAATTTTAAGCATTTTTTTAGATGCACTTTACTTAGATGTATCTAAAAAGTAAAATATTTGTGAAAAAATATTTTAAAAAATTAATAAATACACAAAAATATAAAAAAAATATACTGAATATTTGTATTTTTTATATTTAGTGAAATTTTTAAAGATTTTTTTTCACGAAAATTGTACTTTTTAAGTGTATTTATGTTAAGTGTGTTTAAAAATTTTAAAAAAAATTGCTTAAAATATTAAAAGAAATTAGTGAAAAACAAAAAAAAAATACAGAAAACAAGAAAGTAGGATTTTTTGAAATGTGTTTTCAAAAAACTGGAAACAAACTTGGAAAAAATGGAGAAAAATGAAAAAAAAATGATTTTTTTGGTGCAAAATTGAAAAATTTTGTGTCTATAAAGGAGCATGATAGTGGAATATTAATGCGCAAAATTAAAAAAAAATTAAAATGAAAAAATTGATAATGTTTTCAGTTTTAAAACTGGACAAAACTAATAATATTCTTAATTTTATTAGATAGTTGAATCAAACCAATAAGTAGAAGGACAAACACATTTAATCTCATGTGTTTATTTTTTTTTATCAGTTAGTAAATAATTATCTGGAATATTACCATTTAAAATTGATAATATTCTTAGTTTTAAAAATTAAAAAAAATGATAATATTATCATTTTTACCAAATAGGATTTATTAGTTTAAAAAATTTTAAATAGGACCTAAATTACAATAATATTTGTCAATAGGATTTTTAAATAGTTAACTGTTTTAAAATCCATAAGTAGTTAACTGTTTTAAAATCCATAAGTAAAATAAAAATAGGAATATATTTATTATCGGATTGGGGATTGGAATTCTCTCCATTTTAAGAAATTGAAGTGGTTGATATATGGGGTAGGGGTGAGTATGGTTCAGATTGGTTCGGTTTAATTGTAAATCAAGACCAATTCATTACCTACGGTTCCATCAAATTTGGAACCAAACCAATTCATGAAAATCTTAGAACCAATCCAAACTGAACCACTAAACCAAGGTTTAGTTCCATTTGAAACTGCGGATTTGAAAAAATATTATAGTTATTCACAATATAATCACAAAATATTATTTATAATCTAAGAATTGTTTACATGATTATTTAAAACCGGTTCCTTTACTATACAAAAATATACTTGTAACATTACAGAGTTATAATATATATATATATATATATATATTTGGTACTGATAGAATATTTTAGTATTTACATTTGGTAACAAATGATAAATATAATCTAAACGATTCTTATTGGATTCGTAGTTATAAAACTACGAACTGAACCGTGAAGTATGATTCACCTATTTCAAAAATTAGAATCGAACTGTGCATTGAGAAATGCAAACCAAACCGTGCATTGAGAAACGCAAACCAAACCGTGCGGTTTAGTCTAGACCAAATCGATTTACGATTTTTTCGATTTTTATGCTCAGCCCTAATGTGAGGAGAGTACAACAGCCATGGTTAAGCAGGCCTTAGGGCCCATTTTGAAACTCATTTTGATGATCCAAACTGTTATGTGTAAAAATCAAGTAGATCGAATATAAATAGAAATTTCATTGCATTGAATTTATATTCAGTTTTATATTTCAAATCACATTTACCAAATATCTTTTTAGATACAAATGCAATTCGATAAAAAGGCTAATGATGTCTGATTAACTTGATTTTTTACAAGTACATTGTACTCAATATACTCTAAAAAGTTAACGATTTGGATTATTAAAATGAGTCTCAAAATGAGCCCCGCAGCCCGCACAATAGTGGATGTTGTGTCGTTCGTAGAAAAGCCACCCTCATTCCCCTTTTTAATGTGAAATGCACATAATTTTAAATAAACCAAACCAAACGAAACCAAACCAAACATTAAGTCCCATTAAATGGGGGTCGGTTACATGAATCATTCTTCTCTACACGGTCCTATCAACGCCATTTCTTTAGTCAATTTAAGTAGATCCACATCTCTATTTACAACGCTAGCCAACGTTAATCTAGGCATATCCCGTCTCCTAACACTTCCATCTATTGTTACAGTATCGCATCTCTTCACTACTGCCTCTGTTGGTCTCCGTTGAATATGACCAAACCATCTCAATCGATTATCTCTCAACTTATTTTTTATCGGTGCTACTCGTATCCATTCTCAAATACACTCATTCCTAATTATATTTTGTCTAGTCTTGTCATACATTCACCTTAGCATCCTCATCTTAGCCACATTCATTTTATCTACATGTTGTTTCTTGGTTACCCAACACTCCATCCTATACAACATTGTTGGTCTAATAGCCGTTCTATAGAACTTACCTTTTAATTTAGTGGGCATTCGTTTATCGCACAGTACCACAGACGCACTTCTCCACTTACATCATCCCGTCTTAATCCTATAGGCCATATCCGCATCAATCTCCCCCGCTGTTGTGATAATCGACCCTAAATAACGAAAATGTTCACTCTTAGGCAGTTCTTGGTTCTCAATCTTCATTTCTTCTATACTTTCATTGTTACTATTACTAAATTTACACTCCATGTATTCTATCTTAGTTCTGCTTATCTAGAATCTTTTAGATTTAAGAGTTTTTCTCCAAATCGCAAACTTTGTGTTAACTCATTCTCTGGTCTCATCCACTAGCACGATATTATCTGCAAAAAGCATACACCATGGCACGCCATCTTGAATATTTCTCGTCAACTTATCTATAACTAAAACAAAAAGATAAGGACTTAAGGTAGATCCTTAGCGTAACCCTACAGTGATAGGAAATTCATTTATCTCTCTAGCAGGCGATCTAATAGTGGTCACCAACCCTTTATACATGTCCCTAATCACATCAATGTAACCTTTTACCACTTATTTCTTCTCTAACACCAACCATATTATGTCCCGGGAAACTCTATCATATGTTTTCTCAAGGTCGATAAGCACCATATGAATATCGCTTTCTTTTTTTTCTCTATACTTTTCCATTACTTTCCTCAAAAGATAGATCGCTTCCATTGTTGATCTGTCAGGCATAAACCTAAATTGATTCTCTGACACCTCTGTTGTATCTTGCAATCAGCATTCCATCAGCCTCTCCCACACTTTCATTACATGACACATTAGCTTGATTCCTCTATAGCTATTGCAATTCTGGACATCTCCTTTATTCTTATAGATTGACACTAAAATACTCTTCATCCACTCATCTGGCATGTTCCTATTCAACAAAATTTTACTAAGCAACCGAGTCAACCAAGCAACCCCCTTTTTACCCAAACACTTCAAAGCTTCAATAAGGATATCATTGAGTCCTAAAGCCTTATTTGATTTCATCTTATTAAGTGCAATCTCCACTTCAAAGTTCCTAATCTTGCGATAAAACATACAGTCTTGGTTTATTGTATCACTGGCTATTTCTTTCCCTATTGCCGTACCTCCATGTTCCTCATTAAATAGTTTCTCAAAATAGTTCTTCCATCTTTTCTTAATCTCTTTATCCTTCACCAATACCTTAGAATCATCACTCTTGATGCACTTAACTTGATTAAAATCTCTTGTTTTCCTCTCTCGTATCTTAGCAAGTTTGTATACCCTCTTCTCTCTCTCCTTACTATCTAGTCTAGTGTATAGGTTATCATAAGCTTTCAACTTAGCCTCTTTCACTACTTTTTTGGCCTCCTTATTAGCCAATCTATAGCTCTTAAGGTTTTTCTCAGTTCTATCCTTTTGTCACTTTTTAAAGCACTCTTTTTTTGCTTTAACTACTGCTTGAACCTCTTCCATTCACCACCAAGTTTCCCTAAAGCTGGGTCCCGTTCCTTTCGACTCTCCAAGCACTTCCCTTGAGATTCTCCCCATACAATTGGCCATCGAGTTCCACATAGTGTTAGCATTATCTTCTAAGTCCCAAGTACCTTCCTTATCCATTCTATTCTTAAATATTTCTAGCTTATCCCCTTTTAGGTCCTACCATCTTGTCCTATGACGCCCACTATCCTTCCTAACTTGCTATTGCCCTCTAAAACATAAATCTAGTACCAAAATCCTATGTTGAGAGGGCTCTCTCAAGGAATCACCTTACAATCATTGCATCTTAGGTGGTCCGATTTTCTTACTAAGAAGTAATCTATTTGGCTCTTAACTGACACACTCTTAAAGGTTATCAAATACTCCTCCTTCTTCTTATACATAGTATTGGTCACCACCAGATTAGAAGCCAACGCAAAATCTAAGATACTCTCTCCAGCCTCATTTCTGTCACCAAAACCGTATCCACCATGCACCCTTTCATAACCTAATTTGTCCATGCCTATATGGCCATTAAAATCTCCACCTATAACTAGGTTCTCTCCTATGGTATCTCCTGTAAGATCTCATCCATTTGCTCTAAAAAATCCCTCTTAGTATGATCATCTAATCCTACTTGAGAAGTGTATGCACTAATAACGTTTACTTTATTCCCTTCAATAATTAGTTTAACTAACATAATCCTATCTCATTTCCTAATGACCGCCACTACATTATCCACAAGACCCTTGGCAATTATGATTCCTACTCCATTCCTGCGCCTATCCTTACCGCTATAATACAGTTTAAAACCTGTATTCTCAATTTCTCTAGTTTTCTCACCTGTCCACTTAGTTTCTTGTACGCAAGCTATACTAAATGTCCTCTTAATCATAACATCTACTAATTCCATGGTCTTACCAGTTAAGGTTCCTATATTCCAAGTGGTTACCCTAAACCTATAGTCTTGGACTAATTTCTTAACCTACGCTCGTCTAGAAAAACGCAGGAATCTTTGCCCATTTTTCACCGCACCCATGCGTCGATGCAGCACCCCTTGCACACTTTTCGAAACAACCGGAGACAGGCGCAACGCATCACTTGAGGGAAACGACCTAGCATTTAAACGATTCAAAGTAGAATTCATTGTCGCCTTTTTCTATGTGTTGGTTGTTGGCTACCTAACACACAACTCTCCTCCTTAACCCGGACTTTGGAGTTGGGATTGGAGTTGGCATTCTCTCATTTTTAATGTGAAATGCTTAAACAAAATAAAAGGAGAAATATTATTATTGAATTTATTTTGAAATTGGGTATTGGGATTCTTTCATTTTCAATGTTAAATTGATAAACACAATAAAATGAGAAATACCCTATTGGTAGGAAAAGAGAGGTCGTAAGAAATTTATTTTATTATTTTTGTTTTACCATTAACATATATTTATGTGAAATATAGTTATATGTATGTTAAGAACATGTCATATTTAAAGTGGTGAAATTTATTATATTATATTAGAAACCTCATAGTGGGTGAGGTATTTCATCATGATATATAATAAGAAAAATGATATAGATGTTTACCTTCTAAATCCAATAATACGTAACTATCAAAATGTAAAGTCAATTCCCCTCCCCCCCCCCCCCCAAAAAAAAAAGATGGAGATTTTGATCCACAGAAACAAAGGGGGATTTTGATACTCTCCATTCCACAAATAGAATTGAAATCTCTGGTCATCAAAATGCAAAATTATTTTCTGTAATTACCATACTGTTTTATGTATTAGAACTTTTTTAACTCCTTTTAAATTTACAATTAAGATTTCTTGATCTAAATTATTTTTATAACCATTCATAACGTATGGTCAATCTCTAACCTCGACTAATGGGTACTCTTAGAATGTAACATTACTTGCACGACGGTCCGAACTAATGATGTAGTTCAAAAATTCATCTGTATAACATGATGGCTCACACTTTTTACATAGTTGGGAAATAAGAAATGAAATAATTTGAAATTGATGGTTTTAGTAATTTTTTAACTTTTGAAAAAGCTTCTGGATTTAGAAAATTGCTAAAAAATTAAAATCTTTGTATGTAGAAATGTGAAATGGTTTATAATTTTTTTTCTAACCGATGAGAAATAGAATTTTTGCCTTTTTTTTGGGCTTAGCTCATCCCAATTATCTTCTTAGTATAAGTTGACAATGGCTATATGAGTTGACATTTGTCAATTGCTAGAAGCATCATGTAAGCCACCTCAATACAAAAGAGGAATTTGGTTAAAATTTTCTCATAATATAATTTTAATGTACTAAAGATAAGTACAAAAAATAAATTTTGAAAAGTCCAACACACATCACTGTATTAAAATATCCTTATTGACTAAAATGATATAACTTTTAATTTGGATATTGTTTTTTAATAAAATTAATATATTTAAACCTTTCTCATCAAATAAGATTCAGATTGACTATGAAATTTTTTTTAAAAAAAAAATTACCGTCAAAATTGACGTAAACAGTTACATTCTACTCATTTTCACAGTAATATTTTACTCTGATTTATAGTAAATTTTTACCGTCAATCAATTAAAAAGCATATCTTCACTACTAGTTCACAAAATAAATCACACAAGAACATATTACTAGGGTAAAATTTTACTGTCATACTATGAATAGTGCATATAAAAAAAAAAAAAAAACATACTATATCTTACAACGAGTAATCACAAATAGCAGAGATGAAATTTTACTTTCATATTTACAAACTTATAAACAAATACCATTATGGAACACACAATAAAACAAATCAAAAAAAATAATAATTAATTAATCAAAAGTTGACATGATTCTTCTTTTAAATTTCCAAAATTTGTTTTGTGCACAAATAAATTTTCTGTCATGCACCACATTTGAGGATCATAACCCACAAAGGCACATACATACAATAATGGCCTCGACATTAATGGTGTGTTTGGTTGAGGGATTTGAGGAGGGATTTGAAAAGGGAAAGGGAAAAGGTGTGTGAAACTATGTGAAATATATACATATTTTATTCACATTTCACCTACCTTTTCCATTTCTCTTTCCAAATCCCTCCTCAAATCTCCCAACCAAACACAACATAACTGAATAATGAAGCAGCAAATTCTAGAAAAGACGAAGCAAAACTTGAATCAGAAAAATGAAATGAAAAAAATTCAAAAAAAAAGAAAGATATTGCACCTCTTGTTTCCTTCGCTTTAATAAACCAGCAAACTGGACGAGAAACGCACCACACATTAATGAGAACTAGATTATTCAGTCAGCCCATGAAGCTAATATGTTTAAAAAATGATATGTTTTTTTTTTTTTTATTCAAATTTCTGAGATATATATATATATATATCTAGAATAAAATTGTTCAGAAAAAAAAAAAATATATTAGCATGTTGTTTATGCTTCATGCTCAAGAAATTTAAGAAGTAAAACATTTTAAATTGTCCTTTATATTTCCGATTCAGATCCTCTCTACTTGCACAATTTATTTTCTGCTTTTTTTTTTTTTTTCCCACAATCGTTATTATCTTTCTATTTATCAGAAAATTATTAGATAATTATTTGGAACAGAGGATTTTTGGCCATCTGAGAGCATCAAGGGAAAGGGACAGGGGAGAGAGAGGTGGGTGAGTCAGTCCAGCATCCACTCAAACCCATTTTGTGGTGGGTCCAAGGCCGAAGTCATGCTATGTGGAAAGGGTACCTGCCTTTACCTCTCCGCCTTTTCCTCAAGCGCCATCTTCTCTTAAACGACAAAACCCAGCCCCCTCGTTCGTCTTGTTCTTCAGCTATCTTTTGGGTATCAATTTTGAAAACTATTCAGTATATTATTCATTGTATTTAGTTTTAGTTTTTTAAAAGTTGAATTTTTTTATTTTTCATATTTTTTGTTTTTGGTAAATCTTTTTAAGATTGTAGGTAATTTTTTTTTTTTTACTTTTTTAGATACATCTTATTTATATACATTTAAATAATAAAATATTTGTAAAAAAATATTTTAAAAAAGTAATAAATATGCAAAAATACGAACAATGTTCTGAATTTTCGTATTTTTTTAAAAATATTTTTGGTAATAAGTAAATTTTTTAAAGATTTTTTCACAAATATTATACTTTTTAAGTATATTTATGTTAGATGTATCTAAAAATTAAAAAAAAAAATTACTTAAACTATTAAAAAAATTCATTAAAAATAAAAAAATACCAAAAATAAAAAAGTACAATTTCCTCATAACTAAAACTAAAAACAAAACCGGCAGATTTCTTTTCTCCAATGGAACCCACACAACACTCCTTGTCTCTACCTACTCAGACCCCAATTAAACTAACATATTCTATTCTTTCTATACTATTATAAAGTGAACACATAATATGGTGTCCTGAAGCTTGCTTTACTCTCCTCATGCCATGTGGCAGTATGTTTTAATTTTAAAAAAAAAGTTAAACAAAGAGATGGGCGACTCATACCACTTAAGCTAAGTACACATTATAATATTAATTTCATTATTATTTTTTTTATTCCTACTTATTTAAATTGCACACACATCGTGTGTGCCACTCACTAGTGTATATATATATATATATGTCCATTTATCTTTGATTGAGATATACAAAAATACACAGCAAAACCCATAAGAGAGATTTATCTCTTCCTTTTTTTGTCAATCAACAATGGCATTAATGGATGCAATCATGGATCTTCAAACACTATCTATCGGAACCGCCATTGCCATGGGTGGTCCCGCGGTTGCTCTTGGTGGCCTTTTACTGTGGTTGATCAAAGGCTATGTTTATGACCAAAAGAGGAGAGCTTCAAATCTCCCACCGTTACCTGGTACTGCTCCCTCCCCTTTCTCTTCTCTTTTTTTTATTGGCTTAAATTTATTTTACCCTTCCGTGGTCGGGTAAGCTATTCTCCATACCTTAATCTCTTCATAATTTTCTTTATCCTTCTTATAGGCACCAATTCCGATCAGCACCGATAATTCAAATCGTGTAAATTTTATAATAAAGGTTATTCATACAAAAAACGAGTTTCATTAAAAAATTTAAAACTAAAAAAAATAAAAATAAAATCTCATTGTTTGATAAAATGAAAAAGAAATGTGATTGTAAACTTAAACCCTACATTTTATAAAATAAAATATTTTTCGTTCCTGTGCTTATAATTTTTCAATGAAATTCATTTTTTGCATGTATATCTTTTATTGCGAAACTTACAAAATAGACGGTTCAAATTATCAGTGTGAATCCGAATTGGGCCTCAAAGAGGGGCATGGAGAGATATGAAGAGATGAAGGTATAGAGCAGAGTCAGGGCCGGCCTTGAGATTTCCGAGGCCCAAGGCAAAATCTTAAATTGGGGCCCTTTATGTATAATAAAATTATTTATTCAAAATTTTACCTCGAAGGTGTATAAAGTAAATTTAAAATTAATTTAATACGAGTCATACCTAGAATGAATGAGATACATAAATATATTTTTTGAGTCAATTTTTAAGAGTATATAGTATTAATACATACATAATTATAAAAAAAAATTGTAGAAAAATGGTAATTAAGTACTCGTAGTTTTTTTTACTAATACCGCACATTTTTATCAAATGTTTATTAAATCAATGGAGAACTATTTTTTTTTATCAAATTTGTATTTAATGAAAATTAAACAAGATAAAGCATTGGCGACATTTTTTTCATCAAATTTGATGAAAACGAAAATTTGCAATCAGGGTTTTTAAAATGATTTTGAAAATTTTTTGATGAAAGGGTTGGAGTAATTTATATCAAATCAAGTTTTTTATTCAAATTTGGAATCAAATTAGATTAAAAAAAATGTAATGAAGGGTTGAAGATGCTTCAAGGATCTTTAATTTGGATTGTGAAGTAAAATTAATTAATTTGAAAATTTATTTTTAAACCTACTATAATATTATAAGAGCTAAAACTTTTTGGGGCCCTTAAAATTTGACAAAATTTGGGGCCAAGGTGACAGCCTTGCTCGCGTTGGGCTAGGGCCGGCCCTGAGCGGAGTCTATCCTTTTGTGATTGTGCCTCAAAACACTTTACCTCCCTCATAGTTCAAACATAATCAGAAAGTTATCATATGATTTAGAGCAAAAGTGTTACCGTTGATTTTTCACATTTAAACAAACAAAATGTGTATTACATACACTATTTTTTTGAAGTGAGTTTGATTTTTGAAAAATTAAAGTGAAATTAATACAACAAAAAAACAATTTTAACATCATTTTTTCCAAACCTAAAATTAGATTAACATATTAATTAAAATATTATTAAGAATTGGACTAAAATATAATTAAACATTGATTTAAAATATAATTAAATAAAAATATAAAATAAATAATAATTAAGAATTGAACTAAACTATAATTAAATTAACATGTTAAGAATTGTAATAAATAATTAAGAATTTAGGATTAATTGTGATCTAAAATATTACATTAAAATTAGATTAAAAAGGTAGTAATTATAATAAATAGGACTAATTGTGACATAAAATACAATTAAATTAAAATTAGAATAAAATTTTAAGAATTATAATAAATAATTAAGAATTTATAATTAATTGTGATTTACTTAAATTAATGTTAGATATTATAAATTATGCGTATTAGAGACGAGAAAGAAAGAAAATAACAAAAAATAGTGTTTAAGGATATTATAGTCATTTTATATCTATAAGTAACAGTGTTAACAGTTACATTTTAGTACAAAATCATATAAAGACTTTCTGATTATGTTTGAATGATAAGGGAACCACAAGAGGATTAAATAAATTTAATCCATTTTTATTTTATTTTTATTTTTTCCTGCAAAATTTAGAAATAAGTCGTTGATTAATTTGATTTGAGTATGTACGGATGCATGCAGAGGTACCGGGACTGCCAGTGATTGGGAATCTGCTGCAACTGAAGGAGAAGAAACCCCACAAGACTTTCACCAGATGGGCCAAGACTTATGGTCCAGTCTATTCTATCAGAACTGGTTCCAACACTATCGTTGTCCTCAATAACACCGACGTTGCCAAGGAGGTAAACAAACACCCCCCTCTACTTCGGTTCTCTCTTTTCTCTCAGTTCCAGAAATGCCAAAGGCAGTTTGATCTTGTGATTTACAATGTTACAATTACACTCATTTACATACCCAAACACATTTAGAAAGCTAAAATGTTATCACCATGGACACCTTACATATTTGGGGTGTTGGCTGTGAGCAAGGCACAATGATCTGCTCTGAGCAAGAGTGGGGTTCATTTGGGGTTTGTTAAGATGATTTGAGCAAGGATGGGTTCCATTTGAGTTTGTGGAGATGATTCGAATGGTTTGTCTTGTATAACACGTTAAATAGATTATTTACATAATAAATAAATAAATTAATTAATCATACTTAAACATTCATATGATCAAATTATTTTTGTTTTGAAAAGAAACTAGATGACAAATGTGATTTTAAAAATGAATCTTCTACTCAATGTGTGATTAATTTAATTTTTTAAATCAATGATTACTTGACGAACTTTATAAATAAATGATTTAAATCATTTCGACGGCCTTAAAATAACCCCCACCCTTGGTCAGAACAGGGCCTGTTGTGACTATGTCACAGTAGACCTCAGTCATCCATGTTTAATTGTGGTTCAAATACTAAGACTACCTGAAAAGCTGCCATATATGGCTTATGTTAGAGGAATTTGTTATTGTTCATAAAAAGATGTTTTAATCATACAAATATTTCCGACTACCCAAAAATTGTTTACTTTATAATTGAAGTGATGGGTATTTTCTATCTTATTAAAGACCATCTCCAAGAGGAGGTAGCAATTTAGCTAACGAAAAAATGATTGATCCATCGAATTTAGACTCGTCTGAATTGTCCAAATTACGTAAGCTGGAAGACCGGCTAGACGACCGCCTGGATGACCGGCGTCACCCTCTACTACAACAAAAATCACTTTTAACGGCACTAAATGCATGCCATGGATATATTTTTACGACGCGCAATGCAAAGCTCTATTATGATGTTCGCTTCAATGACATTCCATTGTATGCTATTAAAAATCTTTTAACAACGATTTTTTTGCATGTCGTAGAATATATATATTTTTTTTAAAAAAAGGTCACCAGTGGTCGACCGTATGGCTGAAACATGCCCAATAATATGAGTACAATACAAAGGAAACTGATGCATTTAAGAAAATAACAAGTGGCCAAACAAAATAACTGGTTCTAAACAGAACACAATCTATTTACTTGTGAAGCATACAAAGTAAAATAACAAAGAGCAAACCAGTGGTTTTATACAATATGTTCACCTTCTTACCAAAAAATTTCAAATAATTCAATGACCTCAAGTTGTTCTCGGTTCCCTTGCTACTTGCTTTAAGTACTACAGTAATAAAACACACAAGTTCACAATTTTTTGATATATTATGTTGACACAAATTTCTCAAGTCATTCCAAAACTTGATTTTATGTGCAGAGTAGTGATAATAGATCATACAAATGCTTCAATGCACCAAATTCATTTCACATACCATATTTGCAATTTCAACATACATCATACAAATGCTTCAATGCACCAAATTCATTTTACATACCTTATTTGCAATTTCAACATACAAATATTCATCACTGAATAGTGTAATATGTATTCTGTAAGAGCAATCAACTTTACAATATAAGGAACAATAAAAAAATGTCATATAACAGAGCACATATTTATCATGGAAGCACATATGGTAACGAACACTAGAAAAATTATTACCATGTAAACTGAATCACAAATATATCCAGGTCACCTCCAACAATAGAAAACCAACCGATACAAATGTGTATCCAAATGAAAGAGATGAACTTTGGTTATGAATATGAAAAGTTAGTTTGAGATGGAAAAATAATTTATAGCATAATTTAAAGCAATGATATTTCCACTCCCCTTTAAACTTTTCACACTCCATTTTTTGTCTTTTAGCCTCTCACAAGTGGAGTGTGAATATCTTGGTTTTCCTAAATTAGTAAATTTATATTCTATATAAAAAAAAAAAAAAATCTACACTCAAGAGACAAATAACAAAAAATTCTAATAACAAACTACTCTCAAGGGAAAAAAGAACCCGAATTATAATTTTAAAAATTATTTTTAGAATTATATATAATTTTGATGGGATTTAAAGTTTGATTTATTTCGAGAATTATACTTGTAAAGCGAATCCGAATACAAGATTAAAAAAAACAAAAAAGACAAAAACTTAGCTATAACTCAAAGAAGCGTCACCTTCTTCCCATAGAACTTAGCTATTACAAAGGAAATATAACAAATTCAAAAACTAACTCTTAAAATACTGTACATATCTCCAATTAACCATAAAAAAAAATTAAAAAAAAAACCAATAAACCCAATAATAATATAAATAAAAAAAGTACAAAAAGCAATCGGCTTTATGAACATACAGTGATATATGTATTTATATGAGAGTTCGGATTCTCGGCTGCCCTACCCGGCAGCCGTTTCCAGCAGCCCCCAAAACGACGTCGTTTTGGGGGCAAATTTTCAAAAAAAAAAAAGCGCAGAGGAAGAGAGGGAGGAAGGAGAGGAAGAGGGAGGAAGGAGGAGGAGGAAGGGAAGGGCCGGACTGGAGGGGGCCATAACCAGCGGGGGAGGAGGAGGAGGAGGAGGCGGAGGCGGGGCCGAAGGCGGAGGCGACGACGGTGCAACTGCTGCGACGAGCTGGATCGGGCGACGATCGGACGGCTGCGACGGCCGGCGGCGAGGCGACGAGCTGCGATGGCGAGCTCCCAGCCTCCTCCCTCCTCCTTCCTCCCTCTTCTCCCTCTGGTTTCTGTTCGAAGAGAGAGAAAGCAAGAACGAAGAAGAAGAAAAGAAAAAAAAAACAAAAAACCCCCAAAACGACGTCGTTTTGGGAGGCTGCCGGGTAGGGCGGCCGAGGATCCGGATACTTTATATGAAGGGAAATCGATACCATAGATAGATAAATATGAAGAAACCCCTCACCTATTTTCAAAACGACAGCTTTTGGATGATCTTAACTCACTAAATCGAGCTAGGTTGTTCCTAAATCGAATTAAAAGTCAAAAATTGAAAACAAAATTGCGCAAGAAAAACCTAAATCGAAACCAAAATTAGTCTAAAAGCGTTGATATAGAGAGAGAAAGAATGAGTAGAGAGAGAGAGAGAGAGAGAGAGAGAGGAAGGGTTGATATAGAGAAAGTAGTACCTTCTTCACTTGGTGTATATCTGCTTTGCTCGTCCCTTCGACTCTTTCTTTCTCTCTCTCAAAGATTCAAAAATTAATTGTCAACTGAAATAGTTGAAAACAAAAGTCATAGTGAATGTAACTAAATTGATAAAACATAGCCAAATTAAAGTAATTCAAACCAACAATAAAGTTTTCAACCATGAACAGACAAAGAAATTTATGAACAAACCAACATAGCAAAAAAAAAAATAAAAAAAAATCAAGAATCGATTACCTGGAAGAGAATTTGATGTGCCTGACGAGACGAGGAACTTTGGGAAGCAAAACAGAAATGGGGGGTTTGAGAGCAGAGGAAGGAGAAGAGTTTATAGAAGATGATTTAAGCTTCTTGGTGCCTTTTGATTAAAAGCCAAAGAGGAGAAATAGATGAAACCTCTCACTTCCTTTTGCTTAGAAGCCAAAGAGTTAGAGCTAAATGGTAAAGTGCATATTGATATATTTGTTTTCTTTTTTAAATATTTTTTTTAGTGTTTGGTGCCAGAGTAAATTTTGTTTTCGCGCCTATTGTCTTTTTTGGTTATACCTTTCACAGTGACAATTGTGTGCCACGTAAAGTGAAATGTGTTCAACAGATAGCATCCGTGTTTCGTGTATATTTAATTAATAGCATGTCATACGTATGTTGTCATGTCACGAACCCACTCTTAAGAGGTTTGAATCATAACTAATCAGTAATTATGAGATTACTTATGGTTTCAAGCAGAAATCAAATCATATTTAATTATATAGGGCGAGAAATAGAAGCTGAATAATAAAATTTTGTCCAATGAGATGAGTATATATGGCATAAACAGGAACATCTTATACGTTAATAACTCACAGTCATACAACACACCTTGTTTGAACATTCATTTCAGACTCGAGGCACAAAGACTTAACACACAAAAGTATAATTCATGATCTTACAAAACTTAAACTTCTTATAAACAAAAGATGGTCAAGTATGACCAATAAAAACAAAATAAAAGACAAAAACCTCGTGCGTAGGCATCCTTAGCTGGCTCCACAAAAACTCGGTAACCTTTTCATAGGCACACTAAGGCTGGACATCTCGCAGCTCACCTACATACATAAATATAACGGAGTGAGCGATAACCCAGTGAATAACATCCAAGTAAAGAAGTTATATGAATAAGTTCTAATACTAAACAAAATCATTCTCATAAAAGTTTCGTATCATAAAAGAATGATCTCGGGTCCAATATATTACAGAACGACCTCGGGTCCAATATATAACAGAATGACCTCGAGTCTAATATATGACAAAATGACCTTGGGTCCAACATATAATAGAACGACCTCGGGTCCAACAAATGGCGGAATGACCTTGGGTCAAATAATTTACAGCTGCATAATGATTATTTGGTCTACTCATAGCAGATAATCAAACTTATCAAATATTCAAAACGACCTTGGATCCATCTTGTCAAATATATGGAATGACCTTGGATCCATTTCAAATATACAGAATGACCTTAGGTCCGTCATATACGTTTATATTTCATCAAACACATTTGTAGATATCATGTTGATCAGATAAATAGAAACTCATACTTACAAAATCATAGTTTCGAAAAAACTTACCACATTAGGACATTCATAAAATGGAGTAAATGAGAAAATATATTTACTAAGATATTACTCATTATGATTCTATTGCTGACACATCCTTGCGGATGGTACTACACAATCATAAACATAAACACATAGAATTACTTTGCTTAACCGGATTGTTCTTTAACTTATTCAATTCTTTTAAGTCTTATTCTAACTCATTAATTCATTTGGGATGCACAATATATGCCTGAGAATACTCAAAAGGGAATAAGAATGCCAAAATGGGTAGAACATGACTTTCAAAATATACTGAAATAGGATAGTTCGCTCGAGTGCAACATTGGTCGCTTGAGTAGACCACTAGGTCTGCAAAAGTGCTGGATGGTCCAAATATAGGCTCGATGTTTGCTCGAGCCAAAGTGTAAAGTAAAAGGCGGTTGCTCAAGCCAACTTCAATTGTCTACAAAAATACTGGATGCATGAAATGTGCGCTCGAGCGATAGATTGTTCGCTCGAGTGGTGAGGCAGAATTTTGGAATTTCTAGAACATAGTAGAACTTCAAAGCTCATAGTTTAAAATCATGAACTTGTATGGCTTGTACACAACTTCTCAAACACTTAAAACTCTTCCATAAACATCGATACAAGACTAATTCTCAAACCTCAAGGTCAAACTTCATGAATTCAAACTCAAATGATCATGCATGTAACATTTAACTTCAAATTCTTTTCCAAAGATTACAAAAACATGGAGATTAGCTTCAAAACAACTTAATTCTTGAATGCATGCATGATATGATCCTCAATCCTAACATGGATAACAAAACCTTGTTCAAAAGGATGAAACTCAACAAAACTATGAATGCATGTATGAATTAGCTTCAAATTCATCATCCTTAACTCATTTATGGTATTTGATCATATGAGCTCTTGAATACACATATTTGTTAACTTAGATTCATAAATTAAGGTTCAAATACATACCTAAGGTCTTCAATAACACTTATTCTAGCAAAATTTGAGTTGTCTTCCTCAATTCTTCAAGCCTCTAGCCAAAACTCCAAGTTCTCTTGCTTCTCTTTCTGTAACTTGCTCTTACTCTCTTCTAGAATGTAAATTTCAGAATTTTGAGCTCAAGAATGCTTAAGTCTCTAACCTAACACACACACACACACACACACACACACACACACACACACACACACACACACATATGTATATATTTATAAGTTGATTAGCTTTAGATACTAATTATGGCTTAAGCTCACTAAGTATACTTAAGTTAATTAATCAAAACTTAATTTTTCTGAACTGAATCAAATTTTAATCAAACTCCTCATTAGGTTCTAAAATTTTTTCCAATCACAATGAACTAATCAATTTTGATTCCTGTCGCCATTAAGGCTTTCGATTTTAGATTGTCACAAAAATCATAACAGATATTCTTACGATCAATAGATGTGAAGTCAAAAACTACATTAATCACATAATCAACATTTAAATTCACACCTAGCACACAAGCACATGCATAATTAAAGAATTAAAAGCATAATATGTGACGGGGTTGTCACACATGTCATAGAAAGTTTCATTATTTACGGAAAACATTAGAAGCTGTTAAAAATTCATCATTATTAGCACTAACAGTGTAGGCGATTGACATGCTGTTGTGAGGATATCATTTACGACATGCAAAAAAAAAAAAAAAAAAAACAAAACAAAACAAAACAAAAGGTGTGAAAGTGAAAATTTACGACTTGCATTTATTGTATGTTGTTGATGTGATGCCATAAAAATTCAATTTTGTTGTAGTGTTTGTCAACCGCGGTTGTCACCATTGTCAACTGACATGTCAACGGGCATCTGCCCAAATGATAGCCACGTCCTAGATGTCTAGTGTGTCAACCGGTGTACACAAATTCGAGCAAACCCAAATTCAGTAGATGTAACATTATTGTTAGCTAATGTGTTATTTATCAGAGTTGGTACTTTTGACATTTGACACTCGAAGTAGAGAATTTCTTTATGTTGTTATTATTATTATTGTTTGGTTTTTCATTGGTAAATTCAAATATTAGAATAAATGAGTCAGCTATCTATCATTGTTTTTCCCTCCAAAGAAAATGACATGTTAATGAAGTACATCCCTGATGTAAAATATAAATAAATAAATAAAAAATCCAAAGTATGACATGAATATCCGATTACTGAATAAATAAAGCCGTTTGGTTGTCTTGTGGATTCGCCAATATCATTATTTAATCAAAGGAATTTATCTGCCATGCCAGATTCAACATGACAACTGTGCCAGTGTTTTGAAGTGGAAAGAAAATTTGATTTGATGTTTGTTGTGTACGTTAGAGTGAGATTTTGCTCACAAGGACCAACAATTTTACTTCACGATGTCCATTGCTGTCTCCTTTAGAGATGGCTAAGTACAAATCTTGACTTGATCCAACAATTATGACTCGAAATCTCTCATTTTTGACTATTCGAGCATTCTTGTTCCATGGAACGAATGGGTGCTTTTGGGTTATATGATCATTTACAAATCAAGAATGAAATTTCAAAATATTTTGACTAGAATAGGCAGTGCTTAATTACTGTAAGGCAATGTAATGTGGTTGCACATTGATGTGCTAAGAGAGCCCTTTCTCGTTGAGTCTAGTTGTTGGAGTTCTTATTTTTCCCTATGAGGAGATAAATCTCTCTTTTATATAGGCCAGCTGACCTTTTATTTTTAATTAAGTCATTTTCCAGTTGACAATTTTGTTTTTTAAAAACTCTGTGATCCTTTTGATCTTGTGTTACAACATGACAAGTTTTTCTTGAGAAAACCAATCCACAGTCCAAATAAATGATTGTTAATTTTTTTTTTTTTTTTTTTTTTTTTTTTTTTTCAAAACGACATAAATTTTGCAGCTAAAGGCCACTTGACTATACTGCATGGAAGGAGAAAGGCACATAGTAAATAGTTGATTTTGACATATCATAACAATCTTATGTTTGCTAGTTAAAGACAAGTTGTCCATTATGCCACTGAAGACATGCTTAATGCATCATATTTTATCCATCTTACACTTCGACCTATAGACTCGCAGTTAATAATTCTTAAACTGAAATATTTATGCTACATAAAGCAACCTAATGATATTCATATGAATCATACAACACCTGGTATTGTGTGCTTGTCATACTACCCTTGAACGAAACTTAAACTAGCACTTCAAAATGCCAGTTTGGTAGAAAATTGAGGCTTTTTTTGTTATTATTTTTTTATCTTATAATGGATTCTTAATTTTCATTATAATAGTTGGTTGTAGAATACAATACTATGTTGCAACTTACAGTCTTCTTGGGTTGTTTTAGGCCATGGTAACCAGATTCTCATCCATCTCAACGAGAAAGCTATCAAACGCACTAAAGATTCTCACTTCTGATAAATGCATGGTTGCAACGAGTGATTACGATGATTTCCATAAAACAGTAAAGCGACATATACTCACAAATGTTTTGGGACCAACTGCACTGGTTCGTGCCACATAGTTCTCCTCAAATACTGCTTTTGTTTTGCATATTTTGTATTTGTACATTTTACAAATATATGATCTCAATATACAGAAGCGACACCGAGGCCACAGGGACACCTTGATAGATAATACTTCAAGACAATTCCATGCTCACGTGAAAGACTATCCTCTTCGAGCTGTATCCTTCAGGGAAATCTTTGAATCTGAACTTTTTGGATTAGCAATGAAAGAAGTGAGTTTTTTTTTCATTAGTACTCATCTTTTCAAAATCCTGCACTGGAAAAGTGAGAGGTAAAACTAAGACTAATCAGAGAAATGTAATGGGATTTGCAGGCTCTGGGGACTGATGTGGAATCTATTTATGTGGATGAGCTTGGAACCACTTTATCAAGAGAAGAGATGTTCAGGGTTTTGGTGAAGGACCCAATGGCTGGTGCAATCGATGTAGATTGGAGAGACTTCTTCCCATACTTAAAATGGATTCCAAACAAAAGTTTTGAAATGAAAATCCAGAAAATGTATTTCCGTAGGGAAGCCTTGATGAAGGCCCTGATCAGGAAGCATAGTAAACGGGTTGCTTCTAGCGAGGTAACCGTTGCTTTGCCCTTAACTAAACATTCTTTTTGAACCTTTTTTAAGTGGTGTCATGGCCTAATAGTTACATAACTTGGGCGGGATTTTAAACCAGGAAGTGAATTCTTATCTCAACTACTTGTTAGCTGAAGCGAAAACACTGTCGGAGAAACAAGTGGCTATGTTGCTCTGGGAGGTGATTATTGAAACATCGGACACTACTTTGGTCACAACGGAATGGGCCATGTATGAACTTGGAAAGAATCCAAACCTGCAGGTTGTTTCAATCTCTAATCTATTATGTATCACTCTGTTTAGAGTACGCAAGTGCCTTTTTTTTCTAACTGATTTTTTCATGTAACACTGCTTGACTCTGACTGAATCGGACAGGATCGTCTCTATCAAGAAATTCAAAGTGTTTGTGGCTCTGAGAAGATTACAGAGGAAAAGTTGTGTCAGCATCCATACTTGTATGCTGTGTTCCATGAAACATTGAGAAAGCACAGTCCTGTTCCATTAGTTCCTATGCGATATGTCCATGAAGATACACAAATAGGAGGATACTATGTTCCTTCCAATAGTGAGGTTGATTATTCTTCACTTCTCATCTTGCTATTTTTATTGTTATTGCCAGCCATTTTAATCCTGAACTATCCTGTGTATGTAGATTGCTATCAACATTTATGGGTGTAACATGGACGAGAAACAATGGGAGAATCCTGAAGATTTTAACCCTGAGAGATTTTTTGACAAGAAATCTGATGTCATGGATTTGCACAAGACAATGGCCTTTGGAGGCGGAAAGAGGGTGTGTGCAGGTTCTCTTCAAGCAATGCTAATTGCGTGCACTGCAATTGGTAGATTTATACAAGAGTTTGAGTGGAGACTCAAAGATGGGGAGGAAGAAAATGTTGGTACTCTAGGGCTCACCACTCAGAAACTTCATCCATTGCAAGCAATTATAAAGTCGAGAAATTGATGATTATGTAAGCGAGTAATGATTTTTCCCTAAAGTTTCCTAAAGTGCTACAGTGTATGGTTGAGATTTACTGGTAAGTCACATCAATTTTTCTGATGTGACTTGCCAGTAAATCTCAACCACAAAATATAGCACTCTAGGAAACTTTAGGGAAATTTCACTCTAGAGGATCCTTGGTGTATGTAAGCATGTCTTATTTTATCTACTGTCTGTGGTGTTGAGTCGGTGCTTTAAGTCTACTAAATAATTGTTTTTATTTATAGTATGAATTTTCCCAGTCATTTTGACATGGCTCCAGTGTAATGCAAATAATGCTACGTTATGAAATAAGTTCGAGTATTTTACCTAGTGTTTTTTATTAAAGTGTAAATTTGTTCACACACATGTGAACAATACAAACACTTCATTGGTTCATTTTGTACTTTTTGTGACTTCAACCAATGAAATGGCATGTATTCTTCACTTTGTGTAAATGAGTTATGCTCAAGATTGCGAGTTATTCTCGTCTAATGCATAATAAAATTTACAGAAAAATAATTGAGTTCAATAATTTATCACAATTTAAAAAACGAGATTTTCTTTTTTCCAAATATGATCACGGTTAACAAAAACAAAAGAAAATAGTATCTATCACGGTTTTTCACAAAAATTAAGATATTTTATATAGGGTAAATTACAAACAAATCCCCTAAGGTTTACTTAAATTACAAATTATCCTTTAGGGTTCTAGAAATTACATTATGCCCCTTAAGGTTTCTAATTTCATAACAAATATGCCATTTTATTAATAAATCATCAAATTAATTAGTTGTATTTAATAATGTTAAAATTTTATTTCAATTAATAATTCAGATAACTTTATTATTGTATAGGTGATCGGTTAGAAATTTCACTTTTTCAATTAATTTTGTTAAATTAAAAATTCTGACAATGAGGTATTTGTAATTTTCCAAACCACAAGAGGCAATTCGTATTTTAAGTAAACCCCAGGGTATATTTTTAATTTACCCTTTTATGTATTAACCATCACGGTTACAACTAGACATAAGATTGGATCTTTACAAACAATCACAGTTTTCCGTTAAAAACTAAAACCTTTATTACAATATTAATTACTTTTTTGACTTTCAATCTTAGTTTTTTAATTTTACTATCACGGTTAAAATACGTGATGAAAAGGTTAGAAAAACCATCACGCCTTTATACATCATGCTTTTTGTATTGAAAAATACTGAGACTGTGATCTTTTAAGTATTTCTGTAGTAGTGGGTAGAGACATTTCCAATTGTCATTCCCCTGCATATTGATGAAATTCGAAAGGAAAGTGTAGGTGGTGAGTTTACTAAATTTTATAGTGACTTGGATAGAAATTTTCTTGATGGTATTCGTTTCTTACTTTCCATTCATACCATATATTTAGAGGAGAAAAGTTAGGGATCATGAAATTTTTTTCATGAAAATGATCATGAAAGATTTATGATCCTTGAATTACCTTGATTAGTATGTGATGCTTGAGAAAAGTTAGGGATCATGAAAATTTTTTCATGAAAATGATCATGAAATATTTATTATCCTTGAATTACCTTGATTAGTGTGTGGTGTTTTATTATAAGTATAGTCCTAGGGTCACAAAACTTTCATGATTATTTTCATGAAAGGTTTTTCATGATACCTAGCATTGCTGGTGATGTTTTATTTTAAATGTAATTCAAGGGTCACAAAACTTTCATAATTATTTTCATGAAAGGTTTTTCATGACATCTAACATTGCTGTATTTAGAGACCTTACTATTCATGTTAGGATCAAAGACACCCAGAAACTTATCTCACACACACAGAGAACACAATATTTACGTGGTTCGGCCCAATGCCTACATCCACGGACAGAAATGAGAATTATCACTAAAATGGAGCAAAAATACAAATACAGAGGAGGAGATGAAACTCACTCAACTCACAGCTCTCACTCTCTAATTTCTGATGGTTCTCTCTCAATTTCAACTCTCCCCTCAACCTCTATTTATACACCAATGGGGGAGAGCCTCATTGGCCACCACCTACCCTCTTCCACTCTCTAGTGGGGTTGGTAGAGTGGGAGAGCCACTTCCATTGGGTGGAGAAAGTGGGTTCTCCAATGGGAGCTCACATGGGATGATCCAACAAATCACCCCCTCAACTCATGTGAGGTGATCCAGTCCACACACTGCTGCTAATCTTGTCACGCCCAAAAGACCAACAGAATCTTCATCTCCTCACTGAGACATTGCATCCCCTGAAAGCTAGAGATAATACACCAGAGATACAAGAGGAGGAGGGAATCCTACATCCTCAACTCAACTCACACCACTCTCTGATTTGGAGAGAGCCTCTGCTCTTATCTCCCACAAATCTCTTCCACGCTTCCTGTCTCGGATATCTTCACTTGCTATGCTTGAACTTGCGCAACCAAGATATCTTGACACCCCCTGATTGGATGTCCTGCACCCCCTGCTCGGGATACCCTTGCATTACCGTGCAACTCCTTGCATGATGAACACGGGAGCAACTAGAAAACTTCAGAGTGTGACACATCAACATCCTCAATTTTCCTTGCTCGGAGCTTATTTCTGAATAACCAGCCTTTGCTTTCTGCACTTTAGAACAACTTCCCAGCGATCTCATACGCCCGTTGTCTGTGCTGCAATCCCTGATGTTCGGTTCAGTCTCACTTGTACGTCCGTACTGATGTTTGACAGTTAGCCCTTCTGCCAAGACAACTTCCACCGGTCTGTACAAGTTACCACTATGCAACTCCATGCATAGTGCTTGCACCCCCTTATTGGAGTGCATTGCAAAGCTCACTTTGCGACTTGAGATTGCATCCCTCCCTTCCATGCATCTTTTGAGAGGTTGCAAAATGTCTCTAACACGGAAGCAAAAGAAACTCTCTTCTTCACTGGCATAGTCTCTACAGATTTGGTTTCTTTGCTCTGAACTTTCTTCAAGATAGGCTTCACTGGCTCAGATCTATGCACCTTTGAACTGCCTCCTTGCGTTCCCGTGTACCGTTTTTTCCATTCCTGATGAAAGCCTTGCTCAATCATACGCTTTGGTTGCGTATGTTCTCTCTTTGTACCCTTCGACTGGCATTTGACAACACTCATCTTTGTCAAAACTTCTCCTTCCAGTCTGTACAGTTTGTTGCACAATTTTCCTTGCAACATTTCTCTATCACCTCTGCGTACATGAAGAACCCCGCCACTAGATGAGAAACAATTTCCTTTTAGATCTAGCATACTCAGGGAGATTAGATTCCTCCGTACTCCTGGCACATGTCGGACCTCAGATAAAATTACTTTTCTTCCATCCTTAGTGAGGAATCGCACTGTCCCTATGCCAACAACTCTGTTCACTGTGTTGTTGGCCATCCGAATAATGCTACCGCTGACTCTTCGGTAAGTGGAGAAAAGCTTCCTATCCGCACATATGTGGAACGTACACCCTGAATCCAAAATCCAGCCGGGTGTTTTCAACTCTGACGAGACTGTAAGCACCACCTCTTCATCGTCAGAGGAATGCACTGCAACTGCTGTAGTTGAGGGACCTCCGTGTCCCTTAGCCTTCTCTTTGGCTTGTCTGTCCGCCTTCTTCTCTGGGCAATCTCTTATTACGTGATCCTCTTGATCACAGTAAAAACACCTCCTCGTGTTGTCCTGTCTGGACTGTGAACGCCCTCTGCTTTTACTTCTTCCTCTACCTCTGCCCCTTTCTCTATCTCTGCCTCTACTTTCTGTGACAAGGGCATGGGACTGCTCTCCTTCCATCTCTTTCTTTCTTGCCTCTTCACTAAATAAGGCATCTGTAACCATGCTCATGGTCAGTTTCCCTTCTGGGGCAGAGTTGCTGAGAGACACCACCAATGTCTCCCAACTGTGTGGAAAAGAACTGAGCAGCAATAGGGCCTGCATCTCATCATCTAACTCCATTTTGACAGTTGTTAGTTGGTTCACCAAATTTTGAAACTCACTGGTATGTTCAGCAACAGAGATACCGCCTTTCAACTTCAACTTCACAAGTCTTCTCATCAGGAGGGCTTTGTTCCAAGCAGTCTTTGACTGGTACATGCCTTCTAACTTTGTCCAGAGAGCATAGGCATCAGTGTCCTGGGCGACATGGTGGAAGACACTGTGATCAATCCATTGTCTGATCTGACCAATGGTCTTTCGGTTCTTCCGCTTCCAGTCTTCGTCTTTGTCCGTTGGTGGTTTAACTCCATTAAGCTCAATGGGGTCAAACAAATCTCGGCAATACAGGACATCTTCCATTCTGGGCTTCCAAATGGCATAATTGGAAGCATTTAACTTTATCATGGAACCTGAAGTCGACGTTGGTTCCTCCATAATACAAAAAATGATCTCTGTTTGAAAAACAGGCTTTGCTGTGAAGTCCGGACTGCTCAAATTAGCCGGAAAAGCACTTCGGATTGCCAAAATAAAAACTTCAATTTTTTCAAAACTTATTTGCAAAATATGACCGTACGGATGTGTCCGGAATACTCCAAATAGTCGGAAACCACTATTGGATCACCCAAATCGGATCTCAAATGGCTTAGATCAAGCCAAAACAGATTGAATGGTTCAGATCGGCAGAATCTGGTGCGCCTGCGAAGCACCAGATTATTCCTCCGGCTCCGGCTCGGCTTGGTGCGCGCGCGTGCTGATGGCGCGTGTAAGGCACGCCCTGTTCCCTCAGTCGCCTTCCTCCTTGAACCGCGCGTGGAGCGCGTGTCTGCGAGTGGGATCACGCGCCGGGTGCCTGAACGGCGCGTGTGGGCGCGTGATGAGAGTGGGATTCATGCGCCAAATTCCAGGGGCGCGTGGGAGCGCGTGCGGCCTCCGTTTGGTGTCTGTTTTATATTTCTGGACTCCTCTCGTCGAGTCCTTGCTCCTGGTATGCTCAAAATCGGATTTCGAGCAATACGATTTCTGGGCAGTTTCGAAACAATACTCTGTTTTTCCGAAAAACGTACAACTTGGCTCTGATACCACTTTGTTAGGATCAAAGACACCCAGAAACTTATCTCACACACACAGAGAACACAATATTTACGTGGTTCGGCCCAATGCCTACATCCACGGACAGAAATGAGAATTATCACTAAAATGGAGCAAAAATACAAATACAGAGGAGGAGATGAAACTCACTCAACTCACAGCTCTCACTCTCTAATTTCTGATGGTTCTCTCTCAATTTCAACTCTCCCCTCAACCTCTATTTATACACCAATGGGGGAGAGCCTCATTGGTCACCACCTACCCTCTTCCACTCTCTAGTGGGGTTGGTAGAGTGGGAGAGCCACTTCCATTGGGTGGAGAAAGTGGGTTCTCCAATGGGAGCTCACATGGGATGATCCAACAATTCAAACATATATTCGCTTGGTTTGTTGATTTTTCCCATGTTCTAGTTTAGGGGAATAATTTGACTAACGTGACTGAACATATAGAAGTAAAATCTTCTTTTGAGTTAGAAGTTTTGATATTTTTAGTTTCTTCTCTTTTTTTTTTCCTTTTTTTTTTCCCTTCTGCTTTTGTGTTGCTAAGAGCATTAGTATCAGCATCGGTAAAATCGATTCTTAGCTAAACTAGCGATATAAGCTTCAAAAAACAACGTTCATCAGTCTTGCTTGCAACGCGTCAAAACTTGTGATTGCTACAGCATCTCGCTACAACAAGCGAGGTACTGTTTATCGCTACTTGTGTGTTACCGGATGTCCATCCGGAAGTTCGGTTGGACGTCCGGCCGGTCAACCGGTCAAGAGCAAATTTTTTTATTTTTTATTTTTTACATTTCCTCCAGTTTTACTTGTACAAAGGAATATAAGAATTGTTTGGTTGACAGCTCATCAATTTAATTGAAAAAAAAAAGAATAACAAATATTTTAATAAGATTGAGTTAGAATATAGAGTTTGATGCAGTGGGGTGACTAATTAAAATAGAAAAATGGCTTTTTAAGTTATAATTTGACTAAAAATTTGAAGACACTGATGTGAATGCTCTAACTCATTGCAGGCATAGCAAATATTGACATGGTTCATCATTTGAGGCAATCTCCTATTGTTTTGATTTTATTTTTGACAATGCACCGTTTAAGTGGGGTGAGGAAACACATATTTTGAGAATAATTTATATGTTTGCTTCCTTCAATGTATTATTATTATTATTATTATTATTATTATTGTAATTAAAAAAATAAAAATATAAAAAATAGTGCTCATGGTAATCGTTTATTCTATGAATTGAATGATTGAGCTTAATTGTGGTATTTTATTACTTTAACTTGAGAATTGTGTTGAAGCTAGACACGCTAGCTACTTTTTTAAAGTATCTCATATGTTCGTATTTGTAAATCATTGAACTACACTTTAACCACATGAATATGATTCTTAGTTGATAAGTGGATACGACTTGATGATCTTGAAGAATGATAGTAGAGACTTTTAACTATGTTAGTTTTGTGCCAATCATTTATTGGAGGGTTATCATTCATTTACTCATAATTTTTCTTTTGGAAGCACATTAATTTGTTGTTTAGTCTCATTATTTCTTCTTTTTTTTGTTGAATGCTAAAAATAAATCAATTTGACATCACACTTTTATTCGTTTGAGATCATGAAAGTTGAAGGATCATACAAATTCTTGGGAGATCTTTATTTTTTAGGGAATCTTTATTTTCTTTCTTTCTTTAATTATTTCTTCATTTACCGTTCCAAATCAATTTGAGCAAAATAGATTGTCGGATAGATTCAAAATGCCTCATGTAGACTGATTTGATGGGACAGGAGATTCGATTTTTTACAACTGGCTTTACTCGGACATTTTAAAGCCCATGGGACTAACCCGAGCCAAAAAGCTTTCATTGTTTGGAAGAATTGTGTTGGGAGTTGCTACTACTTGGTACACCAAGTTAGAAGATATAGTGTGATGCCCCAAATTCTATACTAAGTTAAAAGTTAGAAAACGTCGCTAATGAGTTCTTTTGTCAATAACCAAGTAAGATCCCATGAAAGATCAGAAGAGTCAAAACAGTCTCCTTTCTAAGTCCAAACTCCTTAAATAGGAAAACTACATTTTTAACAAATCTTAATAAGGTATTAACGCAAGGACAACATAAGTTGATGGGAAAATAAAGAATAGGTTTACACAAGATAATATATATAACCAAAAGTAATAATTACAAAAGTTTAGTTTTAGTTACAAAATAATAGGCTTCATCAATATTACAACTCAAAATATGATTACAAAATAGACTTGAACAAAAATAAGTCCTAATTTCTCCCAAGGAAGCCATACGTCTTCGACAGTCTTCGCGACACCGTTGTCTGGATAAAATTCTTCTGCATTTGAAATGAAATGCCATGGGCTTAGAATACCCAGTAATCTCACACACACCCTGTCCACTTTTCCTAATCCAATACACATTCACAGTTAAAATAATAATGAAGCATGATATCCAAATCAATAGATAAAGGGTTTACAATGTTAGGTGTTAGTAAACTAGAAATCTCCCAAAGAGATTTCATCCTCCCAACTACAAGAATTGGACTCGGATTATTCAAGGCTCCCTCTTTTGCTGCTTTGCAGACCTTATCTTGGATGCTTACAACGGTTATTTACTACGTAGCGCCAACCAAGGACCTAAAAAAAGATGGTAAAACATTGGTCAACAATACAAACCTCCCCAACCTTATAACATCAAATATCAATAATCACCTAGGGTCCACCTACAACCGATCCATTTAAGGGCTCCAAAACAACCGCTTGCGCAAGACTTAATCCTCGAATAGGGAACGCATCCCACCAACAAATCTTGAAGTTAGCATGTCATTATCTCATAAAAATTACTTTGTCGATCAAAAACCCGACACCATCCTTATTAATTTTCCTGTTGAGTTAGGTGTGTTATGTTAAGGTTATAAAAACTTATTGAAATAACGATCACTACACAAGTATAAGCATTTCAAGACTAAGTTTAAGGAAATACCCAAAAAAAAAAAGTTTAAGGAAATACAACCACAAACATACATAGATGATGTATTAAAGGTTCATTAATTAATAAGAGGCACATTCAATCAAATACAAGCACAAAACTATTAAATGTAACAAATTTCCAGATCGGGACCACTTTGAAAACAACTATCGAAGAGGTACTTTCAATGGTCCTGAAGACTTGGCCTTGTAAGAGTTTGTAGAGAATTTTATTTATTTTCAAAATCAATTTCCAGAACTGAGATAGCCTTTCTAGATCTTTAGTTAGTAATAAAATATTCTAGACCTGTGCAAATTCGTCGATAGTTACGAAAATCGTTTTTTCTCTCAAACCACTAATTCATTTCAATTTTATTTGAAAGTTAACATTTTAAAGAAGATTTTGATTCAAAAATGTGCTCAAGGAATTTTTTTTCTACATTTTTCTGGAATTTTTTAAAATCAGCTGAAAATACCGGTTGTTTTATGCTCAAAACTTGAAATAAAAAAAAGTTATAGGAAAAATAGGCAACCATGGGTAATTATACAATTCTCATATGATAAAAATATGCTAAATGGTGTATTAAAATCTCAGATTTTTAGTTTGAAGGTGTGCCTTTAAAAATGATGCATCAAATAAATTAGAATTTGTGAGTTTACTTTAACAAAGAGTGAACACAAGCAAGGAAGACAACAACACTCAATCACTCTTATTTAAACACATGAACCCTATATGTAAACACATGAAAATTATATTCTCAGCACATATATTTATGTATTTAGAAGAGAAAAGAAAGAATAGAGTGTTGTGTGCCTTACTTTCATGGTAAGAGATGCTAAGGTTGGACAAAGCTTCCTCAGTTTTTTCTCCATTCTTTCTTCCAAGCTCACACCTTGCTCTCCTTCCCCCTCTCTCAGCCATGTGTGTGTGTGTGTGTGTGTCAGTATGTGTGTGTGTGTGTTTGAGTGTGCAAAATATGCTAGGGGGTGGCTTTATTTAGAGAAAAAAAAAATGGTGAAAAGTCTAAAGTGTCCTTGGTTGGAATGAAATGGAATAGTTTTGGATTTAGTTGAAAAAAAATGGAATGGAGGTTGATTAAGATGTTTAAGTAGGGTTTAAAACATGATTTAGTTATGGTTAGTTTGAATGAAACTAGACTGACATGTGGTACAAGGCATGCCTCCAAAATTTAGGGATTTTGACTAACTTTTTCCATATTTTCATGAATTGTGATACAAAAGGTACAGTACAAGAGTTCTCTTGCCCATGTGCTTGGTATTTTTGGTTTGGGGTGGGGCGCCGGGGGGGGGGGGTGGGGAAGGGGTTCACTTTTTTTTTGTTTTTTTTGGGGTACAAATACATATTAAAATATTGTAGATATTTGTGGCAAAACATTATTACATTGAGGTGTACTTATATATATATATATATACATAAAGTAGTGAAATTGAGGCTAAAGTGTAATAGTAATAAAGTGTGAGGGCATGGACTAAATTTACAAATTAAAATACCTATTTCAAATATAGAATTAATTAAAATAGTGATAGGAAAGATAATTCGGATTGTGCTACTTTGCTTTAGAATTAAAAGTGAAGAATCGAGCAAAAACGACGATAACTGGGAATTAAGGTTTTTAAGCGATTAATCTATAATTAGAGGACCTAAAAATTAATATAGGAGTTATAAAAATGATTTCTAAGTTATCAGGAATTATTAGAGTTAATCAAATTCGGTTGCAATGGGTTTTAGTTCTAGGGTTAAATTTGTGAGAAAATGAAATTTCAGGGGTTTTATTGAAATAATCACTAATATTAGGATTGGGGTCTCTACAACATATCCCCCTTAAACAAATTTCATCCTCAAAATTCCAATTACACAATGGGTTCAAAAAGTTGCAGATCTCAAACCGTCTTCGGCTGCTTCCAATCTAGCACAACCTCCACTTTGGACGGATCTATTGCTATTCCATCTACTGACACCACATGGCCTAAGAATTTCATTTCCTTCAACCGAATTCAAACTTACTTGCCTTGGCTTACAATCGATTGTCCTTACGGACTTGGAAGACAATCCTTAGGTGTATGCTCCTCTTTCGACCTCAAGTATACCAGAATATCGTCGATGAACACTACCATGAACTGATCTAGATATGGCGTAAAAATCTTGTTCATCAAGCTCATGACTACAGATGGTGTGTTGGTAAACTAAAAGGCATCACCACAAACTCGTAGTGGCCATACCTAGTATGAAACGCGGTCTTTGGTATATGTTCATCCTTGACTCGTAGATGGTGATAGCCGAACCTAAGGTTAATGTTGGAGTAATATCTTGAACCTCTAAGTTGGTCAAAAAGATCATTGATCCGTGGAAGCGGATATCAATTCTTGATTGTGACTCGATTGAGTTGGCGATAATTGATACACAGTCTCAATGTTCCTCCTTTCTTCTTGGTAAAGAGAACAGGGGCTCCCCAAGGCGAAGTACTTGATTTGATGTATCCTTTCTCAAGTAATTCGTGCAACTGTGCTTTCAATTACCGAAGCCCGACAGGTGCCATACGATATGGGGCCATTGATATTTGAGTGATTCTAGCTTGTAACTTAATGCTAAAGTCTCTGTCTCGAGTTAGTGGTAGTCCTAGTAATTCCTTGGGAAAAATGTTTGCGTACTCACAGACTACTCGCGAGAGTTCCAATTTGGCCTAATCTTCTTCATTTAAAATCAAACTTGTTATTCATCCCCAAGTTGATCATGCTATTATGCCCTAAGATTCATTGAGGTTAGGGAATCTTGTCTATCCCCTTTAAACAAGAAAAGCGTTCTATCAAATTGTAAGTCATCTCCTCATTGTGATAGTCATCAATCACAGCTTGGTGCACAAATGATCAATCTATGTCCAACATGATGTCAGAATTGGACATTTTCAAACCTTGGGGTCAAGAATCAAATGCACAAACAATTCCTAAGGGTTCGCATACCAATTCTAATGATCCAACACAGACTGCAGTTATGAAGGAATGCGATTAAGAAAACGTGTACCCAAGAGTTTTAAAACTAGATTAATAGAAAGAAATACGAAATGGAGATGAAAGAATAAGAAATGGCTATAGCAATAACTTTAATTAACATAAGAATCAATGGAATTTGGATGAATGATATAATGAAATGGATGACATTACGATTTCAAAATTGAATGTGGTCAAGTTTATAGAGGTTGTGACTAAAATAGACATCTAACCTGAAATTGTGTTAGCCATACGCGTTTCAAACTGAATATCCAAGATTCGTTACTAAGTAAAGAAAATGTAATTGTTTACAAGAGTCCTTGTACTAGATAGAATAATCAAGGCTTAAAGGTTGTAAATTTAACAAATGGTAGAATTGAAAAATATAAATTAAGACAAATGGTAATGACTTAATCTTGAATATGAAAGACATCAAGCAAATGTTATAGATATGAGATTCATAGATATGTTATAGATGAGGATATGACGATAAACATAAGATTCATAGAAATAAAAGTACCCCTATTTCTATATTGTATCTAATGCACAACACGAGGTCCCATTCAGAGTTCAAACTACTTCCCTTAGCAGGTGATCATCAAATCGTTTAGAGTAGAAATACGTGGCGGGCGATTATAAATCTAAAACATGTTTTCATGAGTTTCTCTTGTTGTGTTTAGAATTTGAAGAAATGTCCTCAGGTTGGTCAAGAAGGTTTCAATTTTTAGATATATTTTACTTTATAGAATATATAGTGTTATCATAATATAATATAGTCGGGGCAAGGTAGTTTCTAATCGCAAGTCGAAATGCTTGGGTAAGGGTTGAACCTGGGCTCTAATACCAAGTTGTGACGTCCCAAATTCTATACAAAGAGTTGAAATTTAGGAAATGTCACTAATGAGTCCTTTGGTCAATAACCAAGTAAAATTGCAAGAAGGATCGGAGGAGACAAAATAGTCTCCCTCCTAAGTCCAATCTCCTTAGATAGGAAAGCTACATTTTTTACAGATCTTAACAAGGTATTAACACAAGAGCAACATAAGTTGATGGGAAAATAAAGAATAGGTTTTGTGATAGCCAAGCATGCATAACACATTCATGCATCCATTTATGCTAGGAAACTCTTGTATTACATGTGCATAGTGCATATGATATGTTTGTTATGTTAGGAATTGGCTTTTGTTGAGTTAGAGTAGGAAACCTTAGTTGATTTTGGGAACTTGAATATGAAGCCTAAGGGAAGGAAACTAGGCAACAATGAGAAGTTAGGGAAATTGTTTGGATTGGATTATTGAATGTCTAGGTGACTTAGAAAACCTTAAGTGAGGAGCTTAATGAACTTAGTCTAATAATAAATATTTAATCAAAAATTAAGTAGGATTAGCAAAAGTTAAACAAGATTAACTTAAGCCTAAGTAAGGTTAATTAGACTAACCAAGATTAGGACTTAAACATGGTTTATTAGAACTAAGCCTGGTTAACTAACTTAATGAAGTAATTAGCAACCAACCTAATCAAATACTATAAAAGTTAGAAGGTTAGAGAAAGATGGAGAGGTTTGGAGAGAATTAGTGTTCTTGAATTCAAAGAAGAAAGAAAGGAGAAAAAGAAGAAAATCAAGGAAAATTCAAGTATTCAACCTAAAAATCCCAAAAAAATCACTACAAGGTAAGAAACTCAATCCTCTTCCCTAATTTGTTATCAAAACCTAGCTAAAAATTCATTAGAAACAAGTTTTGGAAAGATTAAAATGAAAAGAAGATAGAAAAGTTAGAACCTACGAAAAGGGTTTGAAAAATTGATTGAAAAACCATGTTTTGGATTGATATTATATTAGATTTGAGCTATCTAATTGTTATGCTTTATACCTACCACCTTTGTTTACACTTTGGAGACTTGAAATCATATTTTTGAAGGTATTGAACAAAAGAAAGTTTAGAAAATATTGAAACCTAGATTAAATCCTATCTTTTGTTTGTTCAAATCCTAGAACTATGTATACAAATGAGTTTTTATTGATTCTACGGCCCTGTTTGGTAGAGCTTAGGAAAAGTGATTATAGATTATACCTTAACAGATTATGACTTATAGCTGTGAATATAAGCTGTTAACCTGTTTGGTGCAGCTGTGAGATTATAGATTTAAGCACCAAAGTAATGTTTGGTTAATAAGCCGTAAAATTACTTTTTACTGTGTAATTGTCCTTTTTGCCCTTAATACTAAAATTAGTATAGGTTCAATTAGTATAAAATTATTTTTTTTTTCATTATAAATTAATTAGTTGCAATTAATGACTAAATTAGCATCAATTAATACTAAAATTATTAATAGTATCAATTAGTATAAAATTATTTCATTTTTTTCATTATAAATTAATTAGTAGCAATTAATGGCTTAATAAGCATCAATTAATACTAAAATTATTAATAGTTTCAATTAGTATAAAATTATTTCATTTTTTTCATTATAAATTAATTAGTGGCAATTAATGGCTTAATAAGCATCAATTAATACTTAAATTATTATTAGTTTCAATTAGTATAAAATTATTTCATTTTTTTCATTATAAATTAATTAGTGTCAATTAATGGCTTAATTAGCATCAATTAATACTAAAATTATTAATAGTAAATCAATTAATGGCTTAATTAGTCTCAATTAATACTAAAATTATTAATTAGTATAAATTAATATTAATAATTAATTTTTATTATCAATTAATATTAATAATCAACCATTGTAATTGTTATTAATTAGTATCAATTAATAATTAATTCATTACAAAAGTATACAATATTAATTTATTAATAATTAATACCAAATAATATTGATTTTTTTTCTTTTTCTTTAGAAATATACAATTTTTTCTTTTTAATTAATATAAAAATATACAATATTAATTTTTTTAATAATTAATACCAATTAATATTTATTTTTTTAATTAATATTGATTTGTTTCTAGGGTTTCAACGCCATCGGCGAAGATCTGCTGGTGGCTAGGGTTTCAATGTAAACCGTGATCTCGATCGTGACGGCGATGGTGACAAACAACGCAGATCGAGAGAGAGAGAGAGAGAGAGAGAGAGAGGGATGGTGGTGGTTAGGGTTTCAGATCACGAAGAGAGTGAGAGAGAGAGAGAGAGAGAGAGAGAGAGAGAGCTCTGGTTCATTGAGAGATCTAGTTCTCCGACCAGATCGCGATGCTCCGGTTACGGTTTCAGATCACGAAAATAAAGGGAGAGAGAGAGAGCTCTGGTTCATTGAGAGCTTTGGTTCTCCGACCAGATCGTGATGCTCCAATTAGGGTTTCAGATCGTGAAGATAGAGAGAGAGAAAGAAAGAAAGAGAGAGAGAGAGAGAGAGAGAGAGAAAGCTCTGGTTCGTTGAGAGCTCTGGTTCTCCAACCAGATCGCGATGGCGGTAAGACTTTCAGATCATGAGAGAGAGAGAGAGAGAAGAGAGATCGCGAAAAGAGAGAGAAGAGATAGCGAAGAGAGAGAACTGCGGTTTGCCTCCACCGGAAATCAACCTAGCCAGAAAATCTCTATCGGAAATCGCCCCTGTCTCTGTCTCAAATGAGCAATGAACAGTGTTTTGTGAAATAGGATTTATATAGTTGGGTTTTTGGTAATATTTGGGTATTGACAAGGGCATTTAAGTAATTTTATGCCCCACCACACTAGCTGCATGCTTAAGCCGAAATTTTAAGCACCCCCAAACCAACTTTTGAGATAAGTTGAGAAATAGCTTGATTTAAGCTATAAGCTGGTTAACTTAAATTGCACCAAACACAATATTTTAGCTTAAATTAAGCTAAAAGTTGAAATAAGCAGCTTATAAGCCCTACCAAACAGGCCTTACATCATGTATATCCATATTAGGATGTTAAGAGCCAAGTTTTGGACCTTGGAAGTGTGAAAAATGGATTAGAAACCTCAAGAACCGTAGAAGAACAAGCAACTGCCTCAAACCCTAATTTTTCTGCACGTGCGAAATTGGTCCCTGCAAGTGTGGCACCCCAACCCAAAACCAAATTCAAGACTACATTAATTGCATGTGCGACTCGCATGTGCGGCTAGGGTTCCGTATGTATGGCTATGTTCCACCACACATGTAGTTTGCAGGGCATTGGTCTGTTTCGTTTTCTTTTCATTTTCTTCGACCCTTGGACACCCTTATAGGCATTTTGAACCTATTTGGAAGTTGAATACGACTAGAAACCAATCTATATTATGTTTAATTAGGAAAGAAAAAGTAAAGTTTGGATAGTTTGTTTTATCAATATTTGTATTCTTTTGTGTAGGCCAGGTCTATTAAGGAATTTTATCGAGCATGAGCCATCTGTGAGTAATATCTCTATAAAGTTATGTTTGAAAAGTGTTTTATTATATGAAAACCTTATTTATGATTTGTTTATTTTATTTAGAATGAATGGATGTTCTATATTTCTATAAATCTAGTTGTGGCATCCTTTAGTGAGTCCTAGCCATTATAGGACATTTATTTTTGTGCCATATCAATTATTGAGATTTTGTTATGACGACCACGTATGGTTGGATGGTTTACTCTATTGGATGTACCATGTTATTACATTTTTGATTATATCTTATGAAATGTACGAATGCTTTTGGAATTGTGAATTGGAATGGGTCTTTTGTAAATTCTTAGAACTCAATCATCTACCCCTTTACTTTGGTATTATTCATCGGGCTTGGCTCACTCTATTATATATATATATATATATGTAGGTGATCAGGAGGGAGGACGCCAATAGAGGTCGTGGCTTTGTTATGAGAAGTCTTTTCTTTTATTTTCTTCTTTTGTTTCTTTTAGCTTTATCCTTTTGAAAGGAAAGTTTTTGAGAGACGAGTTTGTATATAGTAAACTTTTACACCTATGGATATTATGTTGTACTTTTCTTTTGGTTATCTGAATGATGTAAATTATATAGGAAATAAGCAATAATGATATGTGTTCATTTCATATTACTTATGCACTGCTCTATAGACAAAATTATTTAATAATGAATATTCCGCTATTTAGCCCTATATATATCTTGGTCCTTTGTGTTTCGTTAAGGCAAGCCTTTGGTAATCAGGGATTACTGCTCGGTCACCATCTTATCGTCTAGTGGCGGGTTGGGGTTGTGATAGGTACACAAGATAATATATAACCAAAAGTAATGATGACAAAAGTTAAGTCTTAGTTACAAAATAAGAGGCTTCATCAATATTACAACTCAAAATATGATTATAAAATGGACTTGATAAAAATAAAGTCCCAATTTCTCCTAAAGAAGCCATACATCTTCGACAGTCTCCACGACACCATCATCTAGGTAAAATTCTTCTGCACCTGGCATGAAATGCCATGAGTTTCAAATGTCCAATAAACTCACACACACACCCAGTCCATTTTTCCCAATCTAATACACAATCACAATTAAAATAACAATGAAGTATGATATCTAAATCAATAGATAAAAGGGTTACAGTGTTAGGTGTTAGTAAACTAGAAATTCCCAAAGAGATTTCATCATCTCTACCACAAGAATTGGACTCGAATTATTCGGTACCCCCTCTTTTGTTTCTTTGCAGACAGTACCCATATGCCTACAACGATTATTTACCACATAATGTCAACCGAGGACCTGAAAAGCGATGGTAAAACATCGATCAACACCCCAAATGTAACAACTGAGTCATACATAACAATCATGCATTCATTTGTATTAGGAAATTCTTTTATTCTACTTGTATTGTACATGTGATATGTTTACTAGGGTGGAATTTAGAATTGTTGAGAATGAGGAGAAAATCTAAGTAGTTTTGAAGAACTTGAACATGGGACCTTAAGATAGAAAACTTGGCACGTATTGAAAAGTTCGGGGAATTATTTAAATTTGAGAATTGAACTCTTAGATAATTTGGGAAACGTTAAGTGAGGAGCTTAATGATCTTAGTCTAATAAGTGTAGTTTAATGAGCACTTAATTAAAAATTAAGCGGGATTAGCAAAAGTTTAGTTGGATTAATTAAGGCCTAAGCAGAATTAATTAGATTAACTAAGATTAAATTAATTAGAACTAAGCTTGGTTAACTAAGCTAACAGAGCAATCAATTATTTTAGCCAACTATTCTCATCAAACAAAAAAAAAAGATGGAGCAAGATGGAGGATAATTGAGAGATGTGGCTTCGGGAGAGCAAAATAAGAGAATGAAGGAGAAAAGAAGGGGAAGTAGAAACAAAATCAAAGTGAGTTCAAATTCAAGCCAAGAAATTCAAGAAAAATCATTAATAGGTAAGAAACTGAACCCCCTACCTAGTATTATTGTTTTAGGGGGTGTTTGGCAAAGGCTTTTTTTAGCTGTTTAGGCTAAAATTCACAAAATGACAAAATATGCTAAAATAGCCAATCAGACAAAATGTCACATCAAACCTATAATCATTTCATTTTTTCTCTCACAAATATCACATCCAATTACAAAAAAATCAACTATCTTCCCAAACACAAAAATTTTAGCCTACTAAAATAGCTAAAAACTAAAATAGACTAAAACTAAAATAACCTACTAAAATAACAACTTCCCAAACACCCACTTAATCTAGCTAGAAATTTAGTTGAATTAAGATTTGGAAGGATTTAAATGACGAAAAATAGAGGAAGTATGAAAACAAGCTAGGTTGATGAATTCATGGATTGATACTAGTTTTTGGGAACGAGGATGTTACTGTTCTTAAAGCACAGTAGTAACTGCTGTGATTAAAAAACGACATCATTTTTTTATTCTTTAAATAGAGCTAAGGTGTTTTCATCATAAATGGAAAGATAATAACTAAATAATTCAAACAATACAGCTAAATAAATTATATTAAGTACTTTACGAATTTTTAATATTGAGAGGGTTTAGAAATCAAAATTTTATGGAAGAAAAAAAAATGAATACCTAATAAATAGTAATCTCACACTAATTTAATTAGATAATTAATTCTACACTAATTTATGAGATTATTAATCATTTCACTATTAATCATGTTAATCAAATAAGGCCTTATAGTATTATTTAGAGTGATGCTACATTTACAATTATTTATTTATTTATTATTACAATTGGTTTATCATCTCATGTGTAATTATCATACTTGTTTAATGAGTTGCACCACTTACACATAAATTGTTGTAAAAAAAATAAAAAAAAAATATTCAAATATAATTTTTACAACAATATTGATGGAATTATTTAGTTATTATCTTTTCATTTAGGATAAATTACAAATATATTTCTTGGATTTTTTTAAAAATATAAATTGTCATTGTGGTTCTAAAAATTACATCCCGCCCCATCAACTTTCTAATTTCATAACAAATAGGCCATTTTATTAGTAAATCATCATGTCAATTAACAACTTTTAATAATTTCAAATTTTATTTCAATTAATACGCCAATTAATTTTCTTATTATATACAAGAGAAATTAAGAATTTAATTTTTTTCAATTAATTCTATAAAATAAAAAATTTTCTATCACAACCCGAACCTGCCCCCAAAGGTTTGAATCATATGGCTAGTAATCATGAGATTACCTACAGTCTCAGACAGAATTCAAAACATACTTAGTTATATGGGGCTATAAGCTGAAGCGGACTAATAAATTTTGTCTAATGGGCTGTGCATATATGACATAACAAAAACACTTTTCATGTTAATAACTCACATCTGATCATAAATACATATCAAAACATTTATCATATTTTTACATCAATCCACACAAGGACAAGACATTATCTTACAATACTTAAGGATTAAAGTACAAAACATGGTCGAGCATGACCAACAAAAACAAAAGATCAAAAGAACCAAAGGCCTCGCTCGTGAGGTGCTCTAGGACAGACTTCACAAAGGTTGGGTAAGACTGGTTCACTAAGGCTGGACATCCCACTGCTCACCTATGTATATATAAATAATGAAATGAACTAAAGCCCAATGAATAATATCAGAGTAAAGAGTTTATATGAATGAGTTCTACAATATAAACATAAGCCTTTCCATATCATAAATAATTCATAGTGGAACGACCTTGGGTCTAATAGATAGCAGAATGACCTCGGGTCCAACGTATAACAGATGTGTAGGACAGAACCAATCATAACTTAACGGAACGTCCTTGGATCCAATCATTTACAACTATATAATGATCATTTAGTCAACTCATAACAGATGTTCAAACTTATCAGATATTCGGAACAACCATGGGTCCACTTATCAAATATACAAAATGACCTTGGGTCTATTATTTCAAATATACAGAACGGCCTTGGGTCCATTTCAAATATACAGAACGACCTTGGATCCATTTCAAATATACAAAGCGACCTTAGGTCCATCATATGCTTTTATTCTTGTCAATCATACTTACAGATCTTTTAAGAATTAGACAGATATAAGGCTCATTAATGGTATATAATCATAAGTTCAAAAAACTTACCGCATTGGTAACACTTAGAAAATAAAGTACATGAAAATATATTTACTAAGATATTACCCACATTGTTTTAGTTGTTGATATGTTCTTTCGAATGAACCGACACAATTCATAATGTATACACATTGGATCACATTGGTTAACCGAATCATTCTTTAATTTATTAAATTTTCTCAAGTTTCCATTCTAACTCATTGATTCATTTAGGAGGCTCTATTCATGCCTAAGAGTGCTTTAGAAAGGAAATAAGAATGCCAATATGGATAAAACATGACTTTTCAAAATATGCTAAAATAATACACTTCGCTTGAGCACAACTTTGGTCGCTCGAGTAGACCACATGGTCTACAAAATTACTAGATGGTCCAAATCTAGGCTCGATGGTTGCTCAAGCCAAGGTGCAAAATAAGCAGAGGACGTTCAAGCGGTCACTTGGTTGCTAGAGCCGACTGTAGAACTCTACAAAACTACTGGAAGCATGATATATGCGCTTGAGTGATAACTTGGGTCGCTCGAGCTATGTGGAACGTTGCTACAAAAATACTAGAAGCCCTCATTACGCGCTCGAGCGGTAAGTTCTTTGCTCGAGCAATAAGGTCTAATTCTGGGTTTTCCAGAACAAAATTAAACTTGAAAACTTGAGTTCAAGGCCAAAAATCTTTGCATGACATGTTCTAATTCACATAAACACTTTAAAAATATGAATACAACACCCATTTCATTTCCTATGTACAAAACTTCATGAATTCTCCACAATTTGAACTTAAACCTTTATGCATGTATCAATTGACTGTAAATTTTTTTCCAAAACTTCAAAAACATGAAATTCATCTTCAAAACTTTGGAATTAAGGATGCATATATAATATAACCTTCAATTCAATCTTAGATAGCAAAAACGTGTTAAAACATAGTAAAACTCTTCAAAATCATGCATGCATGTATGAATTAACATCAATTAGTTCATTCTAAGCTCAATTCTTAAATTTAATCTCATCATCTTCTTGAATTCATATACTTGATGGCTTAAATTCATAAATTAAGAGTCAAATACTCACATAAGGTCTTCAATTAAGCTTGAATTAGCAAGAATCTTGAGTTCTACTTCACAATTCACAAGCCTCCTAGCAATTCCTCCAAGCTCTAGCTTTTCTCTCTCTAAAATTATGTTGTCTCACTCTCTTAAACTTAATCTCAGCTGATTTTTGAGTGTATAAACATGATCCTAATCACATTCTCAACATATATATAGGCTTGATTAACTTAATAAACTAATTAGGGAATAACTAATTAATTGAAGTTTAAGTTAATTAATCAAAACTTAATTTTTCTGAATTGAATCAAATTTTAATCAAACTTCCTAATAGGCTCTAAAATTATGCCATTCTTATTAAACTAACCAAATTTTGGTTTTTGAAGTCAATTAGGCTTTCAATTTCAGATTTCAAAAATGAAATTATGATAGATATTTCTATAATGAACATATAGGCATTCAAATACACATTAAACACATAATTAGCATTCAAAATTGAATAGATAGAAGTATAATATGAGGTAGGGTTGTCACAGTCTTCCCTCCTTTAAGAGGTTTGGTTCTCTAAACTTGTGTTACCTTGTGTTAGAAACAATGCTGGATACCTTTGCCTCATTTCATCTTCTTTCTTCCAAGTCACTTTCGTGCCATAGTGTTCCTTCCATTCTACTTTAACCATAGAGATTGCTCTATTCCACAACTGTTTCACTTGTTGGTCAATGATCTGGATCAGTTTCTCTTCATACTTTATATTATCGTCGAGAGCAATTCAATGATAATCAATAACGTGGAATGGATCTCGGAGATAGCCCCTCAACATTGATACATGAAACACATTGTGCATTTGTTCCATTCCCGGCGGTAGAGCAACTCGGTACGCAACTGGACCAAGCCTTTCCAAAATTTGAAATGACCTAATGTATCGAGATGATAATTTTCCTTTATTGCCAAACCTCGATTGACCCTTCATTGGAATTACCCTTATGAACACAAGATCACCAGCATCATATTCAAGAGTCCTTCTTCTTTGATCCGCATAACTCTTTTGTTGGCTTTGTGTAGTTTTGAGCCTTTGCTAAATTACTTTAATCTTTTTGGTGGTTGCTTACACAATCTCGGGACTAAGTAAAATCCTGTCCCAATTTTCGTCCAACACACAGGAGATCTAACATTTTATGCCATACAAGGCTTCATATAGTGCCATGCCAATGCTAGAGTGGAAACTATTGTTGTACGCAAATTCCGCTAGTGGAAAATAAGTTTCCCAACTCTTCTAAAAGTTTGTAGCACACATTCGAAGCATATCCTCCAACGATTGGATAGTTCTTTCCGTTTGTCCATTGGTTTACCGATGGGAAGTAGTACTAAAGTTTAACTCTATTCCCATTGCCCTTTGAAGACTCTTCCAAAACCTTGACACAAATTTTGGATCCTTATCCGAAACAATGGATACTGATACTCCATGTAAATGAACAATTTCATCAATGTAAATTGTAGCCAGTCTATAAGCATCATAACTAGTCCTCACAGGTAGAAAATATGCAGATTTAGTTAACCTATCCATAATAACCCAGATAGAGTTCATACCTCCAGGTGTCTGAGGTAAACCTACAATAGAATCCATGGTTATGTGCTCCCACTTCCATTCTGGAATAGAGAGACGTTGAAATAATTCTGCTGGCTTTTGATGTTTGACTTTAACTTGTTGACATTGAAGGTATCTAGATATATAATCTGCAATTTCCTAATTCATGCTAGGCTACCAGTAATTTTGCTTCAAATCTCGATACATGTTGTTGTTGCCTAAATTTAGACTTGTAAGCTTCTTCTAAAATTCTTTGTTTGAGGTTGGGCCCATTAGGGATGCATAATCTTTCTTGAAATTTCAATACTTGATTTTCAATACTGAAACCTGGTCTTGGTTTTGATTCCATCTCGTCAAACACTTTCTTGAGGAACTCATCCTCCAATGATTGTCGATTGAGCTGAGATGGCGGCTATCATTCCACCTTGTTCCTAAAACACCACTTTATTCTTGGATCTTTCTAAGTCTTTCAATAACTCTCTCTGTTCAATGATTAAACATGCCAAATTTTCCATTAACTTCCTACTCAAAGTGTCAGCTACACTGTTAGTTTCACCTGGATGATATTGAATCTGAATATCGTAGTCTTTAATCTACTCTAACCATTTCCTTTGTTGCATATTCAGTTCCTTTTGAGTGAAAAAGTACTTCAAACTCTTGTGGTCAGTGTACATCTCACATGTAGCTCCATAAAGGTAGTGACACCAAATCTTCAAGGCAAACACAATAGCGGCCAATTCCAAGTCATGAGTCAGGTAATTCTTTTCATGAGGCTTAAATTACCGAGAAGCATAAGCTATCACTCTCCCATTCTACATCAAAACATAATCCAAACCCTTAATGAAACATCACTGTAAATCACAAAATTTTCCATACCTGACGGCAAAGTCAAAACCGGTACTGTGGTTAGCCTTGTTTTTAGTTCTTGGAAAGCAGGCTTCCTTTCATTAGTCCATTCAAACAGTTCTCCTTTTCAAGTAAGTTGGGTAAGTGGTATGGCTATCTTTGAGAAGCCTTTTACAAATCTTCTATAATACCCAGCTAACCCCATGAAGCTTCGGACTTCTGTCACATTTGTTGGTGTAGGCAAATCCACAATTGCCTCAATCTTTTGCTGGTCTATTGAAATTCCATGACTGTTAATCACATGCCCTAGAAACACAACTTCATCCAACCAAAATTTACATTTCTTCAATTTTGCATATAATTTCTTCTCTCTAAATGTTTGCAGAACTGTTCTTAAATGTTGCTCATGTTCTTCTTTACTTTTTGAATAAATCAATACGTCATCAATGAATACCACAGCAAAGCTCATCAAGATAGGATTTAAAGATTCTGTTCATGAGGGCCGTAAAAGCTGTGGGTGAATTTGTTACTCCAAACGGCGTAACTAAAAATTTGTAGTGACCATACCTTGTTCGAAATGAAGTTTTCTCAACATCTTTAGCTTTCACTTTCAACTGATGGTACCTAGTTCTCAAATCAATCTTTGAAAATACTTATGAACCCTGCAATTGATCAAATAAATCATCAATACAGGGCAAAGGGTATTTATTCTTGATCATTACCTTATTCAATTCCTGGTAATCGATACACAAGTGTAAAGTTCCTTCATTCTTTTTCACAAACAGGACTGACACGCCCAATGGCGAAGTGCTAGGTCAAATAAACCCTTTATTAAGCAAATCTTACAATGGATTCTTTAGTTCTTTCATTTCCGTTATTGACATTCGATACAGGGTTTTCGAAATGGGTTGAGTACTCGGCATAACCTCAATGGTAAATTCAATTTCTCTATTAACTAATTCCCCTGACAATTCTTTCGGAAACACATATGGAAATTCTCTAACTATCAGGATAGCATCTAACATAGTATCTGTAGATCGGACAGTCAAAATACTATATAGATAACCCTGACACTCTTTCTTAAGCATTTTACATGTTGTCATTGCCAAAATTCAGTAGGGTGGAGGTATTACACCATTATCCTCAAACGTAAACTCATCATGTACTGGTGGTCAAAACAAACCCTGTTTTGTCACACAATCAATATTAGCACAGTACTCAGACAGCTAGTTCATTCCCAAAATCACATCAAAGTGTCTTACGTCAAGAGGTAACAAATCCATAAATAACGTAGCATTCTAAATAAAAATTTCACAAGAATGATATACAGATGAACACAAAATAGATTCTCCAGATAGAGCAGATACACATAACACATAGAACAATGATTCCATACGTCTATTCAATCTATGTGCAAATATAGTAGATACAAAATAATGTGTCGAACCCAAATCAATTAGGAAGAGTACCTAAGACAACGAGCTTGGCATTCCGTGTATCACCTGGGAAGAGTGCAAAAACTCTCCCTTCTCTAAGTGTATTTCTTGTAGCAATAAGTCTAGCATTGTTTCTTAGCATTGGAGCCAACCCAGTCAAACTAGTAGCTAGCCTTCGACTTCTTTGTTCATTTTGGAGACAATCTTTAACCACGTGCCCTGTCTCACCACATCTGAAACATGGTCCAGAAGTGCGGTAGCAAACTCCCTGATGCTTCTTGCCACACTTGTTACAAGTTGGTGCAAAATCTCTTGTCGAATTGGAGGCACTAGATGTTCCTAGATTTTGCTTCTTCGAAGACGATGATCCCTTATTAGAATAGGAACCATGTCGCTTCCCTTTCCATTCCAAGTTTGCTTCAGACATTAAAGCCCTATCAAGAACATCTATGTACTTCGGTAATTTCAGAACATTCACTTTCTCTAGGATTGCATTCCGAAGTCCACCCTTAACTTTTCTCACGTTTTTGTATTCAGTATCAACCATGTGTGGTGTAAACCTTGCTAATTTAGTGAACCATGCCTCGTATTTAGCTACCGTTTGGTTACTTTGCTTCAACCCTTCAAATTCAGATACTTTCCGATCTTTAATGCATTGAGGAAAGTACTTCTCGTAAAAGATTTCGAGAAATTTTTCCAAACTAACTCCCACATTTTCGTTTCTTACCAACATCCACCAGCTATGGGCCTTGCCCTCAAGAGTAAATGCTGAATGCTGCCAACTGAACCTTTTATGTATCAATGCATGGAAATACTTCAAACAACTTCTCAATGCCAAGGACCCGTGGCTCAGCTTTCAGAGGATCTACTCCACCCCAGAACAACGGTAGCTTTATCTTCTTAAAATCTTTAGTCAAAGCAATTGTACAATCATCCTCTTGGTGCTCTTGTACTGGAGGTGGCATAGGCATTGGTGGAGGGTGGTCGCTGCTGCTGCGGCCTTAACGCTTTAGACATATATTGGATCATTTTTTCCATTTTGTCTAGACGGGTAGTAGAAGACTCTTTTATCTTATCAGCGCTTGTTCTTACCATTATCTATATAAACTTGCATTATAATAAACACAAGAATTGCAAAAATACATATAGGCACAATGTAACCAGCCCGCGGGGGACCTCGCTACAGCTCGGACTCGATTTGTGTCACGGTTCTAAGTCTGAACCAAAGAGTCCAAATCCGGAATATCGTTTTGAGAAAAACAGATTTTTTTGAAAGAAGTGCCAAACATGGACTGCTTTGCCAGATACAGAGTCGCCACCTAAATATTTTTTTAATGGGAAATTTAGGAAACCCTGACTCGGTGCCAAAGGCCACGTGTCCGTCATCACCAAAGTTGCCTCGGCTCGGGAACTTGGGTACGATTGGGGAAGGTCACTTCGTGAGCACCCCCGCTCGCCCGATCAAAGATCGGCCTCTACTAACCATGATATCTATTTTTGAAAACATTGTGTGTTCTTATTCCGGTTATTAGCCTAGGTTACTATGTGATGCGCGCAGCAAACAAGTATAGACCGGGTCTCCTGAGTTGGAACAAAACATTTCATGTTTGTTTTTTTTTGGAAGATGGTTTGCTACTCGTAAGTAGGCTTAAAATGCAGATTTTGCCACCCTCGGGTGGGCTTAGAAAAGATGGTTTTGCCACTATCTAGTGGGCTTAAAAACTCCCAGTCAATGATTTGTTCCAATCCAAACAACCTAACCTTCACCCACAGGCAGTCAGGCAGTTATATCACATAAGCATTTAGCCTCATGGCAAGCATGCTATCATGGCAGTCACTCACGCGCATGCAAGGATGCTAAAGCATAAAAACTCACCGAGTACTCCAAGCCAAAAAATAGAGACTACATTAGAAATCATGTATGATCCTAGGTATACAGAAATGCCTAATGCAATACATGCAAAAATGCAAACTATAGCAGGCTCGGCTATTCTAAACATGGCATATGGAATGCTACAGTTAACACGTATTCAACTTTGAAATTGAAATACAATGCAGTTAGTATGATGCGCCGAGCTCGGTGCGTGAAAAACAGATGAATGATGCAAACATGCTGTCATACTGTATGCTAATTGAAATATGCCCTAATCTAACCATCATAAGCAGGTAAATAAAAGGGAGAAAGACGTGGGGTTGGAAGACATACATCACACTCACGCACACTTATTACAGTTGTGCCCTCGCGCAGAGGGTCCGAATAAATATACAGTTCCAAATGAAAGAATATTAAAGTCCAAATAATATACAAATTCCTAATTAATTAACAAATTAACTAAGAAAATAAATAAAACTGGCATGCAAGCCAGGGACTGCCTTGCTTCTAATGGATGATGCATGTCCGGGTTGTCTTGCGCGGAAATCCACCGGGATGCCCCAATTAGCCTCTGTTTAGCAGTTAATCTTGGAAAGCGTGCCGAGCTCCGAAAAGTTGTTGATTCTTCATTTTACTGCAACAGAGAGCAGGAAAGGGGTAGCAATGTATTTTCACAGATATATGCATGCCTCGATCCTCGTGCCACCAATCACGCATACCGAGACATGATGGCCGAGGAGTCGAATTGCACAATTTAATACGGGATGAATGCACATGAAAACACAACAAAACCTAACTCCATCATGGGTAATCCGGAGTGTCGGTGACTGGGAATTGAGACACGTTCCGTCACTCGGAGTACGAAATGCACCTTGTTTCCCGTGCCCGGGCTAACTCCTATTCCGAACATGATGCAATATGCATGATATGCATGAATGCAACTAAGATACAGCCTAGTATGCACAATGCTATGAAAATGAGATGCCTCGAAATGCGTGCACACGGGCATGCAAATTGAGAAAATGACATACGCAATGTAAATGACATGGAAATGTGATATGGGCTTACACTAACATGAGAGAGCCTCAGCCACACTCACATAAGAGGCCGATAGATGAAAATGAAGTGCCTCGAAACGCGTGCACACGGGCACGCAAATCGAGGCAATGGCATATACAATGCAATATGACTAAAATGGCATATAGAATGCAACATGGACTTATACTAACATGAGAGAGTCTCAGCTACACTCACATAAGAGGCCGATAGATGAAAATGAAGTGCCTCGAAACGCGTGCACACGGGCACGCAAATCGAGGCAATGGCATACGGAATGCAAATGACATGAAAATATGATATGGGCTTACACTAACATGAGAGAGCCTCAGCCACACTCACATAAGAGGCCGATGGATGAAAATGAAGTGCCTCGAAATGCGTGCACACGGGCACGCAAACCGAGACAATGACATATGCAATGCAAATGACATGGAAATATGATATGGGCTTACACTAACATGAGAGAGCCTCAGCCACACTCACATAAGAGGCCCATGGATGAAAATGAAGTGCCTCGAAATGCGTGCACACGGGCACGCAAACCGAGACAATGGCATACGCAATGCAAATGCATGAAAATTGATATGCAAACATGCTAATGGATTTTCAGCACTGAAATGTGGGGGAAAACAGCCCCGAAACGAGGCGAAAGTACAACCGATGCACGGAATGGTCCCGAAACATGAATTTTGGCACCCGAAATGGCCTATAGCTATACCAAACATGCACAATTGGCACATGCAATGAATAGACAGAAGCAAGGCAGCCCCTAAATATGCACTTTTCCAGTTTATAGCATGGCCAAACAGCAAACCAAGACAGGGCAAAACTAGCATGCAAGAAATGGCCCAAAACATGAGATTAAGAAGCAACTTACATCTGCTGTCCTCAAACAGGTTAGGGCCCTTCAACAAAGTTGAAGAGGGGCCCAAAATATGATGTTTTCCAGAACTGTAAAAACCCCAAAAACAAACACAGGTATGGCTGCACTCCCATGCAAGAAAAAGGGCCAAAAGGTGGCCAAAGAGGCAAGTGGTATATGCAAAGCCCAAACTGAAAAATTCCCTTCTACAACATTGAAGAGGGACCAAAAATATGACTATTTTCAGAACTGTAAAAACTCCAAAACAGTATACAAACATACTAGAAATGCAATGCAAAATGAGGCTCAAAAGTGGCTATAACACAAAGTATGCAAAATATTCATCAAACAGCCAAAGACCCTTGATTAAACATGAAGAATGGGCCAAAATAAGACTATTTTTAGTACTATAAAAATACCAAAAACCGAAGCATGATATGCTGCCAAATCATGCAAAAATGGGGATTAAAAGAGGGATATAACATGAAGTGTATAAAATATGCCTCAAACCATGAAAGACCATTAATGAAACATGAAGAATGGGACAAAATAAGAACTTTTCTAGCTCTGTAAAATGACCAAAAATGGAACCAAGATAGGCTGCCAAGTCATGCAAGAAATGGGGACCAAAGATGGATATAACATGAAGTAGCACATGGAGGTCCCAAACAAGGATGAGCCCTTCTTAAATGTTGAAGAGGGGCTCAAAATAAGCCTACTTACAGTTTACCTCATGCTCCAAAACAGATCATACACAAGCTAAAAATATCATGCAAGAAAATGACATTTTAGAGGGATAATGAAGCAAGTGCAAGATAGAGGGCTCAAACAGGGTTGAGCCCTTAATGAGACATGAAAATGAGCTCAAAAAAATAACCTTTTCAGTTTTGGTAGGAGCTCAAATATACAAGAAAGAGAGGCTAAGAAATGATACCAAAATAAGCTTAAAAAAGGTGAAATGTTACTCACCCTTGAAGACTTGACTTTGGTTGCCTCTTGACTTGAGTTTGTGGCTCTTTAGGACTTGGAGAATATCTTCAAACTTCTGGAATGGAGGATGGAAGGGTGGGGGGTGGTGGTGTAGAAGAAATGGTGGTGTAGGACTTGAAGGTTTTCAAGGAAATGAGAGAGATGGAGGAGGAATTTGTGTATCAAGCTTGAAGACCAAATTTTCTAACCCCTAAACTCTATGTTGCCTGCTGATTATATGGACAAAAAAGGGGGAGTAGAGAATGGGCAAAGGTGGGGGAAAATTAGGCAAGTTTTCCCCCACAAAATATCCCCCGGATTGGGATATTTTCTGGGGGAAACAGCTATACAGCTGTAAAGTGGATGTTGAAAGGATCATGGCCGGCCAGGTATTTTTGTTTCAGGTGGCCGGCCGGCCACATCCCCTAGCCGGCCGGCTAGGGGTCAAAAGGGTCAAGTTGGTTTAGTGGCCGGCCACCAAATAATGGTGTCCTCCCATGTGTCCTCAACACAACCCTGTGGTTAAAAGTCCAAGAAAGTGGCTCAAGGGTGTTCAACATTGGCCCGGAAGGAGGGGTTCAAAAGGGTCAAGCAACATTAGTGGCCGGCCACCAACTTTTAGGGTCCTCCCATGTGTGTACATCACAAATATGTGGTTCAAAGTTCAAGAAAGTGGCCCCAAGGTGTTCAACATTAGCCCGAAAGGAGGGGTTCAAAAGGGTCAAGTAACATTAGTGGCCGGCCACCAACTTTTAGGGTCCTCCCATGTGTGTACATCACAAGTATGTGGTTCAAAGTTCAAGAAAGTGGCCCCAAGGTGTTCAACATTAGCCCGGAAGTGTGAAAAACGGGCATCGGAGGGCGTCGGAGGATATATAACTGGTTGCTGCAACAATTACTGGCCTCCCACCCTTCTACGGCCTTCCCATTGATAAAACAGAGGTACCTGCCAAAAATCCAAAAATGAACGAAAACCGTTGCAAAACGAATGTTCGGGGGCCAAAACGCGCAGTTCGGGGTCCCGAAAATGGGCTGTTAAGCACCGAAAGTGGCATTCGGCCACGAAGTGGGTTTCTCAGACCCCAGTGTCCCTCAAAAGGGAGAAAATAAGATGTATGCCAAAAATCAGAGCAAATGGAGATGGTTAAGCGGTCCCGAACCGGGGCACACGGCCAACGGTCCCGAAAAATAGGAAACCGGACTCCGAAATGGGCAAAATGGCCTACGGCCACCAAATGTAGCCCACGGCCACTGAGAGATGGTCTACGGGACTTCTCCCTCCCCTCAGGAAAAGAAACAAAGAAAACCGAGCCTGGTTTGCAAACCGAGGCAAAGTACAAAAGAGGGTTCGGAAGTCCGGAGGCAGGGCTCACGGCCGCAACTCTGAAACTTCTGAACGAGCACATTATGCAACATCACCAAGCGCTCAATCAGTGACGTCTGAGTCTTAAGGTCGGTCAAAAATGGGGTGTCTACAGTTGCCCCTCTTTGACAGAACTCGAAAGTCACAAGTGACGGGAGTGAATGTCAAAGCCCAGAGACGACCCATTTTTGACAAGGCCGAAGAATTAGACAAAGGTACAAAGTAAACAGAGATGTGCCCGCAAGTAGGCCTGCAGGCAGGGGGGGCAAAAAGCAAAACGATATGCAAGAAGCCGAACATAACTCAATGATCATGCAAATGCAGCAAGCTGTAATGAAGCAAGTATTCGCAAATAGATGCAACAGTTTTAAGCAAGAATGCAAAGCAACAACTACATTTCATGCAGTTAAGAATGCGGAGGATTATTCAATCCCCGCCACGTCTCACACGGAGAAGATACGATACCTGCGCGATTCGTCTGGTCGCACCAGCCTCAATTGAACCGTACATACAATATCGTGCCTGCAAAAGAGAGAAATTGTAACAAGTACAGTATGCTACCAACATATATTCAATGTGATTCTGGAAGTTTGACACACGCAGTGCCGGTGAGTGAATGCATCGCAATGCAAGAGTGGAACATGCGTGACAACGCATGCTCAAGCATAGAGGTATGCCAATATCAAGAAATGTGCATAAAAATGTAAGTATGCTCATGAGAATGCAAGTTATGTGCATGATAGTGCAAAACGAGCATAAATCAGGGTGCCCGTTTGTCATGAAATAACGAGTACGGAAATGCGTGTTTCGGCGAAGGCGACTCGATCACGGCCTTTGATCCACTTCCTGGAAAGGCTACAACTCATTCAAAAAGGATACACTTTGATTTTGATGAATGATGATGAGACACATGTCAGATCCTGAAGCTGAAGTTCCGGCGGAGCAATTTCGCGACCGGAAGTGTACTTTTCTTGAACTTTTTCAGGTCCCGGGAACTCCAATCTTCCTCAAAATTTGCAGGGAGCTAGGTGAGTCTGTGAGGGACATGGCCAGCTAGTTTTATGAGGGATAGGAGGTGGCCAACTGGTTTTACAAAAAGTGAATGGCTGGCCGGCCGGTTTTCCAAAAAGGAAATGGCCGGCCGGCTGGAAAAGGTGGCCGGCCGGCTATATGACCAAATCCGGGGGCATTTTGGTCCTTTCACCTCCTTTCTTTATGCTCCTTCATCCCAAGACTTGGAGCCTATAAATGCAGCTGAGATCTTCTCTTCCCTTGCCTTCTACACCACTTTCTTCTCCAGATCTGAGTTCCATACGCGTTTTCCAACGCCCCACGCAAGTTGTTTCCATAAAAATACTCAGTTTCAAGCACTTTGAACTGATTAAATTTTGGTTTCGGAGCTTCTTTTCTCATTTCCGCCACTTGAGGTGAGTTTGTCTCAATATTTGGAAGATTTTCTCAGGAGTTGACTTTTGTTGACTTTTTCATTTCCCGAGAGTTGACTTTTGTTGACTTTTTCCAATTTTGGCTCATTTTCGCTCATTTTTGCTCCTTTTGCAGATTTTCTGAAAATGACGGGTAATTCTCCGCATGGTGGGGGCTTTCCGGGTGCCGGGGACGATTTTGATCCCATGACTTTGCCTCCGAGGGTCCGACCTTTTATTCCCGGGAGGTACGCTCCGCCAGCACATGTCCTTCCGCGTGCCGTTTTCCGTCATTTCACTGACTTTGATGATCGAGCACCTGGGGATCTACTTCTCTGAGAGCCAGAGCATCACCTCTCCCATGAGGCCCGAGAGGTATTTACTTCATCTTCTGCATTTTTCGTACATTTCGTGCCTTTGCCATGCTTGAACACACAGTTTAGCTTATGACACAGTACTTTGTTTGCATCCTGAACATGTAGCTTAAACACTTGAATTTCTGAACACCCAGCTCATTAATTTATTGCGAACGCACAGTACACATTAGTTAAGAGGTGAACACACGGCTCAAACACTGATTTGTCGAACACATAGCCCGAATTCGAAAGTGAACACACAGCCCACACTGATTAGGAGTAGAACACACAGCCCCAAACTTCGATTTTCTGAACACGTAGCCCAGATTAAAATAGTGAACATGCAGCCCACACTGATTGAAAGTTGAACACGCAGCCCAAACTTTAAATTTTCTGAACACGCAGCCCAGATTAATAGTGAACACGCAGCCCACACTGATTGAAAGTTGAACACGCAGCCCAAACTTAAATTTCCTGAACACGCAGCCCAGATTGATAGTGAACACGCAGCCCACACTGATTGAAAGTTGAACACGCAACCCAAACTTTAATTTTCTGAACAAGCAGCCCAGATTGATAGTGAACACGCAGCCCACACTGATTGAAAGTTGAACACGCAGCCCAAACTTTAATTTTCTGAACACGCAGCCCAGATTGATAGTGAACACGCAGCCCACGCTGATTGAAAGTTGAACACGCAGCCCAAACTTTAATTTTCTGAACACGCAGCCCAGATTGATAGTGAACACGCAGCCCACACTGATTGAAAGCTGAACACGCAGCCCAAACTTTAATTTTCTGAACACGCAGCCCAGATTGATAGTGAACACGCAGCCCACGCTGATTGAAAGTTGAACACGCAGCCTAAACTTTAATTTTCTGAACACGCAGCCCAGATTGATAGTGAACACGCAGCCCACACTGATTGAAAGTTGCTTATACTGAACACACAGTTCGTACACTTCACTTCTGAACACACGGCTCATTTGGACACAGGTATATTCGCACATTCTCAATGCACACAGGTATATACTTATTAGATGAATGCACCTTAAGTCTTTTCTAGACATCTTATTGCTCATTTGGACATGTGTGTGAGTTATTAACTCATGCTTTGATACCACTCTGTCAAGACCCAAACTCACTCCTAGAGGTTTGGATCATAACCGGACTGTAATTATGACATTTCCTACAACCTCAGACAAAATTCAAAACATACTTAGTTATATGGGCCTAGAAATGGGAGCAGACTAATAAATTTTGTCCAATGAGCAGTGCATATATGGCATAACAAAAACACTTTTCACATTAATAACTCAGATCTGATCATAAATACATATCAAAATATTTATCATATCCTTACATCAATCCACACAAGGACAAAACATTATCGTACAATACTTAAGGATTAAAATACAGAACATGGTCAAACATGACAAAAAAATAAAATAAAAAAAGGATCAAAAGAACCAAAGGCCTCACTCGCAAGGCGCTCCAGGATAGACTTCACAAAGGTTGGGTAAGACTGGTTTAGTAAGGCTGGATGTCCCACTACTCACCTACATATATATAAATAACAGAATGACCTAAAGCCCAGTGAATAACATCAGAGTAAAGAGGTTATATGAATGAGTTCTATTATATAAACATAAACCTTTCCATATCACAAACAATTCATAGCATAACGACCTTAGGTCCAATAGAAGCGGAACGACCTCGGGTCTAAAGTGTAATAGATGGGCAGAACAGAAATGATCATAACTTAACGGAACGACCTTGGGTCTAATCATTTATAGCTGTATAATGACTATTTGGTCAACTTATAACAGATGTTCAAACTTATCAGATATTCGAAACAACCTTGGATTCACTTATCAAATATACAGAGCGACCTTGGGTCCATTGCAAATACACAAATGACCTTGGGTTCGTTTCAAATATATAGAACAACCTTGGGTCCATTGCAAATACACAGAATGACCTTGGGTCCATTTCAAATATACAGAACAACCTTAGGTCCTTCATATGGTTTTATTCTTGTCAATCATACTTGCAGATCTTTTAAGAATCAGACAGATAGAAGGCTTATTCATAGTACAAAATCATAAGTTCAAAAACCTTACCACATTGGTAAGACTTAGAAAATAAAGCACATGAAAATATCTTTACTAAGATATTACTCATAGTGATTTAGTTGCCAATATGTCCTTGCGAATGAACCTACATAATTCGTAACGTATACATATTAGATCACATTGCTTAACCAGATTGTTCTTTAATTTATTCAATTTTCTTAAGTTTCATTCTAAGTCATTGATTCATTTAGGAGGCTCTATTCATGCCTAAGAGTGCTTTAGAAAATAATAAGAATGCCGATATGGATAAAATATGACTTTTCGAAATATGATGAAACAGTACACTTCGCTCGAGCGCAACATTGGTCGCTTGAGCAGACAACATGGTCTACAAAAGTACTAGATGGTCTGAATCTAGGCTTGATGGTCACTTGAGCCAAGGTGCAAAATAAGCTGAGGTCACTTGAGCAGTCACTTGGTTTCAAGAGTCGACTGCAAAACTCTACAAAACTACTGGATGCATGATATATGTGCTCAAGTGATAACTTGGTCACTCGAGCTACGTAGAATGTTGCTGCAAAAATACTGGAAGCACTCTTTATGCGCTCGAGCAGTAACTTATTCGCTTGAGCGATAAGGTTGAATTCTAATTTTTCCATAACAGAATTAAACTTCAAAACTTGAGTTCAAGGCCAAAACTTATTTGCTCGAGCGATAAGGTTGAATTCTAAATTGTATAAACACTTTCAAAAATATGAATACAAAACCCATTTCAAACCCCATGTACAAAACTTCATGAATTCTTCACAATTGGAATTCAAACCTTCATACATGTATCAATTGACTTCAAATTATTTCCCAAAACTTTAAAAACATGAAATTCATCTTCAAAACTTGTGAATTATGGAAGAATGTATGACAGAACCTTCAATTTCATGCTTAGACAGCAAAAACATGTTAAAAAATGGTAGAACACTTCAAAATCATACATGCATGTATGAATTAATATCAATTACTTCATTCTAAGCTCAATTCTTAAATTTAATCTCATCATCTTCTTGAATTTACATACTTGATTGCTTAAATTCATAAATTAAGATTTAAATACTCACCTAAGGTCTTCAATTAAGCTTGACTTAGCAAGAATCTTGAGTTCTACTTCACAATTCACAAGCCTCCTAGCAATTCCTCCAAGTTCTAGTTCTTTTCTCTCTAAAATTGTGTTCCCTCTCTCTCTTAAACTTAATCTCAGCTGATTTTTTAGTGTATAAACATGAGCCTAATCACATTCTCAATATATATATAGGCTTGATTAACTTAATACACTAATTAGGGATTAAGCTAATTAATTAGAGTTTAAGTTAATTAATCAAAACTTAATTTTTCTGAACTGAATCAAATTTTAATCGAACTTCCTAATAGGCTCTAAAAATTTTGCCATTCTTATTAAACTAACCAAATTTTGGTTTCTGAAGTCGATTAGGCTTTCAATTTCAGATTTCAAACATAAATTATGATAGATATTCCTACAACGAATAGATAGGCATTCAAATACACATCAAACACATAATTAACATTCAAAATTGAATAGATATAAGTATAATACGAGGTAGGGTTGTCACATTTTCACAATGGAATATTTATAATTTTCCAAACCATATGGGACAATTCACATTTTAAGCAAACCACAAAGAGTGTATTTGTAATTTATCATTTTATCATTTATGATGAAAACACCTTGGCTAATTAAAAAAAAAAAAAAGGGAAAGAAAAATGATGTCGTTTAAAGAAGAAAAATGCACTGCACAGTTTAATGAAGAAAAATAGTGTCGTTTTTCAGTCATAGCAGTTGCTGCTGTGCTTTAAGCACAACAGAATCCCCATTCCCTCTTGTTTTTAGTTGGTTAAGTCTTAAAATTGTTGCATACAAATAAGCTTTTATGGGTTTCGCATTATTATTTCACGTTTTGAAGCCTTCGAATTTTACTTTAGAGAATTGAAAATGAAGAATGAGAAAGAGTTTGAAAAAGAATGAACGTTGAAGAATTGTCAAAGAAAAATTAAGTTTTGATTCTTGAAACTTTTAAATTCAATGCATAAATGTATTTTTCCATAGATTATACATCATATATACATATACATATCATAGTACCTTGAATATCATGTTTTAAGACTTTTAAGTGAAGAAAATCAAGTCAGAAACCTCAAGAACTTGAAGAATAGCTTCAGCCTTGACTTTTGCTTCTTGGGCGCTCTAGCAACCACCATCAGGAGCTCGAGCGTGCAAAACACAACCTACCCCAACTTGACCCACCACTCGTGCGGCCGAGGCCACTGCTTGAGTGGCCCAGCCACCACATGTGCAGATGTGGGCCGGCTGCATATGCAGCAATCTTGAGTACTTTCTACTTGACCCTCCGCTCGTGCGACCCAATTCTGGCGCACGAGTGGCCAAACATGGCATTTGTTTGTTTTGAGTTTTTTTTTTCAATTCTTTTGACCCACCGAACATTCTTACACATGTTTTGAACACCAAAAAATATTAAACACAATTAGAAATTGACTTAAATCATGTTTAATTAGAGATGAAAAATTAAGTTAAGATGGTATAATTGTTTTTCTTTTGTTTTATCGATACTTGTATTCTTGTTGTGTAGGTCGAGACTGTAAAGAGTAACACCAAGCACGAGCCATCTGTGAGTAATATTATTGTAAAGTTATGTTCAAAAATGGTTGTCTGGAAATTCGTTAATGTATCATAGTTTGTGAACTTTGCTTCTATTAACATAAATGAATGTTCCATATTTTCGTATGAATCTATTGTTTCATCCTTTAGATAGGCCTATCTATTGGGGAACAATTAAATACACCATGGCCATTATTGAGATCTCCTTCGCCACCTAAGAGTGGGTTGTTTAATCATGTTTAAACCGGTTATTCCTTGGCTTCGCTCTATTGGATGTACCATGCTATTATGTGTGTGTTGTGAACTATTTTCTTTAAAAATGTTCAAATGTTTTAGAGGTGTGAAATGACAGTTGTGTTTTATAAATTCTTTGGGATTCATTCATGTACCACTTTACTCTTATATTATTCATTGGGCAATGGCTCACCCTTCTATATGAAAGGCCGAACAAGGGGACATTTAGTAACTTCAACCGAGGAGGCATACACCACCAACATGTGCGGAGTGTAGGAAAAGACATTGGGTAGTTTGTTATCAAGTTCCTAGAGCATGCTTCGAATGCAGAAAAGTGGGCCATTTAGCAAAGAATTGTCAACAACCTTGCTATGGCAACAATAGAACGATTGCCACTGCATCCGGTTAAACTCCAACACCAAAGGCTGTTACATGAAGGGAGAACATCAGGAAAGGGAGAGTTTTTGCACTCGTCCCACGAGACACCAAAAGCACCGAGTCAGTTGTCTTAGGTATCCTCTCAATTTGTGATCAAAATGCTTATGTATTGATTGATTCAGGTTTTACTCATTCCTTTGTTTCAAAATTGTTTGCTAGCAACGTGAATAGACCATTGGAACCATTAGAATATTGATTGTCTGTTTCTTCACCGACTAGAGGATCCCTGTTCTGTACATATATATAAATATCTAGCATGTGAGATTTTAATTGGACATGTTAGTTTGTATGTTGATTTAATGCCTTTAGACATGAATCATTTTGATATAATACTGGGAATGGATTGGTTGTCCAAGTATCATGTAACAAATGAATGTGTATCCATATGGGCTTTATTCTAACCTTCGGGATAAAATGAATTCTCTTTTGAAGGTAATGGAGTTGTTCCCCTACCTTACCTAATTTCGTCAATGAAAGCTTATAAATTGCTTAAGAATGGATGTAAAGGTTATTTGTGTAGCATCTTAGATACATAGATGGTAGATGTCAATCTTGACCACATTCCAACGGTTAGAGAGTTTCTAGATGTGTTCCCAGATGACTTACTAGGGGATTTAATAGACTAGGAAATTGAATTTACTATTAGTGTTGTGCCGAGTACCCAGCTTATCTCGAAGATTCCATATAGAATGTCACCTTCAGAATTAAAAGAGTTAAAAGTCCAATTATAGGAGTTGTTAGACAAGGGGTTTATTTGGACTAGTACATCATCTTGGGGCGCACCAGTCTTATTTGTAAAAAAAAAAAAGGATGGAATGCTTCAGTAGTGTATTGACTACCGAGAATTTTAAAAGGTAACTATTAAGAATAAATATCCTCTACCCAGAATTGATGATTTGTTTGACCAATTATGGGGAGCACAAGTGTTTTCAAAAATTGATCTTAGATCAAGTTATCCCCAATTGAAGGTCAAAGAAGAAGACACGGAGAAAACCTTTTTCAGGACAAGGTATGGCCTTTACGAGTTTTTGGTTATGCCTTTTAAAGACATTAATGTGCCTGCAACCTTCATGGATTTGGTGAATCAAATTTTTAAACATTATTTGGATGAATTTGTAGTTGTATTCATTGATGATATTTTGATTTATTCTAAACCTGATAAAGAACATATTTGGGGGTTATCCTCTAAACACTTAGAAACAAGAAGTTGTATGCCAAACTAAAGAAGTGTGAATTTGGTTGGATAATGTTATATTTTTGGGTCATGTCATTAACTGAGACGGTATTTCTGTTAATCCGCAAAAGATTGAATCCTTTGTGAACTGACCCAAGCCAAGAAATGTAATAGAAATTCAAAGTTTTATGGGTTTGGCATGTTACTACATGAGGTATGTTAAAGATTTCTCAAAGATTATAGTGCTACTCACCCAGCTGACCCAAAAAGGAGTACCATTCGAGTGGATGGATCAGAAGGAATCTGCTTTTCAAGAACTTAAGACAAAGCTAGTCACAACATTGATCCTTACACTACCATCAGGTATGGAGGGGTTTGCCATTTTTAGTGATGTATCATAAAAAGGATTGGGTTGTGTTCTTAAGCAAAATGGTAAAGTCATTGCCTATGGATCTAGCCAGTTGAAACCACATGAAAGGAACTATCCTTTTCATGATCTAGAACTAGCATCAGTTGTTTTTGCACTAAAGATATGGCGGCATTATTTGTATGGAACAACCTATGAAATTTACATGGATTATAAAAACTTGAAGTACTTTGTCACTCGAAAGGAGCTTAACATGCAGTAAAGAAGATGGTTGGTGTGATGTCGTTGGTATATAATCTGCTTTATCTCCTTTCTTAATTGTGTTTATTCTTTATTTTCGGTATTTGGAAACCAGTTTAAGGCCTCATCAGTCGTATAAGTTCCCCACTCTTGAAACCTTTCTCGGATTTACATCTCCACTTTTGTTCCGGAGTTGAGCTTTTCTTGTTTCAGAAGTGTAATTGGAGTTGGGATTGTCGTAGGCTCGTCAAGCTTGCAAAATCTAAAGTAGTAGCAAAATTGCACGTGTAAGGTTTGGAGCCGCACGGGTGGAAGAGGTGTCGCATGTGTGGGAAGGTGTGTTGCATGTGTGGTGAGGAGGTGTTTTTGGAGGTTGGGTTGGAATAATTGTAGGTGTGGAGGGCACATGTGGGGAGTGTGCCGCATGTGCTGATGCGGGGGCCACATGTGTGGCAATGAGGGGTTTTTGAGTGAGGGTTTTAAATGTATCTTAAAAATGGGTATTTCTCACCTCTCTCATGAAATTGATTCTTATTTATGAAATGTGTGACTCATGGAAGTCCATTGGCAAGAAAACTTCTTAAAAATGAAAGAAATTCAATTTGTGTGGAAACCCTAGATTTTGAATGGTGGGTAAAAGTTAAAATTATTGAAGAAAACTCATGGGATCATGAGATTTTGTTGAGAATGATGATGAAAAATCATATGTGGTTATGTTGTTAAATCATCTATGAAATGGATGAATTTTTGTTGGGAAATTGCCATGGATAGTATAATGAGAATACTTGGATCATGGAAAAATTAGAAATTTTATAGCATTGTGAATATGGATTGTGTCATATGTCACATGGATATGGTTATTGATTATTGAATTGAAAGATGTTGATATTTGCATTATATTAAGGATATAAAGTTGAGAAATATAGGAATTGTATAATTGCATCTACATACATTCATTTGTAGAGCGTTGAATATTGATTATTATGGCTATGTTTCGGAAATTTATTTATTGTTTTACATTGGTAAGTCTAGATAGGAGATGTAGATTGGTATTGTTTAAGTTGGCCTGAATATCCTGGGTAAAAGACCGAAAACACGCGTAGAGTAGGTACCACGTGCCTTCTGGTTATGAGCTGATAAAGTGGGGATTGGTAGTGCTTGATATACCTACTTACAGACACCTACCTCGGGATTGCCTGAGTCGTATTTACCACCCCACTGTGCATTATGAAATAACTGAGATAATGTATTTTTGAAAAAGCTTTGATATGGTTTAAAAATATATATATATATATATATATGGATTTTTGGAGCATGACATTGCATAGTGTGCATATTGTGAAACTACTTAAACATATATACTTTGTTAAGATTTTCTTACTGGGCTTTCTGCTCACCCCTAGTGGATTTGTGCACTAGGCTATTTTATTTTGTTGTATATTTTAACAAGCCAAGGGCTTTATTTGTATGCATTTTAGATAACCATCTTTTTGTAACTGGGCTTAAGACTTGGAACTTGTAGCCTTTGGAGCATTCATTTTGTTTTATTTCTTTCATTTTTAATCGTCACACATGTTACGGATTCACCCTTTAAGAAGTTTGAATATCTATTGAATGTGGACTCCTTTTGTAAATCTCTCACATGAATGTAATACAAATATAAAGATTTGTCCATTTGAATTGAGATTAGTGTGATTGGATGAACTAATTAGACTTATCACTATGTCGTTTATTTGGGGCCATTACAGTTGAAGCTAATTAAAGATTATGACCTGCAAATTCAGTACTATCTAGGCAAAGCTAATATAGGGGAAGATACACTTGGCAGAAAGTCAATGGAAAACTTGATGTGTTTGCTTACAGGACAGAAACAAATACTTGAAGTCTTAGAAATAATGGAAATGTATATTGTCTTACGTGAGCAAAGAGGAGTGTTCTGCAATTTCAGCTCAACTAGCAATAATTGAGGAGATCAAGCAAAGGTCGGAAGATAAGTTCTTCAAGAAAGTTTGTGATGAAAGACCAGAATTCGTTATAGAAGATCAAGTGTTGAAATTCCGTTGTAGATTGTGTATTCAAAATGTACCTGAAGCAAAAAGGAAGGTTATGGAGGAAGGCCACAATTCCAAATTTCCTAAGCATCTGGGGAACACAAAGATGTATGAGGATCTCAAACATGTTTATTGGTGGTCGAATATGAAAAGAGATATTAGTGAATTCATCTCTTGTTGCCTACAATGTCAACAAGTCAAGGCGGAACATCAAAGTTCAGCAAATTTACGTCAACCTCTATCTATTCCAAAATGGAAGTGGGAGCACATCACTATCGATTTTATAGATAGCTTACCTCGCACACCTAGAAGTATGCATTCCATTTATTGTTGATAGATTGACAAAGTCTACCCATGTCTTACCTGTAAAATCTTTTTATAATGCAGACAAACTTGCTACCACATACATAGATGAAATGGTTGAATTGCATGCATGTAGACGCGCCCGCGTGGGGCCCTCGCTACAGTTCGGACTCAATTCGTGTCACGGTTCTTAATCTGAACCAAAGAGTCCAAATCCGGCAAATCGTTTTGAGAAAACAGATTTTTTGAAAGAAGTGCCAAACATGGACTGCTTTGCCAGATACAGAGTCGCCACCTAAATATTTTATTTTTGGGGGGGATTTAGGAAACCCTGACTCGGTGCCAAAGGCCACGCGTCCGTCATCACCAAAGTTGCCTCGGCTCAGGAACTTGGGTACGATTGGGGAACGTCAGCTCTGAGCACCCCCTCTCGCCCGATCCGAAGATCGGCCTCTACTAACCATGATATCCGCTTTTGAAAACGTTATGTATTCTTATTCCATTTATTAGCCTAGATTTACTATGTTATGCGCACATCAAACAAGTATAGACCAAATCGCCTAAATTAGAACAAAACATTGCATGTTTGTTTTGAAAATGGTTTGCTACTCGCAAGTAGGCTAAGATGCAAGTTTTGCCACCCTCAAGTGGGCTTTAGAAAAGATGGTTTTGCCACTATCTAGTGGGCTTAAAACTCACAGTTTTAATGCATTATTCCAATTTAGGTAATTCAACCTCCATCCACAGGCATCCAAGCAGTTATATCACATAAGCAGCTAGCCTCATGGTAGTCATGCAATTATGGCAACACTCACACGCATGTGGTATGCTAAAGCAAAAGGACTTACAGAGTACTCCAAGCCAAAACAGAAACTGGTTAGTAATCATATGCATGATCCTAGTTCATGTTAAGATGGCTAATGTAACACATGCGGAATGTCACTAGAGTAGACTCGGCTAGTCTATAAATGACATGTGAAAATGCACAAGTAGTATGTATTCAAGTTAGATTTGAAATACTTATGTAGTTAGTATGATGCGCCGAGCCTGGTGCATGCAATACTGATGAATGATGCACGCGTGCATAGCATAAGGTATGCTAAAGTAAACATGTCCTAATACTAACCATCAAAAGCAGGTAAGTAAAAGGGAGAAAGAAGTGGGGGTTGGAAGACATGCACACACGCACCCACACTTATTACAAATTCACCCTTGCTCGGAGGGATCAAAAGAATAATACAAATTAATTAACCTACAAGCTAATTAATTATTACAGACCAATTAATTAATTAACAAATTAACTAATCTAATGAAAGCAGTAAACGGCCTCGGGAAGAGGGCCCAATGCAATGCGCGCTCGGCTCCGCTCGGAAAGTCACTGCCATGCACAAGTTTGCCTCTGCTTTGACTGTTCTGCTTCTCTGAAAATTGCACAACTTCCAAGGTTGCTTCTCTGAGTGTTGTGGGACACTACCGGCTGAGTGAGATCATCACCGGCCATTTAGAATGGTCATCGGCTAAACATTATGCTCTTGGCCAAACCTGTTTTGCCGGTCGGCACCAAACACTGCCGGCCGGCCAATTCTTCCTGTTGAAACTTGTTTGACAGCAGCAGAGGGCAGACCAGGCATGGCAATGTATTTCAAGCAAATGTATGCACCAACCACCCTCCCTATCATGAAAGGGACTCAAGGGAGCATGGCCCTCGACCCTTAGGCCATCAATCACGCATTTCAATGCATGATGGCCCAAAAGCCAAGTGTGCAACTTCGATATCAAATGAAATGCAAACCAATTAAACGCATAAAGCCCAACCTCTATCATACTCAATTCAAGAGGCAAAGCATGCATGCTCTATGCAATGCGACCTAGGCATGAAGGCTAAGTATGCAACATGAACATGAGGACAAGTATGCAAGTTAGCAAACATGCAAAGTGTAATCTTAACCATGCACACATGCAAGGCATGTAACATGTTAGGAAACTTAGCAAGAAATGCATGCCAAATGCAACACCATTTAAACATGCAACAAAATGTCATGAGCCAAGTACCTAAGCATACAAACATGCATGCAAACATGGTTGAATACCTAAGCATATAGAAGCAACTTTCAAGCACACTTAAAAGGGGCAAACATTGGCACATAGCATACATGATAAGCTTTGAAAAACATGTAGAAGATGATGTCAAATCAACCTACCAATGCAAGCAAAGCATGTATCCAAACCCAAGGACTTAAACTATGATCATATGACACACGAAGCAAATGATCAAAGTGAATCAAAACAGTCCCAAATCATGCCAAATTAAGGTCAAAGACACACCTAGATGGCATCTAAATGGCCTATACATGGAAGCATACAAAAGGGGCCAAACATGGAGCATAAGATACCAACCTTTTAAAGCATTAAAGGAGCATCAAATGCAAGCATACAAGCATGCTATAAGGTCTGAAATGGCATGATAAATGGTTCCAAACCACTGAAACAAAGCAAGTAAAGCATGCTAGGGGGGTCAACACTCAAGGCCTACAGGGGAGATTGCATGGTAGCTATACAAAGCAAAGCATGGATGAACCAAATGACCAAAAATAGACCTTAAGTACACTAAAACATGCGTAAAAGCTTCACAAAGCTAAGCCAAAATAAGTAAGCATAGCGGTCTAAGTGCTAGATACATGTTAAGGCAATTTCATGGCATTACAAGACAAGTATGCAAAGAAAGCATGGTGTGTCTAATCCAAGTAAAAATAGTAACATGGTATGTCAAATAAGCCCCAAAAACCCATGGAAACAAGGTCCACACATGCTAGGATGGGGTGTTCCTTTGAAAGGCCAACAAGAGGGTTACTCTACACATGCACTAAGGACATTCAACAAGACCAAAAAAACTCTAGAAATAGCTTATGGGGGTCCTAAAACCCACTAAAAATGCTCGAAACAAGGCTTGGAAGCATGAAAATAGGAGCCCCTTTGGAAGGCCAAAAAGGGCAACAAACAAGGCAACAAGGGAGAGGGTCACCCCTCTCCTTCTTAGGACCTTAAACCACCATCCCCACCACTAAAATCCCTCAAGATTTCAGTGGTGAGGAGGCCCAAACAAGGTGGTCCCGAAGTTCACCAAAAAAAGCACAAAATGGGGCCAAACAAGGCCTAAGAGGGGGTAAACGACCCCAAACACAAAAGTGTCCTTAATGAAGTATCTTAAACACAAAAAAAAGAACTTTTTTATGTTATACACAAAGCTCAAAACAGCAAGCAAGACAGGCTAAAAACTTGTGCAAAAACGGGGGATAAAAGAGGGTTAAAGGCTCACCCTTGTAGACCAACGAAACCAGCAGCTTCTTGGACAAAAAAACAGTCCCTTAACCTCTGAAAATGGCTTCCAAGCTCCTTAGGTTGATGATGGAGGTGTTAGGCTAGGGGTTGGTGTGCAAAGGAGCCGAGAACCAAGCAATTTTGAGCTAAAATGGAGGAGATATGGAGAGAGATATATGTATGGAGCCTTAGACCAATTCTTGGAACCTCTTGAATGGAAGGATATGCTCTATATTTATAGAGCAAGACAAGGGGGCAAAGCTTCTCTTGGAAGCTTTGAGCAAAAAGGCCAAGCTTCTCTTAGAAGCTTGGATCAAAAGGGCCAAACTTCTTCGAGAAGCTAGGCAAAGGGGTCAAGTGGTTCAATCTTCTTCAAGAAGCTTTAAAAAAAAGGGGTCAAGCTTCTTGGAGAAGCTAAAAAAAGGTCAAGCTTCTTGGAGAAGCTAAAAAAAAAAAGGTCAAGCTTCTTGGAGATGCTAAAAAAAAAAGGGTCAAGCTTCTTGGAGAAGCTAAAAAAGGTCAAGCTTCTTGGAGAAGCTAAAAAAAGGTCAAGCTTCTTGGAGAAGCTAAAAAGGGTCAAGCTTCTTGGAGAAGCTAAAAAAGGTCAAGCTTCTTGGAGAAGCTAAAAAGGGTTAAGCTTGTTGGAGAAGTTAAAAAAAAGTTCAAGCTTCTTGGAGAAGCTAAAAAGGGTCCAGCTTCTTGGAGAAGCTAAAAAAAAAGGTTAAGCTTCTTGGAGAAGCTAAAAAGGGTCAAGCCTCTTGGAGAAGCTAAAAAAGGGTCAAAAGGTTCAAGCTTCTTGGAGAAGCTAAAAAAAAGGTTCAAAAGGGTCAAGCTCCCTCAAGAAAAGGTCTCGTTCAGGACAAGTGGCCGATTGATCAAAAACAGTGGCCGGCCGACCAAACACAATACCGACCGACCATCAAGAGTGCCGACCGGCCATCACCAATGGCCGGTGGCAAGGAAACAAGGCCGGTGGCATCAAGCCATGGCTGGTGAGGTGTGGGGATGGCCTACAAGCTACTTCCCACCCTCAGAAGCAAAACAACAAGTGTTTGGTGCAAAACCAGACACAAAACAGTCGAGTCGAGAGATCCTGAGGCAGGGCGCGTAGTCGAGACCTCCGGGAACTCAAGACGAACACGAACAAGGATAATCACCGAGTGTTCAAACGATGACGTCCAAGTCTTGAGGACGGTCAAAAATGGGGTGTCTACAATGCAATTCCTATTTCTATTGTCTCGGATAGAGATAAAAAATTTGTGTCTAGATTGTGGAAACGTTTGCAACAAGCCAAGGGAACAGAATTGAAGTTTAGCACTACCTTCCACCCACAAACAGATAAGCAAATTGAAAGAACTATTCAAATGTTGGAGGATATGCTTCGTTTGTGTACTTTGGATTTTGGAGGGAGTGGGGAAACTCGCCTACCATTAGTAGAATTTGCCTACAACAACAATTTTCAAGCTAGCATTGGCATTGCACCATATGAGGCGTTGTATGGAAGAAAATGTAGGTCGTCAATTTGCTGGACAGAGATGGGAGATAAACTGTTGTAGGACCGAAAATGTACAAGTCACAACCGGAAAGATCAAGATCATCCAACAGTGATTCAAGACTGCCCAAGGCCACCAAAAAAGTTATGTTGATCAAAGAATGAGAGACTTAGAGTTTAATGTTGTTGATCATGTGTTCTTGAAGGCAACTCTGATGAAAGGCCAATCTCGCTTTGGAAAGATAGGCAAGTTATCACAACGCTATATAGGGCCATTTAAGATTTTGGAGAAGATTAGTCTAGTGGCATACCAACTAGCACTACTGCTAGGAATGAAATTAATTCACAATGTGTTCCATGTTTCTATGTTACGAGGTTATCTCCAGGATCCTTTCCATGTCATGGACTATCATTGGTTGGTTATTGATGAAGACTTAGAATACAAGAATAACCAATTCAAATCATTAATCGCCAAGTTAAACAATTGAGGAACAAGTCCATTCCAACAGTAAAAGTTCAATGGAAAGAGCATTATAGGAGGGAAGCCACCTAGGAAAGAGATGATGAGATGAGAAAGATCTATCCAGATTTATTTCCTATACAAGGTAAGACAAATTTAGAGGATGTACCAAACATTTTAAGGAGGGAAGAATGTGACAACCGAGTCATGCATAATATTCATGCATTGATTTGTGTTCAAGTCTTTTATTCTACTTGTATTGTCCATGTGATATGTTTGCTAGGGAGGAATTTAAAATTGTTGAGAATGAGGAGAAAACCTAAGTAGTTTTGAAGAACTTGAACATGGAACCTTAAGATAAAAAACTTGGCAATATGGAAAAGTTAGGGGAATTATTTGAATTTGAGAATTGAACTCTTAGATAATTTGGAAAACCTTAAGTAAGAAGCTTAATGATCTTAATCTAATAAGTAGAGTTTAATGAGCACTTAATTAAAAATTAAGCAAGATTAGCAGAAGTTAAGTAGGATTAATTAAGGCCTAAGCAAGTTTAATTAGACTAACTAAGTTTAGGAATTAAATTTGATTAATTAGAACTAAGCTTGGTTAACTAAGCCAATAGAGCAATTAGTGATTTAAGCTAACTATTATCATCAAACAAAAGAGAAAGATGGAGAAAGATGCAGAACAATTGAGAGCTTTGGGTTCTTGAGAGCAAAAAGAAGAGAATAAAGGAGAAGATGGAGAAGAAGGACAAGTAGAAAGAAAATCAAAGTGACTTCAAATTCAAGCCTAGAAATTCAAGAAAAATCATCAATATGTAAGAAACTCAACCCTCTACCTAGTATTGTTGTTTCGGTCAAGCTAGAAATTCAGTTGAATTAAGATTTTGAAGGACTTAAATGAAGACAAATTGGAGGAAGTATGACAACAAGCTAGGTTGATGAATTCATGGATTGAAACTTGTTTTTAGTTGGTTAAGTCTTGAAGTTGCACGCAAATAAGCTTTTATGGGTTTTGCATCATTACTTCATGTTTTGAAGCCTAAATCTTGCTTTAGAGAATTGAAACTAAAGAATGAGAAAGAGTTTGAAAAAGAATGAATTTTGAATAATTGTCAAAGAAAAATTAACTTTTGATTCTTGAAACTTTTAAATTCAATGCATAAACATATTTTTCCATAGATTATACATCATATATGCTTATATATATATATATATATATATCATAGTACCTTGAATATCACATTTTCAGACTTTTAAGTGAAGAAAATCAAGTTAGATAACTCAAGAACTTGAAGAATAGCTTTGGCCCCGACTTTTGCTTGCTAGGCGTTCGAGCGGCCACCACCGAGTGCATGAGTGCACAAAATGCAACCTACCCCAACTTGACCCACCACTCGAGCGGCCTAGGCCACCGCTTGAGAGGCCCAGTCACAACACGTGCGGTCAAGGCCGGCGCACGTGCGGCCAGTCTTGAGTACCTTTAGCTTGACGCTCCGTTCATGCAACCAATTCTGGCGCATGACTAGCCAGACATGGCATTTATCTGTTTTGAGTTATTTTTTATTCTTTTGACCCACTTGACATTCTTACACATGTTTTGAACCTAAAAAAAATTAAACACAATTAGAAACCTACTTAAATCAATTTTAATTAGAGAACAAAAATTAAGTAAAGATGGTTTAATTGTTTTGCTTTCATTTTATCGATACTTGTATTCTTGTCGTATAGGTTCAGACTATAAAGAGTAACACCGAGGACGAGCCATCTGTGAGTAATATTATTGTAAAGTCATGTTCGAAAATGGTTGTTTGGAAATTTGTTAATGTACCCTCATTTGTAAAAACTTTGTTTCTATTAATATGAATGAACGTTCCATATTTTCGTATGAATCTATTGTGGCATCCTTTAGGTAGTCCTAGCTATTGGGGGACAGTTAAATGGACCACGACCATTATTGAGATCTCCTTCGCCACCTGAGAGTGGGTTGTTTAATCAATGTTTAAACCGATTATTCTTTCACTTTGCTCTATTGGATGTATCATGCTATTATGTGTGTGATGTGAACTGTTTTTGTCAGAAATGTTCAAATGTTTTAGAGTGTGAAATGATATCTTTGTAAGTGCTTTGGGATTCATTAATGTACCACTTTACTATGATATTATTCACTGTGCCATGGCTTCCCCTTATATATATATATATATGTAGGTGATCAGCACGAGGAGGAACAATAGGGATTCACTTTTAGGGAGTCTATTTTTGAGGAGTCCTATGCTTTATTTTCTCTTTCAAGACTTTGTACTTTTGGTGAAGAACGAGTTTTGCAGTGTTGTGTAATAGTTAACAAAGTTTTGTACTTTGTTCTTATGAACAATTGTACCTTTTGTAACTTATGTACATGTTGTAAATTGTTTAGAAGTTAAGCAATAAAGACCATGTGTTTCATATCATGTTCACTTATGCACTGCTCTAATGGACTTGTTGATTTATCAAGAGAGATTTTCCATTGTAAAACCCCATTATATTTTAGTCCTTTCATGATTTGTCAAGTTAGGCCTTTGGTAATCCAGGATTACTGGTCGGTCACCTCACTATCCTATAAGGGCTGGATGGGGTCGTGAAACCAAACTTCCCTAATCTTATAACACCAAATATCAATAACCACCTACGGTTCAAATATAACCGATCCATTCAAGGGTTCCAAAACAACTACTTGCTCAAGACTTAGTTAGCATATCATTGGGGGTGTTCGGTGGGGATTATGGAAGCAGATTATAGCTTATTTTGATATGGAAGTTTGTGCTAGACTATTTGGTGCAACTTCTGATTACAACTTATTAGGCAGAAATGGCTTAAATAAGCTGATTTTTCAAAAGCTGTGTAAAGGGCACTTTTAACTTCAGCTTTATGATTATAAACTTTTAGCTTAAAATAATTTCCAGCAAACACCCCCATTAACTTGTAAAAATTACTTTGGCGATTGAAAACCCAACACTACCCTTATTAAGTTTCCTGTTGAGTTGGGTGTGTTATGTTAAGGTTTGAAAAAGTTATTGAAATAACAAACACTTCACAAGTATAAGCATTTCAAGATATAACTTTAAAGAAATACAACCACAAACATGCATAGATGATGTACTAAAGCTTGATTATAATAAGAGCCACATTCAATTAACTAAGAGTATGAAACTATTAAATATAACAAATTTCTAGATTGGTACCACTTTGAAAATAACTATCGAAGAGGAACTTTCAATGTTCCTGAAGACTTGTCCTTTTGAGGGTATTTAGAGAATTTTATCTAGCTTCAAAATCAATCTACAGAAGTGAGATAGCCTTTCTAGATTTTTAGTCATTATTGCAAATACTCCAGACCTGTCCACATTCATCGACAATTACGAAAATCAGTTTTTCTCTAAACCGCTCATTCATTTCCAATAAACCAATTTTATTTGAAAGTTAACATTAAATAAGGTTTTGATTCAAAAATAAGCTCAAGGGGATTTTTCAGCATTTTTCTCTAATTTTTGAAAGTCAGTTGAAAATATCGGTTGTTTATGCTCAAAACTTGGAATAAAAATAGCAATAAGAAAAAGATACAACCATGGGTAATTCTATAATTCTCATATGATAAAAATATGCTAAATAATTTATTAAAATCTCAGATTTTTAGTTTGAAGGTGTGCCTTTAAAAATGCTGCATCAAATAAATTAGAATTTATGAGTTTACTTTAACAAAGAATGAACACAAGCAAGGAAGTCAACAATACTCAATCACTCTTATTTAAACACATGAACCCTATATGTAAACACATGAAATTTATAATCTAAGCCATATTGTCATGTATTTAGAAGAGAAAAGAAAGAATAAAGTGTTGTGTGACGTACTTTCTTGCTAAGGGTTGCTAAGGTTGGACAAAGCTTCTTCTCTTTTTCCGCCCTTCTTCCTTCCAAGCTGACACCTTTCTGTCCTTCCCCCTCTCTCAACCATGTATGTGTGTGTGTGTGTTGGAGTGCGCAAAATATGCTAGGGGGGTGATTATATTTATTAAAAGAATAGTGAAAAGTCTAAAGTATCCTTGGTTAGAATGGAATGGAATAATTTTGAATTTAGTTGAAAAGAAATGGAATGGAGGTTGATTAAGATGTTTAAGTAGGGTCCAAAACATGATTTAGTGATCCTTTAGTTTGAATGAAACTAGATTGGCATGTGGTACAAGACAACCCTCCAAAATTTAGGAATTTTGACCAACTTTTTCCGTATTTTCATGAATTATGTTACAAAAGGTACACTACAAGAGCCCTTTTGGCCATGTGGTTGATATTTGTAGGGTTTTCCACATTTTTCTTTGTACAAATACATCTTAAAATATTGTAGATCTTTGTGGAAAAATATTATTGTATTGAGGTGTACTTATATGCATATGTATAAAATTATGAAATCGAGGCTAAAGTGAAATATTAATGAAGTGTGAGGGCATGGGATAAATTTACAAATTAAAATACCTATTTCAAGTATAGAATTAACTAAAATAGTGATAGGAAAAATAATTCAGATTGTGCTACTTTGCTTTAGAATTAAAAGTGAATAATTGAGCAAAAAGGGCGATAACCGGGAATTAAGGTTTTTAAGCAATTAATCTATAATTAGAGGACCTAAAAATTAATATAGGAGTTATAAAAATTATTTGTAAGTTATCAGGAGTTATTAGGGTTAATTAAATTTTCCCGCAATCTATTTCAGTTCCAGGGTTAAATTTGCAAGAAAATGAAATTTCAGAGGTTTTATTGAAATAATCTCTAATATTAGGATTACAAAAAATGGGGTCTCTATATACAGTGAAACAAAATTAGAAAGAGCTAGCTGAGGCATTTGTAGCCTAATATTCATATAACACAAACAGAGGTAACTACCCGGGAGCTCGAAGCAACTAGAGAGGAGGCCAAGAAAACTTTTGGCGCAGTTGTCACTAGGTAGAGAGGAAAAGTAGCCAGAATGACAATTAGGCCATTTGAGAAAGACAAAGTTCATATCGTTGTGCGGAATTTACCACCAAGAATACCACAAAAAACGATCGTCCTTCCCTTGTTCAACTTCAATGACTTGCATGAAATCAGGGTTCAGATTAAGGATGCCTTAAACTAAGGACTGATAATGGAGGGAACGAAACCTGCAAAGATGTCATTCACCCACAATGCCAATGCTAGTGGTAGTACAAGTGCCAAACCCCGTGAAATTCAACTTAGTTGTCATTGATGCCAGTCTAGCCGATCCCTTCGCTAGTATCGGCTCACAAACAACCAACTCAACCAGCATCCAAAACAAAACCTTCCATTTCTCCATGAGTCCTACCCATGTCTCAAAAGTCCTAATGGACAAGGGGTATCTCAAACCTCTTAATCTTGACCTCTCTTAGACCCGCTTCTAGCCAAACATGATCCTACTCGGTACTACACCTTTCACCAACAGCACAGTTACAACACTAACCGTTGGTTTCATGTTTGTCATGAGATCCAAGATCTCATCGATAATAAAACCATAGCTCCACTCCAAAAGCCTAATATTATCACAAACCTACTGTCTATGTGATACCCTAACTTTTGTAAATCCTAGTAAGGTCCTTACTTTTGAATTATTATAATGGAAGCCTCAGTTCCTTATTTACTTGCAATTTTAATCCTATAACCAAAAACGCTTCGCGGACGAACACGTGCAAAACCTAATCGACCTTCATAACTTAGTAATCATTTCTAACACTCTATTTAACTATCTAATTATAGATCCATCTCTTAAAATCCTAGTTTTCGGTTTTCACCATTTTTGTTCGGTTATTCACCTTTTAATTCAAAATGAAGTAACACAAATCGAATTATTTTTCCTATCACTATTTTAATTAATTCTATACTTGAAATAGAAATTTTAATTCATAAATTTGGTCCAAGTTCTCACATTTTATTAAAATTTCATAATAGCCTCAAAATCATTTCTTTATATATAAAAGTACTCTCCATTATACTAATCTATTTCCACAGAATATCTACAACATATATACGAATATAATTGTAAAAAAAAATATTAAAAATCCCTCAAAAAGCCTAGCACATGACTAGCTATATGCGTATAGATATGTTGTAGTGTACGTTTTAGAAAACATTTCATGGTAATAAGAAAGAATTTTGACTAGGACCCCGAAATCATGGATGTTTGTCTTGTACTAACTTGTCAATCTAGTTCTAAACCACCCAAGTAAGGATTTAAACATAATTAAACCATACTACCCAAGCAAGGATTTAAACCTAATTAAACCACACTTAATCTTCCTAATCATCTTTCATTTCATTACATTCCAACTAAATCCAAAACTATTCCATTCCATTCCAACAGAAGGCACTTTAGACTTTTCACCACAATTTTCCTGTAAATAGAACCACCTCCCTAACACTTTTGCACACTCAAACTCATACACACACACAAATTTAGCAAGGAAGAAGAGAGAGGAGAGAAAGTATGAGCTTTGGGGGGAGGAGGAAGAAAAAGTGAGCAAACTTGCACAACACCACCCTTAGGCAAACAAGTAAGCCACAACACAGCCCATTCTTTTATTTTCTCTTTCAAATACATGATATTAGAAAAATAGAGTTTTATTTTCAGATGTGTATATTGCATTTGAAGAAGAGAAGTTGAGCCTTGATTGCCACCTTGCATGTATTCTCTTAATAGAAGAAAAACCATCACTTTCAATCTAAATCTTACATTATTTTTAAAGACGCACCTTCAAACTAAAAATCTAAATTATTAATATATTATTTAGCATGTTTTCATCAGAAGAGAAGTGGAAAATTACCCATGGTTGTCCCATTTTTCTACCACTCTTTCTATTTTAAGTTTTGTGCATATATGACTGGTATATTCAACCCACTTTCAAAACTTTTAGAAAAATTCCAAAAAATCCCCTTCACCTCATTTTTGTATCAAAACCTTCCGTTAAGTGTTAAATTTCCACTAAAATTGGTTTTGTTAAAAGAGAGTGAGCGTTTTGAGAGCAAATTCGATTTTCGTAATAATCGACGAATCTAGATAGTGCTAGAGTATTTCTTTAATAATTAAAAATCTAGCAAACTATCCCATTTTGAAAAATGACCTTCAATCTAGATAAAATTCTCTACAAACCTAGGAAGGTCGAGCTTGGAAAAAGCCTGAAAATGCTACTTTGATAGTGATCTTTAAAGTGAACTGAATTTGGAAATTTGTTTGTTAATGGTTTCATGTTCTTAGTTACTTGATTATGCTCGTTATTGTTTGTTTAAATCTTGGTATGACATCTACATATGTTTGTGGCAATATTCATTTAAATTTATGTTGTGGAATGTTCATAATTGTGTAGAATTTATTATTTCAATAGCTTGTTCTAGCCTTAACTTAAAACATGTAACTCAACTGGAAACTTTATCGGAGTGGTAAATGGGTTTTCGATCACTTGAGTAACTTCACAAGATAATTCTTGCATTACATTTGAATTGATTGGCGGGACATGTTCCCTATTGAAGGTAAAGACATGCACAAGTGGTTATTTTGGAACCATTGAATGGATCGATTATATTCGGACCTTCAGTGATTTTGGTGTGATAAGGTTGGAGGAGGATATGGGCATGGCCCTTTGTAGACTGCCCGAAACTCCGCTTCGCGTGCGATGGCGCGAATTGGGTTCTAGCTACTACAGTTCGGACTCCTGTCACGGTTCTGAATCTAATCTCACAAAGTGCAATTTAAGACTGATAAATCACCAAAGAGTCCAAATCCGGCAAATCGTTTTGGAAAATCAATTTTAATCATGAAGTGCCAAACATGGACTGCTTTACCAGATTTCAGAGTCGCCACCTAAATGTTTTATTTTTGGAAAATTTAGGAAACCCTAACTCGTGCCTAAGGCCACGTGTTCGTCATCACCAAAGTTGCCTCGGCTCGGGAACTTGGGTACGAGAGGGGAAGGTCCTGAAATGAGCACCCCCGCTCGCCCGATCAAAGGATCGGCCTCTACTAACATGATATGTTGTTTTTGAAAACACATGTGTTCTTGTTCTGGTTATTAGCTATCTTACTATGTGATGCGCACAACATACAAGTATAGACTCAATCGCAAGAATTGGAACAAAACATCTCATGTTTGTTTTTCGAAAATGGTTTGAAAGTGCTACTCGCAAGTAGGCTAAGACGCGGATTTGCCACCCTCAAGTGGGCTTAGAAAACAACATGATTTTGCCACTCCGCAAAGTGGGCTTAAAACTCACATTTTGATGAATTGTTCCAATTCAAGCAATGAAGCCTTCATCCATAGGCATTCATGCAGTTTATCAATTAAGCAATTAGCCCCATGGCAAGCATGCGATCATGGCAACACTTACACTCATGCAAGGATGCTAAAGCGTAAACACTCACAGTGTACTCCGAGCCAAAAAAGAAGCTAGTTAGTAATCAATGCATGATCCTAGCTATGTTAAGATGCCTAATGCAACACATGCAAAATGCAACTAAGATAGGCTCGGCTGTTTCTAAGATGTCATGTGAATGCAACTGGATAACATGTATTCAAATTGGTATTGAAGTACAATGCAGTTTGTATGATGCGCCGAGCCCGGTGCATGCAAGACAGATGAATAGATGCATGCTTGCAAGCATAAGGTATGCTAATCGAAATATGCCCTAAACTAGTCATCGAAAGCTGATAAGTAAAAAGGAGAAAGAAATGGGGTTGGAAAACATGCATCACACACACGCACGCTTATTACAACATATATGCCCTCTCGACAGGGGGTCCGAAAGAATAAGCTATGCTAGCTACACTAAGCTAAGCTACTTAACTAATCTAATAATCTAATTAGACTAATTATTATACCACCAATTTGAATAACTAGCTACAACTAATTATTACATCACTTTAACTAATTAATCAAATTAATTAAGCAACAAAACCAACTAAGTAAGAAAAATAAGCTCAATGAGGCTCCATAGCTCTGCCTCGGAATAATGAATGATGCATGCTCGGTCGGCTTCGCTCGGAAATCCATTACCATGCCCGCAATTGCCTCGGTTTGCATTTGGTTTGAGAACACTGCACAAACTTCCATATTGCCTCTGCTCCAACATGGGGACCTTTTGGCGGGCTGCCGACCAGAAAAGGGTGGTGTAGACCACCTGTAGACCACCTAAACTGGTTGTAGACCAGAAAAAGTGGTCGGCCGACCACTTTTACTAGTCTGCCGACCAGAAATTTTGCCAGACTCCAGTTTTGCTGCAACAGAGAACAAGAAGGGGCATAGCAGTGTATTTGCAAGATATGTGTGCACGACCACCCTTCCTATCATTTCTCAAGCTCAAGGGAGTGCGCTACTCGACCCTCGGGTCACCAACCATGCATTGCAATGCACGATGGCCGAGAAGCCGAATTTGCACAAGTTAATGTCAATGAATGCACAAATAACACAAAAGGGCATCCACCTCTATCATGCTTGATCAAGAGGGTCGGCGACCGAGAAATGAGGCGTGTTTCATCACTTCAAGTATGAAACACCCCTCGTTTCTCATGTTTGGATCAACATCCGATCCAAACACAATGCAATGCAACAACATGCAAACACAATGCAATGCAACAACATGCAAACACGATGCAATGCAACAACATGCAAACAAGATGCAATGCAACAACATGCGAACAACATGCAATTCAACAACATGCAAACAACATGCTTATCTACAATGATAATATAGCATGCATAAGGTACTATCATGTGAACAATGCATGCATGGCATGTTCGGAGGCCAAGAACACCAAAGCTAGTAAAGAGCATCTCACAAGAGGCAAGCAATACCAAGTTTGAATCGCTAAACCAACTATGGATAGACCCAAGACATCTCAAAACAGTGGCAAAAACACATTAAGACTTAGGCATAAAAGGGGAAGATGTGCATGCTCATCATTTTCTCGCAAGCAAGGCAATAGGCTTAACTTTCAAACACATTGAAAGAGTGACGAATATGAGAGCATGACAAAGGTTCAAACACTGAAATCATATGCCAAATGGTAACATATCATGCAAGCAACACAAGTATGGCATACTAGAGTCCTAAAGCATAGAAGCGTGAAGTACACAACACTAGGACTATGCAATACAATGCTCAATGGACTAGACCAGCCCCAAACAGACCTTATGCATGCCAAAATAGTGGCCAAAACACTCTGAAATGATGGCATGAAAGGCAAGATAATGATGCTCATGTAATGGCCCATCAACTAGGCATAAGGCTCAACTCTCAAACACAATTAAAGAACGATATATATGAGTGCATGATGAAAGTATAAGCTCTGAAATATCATGCTAAATGATGCCATATCATGCAAATAGCTCAAATAAAGCATGCCAAGGTGTTCACAACTCAAGGCTAACCAAGGTACTTACACCATAGCCATATCAAGCAAGCCCCAAAGGGCCAAGATGGCCCAAAATAGTCCCATGGCAGGTCAAACAATGCCAAAACATGCATGGAATAGAGCTAACACATGCTGGAATAGAGCTAACACATGCTGGAATAGGAGGCATAAAACATGACGCATGCAAGGCCAAAGAGGAAGATTACACTACACCTACCAAAACCAAGCATGAGGTGACTTCACCAACAAAAATTAGAGTTGTAACATGGTAAAATAACACCAAAAACATGCTGAGATGGTAGCCCAAAGGCTTAGGCAATCATGCATACATATTGGCTCATAAGTGAAGCATAAAGCATAACCCTCCAAAAGCATTGAAAGAGTGAAGCATGGGAGAGTATGACCACACTTCATTCACTGAAATCATGTGAGAAATGAGTCCAAAGCATGCACACAACTCAAGTAAGCATGCAAGAGGTCTTTGAAACTCAAAGCTAGTGAGCAAGATTGTACTATGGCTATACAAAGCAAGGCATGAATGACCAAAAACACTTAAAACAGAGCTTAAGCATGGAAAAACACGAGTAAAAGCTTGCTAGAGTGGAGCCAAAAACATGCTAGAATAATGGTCCAAAGCATGATGCATGTTAAGGCCATAGGGAGGATTACACTACAAGTGCAAAAAGCATGCATGAGGTAACCAAACCAACCTCAAATAGAGCTATATCATGGCAAAACAAGGGCTAAGACATGCTGAAATGGAGCCTCAAGGAGGTAGAAAAACATGCTAACTTTCTGCCACTGAAAATCCACACCCCCACCCATGGCAAAGCTAGTGAGCGATCAACACAAGCACACAAGAGAAGAGGAGGGGGGACAACCCCCACCCATTTGGGGCCTCAAAACACACTTTCTGCCACTGAAAATCCACTAGATTTCTGTGGCTAAGAGGCCAAGAGAAGGTGATCCCAAAGGCCTAAAGAGATGGCACAAAACAAAACCAACACAAGACACCAAAGGGGGTAAACCACCCCTAACTCAAATAAAGCCCTAAACAAACATTTTAAGCACTTAAATACAGAACTTTTTGTAGTTGCAAGTTAGGCCTAAAACATCATGCAAATATGGCCAAATAAGCAATGAAAACAAAGTTTTAGAAAAGGGTAAAGGCTCACCCTTGAAGAACCACTTCAAAATCGCAACTTTAGAGGCAAAAACCAAGATTTTGAGCTTCAAACAAACCTCCAAGAACCTCAGCTCAAGAGTGAAGGGGTTTCATTTGGTGTTTGTGTGCAAAAGTGTGAAGAAATGACACTTTAAGGCACAAAACAATACAAATATATAGAGGGAGATATGTATATCTCTAAGCAATTTTTCTAAACCAAGGAAAGGGAGAGAGAGCCTCCCTCTTATAGAATTCCAAGTCTCAAGCTTGTTAAACAAGCTAGAGACTTGAAGCAATTCCTCCATACACGTGTATGAAGGATGCCTTCTGTGCCCAACCACTGGCACAACTGGCATGGAAAATATCTACAGAAAATGTAGGATGGCTGCCGACTAGTTAAAGTGGTCGACCGACCACCTCCACTGGTCGACTGACCAGAAAAAGTGGTCTATAGGGATGAAAAGTGATCGGCAAGGGGGAGAGAGGGTCTGCACAGAGAGGGGAAGGTGGTGGAAAGCTACCGACCACCTTAGGTGGTCCACAGACTACCCACTCTAGCTGGCCGACCACTAAACGTGGTCTACAGGGACAAAAAGTGGTCTACAGGGGGAAAAACTGGCCTACACCCCTGTTCCACTCTCCAGGCAAAGGATAACAAGGTTTGGTTAAAAAACAAATGAAAAGGAAGAAAGACAAGAGTCCACGGGACAAGGCACGCAGCCGGAAGCCCCGAAAACTAGTCTACGGGTACAAAAAGTGGCCTACGATAGGGAAAGGTAGTCTACGGCCACAAAAAGTGGCCTACTGGCCTCTGTCTCCCTCTAGGCCAAGGCAGCAAGGCATGGTCCAAAAACCAGGCCAAGAGGAGAAAGTTAAGAGGTCCCGAGACAAGGTGCTCGACCGAAGGCTCCGGAAACTAAAAATGAGCACAAACATGCGCAATCATCGAGCACTCAAACGATGACGGCTGAGTCTTAAGGTTGGTCAAAAGTGGGGTGTCTACACCCTTATTTTTACTGCCTCATTTGAGGTCTTTGGTTGGCCCTACGTGGTATGTAACCGTTGTAGGCATCCGAGGTAAGGTATGCAAAGTAGCAAAAGAGGGTGGCATACCGAATAATCTGAGTCCAATTCTTACAGTTGAGAGGATGAAATCTCTTTGGGGGATTTCTAGATTACTAACATCTAACTTTGTAACCCTTTGCTTGTTTACTTGAATATCATGCTTCATTACCTGTTACAATTGTAATTGTGTATTGGACTGGGAAAATGGGACGGAGTATGTGTGCACTTACTAGCATTCCAAGCTCATGGTGTTTCATGCTAGGTATCGAAGACTATTAGTCGGTCGAAAGTGAAGTTAAAGCATTTGAAGACGTATGGATACCCTAGAAGAAGTAGATACTAGTTTTGTTAAGTCCCTTTTGTAACTATGTTTAGGATTGTAAGAGTTAAAACTATTGATGTAATAAAGGCATACCTCTTGTAATTATTATTTTACTTATATATATATATATATATATATATTGTAACTTATCATTATATTCAGTCAACTCATGTAGACCATTTGTTAATATCACGTCAAGAGTTTTTAAAAAGGTAGCTTTGCTATCTAAAGAGATTGGACTTAGAAGGGCGACTATTTTTATTCCTCCGATATTTTCTGAGATCTTACTTGGTTATTGACCAGATGACTCATTAGTGACGTTTTCTACACTTGTCACATTAGAAACATTTTGGCTGTGTTTTGTGTGAGTTTCAAATTATTATTCCACCTTCATATTTGAATGCTATGTTTGGTTTGAGTTTTAAAATTATCATTCCAAATCAATTTCAAAACACATTTTGAAAACATGTTTGGTAAACTACAATTTTTGAATTTTTGGTCTATCTGATAGTCCACCCGATCATCTTTCTCGAATGTCCGACCAATTGACCAAACACTACATATTTTTTTTTATTTTTTATGTTTTTTGCAATTGCCAATCACTACTTGTTATTTGGAAAAAAAAAATTATATTTGTTTTGGATATTTTTAAAATGTACAAATTATTTTTTTAGACCAAAATGACAAATTATTTTTTTGAATTGAATTTTACTAAGAGTTTGGTTGTGAGTTTTGAGTAGAATTTCAATAGAGTTTTGAGTTGTGTGTTTGGTTATGCATTATAAGTTTTTGAATTAACCAAACAACTTTTTTCATTTCATATGTTACATCAAAAATTCAAAACTCTTTTCAAAACCCATAACTAAACAAATTTTCTCTTTTCAAATCATAATTCCAAAACTCACAAACTCAAAATACAACTCTATTCTCAAATCATAATTCTAAAACTCTAACAAATGCTACCTTTGTATTTATTTGCTAATATATTTCTTAATGTTTCCTATTTTTGGGCATTATAGTTGCCCATGACCAAGTGCCACCACCCCTAAATATTAACCTTATCCATACACTACCCACCAAGTTTAACCCTAGCCTATACATCATTCCATCTCCCCTACCTAAGCCTAAGGTGTTCATCCCAAAAGGCATCGACTTGTGCATGTTGGATGCACTTGAACCCCAGATAAAACACCCAAACCCCGTTGTGGCATTGACAACTTGATTCGAGGATTTGATCGAGGGAACTGTGGTATTGAACCAATTAGAAAGAGAAGCAGTTTGGACTTGGAAGGAGAGTTGGACAATTGAGAAAGGGGAAGTAAATCTAAAGATAGGAGAGGTTGAGGTATCAGTGATAGAGAAAGGAGAGTTACCTGAGGGAGGATATCGTCTGAGCAAATACATCATACCATTTGACCAACCGAAGCCAAAGGTTTTATTGCTGGAGTCATTTAGTATCAATGCCATAAGAGAAAAAGGATTAGAGCAGAATCAAGATGACTTGGAAAACTTGGAAGAAGACCAGAACAACCCCCATTTCTTTGAAAGCAACATCTTGGGAATAAACAAATCGAGTGGTGAGATCCGAGCAATTTGGAGACTAATCATGGCTGGACAAGTAGTGAAGAGAATTCTGAACAAAGGAAGAAGAAATAAAAGAGGAATAAATAAAAGAAGAGGGAATTAAGATAAAAAAAATATATAAGGGAAAACGCTTAAAAGCAAATCGAGGAGAAATTGATAAAAAGGGAAAAGGAAAAATAGAGGAAGTCAATAAGTCTGAAGAGGGTAGCAAGAAAAGAAATCTGATGAAGAAGAGGGAAAGAAAGATAAGAAGATACAGAAACACTGTCAAGGGGAAAGAATTGAACCAACATCAAAAGAAGAAAAATAGAGGTTTCACAGAGCAAGGGCACATATAAGGAGGAGAGAAACCTTCTTAGAAATTCGGTGGATGTTTCCATATCAATCGAAGAATGAGGATCACAGTATTGGTATGATCCAAAATGAGTCGGATAACTGTTTCTCAATAGATGTAGGAGAGTGATGGAAAGACAATAATCTACATTTTGCTTATACAGATGAAGGTTAGGGAAAGAATGCTCCTGATGATACATGGTATGTTGAAGAAGTAGATCATCTAACTAGGAGCATTCAAGCCCCCACACCAAGATCAATGAGAGCCTTTGGGAAAGGATGTTGAGAAAAGGAAGGAGAAAGAAGCAAAGGAAGAGCTTGTGTTGAAACCGCTAAAAAAGATCCAAGAAGATATCTTAATCTAGGGCTTCTTATGGCTTCCCATAAGCATCATCAACCAATTTGCTCAATATTGAGCAAAGGAAAACTGTCAATTGATACCATGCCGAACCAACTCATGTCCATGATCATGCTGGGAGTAACAATTCTAGCAATGACATTATCTAACAAGGAGCTACTGTTAGAAGGGTTAGGTCATAACAAACCTTTGTACGTATCACTTAAGTGCAAATAGAAATGGGTTTTGGTGGTTCTTGTTGATACGAGATTGGCCATAAATATGTGTTCAGCACGAACCATTTATGCAACAGGATTGAAACCTACGGATTTCACAGGAATAAATTAGGCTATCAGGGTATATGATAATACTAGCAGACAGGTCATGTGAATAATTAAAGTGGAGATAATGGTAGGTCCAGCACAACACAAGGTTGAGTTCCATGTCATGGATGTTCCTGCAACTTTCAACATGCTACTAGGTAGGCCATGGTTACATCAAATGAAAGTAGTATTCTCTATGGTTCATCAGATGGTGAAGTACCCTAACAAAGGGGGAATTGCAACTACCTTTAGAGACACTTCCTGTCATGACCCGATCCCCCCTACAAGATAGTGAGATGACCGGCCAGTATTCTCGCATTACCAAAGGCCTAACCTGACCAACCACAAAATGGACTAAATAAATATGAAGAATATTATATGATGATTAAACCAGACTATATGCATGTTAATATGATGAATAAACTAACCTAAACATGCAGGAAGTACACATCTAACTAAAACATGCAAAACAAAGCGAAAAACATGTAAAACTACCAACCTATATGATTACACATGCTTCCTAAGTCCCTAACCATGATCTAATAATAAAAATATGATTAAATCATATTTAAAATATAGAAAAGAAGAATTTACTTGTTGGTTTGATAATCAAACCGAAGAAAGGCGAGAAAACAAGAGATTTCCTTGCTTGCAAGCTTCCCTTAGGCCTGGCTTTGATTTGATTCACATTCTTCAAACTCTAGATTTACTTTTAATTGTAGATCTACTATTAGGGCTTATGATTTTGGAATTTAAGGGTTGCGATGGAGAAAAGACACTCTAAACTCACTTAAAACACTTCAAAATTGTCTAAAAGCTTGGTCCCTCAAAGAGGAAGGCTAGGGCTCTTATTTATAGGCATTAGGGGAAGGTTCTGGAACACCCTAGGTCATCCTAGGGTTGCCCATTTCTTTCTTCTTGAGCCTCTCAAACAATTCGTAGCCAAAATTCACTCAGCACTATCGATAGGTTGTGCAGCCGCATAGCTGACTTGCGTAGATTGTGCGACCGCACAACCAATATGTTATCGGGTATACAGCCAAGCCACCAAGTGTGGGCACATGTGCCCTTAATGCATGCAAGCCATGCATGCAAAAGTACGTTGTTATAGACTTTTGAACCCCTTATTTTTCCTAAATGGGTCTGTTTGACTTCCATTTGACGCTTTTGTACAAATTTGATCAACATTTTGAAAATATTCATCAATTTGAATTCATCCAGACTCCTTACCTCTAAGTAGGACCAAAAAGTTAGGTTTTTGGATAAAAACAGGTTCAAGGGTAAAATGGTTTTTTTTTTTTTTTGCAAAAAGAAGATTTTTGGCTAAAATGGGGTGATACAACAGCTTATTATAATTTCAAATATTTCTAGGGACGAAGTAATTACCGTTTCATCATCGGGAAGCTTTCAAGTGCCTAAGTCTTAATGGTCGGTCAAAAGTGGGGTGTCTACAGTTTCTATAACCTTCTTGAAGTATGAAAACACTGATAGATCATCTTCCTTCATTCATGTGAAACATATTTGAATTGTTTTCCTCCATTCATGCGAAGCATGTATGGATTATTTTTCCTTTTTTCACGTTCATTCATAAAATGTGTTTGGAATTACCCATTCTTTTAGCATACTTCATATCATTTGCACGAGGCTTGCCTCACATATTGTCATAGTTGCATCTTTATCATCATTCAACTACATTGCATCACATATCATCAACTTGCAAACTACTTTCAAACAATCGGCATTGTGAAACACGTATGTCCAACTTTCAAATTAATTTTCAATCTAGCATATCATTCACATCATGCCCCTGAATTACGCTATTTGATTTCTAGCAAAAGGATACATAGGCAATCCATGGGTTCAACCACCAACATTTTGCATGTTTGTTTGACAAACTTGTCAAAAGGGTTAGCTTCAAGATTTAACATTCACTCATGTCATGAAATGATGGACCGAGCTCTGTCAAAGAGGAGCAACTGTAGAAACCCATTTTTGAACCGGCCCTAAGACTTGTGCGCCTCTCTCTAGCCACCAGATGATGAAAACAAGGAATGCGTAAGACTTTGATATCTTCAACAAAAGCCATATTCAAAAGTGGATCCCAACCTCACATCCATTTTTGCCAATTATTTTTTAGATCCTTAAAATCATTTTCAAAATTTTTTTAGGCATATAAAATCCAATCATTCTGTGATGTTCAAGCTCATATTTTAATCACAACTTTGTACTTTTTGATAACTAAGCAAAGACATAATAGAAATGAATGAAAAGGAAGAGAATCCTTTGGACATACCCTATCTGGACCACATTCTGACCTTGGCCGTAGAAAACATGACCAGTCGTACAACTTTAGTGCATGCTCATACGACTTTGGGATGACTGTACACTAAAGATATGGTCAGACATGTTTTGGTTGGCTGGACAACTTTCGCGACAAATAGTGCAATTTCTAGAATATGGTCTCCCATGCATGTGAGAATGTGCCACCTTCGCAATTCTCGAAGGAATTATAATGCCAAGCACCTCCTGGCTTATAAATGCACCTCTCCATCAAGGGATTGAGGGGCTAGAAGAATTACAAGAGCATAGAGACACCCATTTGTTCTCAAAGTACTTGAATTCTCAATTTCTCTCTCTCTCTCTCTCTCTCTCTATACAAAAAATTCCATTGAAGCCCATGGATTAAAACTTTGTTGAAGATTGGAGATTCATTTCAGAGACTTGAGAGTGACTAAAGTGAGGATTGCCAACCAAAGAGCTCTTGCTCCTTTGCTAGAGGTAACCTCTTGAACTTTCTCATCACTTTTTCTTCTAATTTCTTTTCTTTTCTCTCTTGCAAAACACTATATAATTTTGAATTCTCTATTTTTTAAGATGTGATTGGGCCAGTTGTAGGTGCCATGCCTTGTTCCAAAGTCTAAGGCTCGTTCCCACATGTATGTTGGAAGATCCATATAGAACATTTTGTTTGAGAAAAGAAACTTCTATGACCGCAATGGGAAAATGTTGTGGGTAAAAACCTACGGCCACAAGTTTCTCTAGATAGCTTTTCTGGGCGAACTTGAAACGGGTGTATCTCCCTCTTCTAGAGTCAGAATTAGGTCAATTTTATGTCGAAATTGAAGCCCCAAAAGTATGATTTTCAATGGTTCTCATCTTACATCAAGATTCAAAGTGTAGAGAGAGAAATGAGTAAAAGAGTGAAGATTACTCAAAATAAATGTTTGAATTTGAGTTTTTTGAAAAGAAAAATGTGGATCAATCAAACATGTGAGGCAAATATTTGAAAATACTTTTGAAAAATAGTTATTATGGGTTTAGAAAATTTTTTGGATAAAATAGGAGCTAGGTTTAGGAACTCTTTCTCCATCGAAAAGTTGTTTCGAGAGGAATGAAGATCATCCATCTTTGTTTCATCACCAATAAGCTCTGGAAGGCACCCAAGTCTTAAGGCTTATAAAAAATGGGGTGTTTACAGCTATGCTGAAACGAAATACAAATTGAGGGAACAAATCATCATCCTAATAAGACAATTCATATGGAGGGCAGATGTGTATATAATTTTCTGAATGCAACTATAAATGACCAATCTAATTGGAGATGAGGGAATTCCTAGGTTTTAAGTGACATATTAATAATAAAAAAAAAAAGGACTCACACAACAAGAGATAAGAGCTACCATTGCCTTATAGGGTACCACGATGAGTAACAATGTTCTATTCTCATCAATTCCTTTCTATCTTTCCAACAAGTTTGTCCACCATAAGATACAAATATCACCGCCAACCTAACTCACTTTTAGTTGAAGCGAAGATATGCACTACACCTGTAACGACCCCAAAAAGCGTATTTGTAGACACCCCATTTTTGACCGTCCTCAAGACTTGGACGTCATCGTTTGAACACTCGATGATCATCTATGCTCGTGTTCGTTCTGAGTTCTCGGAGGCCTCGGCTACGCGCCTTGCCTCAAGATCTCTCAACTTGTCTGTTTTGTGCATGGTCATGGACCAAACTCTTGTGTTTTTGCTTCTAAGGGAAGAGGGTGGCTTGTTGGCCATCCCTACACCCCACCTGCCATGGCATGATGCCATCGGCCCTTCTTTATTGCTATCGGCCAAAGGTTGTGGCCGGTCGGCACCTTTTGTGGTTGATCGGCCACCTTGTTGGTCAATCGGCCATTTATGTTGGTCGACCCCTTTCCATCTACTTTTGGTAGATATTTTATGCCAGCTGTCACAACTGGCATCCACTTTGCACCCCCCTCCATGCACGTGGATGGAGGGATTTGCTCCCTTATGTTAGCTTCTCCAAGAAGCTTAGGAATTGGATTCCTATAAGAGGGGAGGCCCTCCTCCCTCCTCAGGGTTCCAGAAATTAGGGTTAGAGATTTTGTATCTATATATCTCTATAGTTCTCTCTTTTTGCATTTGTGTGTGTGTAATAGTGTTCTAGAGGGGTTTTTGTTCTTAGTTTTGCACTAAGACACCTAGTGTTACACCATACTTTGGTGGCTGAGGTCTTAAGGGGTTGATCTCAGAGTTTTTGAGCTGGTTTTGATCCAAGGAAAGAGCTGGAGTTGGTGTTCTTGAAGTGTTCTTCAAGGGAGAGAACTATCCTCTTTATTCTCCATTTTTGCACACGCTTTTAGCCTATCTTGCATTTGTTTTTAAGCTTAACTATAAACTAATAAAAGTTCCGATTTTGTGTGCTTTAGAACTTTCTTTAAGGTCACTTTGAGGTTTGGAGTTGTCTCCCCCTCCAAGGCCTTGTTAGGCCTTGTTTTAGGCCATACCTTTTGGCCATTGTTTTGGACTTTGCATGACCTCTCTACCACTAAAATCCAGAGGATTTTCAGTGGTGGAGAGGTGGTTTTGAGGTCCTAAATGGGAGAGGGTCATCCCCTCTCCATGTTGTCTTTAATGCTTACATAGATGGCTTATAAGGTGGCATGTTTACCTAGCTTGTTTTAGCTCCATTTCAGTATATATTAGGCTTTGTTTTGCCATGATATAGCACTGTTTTAAGTTGCTTTAGACATGCCATGTATGCTCCATGCACTTGTCTTGTAATCCCATGTTTTGGCCTTAACATGCATCATGTTGTAACATGTGTTTTTAGCATGATTTTGGCTTGGCTTCAAGGAGTTTTTATCCATTTTTGGTATGCTTGAGGTCTGATTTTGGTTGTTTGGGTCATCCATGACTTGCTTTGTATAGCTACCATGCAATCTAGCTTGTAGGCTTCGAGTTTTGAACCCCCTAGCATGCATTACTTGGCTTATTTTGGTGATTTGGAGTCACTTACCATGTAATTTCAGTCCATATGGCATGCTTGTTTGCTTGCATTTTCCATCCTTTCAATGCTTTGAAGAGTTGGCGTCTAATGCTCCATGATTGGGTCATTGTGCATGCCTTTAGACTTAGGCCATTTAGATGCCATCTAAGTGGGTTTTGGGGCTTATTTTGGCATGATATGATTCTCTTTTACATTGAATAATCCATGCCATGTTTGGTTGTGATAGGTGTAGAGCAATGCTCCCTTTTGTAGCTTTGAATGCCCTTCGTTTTGGGCCCATTTCTTAGCATGTTTTGGCCTTATTCCAGGCATGCTCTAACCTTGTTTTGGTCTGCCTTAGGACTATTTTAAGTCCTCTTGGCCTTTTGGGGCTTGGTTGGTATGGTCATGGCTTGAACCCCTTGGCTAGCCTCAAGTTTTGGACTCCCTTGCATGCTTTACTTGGGTAGGTTGATTGGTTTGGCACCACTCTTAATATGATTTCAGAGCTTAGCATGCTTGTCATTTGTTCATATTAGTCTCTTTTAAATATGTTTAAAAGTTGTCTCTTTTATGCCTTAGATGATAGGCCTTTGTGCATGCATGTTTGCATATTTATTCCATGCTTTTGTTGCATCATATTGGCCACTGATTTTGGCATGCTTGAAAGCTACCCATGTTAGTGTAAGTCCATCTCACCATGTTGTTGCATGCTTGTTCCTTTTTGCATGTTGTTGCATGCCATACATGTCCACATGATTAGGTTTTATGCCTATTGCGTATTGCATGTTAACATGCTCATGTTGCATTAGATTTGTTGCACACTTGAGTTATTTGCATCCTTGCTTGCTTGTTTAGGTTGCATTGCATGGTGTGTGCATCCCTTGCCTCTTGATAAAGCATGATAAAGGTTTGGGACCCTTATGTGTTTTTGTGCATTTCATTTGACATCAAATATGCATACTTGGCCTCTTTGGCCATCACGCATTGAAATGCGCGATTGATGGCCCGATGGTCGAGAACCATACTCCTTTGAGTCTCTAACATGATGAGGAGGGTGGTGGTGCACACACATTGCTTTGAAAATGCATTGCCATGCTCTGTTTGTCCTCTGCTGCAGCAACATAGCATTTTGCAGGAAGAGATGGTCGACCGACCACATTTAGTGCCGACCGGCCACCAAAATCAAGCCGGTGATCCCTTTTCTGGTCGATGACCATATTTCCATGGCCGGTGGTGTTCCCTCTTGGCCGGTGGACTCTCACAACTCCCAAGGAGTATTTCAGAAGTAACTTTGGGACTTGTGCAGTCTTCAGAGGAGACAAACAGTGCGAACAGAGGCAGCATGAGCATGGCGATGGATTTCAGGGCAGAGCCGAGCATGCGTGCATTTGTCCCTCTTCCCGAGGCTGCTTTACTGCTTTATTAGCTTAGTTAATTTGCTTAACTAGTTAAGTGGTCTGTAATAATTAATTAGCTAGAGTAGTTGATTATTTATTCGGTTTGTATTATTCTTTCGGGCCCTTCGAGAGAGGGCCAACTATGTAATAAGCGTGCGTGTGTGTGATGCATGTCTTCCAACCCCCACTTCTTTCTCCCTTTTACTTACCTGCTTTCAATGGTTAGTTCTAGGGCACGTTTTGATTAGCATACCTTATGCTCGCATGTCTGCATCATCCATCTGTATTGCATGCACCGAGCTCGGCGCATCATGCTAATTGCATTGTATTTCAAATTCCAAGTTGAATACGTGCATCGAATTATTGCATCTCATATGCCATTATAGATTAGCCGAGCCTATTCTAGTTGCATTTTGCCTGCGATGCATTAGCCACCTTGACATAGACTTGGATCATACATTTGATTACTAACATGTTCATTGTTTTGGCTCAGAGTACACTGTAAGTGTTTATGCTTTAGTATCTTGCATGTGTGTGAGTGTTAACATGACACCATGCTTGCCATGAGGCTGAATGCTTACGTGATCTAACTGCCTAAGTGCCTGTGGGTGAATGTTGTGTTGCTTGAATTGGATCAAATTCATTGAAATCCATGTTTTAACCTACTTGCGAGTAGCAAACCTCAAATCATTTTCCAAACAAACGAATATGCGATGCTTTGTTCCAAATTAGGCGATCTAGTCTATACTTGTATGTTGTGCGCATCACATAGTAATTCTAGGCTAATAACCGGAATAAGAGCACATAATATTTTCAAAACTCGATGTCATGCTTAGTAGTGGCCGATCTTTGATCAGGCGAGCGGGGGTGCTCATAGCTGACCTTCCCCAATCGTACCCAAGCTCCCGAGCTGAGGCAACTTTAGTGATGACGGACACGTGGCCTTAGGCAACGAGTCAGGGTTTCCTAAATTCCCCCAAAATAAATATTTAGGTGGCGACTCTGTATCTGGCAAAGCAGTCCATGTTCGACACTTCTTTCTTAAAAATTTGTTTTCGAAAACGATTTGCTGGATTTGGACTCTTTGACGATTCATCGGTCTTGCATTGTACTCTGCGGGATTAGATACAGGACCGTGACATTGAGTCCGAACTGTAGTAAGCCCAACGAACAAAACGGGATTTTTCCCGGGGCGTTCGGGGATGTCTACAGTATCAGAAATTATCTTTATTTAATTATGGGTCAATGTGCTTTAATTTAATTATATCTGTTTGAATTGAGGAATTATCTATTGAGTTATGACTTTAAAGCAGAAATTGCCGACTTTCATGGGTTCAGAAATTGAAGTTGGGTACATAGATATGCTAACGGGAATTTTTAGAGCTACTTGGGAAAGTTAATTGAAAATTTATTTCGCCTGATTCGTTAAGGTGTGTTTGGGTGGTTTAGTTTGCACTGCAAATTGGAGACCTTAGAGGCTTCAGAAACCATAATATAGTATATAGTTATGATCAACATGATTTTTAGAGTCATCTTGGAAGTTTAATTGAAATTTGATTTCGTTTGATTCGTAAGGGTGCGTTTGGCTCTCCCTAATTGTGATAGGCGTATGTGTATATATATATATATGATATATGAGTTGTACTCATCACTTTTGAGCCCAAAAATATCTGAGGGAGAGAGAGAGAGAGAGAGAGAGAGAGAGAGCTTCTTTAAAAGAGAGAGCTCAACATTCATGGGATTGAAGACAAATTGAAGAGATTTAAGAGAAAAGAAGAAGATCAACCATGAAAGCTTGGAAAAATTGAAGAGGTTTAAGGGAAAAGCAAAGATTGAACTAAGGTATGGAAATATATCTTGAATTCTTATGATTAATTCATCAATTTCATGAAATCATAATGAGATTGGAAAGATTTGAAACCCATTTGGGTTAGGGTTTTATGTTATGTATTTAATTGAGCGAAATTTAAGAAATTAGAACTTGGATCCTTTGATTTTGTTTATGATTGGAGCTCAATCTTTTGAAAAACATATGAAATGAACTCTAGATTGTCCATAGAACAAGATTTATGCAAGGATCAAGTGTGTTTGTGGGTTGTTGTAGACACCTTATTTTTGACCATTCTTAAGACTGGGACGTTATCACTTGTGCATATGATGATAATGTTTGTTTGTGTTTGTTTTTGGGAGCCCGAAGCCCTCAGCGGAATGCCCTGTCTTTGAGCCTTTAGACCCTTTTTCTTTCTGTGCCTTGTTTTGGATCAAAACTTGGTGCGTGGAACCTTGTGGTGACCTATCAACCACCACCAGAGGCTGTCGGCCATGGCTTGTCCTTGTCGGCTACCAGCGGTGGCCGACGACCACCAGTCTCTTATTCTAGATATTTGTTGACAGCTGTGCTAGCTGTTAGCACAATTAGTTGCATCTCCCTACACTTGTATGGTAGGATGTTTGTAAGCTAAAGGCATGTTTTCCTATATATAGGGGGGTTCCTCCTTCATTTTGAAGGTTAGAAAATTTAGAGCAAAAATCTCCCTCTCTGGATTTCTCTCTCTCTCTCTCTCTCTCTCTCTTACAATTTTGTGACTAAGTGCTTGTTTTCTCTGCACTTTTGCATACACATCCTAAATCAAGTACTCTTACCTTTGAGATGAGGTTACTTGGGGACTTCTTGGACATCTTGAAGGTGGTTTTAGCTTGTTCTTGTGCCTAGAATTCCCCTTTGCTTCAAGAGGTAGTATACTTGTCTCGTTTACTTTATTTTGCAAGCTTGTTTTACCATCTTTTCTTATTGTTTTGGGGCTGGTTTTGAGCTGAGAAAAACTCTATTTTTCCGGCCGAAAAGTGTTGGTTTGAGCCCTTTTTAAGTTAGGGGGTGGTTCACCCTTCTTGTTTGTTAGTTTGTAAAGCTTTATGCCTTTATTCATCACTTTCAAATCAACTTTTTTGGGCCTTTTAACCACTGAATTTTAGAGGTTTTTCAGTGGTAAAAGACTTATTTTGAAGTCTGAAATTGGAGGGGTTAGTCTCCCTCCTTGTGTCTTGTTTGCATGCCTAGTTAACTCCATGTATTAGCTTATTGTTTTAACTTTTTCTGGCTTAGGTCCAACATGTTTTAAATTATATTTAGGGCTATTTTGCCTCTGTTTTTGGTTAATTGTTTCATTTGAGACTTGCATGGCATGGTTGTAGTGTTAATTCATTCACTAGCTTAGTGTTTTAAGGCTTTAACTATCATTGGTTTGAGTTGGTTGCATGTTTTAGTACTTTTAGTACTCATTTTTAGCACCTAATTATCTCTACACCCCTCCCCCCCCTCAATTCTTTACTTTTGATTTGCTTTGAAAGTCGTTTCAAACCACTTGTTTGCCTAAGTGTGAAATGGAGGTGCTACACCTAATGGTTTAATCCCTTAGGGGGTTCATTACCAACAGTGTAATGCCTCTTTTATGCCCAAAGCAACTTGTGGTTTGAACCCTCTTTCCATTAGAGGACACTCACCAATGGACTTAACGAATTAATGAATGGTTTGGTAATTAAAAAGAGTAAATAAAATTGGCAAGTAAAAGAGGCAAGATAAGCATTCTTTGTGTTGCACTGCATGTGTTCAAATCGAACGTTAATTTGAACACAAGGAAAATGGGAAATTTAATACTCAAAAGTGATGAAATGTGCCACTTTCCTTCGTCTCCATTGCCCTTGATTATACGTGATAGGGTGATGGTCCTTTTGGTCTTGTCTCTGCATTCATTAATCTTGCACAATTGGTTTCACAAGCCATCATGCAATGAAATTGCTTGATTGATGGTTTGTGAACCAAAGCTTGTCCCTCCTATGATTTCCCCATGAAAAGGAGAGGCAAAGTGTGCAAACAACCCTTGAGAAATGCTCTGTTTTGCTCTCTATTGCAGGAAGGAAGCTCAGACCATCAGTGGCCGACCAGCCACCATTGGTAGCCGACCGGCCCCCTGTCGGCCACCAATGAAATTTGCAAAGTGTATTCCTGAGGTGGAGCAGAGGTGTTCTGGAAGTGGACAGCATCTTTGGTGTTCAAGTGTGCAAACAAAGGCATGCAACAGCAAGACAGTCCCTTTTCGGGTGAAAACCGAGCACGTGCAATAGCCTCTCTTGCATTCCAAGTTTATTTATCACTTAAATATATAGCTTAGATACATGTTGTAATTAATTAGTTGTAGCTAATTAAGTGTTGTAAATAATTAGTTAGTTTAACTAGTTATTCGTTTTCGGTTTGTAATAATTAGTTAACTAGAATAGTTAATTAGTTTCAAGTTTTGTAATAATTACCTAAATTAGTGTAGGTAGTTAGCTTATTCATTCGGACCCTCCTTCGTGAGGGCGTAATATTGTTATAAGTGTGCGTGCGTGTGTGTATGTCTCCCAACCACATGTCTTTCTCCTTTTTATTTAATCGCTTTTGATCGTTAGATTAGGGACATGTTTTACTTAGCACATCGCATGCTTGCATCCATTCATCTTGTCTTGCATGCACCGAGGCTTGGTGAATCATTCTAACTGCATTACCATTTCAATACTTCTTTGAATACGTGTTCAACCGCATGTTATCAAATCGATTCATATGTCATATTAGTAGTCGAGCCTGTTAATTGCATTCTTCGCATGCGTTGCATTAGACACATTGTATAGTTAGGATCATGCATCTTTCTAACTAGTTTCTATTTTGGCTTGGAGTACTAGGTGAGTTTTTACGCTTTAGCATACTTGCATGACTGTGAATGTTGCCATGATTAGCATGCTTGCCATGAGGCTACGTGCTTAAATGCTAAACTGCTTGAATGCCTGTGGATGAAGGCTTGTTTTTTTAATTGGAACGATTCAACAAATATGCATTTTAAGCCCACTTTGTTGAGTGGCAAATCATATTTTAAGCCCACTATGTTTGGTGGCAAATCCACAAATCTTTAAGCCCACTTGAGGTGGCAAATTCAAACCATTTCCAAAAACAAACATGAGTTGAATTGTTCCAAATTGAGCAAACTAGTCTACCCTTGCTTGTGCGCATCACATTGTAAAGTTAGCTTAATAACCAGAATAAGAACGCATAATGTTTATAAAAAATCATATTATGATTAGTAGAGGCCGATCTCTGATCGGGCGAGCGGGGGTGCTCAATTTATGACCTTCCCCCTTCGTACCCAAGTTTCCGAGCCGAGGCAACTTTGGTGATGACGGACACGTGGCCTTCGGCACAAGTCATGGGTTTCCTCAAATTCCCCAAAATAAAATATTTAGGTGCCGACTCTGTATCTAGCAAAGCAGTTCATTTTTGGCATTTTTGATCCTAAAATCAATTTTCCAAAAGATTTTCCGGATTTGGACTCTTTGGTGTGTATTAGTTTCACATTGCACTTGTGAGATTAGATTCAGTGCCGCCGGAGTCTGAACTGTGAGGCCTTTTCTTTTCAAAGCTTCCGAAAGGGGGTGCGAAAAAAAGCTGAGTCCACAGTTTCTGGCAACGTTGCTGGGGATTTAGAGAACTTGACTCGAACTCATGATATGTTATTTTATTTACACTTATGTGTTTCTTTGCATTTGTATTTGCATTGGTGCACCTAAGTCACTGTGTTTTCCATCTGCTATTCCTGAGCGGTTTGCTGGAGGCTTGCTTGGAAAAGCTTGCCAAAAGGCTAATCGGTTGCGCCCTCTGCCACGATGGGAACACAACCCTTAGATCTGGACTACCACTGTACTGTTTGATTCTCCTTTCACTTCTCGGTGTTAGGTGTGAGAGGTATATTAGGTAGTCTTACTGAAGTACCCTTTTTGACCAATCGACCTAGTGCATATCGGAAACCAAAGAGACTGTTCCAAACTAGGACATGTTGCTTACCTGAAAGCAGGAATTGTATGAAACCGCTTGTTTCACGTATTGAACCCCTAGCTCCCGACAAAATTAGGACAGGGTAACCCTACCCCATATGTGCTTTTGGAGTTGAACTCTGCAGGAATGTATGTATCAGTTGCAACTCTGGGTATCAGTTTTGGGGTAGAAATCAGTGTTGAGTATAGTTCTCCAGCTTATGATTGCAACTGCGTGTTGTTTGTATCTGAGCCGAGGTCCTACGTGGTTTCTGATTTTCTATTTCTTTTTGCTTTATTTTCTTTTTGCAAGGTAGTTTTTAACTATTGCTTCAGACGATTCTGTTACCCCCAAGCACTCTGGACCCAAGTAAGGAGACTTTACCGATCCGGGCATCTTGTAAGAGGACAACCAGTGTTTGCTTCACTCCCACCGGTTACCAGACAGAGGAGGATCTGACATAACTCACCAGTCCAACAGTCACCTTTTTAGGCCCAGTCTTCTACTTCTACTCCGGAAAGAGAGTATTTACCAGTTCTGATAACTCAGCATTCCCCAGTCAGTATGGAAGACATGTTTTGTCATCTCCAGCAGACCATTGAGACCATGCAGCTAGATGCTGTCCGTCAAGCTGAGGTTAAAGCCCACCAAGTCGAGGTTGTAGCACGCCAAGCAGAAATGATAGATAGGCTTCAGCAATAACAACCACACCCGACAGTAGCCTCTGCATACCATGCACCCCCAGCGGGAATTTCGGCACCTGGGGTCATAATTAATGTCTAGGAAAGTGCGAGCATTCAGGCATATTCGATCCCACCTCAGACCTCTAAGGCACCATTTTACCAAACGGAGGCGTCGTTTGAATTCGAGGTTGACCCTATTGCATTGAAGGTCAACAAGCTAGAAAAACTCTTCAAACGGGCCCAGGGCGTGAATTTAATCCCCGATATTGAGGATGGATATGCTGACTCGACAGTGACTTTGCCCGACAGATTCAAGATGCCGCACATAGACCGTTTTGACAGCTCTGGGAATCCCATGGTCCATCTCCAGTTATTTTCAGATATCCTATAACCAATGAGTCTCACTAGACCGCAGAAGCTGTTGCTTTTTCGCCGAACTTTGTTGGGTATAGCGGCCATCTACAATGCCAAACTTGAGGGCTCTGTGAAAAGAAATTGGGAGGAAATGGCTGAGGCCTTTATAGCACAGTACTCCTACAATACTCAGATCGAGGTCACTACTCGTGATCTCGAAGCAACTCGCCAGGAGCCAAAGGAGGGCTTGTCGGATTTTATGACACGGTGGAGGGCCAATGCCTCTATGATGACTATCCGACCGTCTAAAGAGGACTAGATCAGAATGGTGGTCCGTAACTTGCAAGGAAGATTATTATAGAAGATGATAGTCTTGTCTTTGTCTACTTTTGCTGAGTTGCACGAAATAGGGGTCCAAATTGAGGATGCGATGAAGTAGGGGCTGATCGACCATGAGAAGGAACAGCCCAACAGGCCCTTTGCACGTAGCTTCAATGCAGCCACGACTGGTGGCACCTTTGCACGGCCTTCAGATGTGAGCATGGTCACTACCACACCTAAGACTGCTAACCCCTTTGCCGACGCATCCAACACAACTTCACAAACCTCAAGCCATCAGGCCTGAGGCTAGAGGATCTTTACCCCGTTCTACATGTCCTTATCCGCAGCCCTGAGGGTCCTGATCAGAAAGGGCATCTTAAGTCGTTAGAACAATGCCCATTGCAGGATCCTCTCCCACCTAAACACAACCCAGCCAAATATTGTGCTTTTCACCAACTGCATGGTCATGACACTGATCAGTGCTACAGATTGTATCATGAGATTCAAGATCTCATTGACAATAAGGTGATAGCACCTCCTGAAAAACCCAATGTCACTACAAATCCTCTCCTACCACATAACCAAGTCCCTCCACCCCGGCATATAAACCTCATCCATACACTGGCCGTCCCTTAAGACCCCAGTATATACATCACCCCTTCCCACCTACCTAAGCCGGCGTTGTTCATCCCTGACAGCACAAACTTGTGCATGATGATCACGTCTTCACTCCAACTCGAACCAGGGGTGGCGACAGTGGAAAATGAGGGGAGGTCTGCCTTGCTGAAGAGTGCCAGTCCGTTGTCCGAGGGCTTTGAGGATGTATCTGAAGGGACATACGACCCGAGCTACTATGTTGCGCCAATCAATCAAGCAGAGCCAGAGGTGGTGTTGCTAACTGGGATGGAGGTCAGTGTAGTCCTAGAGAATGGACCAAACCAGGGATTAGATGATCTAGCCTACCTAAAGGAAGATATGGAAAATATGCAGTTCTTTAATGAGCAAGATCGAGCGGACGAGCATATTGACTGGTTTGATCTTAACGGGTCAACAAAAAATTCACGGTGGCTAAGTGATGAACTCGATATAGACGAGGGAGCTAAACTGAAATTGGAAGAACAAAAAGCGGGAACTGTTGCGATGGCCGGAATGGCTGATAGAAATGGTAAACTGTCGAAAAACATCGGTGCAGAACAAGTAGCTCATGAACTGGGCATAATTAGTACTATACCTACAGAGCAAGCCGCACTGAGGTGCTTTGGGCAAGAAGTGGATCAAAATGAATAGAAGGCTAGAAAGGCCTAAGACTCTGTGGGGGAAATCTGTGATAAGAATATGACCCGATGAGAATATGACCCGAACGGAGCCGGACAACTGCTTGTCGGTTGCTAGGGGTATGTAGTGGGAAGATGATGATTTGTATCTTGCCCACACTAATGAAGACTGGGGTGAGGGCCTTCCTGACAGTACCTGGTATGTGAAAGAAGTCGACCACATGACGAGAAGTGGCCGATACTTCAAACCCCTGTATCTGGACCAACCTGAGGCATCTGGGGAGGGCAAAGAGGTAGAGAAACAAAATGAAAAACTGTTAGAGGAAGAGGTTGTGCTGAAACAGTTGAAGAAGATTATAGTTGACATATATATCTGGGGGTTGCTTATGGCTTCGCGAGTGCATAGACAAGCTATACTGTCAGCGATGGATAAAGCCAAATTGTCCATCGAAACTACTCCGGAACAGCTAGTCGGATTGGTCTTCCCGGGAGGTGCTGTGCCGACTTTGGCCTTTTTAGACAAGGAATTGTCGCCGGAAGGCTCTGCACACAACAAGCCTCTCTACATATCCGTGGAGTCCTGAGAAAAGTGGATACCAGTGGTGTTAGTCGACACCAGCTCAGCGATCAATGCCTGTTTGGCGAGCACGGCATATGTTATTGGCTTGAAGCCAGACGATTTTGCACCTACGGCCAAGGTGAGCCGGGCGCATGACAACACTAGCAGAGAGGCAATGGGAATAGTTCAGATCAGAACACAGGTCGGGCCAACTCAACAAGACATTGAATTTCATATATTAGATGTGCCTGCCACTTTCAACTTGCTACTTGGGCGACCCTGGTTGCACCAAGTGAAAGTTGTCTCTTACACTCTCTACCAAATGCTAAAGTACCCACATAGGAAAAGGATGGCCCTAGTCTTTGGCAATTCATCTATCCATCCTACGCTAGAGGTCACTACACCTGTGCTGGAGATTGTGCATGGAAAAGAGGATGTCTTCATTTTGGGGTTCACCTTGGCTGAGGCTCGGGTAGTGCAGAATATCTTGGCAATTGATGAGAGCCTATATGTCAGCGCCCAATCTGTACATCTCATGAATAAGTTACAACACATGCCTAGAATGGGATTAGGAAAAAATGGCCAGAAGGGTGTTACTGCATTGGTCGATGTGCCACATAAACCACATGCTTTTGGTCTTGGCTATATGCCCACCAAAGAGGACTGGGTGAGGAAAGAGAAAGAAATGGTCAGAAGAGCTAGAGCTAAGCAGACTGGGAAGCGGTACGAACTTGTGCATCGACCTATCCGGGGGACCCTGAATGGCTATTTTTTTTGGGAGGGCGAAGACTTCCCATTCTATGGTTTCCCTAAACCTTGGTTCAACTTTGAGAAGCAGTGAGTTCCTGGCTTTGAGATCTTCTTTCACTTGCAGCTGCAAGAGAGTGACATAGAGGAACAGATTGAACTAACTGCTGAGGCTGCAAAGAGCATAGAAAGTGATTCCAATATCAGTGAACTTGAGGCAGGAGTAACACTTGCATGTCTCCTTTCGGATCCTCAGATCAACTCAGAGTCAGAGAGCTTAGGGGATGACCTAACCGTTTCCATGATCGGAGACCAACCGGGTGCGAACCCTTCTATCGGTATCTTGGATGCATCTGACGGATAGTCCCTCATTTAGCAACTGGTGGAGGGCTTCCTGTCTAGCAGTTCTGAGTCGGGTAGTGAGCCGAAATTTGATTCTAGAGAGTCTGTGGAGTCGGAATCAGATTCCAGTTCCTCTGAGTCAGAGTCCGGTATTCCTAGGGTTGATAACCTGGATGCTGAAGTTTTGTCCAGGTCGTCTTTTTCCTTTTCTTTTGAGTCAGTTGTAACCGAGGAATTGGATGATCTAGACCTTTTGAATGAAAATACCACTGCAGGTTCTGAGTACTTCTTTGTGCCACTTGTATAGTTCATTGATCATGATTTTCAAAATTTCAATGAAAACGATGAGGAAAAAATTCCTCTGGTTTTGAAACATTTGGTTAATTGAGAGGAGGAGAGGTTTGTAAAACCCCTCGTTGATGAAATCATTTCAATTAATGTAGGTACTGAGAAGGATCCACATCCGGTCCAGATTGGGTCTACGTTGTCTTCGGTGGAGCACGAGCGCTTAGTAGCTTTATTAAAAGATTTCAAAGATGTTTTCGCATGGTCCCATGCCTGGAATCAATCTTGAGATTGTACAGCATCGGATCACTCTTGACCTTGAGACCCGACCCATCAAGTAGAAGTTGCGGAGAATACGCCCGGATTGGGCTTTGAAGATTAAGGAGGAGGTCACCATGTAGATAGACGTAGGGTTCTTGCTAGTATTTGAATATCCGACCTTGTTGGCTAACATTGTTCCAGTGCCAAAGAAAGATGGCAGAATTCGGATGTGTGTGGATTTCAAAGATCTGAATAAGGCCGGTTGGAAAGACGACTTTATTTTGCTGCACATTGATGAAATGGTGGACTTCATCGCATGCCATGCGTTGCTTTCCTTCATGGATGGATTTTCTGGGTATAACCAGATTCTGATGGCACCCGAAGACGGAGAGAAAACCGCCTTCACTACGCTGTGGGGAACCTACTGCTATAGGGTGATGTCGGGGCTACCTATCAAAGGGCTGCAACCACAATTCTGTATGACATGATCCACAATGAGGTTGAGGTGTATGTGGATGACATGATTGTCAAGTCCAAGGAAAGAGAGGGCCACTACACCTCCTTGAAGAAATTCTTTCAACGGATCAGAGAGTACAGATTGAGGTTAAATCCAAAAAAATGTACTTTTGCCGTAACAGTAGGGAAAATGTTGGGGTTCTTGATCACACAGAGGGGCATCGAGGTAGATTCTTCCAAAATCAAGGCCATCCTAGAAATGCCACCATAAGGATGGAAAAGGTGGTGCGTGGCTTTCTAGGTAAAGTGCAATTCATAAGACGGTTTATTTCAAAATTAACCTTGACTTGTGAACCACTATTTGGTCTCCTGAAGAAAGGAAAGAAATTCCGATGGGATGATCGGTGTCAATTCGCTTTTGCGTAGATCAAGCAGTACCTTCAGAATCCACGCGTGTTGTCGCTGCCAGAACCGGGGAAGCCCTTGATCTTGTATCTGTTTGTAATAGACCCAACAATGGGATGCATGCTTGCTCAGGAATCTGAGGATAGGGTAGAGAAAGCCATTTACTATTTGAGTAAGAAAATGCTGGACTATGAGACCTGTTACAACCCACTGGAGAAGGCTTGCTTAGCCTTGGTATAGGCTAGCCTGTTGGTTGCTTTTCCTCTCCGAATTTGATCTAAAATATGTCACTCGCAAGTTTATCAAAGGGAGAGCGGTAGCTGAGTTCCTGGCGGATCACCCGGTAGAAGGGGATGAAGCGGTAGAATACCTATTCCCAGATGAAGCTATTCTGCAAATCGAGGAAGAGATTTGGACAATGTACTTTGACGGAGCGTCTAACCAGTACGTTATGGGATAGGGGTGTTGCTGATAGCACTCGACAATTTCCATATACCCTTAGCCTTCAAACTTCGATTCAAGGTATCTAACAACGAAGCAGAATACGAGGGGTGTATTGCTGGTTTGGAAGCCACCCTGGAACTTGGGGCAAAAAGGTTGGACGTCATCGGGGATTCGAACCTAGTTGTGTCTCAAGCAAAAGGAGACTGGAAGGTTAAAGAAGAAAAAATAAAGATCTATCACCAGACCCTGGACATTCTGATTCCTAGGTTTGAGAAACTGACCTTCATGCATTTAATAAGAGAGAACAACAGGTTTGCTGATGCTTTATCAACCCTATCTTCTATGATAGACATCCCGGTGGGAGTCCGGATGCATCCGGTCATTATTGAGCAGAGATATGCATGAGTCTATCGCCGCAATAGATGAAGTGCAAGATCAAAACCCCTGGTGTTATGATATCTTGAATTTCTTGGGAAATGATGTTTATCCACCAGGGACGAATGCCAAAAATAAAAGGGCAATACGGCGGATGGCCGTTCAATTTATCATCTGCGAGGTAAGTTGTATAAGAGGGCTCATCTGGGAATGCACAAGTTGTGCGTCGATGCAGAGGAGTCGAAGCGCCTAATGGAGGCCATCCATGGGGGAGAGTGCGGAGCACACATGAGCAGAGTAATGTTAGCTCGGAAGATTCTCAAGCAAGGTTACTGCTGGTCTACCATGGAGGAGGATTGTGACGGTTTTGTTCGGTGATGTCACAAATGCCAGATCCATGCAAATCGCATGAATATCCTGCCGTCGAAGCTATACAACATGACTTCACCATGGCTTTCTCAGTCTGGAGAATTGACGTCATCGGGGTAGTTACACTGAAACGGTCAAATGTGCATGAGTACATTCTGGTGGCAATTGATTATTTCACGAAGTGGGTGGAAGCTCAATCTTATGCAGTATTGAAAGCAGCGCATGTGGCTAAGTTCATTCGAAACAACATCATTTTCCGTTATGGAGTCCCGAATGAGATTATTTCAGATAATGGCTCATATTTCAAGAAAGAAGTGATTGACTTGTTAGAGAAATACAACGTGGCTTTTCATGAGACATCTACATATCGGCCGCAAAGCAACATCAAGCACATTTTGCAGAAAATGGTTGAGACCTACATGGAGTGGCCAAATAAATTGCTGTAGACACCCCATTTTTGACCGTCCTTAAGACTTGGACGTCATCGTTCGAACACTTGATGATCATCCATGCTCGTGTTCGTTTTGAGTTCCCGAAGGTCTTGGCTGCGCGCCTTGCCTTAGGATCTCTCAACTTGTCTGTTTTGTGCTTGGTTGTGGACCAAAGACTTGTGGTTTTGCTTCTGAGGGAAGAGGGTGGCTTGTTGACCATGCCCTCAACCCATCGGCTAAGGCATTGTGCCATCGGCCAAAAGTAGTGGCCGATCGGCACTCTTTTGGGTCGATCGGCACTCTTTTTGGTCGATCGGTGTAGACACCCTATTTTTGACCGACCTTAAGACTTAGACGTCATCGATTGAGCACTCGGTGATAGTGCATGTTGTGCTCGTTTCAAGCTTCGAAGTTTTGGCTGACAGCCTTGCCCCCGGGTCTCCGAACTCTTTGTGCTTCGGCTCGGTTTGTAGACCAAAGTCTTATTTCCCTTCCTGGAGGGAGGGAGAGGTCTTGTAGACCATCTCTCTGTGGTCGTAGACTACTTTTCGTGGTCGTAGGCCACTTTTTCCGTTTGGAGACTAGTTTCCGATTTTTGGAGCCTTCGGCCGTGCACCTTTTCTCGGGACCGCTTAACGTTCTCCGTTTGGCTTGGTTTTCAAACCACATCTTGCTTCCTCTCCGTAGAGGGACACTGGGGTCCGAGGGACCACTATTGTGGTCGTGTACCACTTTTGTGCTCGACAGCTTGTTTTCGAGGCTCCCGGCTGCGTGCTTTGCCTCCCAAACTCTCGTCTTGCATCCATTTTGGCTTGTTTTTGGTACAAATCTTGTATTCCTTGTTTGGAAGGTGGTACGAGGGTGGGAGACCAGTTTTTCCCTTGGAGACCACTTTCCTCCCCGCCAGTCGGCTTTCTGGTCAGGAAACTGATTTTTTTGGTCTTAAGGCCACCTTTTCTGGTCTCCCCCCCACCATTGGCTTGCTTTCAGTGTGGAGACCACCAATTCCTCTGGCTAACTACTTTTTTTCTAGGAGACCACTTGAAGTGGTCGGCTGACCATTGCACATAGCAGGCCGACCACTTTAAGTGGTCGGCACCTCTCCCCCTGTTTTGGCAGACTGTGTGGATGCCAGTTGTGCCAGCTGGAGGGCACAGACTGTATCCTCCATACACGTGTATGGAGGGATTGCATCCAAGTTTTAGCTTCTCTAAGAAGCTTTAACTTTGGTTTTTCTATAAGAGAGGGGCTCCCTTTCCACTCCAGAGGTTCTGATTTTGGCTGAGAGCATAGGCTTACACTCTCTCTATATCCCTCTCTCTCTCTCTATATATATATATATATATATTGGTGCTTTGCTTCACACTTGTACATACAACCTCATAGCCAAACACTCTTACCTTGTTGTTGAGTTGCTGGAGGGTCTTGAGGGAGCTCAAGAGTTGGTTTTGGCTCAGAAAATTTGCTGGTATTGCAGTGCTTCAAGGGTAACCTTCTTTTCCTCCCTTTTTAGCTTTATTTTGATCACTCTCTTAGCCATATTTTCATGCTTCTCTTGGCCTAACTTTAAACTACAAAAAGCTTTATTTTTGAGTACTTAACATGTTTGTTTTAGGCTCATTGGGTGTTGGGGGTGTTCCACCCCCTTTGGTGCCTTGTTTGGCCTTGTTTTGTGCCATGCCTTGAGGCCTTTGAATTAGTCTTTGCTTGGCCTTTTAACCACTGAAATCCAGTGGATTTTCAGTGGTAGGCATGTGGTTTTGAGGCCTGAAATCAGAGGGGGGGTGATCCCCTCTCTTCTTGTTTTGTTGGCTTGCATTATTGGCCTATCAAAGGAGCAAGTGTTTCTACCATTTTGAGGCTTAGTTTAGGCACTTTTTTGTGACTTCTAGGGCCTTCCTTGACTCTATCCATGGCTGGTGTGGTCTCCTTTTGCATGCTTCTTGTATGTGTAGTGTAATCCCATTTGTGGCTCATCAAAGTAGCATGTCTTTCTAGCATGTATTGGCTCCATTTCAGTGGGTTTTTTTCCATCATTTGACATGTCATAACTCTATTTTAGGTTGGTTTGATGGCCCCACGCATGGTCCATGCACTTGTAGTGCATTTCCATGAAATAGCCTAACATGCATCACGCTTCGACATGTCATTTTAGCATGCATTTGGCTTAGCTCTGAGAAGACTTTGTTCATTTTTTATCATGATTAAGGTCTGATTTATGTTGTTTTGGTCATGCATGCCATGCTTTGTATAGCCATAGTGCATTTTAGCTCACTAGCCTTGAGTTTCCAAGCCACTTGCATGCATTTGGAATGATATTTCAGAGCTTATATCTTTGCCATATTCTCGTGTTTATCACTCCTTCAATGTGTTTGAGAGTTGCACGTTTATGCCTTGTTTGTGAGCCATTGCATAAGCCTTATTTTCTTGCCTTTCTAGCCATCATCTCAGTCCATTTTGGCTACTGTCTTGGCCTGCATAAGGTCTGTTTGGGGCTAGTTTGGCCATTTGAGCATTGTCTTGCATGCCTCTAGTGTAATACACTTCACTAGCTTCGATGCTTGAGCCTTTCAACATGCATTACATGGGTTGTTTGCATGATTCTAAGTCATTTTGCATGTCATTTCAGTGCTGGAACATATGCCATTGTACTCCATGTTTCATCCTTTCTATGCTTTTGGGGAGCTGTGTTATGAGCCATAAGCTTGGGCCTTTATGCACGCATGTTTGTATAGTATTTTGAGTTTCCATCTTAGCATGTATGGTCATTGATTTGGACATGGCTGAGGCCTATCCATTTCGGTTTAAGTCCATCAAGCATTGTGTATGCCATGTGGTTCATTGCATTGTGTATGCCTTATCCTTTGCATTGTGTATGCTTAGGTCACATAGCATTGTCTATGCCATGTTCATTGCATTGTATATACTTGTTTCCATTTGCATCAAGTATGCCATATCGATCATTGCATTGTGTATGCCATGTAGCTCATTCGCGTTGAGTATGCTAGTTAACATTCACATTGTGTTTGCTAGTTGCATTGTATCATATTGTTGCATACTTATGTTGTCTTGCATTGAATATGCATGCTTTAGCATTGTGCATTGTGCATGCCATTAGCCTTGTTAGGTTGTTCATGTTGCATTACACGTTGTTGTATGTTTGTCCCTTGCAAGTTTGCATGCTTAAGTCATATCACATATTCCATGTTTCATAGCATTGTGCATGCCATGTTATTTGTTGCATTGTGTTTGGAATAGATGTTAGTCCAAACACGGAAAACGAGGGATGTTTCATACTCGAAGTGATGAAACGTGCCTCAATTCTCGGTTGCCGACACTCTTGACTATACATGATGGAGTTTTAGGTTTTATGTGTTCGTGTGTGCATTTATTTCATATTGAGTTATGCAATTTGGCTCCTCGGCCACCATGCATCGAGATGCGTGATTGGCGGCCCGAGGGTCGAGAACCACACCCCCTTGAGCTTATGTAATGAGAGGGAGGGTGGTTGTGCATACATGTGTAGCAAATACTTTGCCATGCCCCTTTCTTGCTCTCTGTTGTAGCAAACCAGAAACCAACAGCAAAAACTGGTCGGCCGACTAGATAAAGTGGCTGGCCGACCACTTTTTCTGGTTTTTAGCATAAAAAGTGGTCGGCAGGTGGTCTCCAATGCCAACAACTGGTCAACCTCCCTCCTACAGATTCCCATGATGTAGTTTCAGCCTTCTGGAGCTTTTTACAGTGTTTTGAGATCAGTTGCAAACAAAGGCAAATCAGGGCATCGCGATGGATTTTCGCACGAGGTGACCGGGCACGCATCCTTCGTCATCCAAGGCAGATTAGAGGCAACCTATTCCATATAGTTTACATGTTTATTCAATTGCTAACTTAGTTAATTTGTTAATTGGTTAGAGTTGTGTAATAATTAGTTGTAGCTTGTTAGTCATTTTGTTGTGTAATAACTAGTTTAATTAGATTAGCTTAGATTAGCTAGTTGGTTCTGTATTATTCATTCGGACCCTCCGTCGAGAGGGCACAACTATTGTAAATAAGTGTGCGTGTGTGTGATGCATGTCTTCCAACCCCCATTTCTTTCTCCCTTTTATTTACCAGCTTACGATGGTTAGTTTTAGGGCATGTTTCAATTAGCATCCTTGTGCTCGCATGTTTGTATCCATTCATCTGTCTTGCATGCACCGGACTCGGCGTATCATACTAACTGCATTGTATTTCAATTCCTGTTTGAATACATGTATCAAATCGCATTTCACATGACATTTTAGAATAGCCAAGCCTATCTTAGTTGCATTTTGTATGTGTTGCATTAGGCATTCTTGACATAGCTAGGGTCATGCATTGATTTCTAACATAGCTTTTGTTTTGGCTCGGAGTACTCGGTAAGTGTTTATGCTTTAGCGTCCTTGCATGTGTGTGAGTGACTGCCATGATAGCATGCTTGCCATGAGGCTAACTGCTTATGTGATATAACTGTTCGAATGCCTGTGGGTGAAGGTTGGATTGCTTGAAATTGGGACAATTCATTGAAATCCTCGATTTATCCTACTTGCGAGTAGCAAACCTCAAACCATGTTCAAACAAACGGATATGTAATGCTTTGTTCCAATTTAGGTGATCTAGTTTATACTTGTTTGCTGTGCGCATAACATAGTAATTCTAGGTTAAATAACCGGAATAAGAACACATGTGTTTTCAAAAACAAGATATCATATTAGTAAAGGCCGATCTTTGATGGGGCGAGCGGGGGTGCTCATTGCATGACCTTCCTCTCTCGTACCCAAGTTCCCGAGCCGAGGCAACTTTGGTGATGACGGACACGTAGCCTTAGGCACGAGTCAGGGTTTCCTAAATTTCCAAAAATAAAACATTTAGGTGGCAACTTTGTATCTGGCAAAGTAGTTCATGTTTGACACTTCTTTCTAAAAAATCGATTTTTGAAAACGATTTGCCGGATTTGGACTCTTTGATGATTTATTAATCTCGCATTGCACATTGTGAGATCTGATTAACAACCATGACATTTGAGTCTGAACTGTAGTGAGCCCAATGATGAAAACGTCATTCTCCCGGGACATTCGGGCGCGTCTACAGTTTCTGGCGACTCTGCTGGGGACTTAGAGAACTTGACTCGAACTCATGATATCTTGTTTTGATTGCACTTATGTGTTTCTTTGCATTGCATTTGCATTGGTGCGCCTAGGACACTGTGTTTGCCATCTGCTATTCCTGAACGGTTTGCCGGAGGCTCGCTTTGAGTAGCATGCCATATGGCTGACCGGTTACGGGCTCTGCTACGTTGGGAACACAAACCCCGGTTTTTACCGGGGCACCCTTTTTGACCATCCGACCTAGTGTATATTCGGAATCCGTAGTGACTATTCCAAACTAGGACAGGTTGTTTACCTGATTATAGGTTGTTTGAAACCGCTGTGTGCGTAGTGAAACCCTAGCTCCTGACAAAATAGGACAGGGAAACCTTACCCCTCCATAGGGGTGTTTTGGCTCTCACTTGCTTACTATGTGCTTTTAGAGTGCGTCTCTACAGGAATGCATGTATCAGTCTGCAAATCTGGGTATCAGGCCTGCGGGCATCAGTGTTTTATGAATCAGTTATATATGCGGGTATCAGATTTAGATTTGGGGTAGTGATTCGGGAACAGTGATCAGTGGTTGAGAACGGTTCATTCAGCATATGTTTGCCAGCTGTGTGTTATCTTTACTTAAGTTGTTATGCCGTCCGTTTTTCTGTTCATTATTTCTTTATGCTTTATTTATCTTTTTGCTAGGTAGTTTAGCACAATTGCTTCCGACCAAGCAGATATTTCCCAAGCACTCTGGACTAGTGGTCGTAGACTCCATTGATCTGAGGATCTAATAGACGGACAACCAGTGTTCCGTTCTTTACTCCCGGTTGCTAGACGGAGGTCAGTAAGGCGTAGTGTATCGATACCGCGGTTGCCAGATCAGTGGTCCTTAAATAGTCAGGTTGAGATTTCTGAGTCTACTGAAGAGGCAGATATACCAGTGCTTCAGTTAGATCAGCGTAGTATGGCAGGAATGGAAGGGAAGATGCGTCAGCTCCAGGAAAGTATGAAAACCGTGCAGTAGGACGCTGCCCGTCAAGCAAAATTTGCCAAGCAACAGGCCGAAGTCATGGCCCAACAGGCAGAGTTAATTACTAGGCTACAGCAGCAAGCCGGAGCATCTGCTTCACACCAGGTTCCTCCCCCACCAAGAGTTCCCATACCTGGAGAGACAATACACGTCCAGGATGATACGGACGTTCTAACAGGGCCGGCTTCGCCCCCGATCCTACCCCAACCACTCAAAGCACAGACCAACCTGTCGGATTCTCCCTTTGAGTTTGAGGTGGACCCCATGGCACTAAAAGTGAGCAAGCTTGAAAAGCTGTTCAAGAAATCTCAGGGTGTGAAGTCCATTCCAGACATTGAGGATGGGTACACCGACTCGCCCGTGACTCTGTCGGACCGATTTAAAATGCCGCACATAGACCGTTTTGATGGGTCTGGGGATCCCATGGTGCGCCTACGACTGTTTTCAGATATCTTAAGGCCGATGGGCCTCTCCAGATTGCAGAAGCTTTCCCTATTTGGCCGGACCCTGCCGGGGGTAGCGGCTATTTGGTATGCAAAACTGGAAGACTCCGTTAAGAGGAAGTGGGAAGAGATGGCTGAGGCCTTCGTAGCTCAATACTCTTACAATACGCAGATCGAGATCACAACTCGTGATCTCGAGACGACTAGACAGGAGCCGAAGGAGAGCCTTTTCGACTTCGTAACCCGCTGGAGGGCCAAAGCCTCAATGATGACGATTAGGCCGACTAATGAAGATCAAATACGGATGGTTGTGCGCAACCTCTAGCCCAAGCTCATACATGAGATTGGGGTGCAGATCGAGGACGCCTTGAAGTAGGGTCTGATTGATAATGACAAAGAGCAGCCCAGGAGGACTTTCAACCGCAGTACGAATGCAGGCACAAGCAGTGTTGCAGCTGCCAGAGCTTCAGATGTGAGCATGGTCACCGCCACCGCCACCGCCCCAAGAACCCTTACGGCTACGCCATTCATAAGCGCATCCGGAAGTAACTCACAAACAACCAAGTACCTACCTCGAAGCCAAAGAACATTCACTCCACTATACATGCCCCTGTCCAAAGCTCTAGGGGTTTTGATCAAGAAACGGCACTTGAAGCCCCTGGAGCCGCGGTCATTGCCAGAAACACATCCCTCCTCCTATAACCCAGCTAAATACTGCGCCTTTCAACAACAGCATGGTCACGACACCTACCATTGCTTTAGATTGCGTCATGAGATTCAAGATCTTATTAATAATAGGGTAATTGTGCCATCGGAGAAACCCAATGTCACAACCAACCCTCTCCCACCATATAACCAAGCTCCACCTCCTAAACGCATCAACTTAATCCAAACTGGGGTTGTGTCATATGACCCTAGCGTATACATCACCCCGTCCCATCTACCCAAGCCGGAGGTGTTCATTCTTGACAACACTAACTTGTGCATGTTGGATATCTCCCGAACCCAACCTAAGCCAATGGTGGTGATTATCGAAGATAGGACAGGGATGATTTCGGAGGAAAGTGGGACTGTGGATTTAGGGTCTAAGGAATTTGGGAGCTTTGCTGAGGAGGCATACATTCCGAGTGGCTACATTACGTTAGTGGGCCGGGTTAGGCCGAATGTGGAATTGCCAGTGGGGGCAGAGATTTGTGTAGTACGGGAGGATGGACTTGATTAGAGGCTAGATGACTTAGCAGATCTGGAAGAGGACATTGCTAACCTTCAGTTTTTCAATGAACACGATCCAGGAGACATGACAGTCAACTGGTTTTATTTTGATGGGTCGGCAGAGGCTACAGGGTGGCTTGATGACCAACCAGATGTTGTTAAAGAATCTCAGTCAGAACAAGGCCCGTTAGGGACAAGGACATCAGCTGTGGCCGGAAGGGCCAGGAGTCAGAATGCATCACCGGAGAGCGCCGGTGCCAAGAATTTTGCTCGGGATCTGGGCATTTTGAATACAAAAGATGTTGAAAAGCAGGCTGTACTAAAGTAGTTTGAACGGGGAGGGATCGAAGATTTTGAGAAAGCCAGAAAGGCCAAAGCCCCTGTGGGGACTGAACGTGCTGTGTGCACAAGGATAGAGCGTGCTACAAGCACATGGACGAAAGGTGCTGTGGGCACAAGAATAGTTGTAACGGAGCCAGACCGGTGTTTGTTGGCTGCCGATGGCATGTGAAGGGAAGATGATGATCTATGTCTTGCCCACATCGATGAGGACTGGGGGAGTAACCAGCCGGATGATACATGGTACATTGGCGAAGCTGATCACATGACTAGGAGCGGGCGGTATTTCAAGCCCCCGCACTTAGATCAACCAGAGGAGTCTGGAAAGGACAAGGAGGCAGAGAAGCAGAAAGAAAAGCTACTCGAAGAAGAGGCTGTGCTAAAACAGTTGAAAAAGATACAGGCAGACATCTCCATCTGGGGGCCACTTATGGCTTCACAAGTTCATAGACAAGCTGTCCTATTGGCAATGGATAAGGCCAATCTCTCAATAGACACCACGCCTGAGCAGCTGGTAGGATTGGTTTTTCCGGGAGGGGCTTCCCCGATGTTGACCTTTTCCGACAAGGAACTGCTGCCTGAGGGTGCAAATCATAACAAACCTCTCTACATCTCCGTGGAATGTAGAGACAAGTGGGTACCAGTAGTTCTTGTCGACACGGGATCCGCTATTAACGTATGCCCGCCGAGGACAACATATGCAATTAGGTTGAAGCCCGTGGACTTTATGCCAACAACCTAGGTAATAAGGGCATATGACAATACCAGCAGAGAGGTGATGGGGACCGTAAAGATCTAGACTCAGGTTGGTCCAGGACAACACGAGATTGACTTCCACGTCTTGGACGTTCCCGCGATCTTCAATCTACTCCTAGGGCTGCAGTGGCTGCCCTAGGTGAGGGCGGTCTCTTCCATCCTACATCAGATGTTGAAATATCCCCACGGGAAGGGGGTTGCTATAGTTTTTGGGAACTCGTCAATCCATCCGCCGCTAGAGGTGTCTACACCAATTTTGGAAATTGAGCATGGCACTGAGGATATGTTCCTGTCAGGATTTACCCTCGCCGAGGCCCTGGTCGTACAGAACATCTTGGCTGTTGATGAAGGGTTATATGTTAGCGCACAGTTAGTGCACCTCATGAACAAGCTCCGACACGTCCCCGGGATGGGATTAGGGAAGAGTGGCTGGAAAAGCATTGCAGTATCGGGCGAAGTGCTGCACAACCCGCATACCTTTGGCTTGGGTTATCTGCCCTCCAAAGAGGATTGGGTGAGGAAAGGCAAGGAGATGGCTAGGAGAGCCAGAGCAAAGCAGGCGGGGAAGCCTTATGAGTTAATGCACCGACCCATCCAGGGTACCCTAAACGGACGCTTTGTCCGGGATGGGGAGGATTTTCCATTCTGTGGCTTCCCGGAACCATGGTTGAATGCAGAGAAATGTCGTTTGCCAGGGTTTGAGATCTTCTTTGACCTGCAGTTATCCGGGGATGACGTTGCCGAGGAGCAGACAGACCCATTAGCTGAAGTTGAACAGTATAAGGAAGTGGATTCCGAGAGTACCGAGATTGAAGTGGGGGTAGCACTGGCTTGTCTACTTTCAGATCCTCCGATTATATAGAAGTGCTTGGGGGATAACTTCTCGGTGTCCATGATTGGGAATGAAACGGCTGCGAGCCCACCTTCAAACATTTTGGATGCATCCATCGCACCCTCCCTCATCTGGTAGTACGAGGAGGGATTTTTATCGAGCAGCACCGGGTCAGGTAGTGAGCCGAAATCTGAGTCCACCGAGTCTGTGTAGTCGGAATCAGGTTCCAGCTCGTCTAAGTCTAAGTCTGGTATTCCTGGGGATGACAACCCATATGCCACAGTCCTGTCTAGGTCGTCTTTTTCTTTCTCTTTTGAGTCTGTTGTAACAGAGGAATCAGACGATTTTGGAGTGACTAATGAGAATGGAATGGTTGTGGCTTCTGTGTACTTTTCTGTGCCTTTGATTTATTGTATTAATTAGAACTTTCAAAATTTTGATGAAAACGACGAGGAAGAAATTCCTCCAGTTTTACAGTGTTTAATTGATCAAGAGTAGGTGAGATTTGTTAAACCCTTTGTTGATGAAATCACTACAGTTAATGTTGGTACTGAGAAGGACCCGTGGCTGGTCCAGATCGAGTCTACGTTGTCTTCAGAGGAGCGCGAGCGCTTGGTCGCTTTATTAAAAGATTTCAAAGATGTTTTCGCGTGGTCCTACAAAGACATGCCTAGAATCGATCCTAAGATTGTACAGCACCAGATCCTTCTTGACCCGGAGGCCCGACCCATTAAGCTGAAACTCAGAAGGATCCGCCCAGACTAGGCTCTCAAGATTAAAGAATAGGTCACCAAGCAAATTGACGCAGGGTTCCTGCTGGTATGTGAGTAGCCGACTTGGCTGGCCAACATAGTTCTGGTGCCGAAGAAGGATGGTAGGATTCGGGTATGTGTGGATTTCAGGGATTTGAACAAAGCCAGTCCAAAGGACGACTTTCCTTTGCCGCATATCGATGAGTTAGTGGACTTCACTGCTAGGCATGCACTGCTCTCGTTCATGGATGGATTCTCAAGCTACAATCAAATTCAGAAGACTGCTTTCACCACCCTGTGGGGGACATATTGTTACAAGGTGATGCCATTTGGGTTAAAGAATGCTGGAGCTACATATCAACGGGCTGCAACCACGATATTGCACGACATGATCCACAAAGAGGTTGAGGTGTACGTGGGCGACATGATTGTCAAGTCCAAGGAAAGAGAGGGCCACTACACCGCCTTACAAAAGTTCTTCCAAAGGATCAGAGAATTTCGGTTGTGGCTGAATCCTTAGAAATGTAGGTTCGGTGTTACAGCAGGGAAAATGATAGGGTTCTGGATTACACGGAGAGGTATCGAAGTCGACCCTTCCAAAATCAAGGCCATCTTATAAATGCCACCACCAAGGACTGAAAATGAGGTGCGAGGCTTTCTGGGTAAAGTGCAACTCATAAGACGGTTCATCGCAAAATTAACCTTGACTTGTGAGCCACTTTTTGGTCTCCTGAAGAAAGGAAAGAAGTCCCAATGGGGCGGCCGATGCCAAGCTTCTTTTGAACAGATTAAGCAATATTTACAGAACCCACCTGTATTGTCACCGCCTGAGCCTTGGAAACCATTGATTTTGTATCTTTCAGTGACTGAAACTACAATGGGCTGCATGCTTGCACAGGAGTCTGAGGACAAAGTGGACAGAGCTATCTACTACCTGAACAAGAAGATGCTGGATTACGAGACCCGTTACACTCCGCTGGAAAAAGCTTGCTTAGCCTTTGTATGGGCTACCAGGAAGATGCGGCACTATCTGTTAGCTCACTCTGTAATGTTGGTTTCAAGATTTGATCCCATCAAATATCTCTTCGAGAAACTGGCACTTACGGGTATGCTAGCTCGTTGGTTGCTTCTGCTTTCCGAATTCGATCTGAAGTATGTGACGCGCAAGTCAGTGAAGAGGAGAGCGGTAGCGGAGTTCCTAGCCGATCACCTAGTTGAAGGGGATGAAGCAGTTGAGTACCTATTCCCAGACGAGGCCATTTTGCATGTCGAAGAAGAATTTTGGACGATGTACTTTAACGGAGCGTCAAACCAATACGGGTATGGGATAGGGGTGTTGTTGATAGCACTTGATAATTCTCGTATTCCTCTAGCATTCAAACTCCGATTCAAAGTCTCGAACAACGAGGCAGAGTATGAAGCGTGTATTACTGGACTAGAAGCAGCCCTAGAACTAGGGGCAAAACGGTTGGACGTCATCGGGGACTCGAACCTTGTTGTATCTCAAGCTAAAGGAGATTGGAAAGTCAAAGAAAAAAAGATGAGAATTTACCACCAGACCTTGGACTTGCTGATTCCTCGGTTTGAGAAACTAAACTTCGCTCATCTGTTAAGAGAAAAGAACAGGTTCGTAGATTCACTAGCAACTCTATCTTCTATGATAGACATCCCTTTTGGAGTCCGGATGCGTCCGATCATCATTGACCAGAAATTTGCACCGGCCTACGACCTGATTGCTGCCATAAATGAGGTTCAAGATGAGAACCCCTAGTATTACGATGTCTGGAACTTCTTGGAGAAAGAGGCATACCCACCAGGGGCAAATGCCAAGGATAAAAGGGCAATTCGAAGAATGGCTGCTTAGTTCATCATCTGCGGGGGAAAACTGTACAAGAGAGGTCATCTGGGAATGCATAAGCTGTGTGTTGAGGCTGAAGAGTCGAAGCACCTAATGGGCGCCATCCATGAAGGAGAGTGCGGAGCGCACATCAACGGGGTGATGCTAGCTTGAAAGATCCTCAGATAGGGTTACTGCTGGTCCACCATGGATGAGGATTGTATTGTCTTTGTCCAGCGATGCCACAAATGTTAGATCCATGCAAACCGCATGAACATTCCGCCGTCAAAGCTGTACAACATGACTTCGCCATGGCCATTTTTCGTCTGGGGGATTGATGTGATCGGGGCTGTCACTCCGAAGGGGTCCAATGGGCATGAGTTCATTCTGGTCACGATAGACTATTTCACAAAGTGGATTGAGGCCCAATCTTATGCGGTATTGAAGGCTTCACATGTTGCGAAGTTGATCAGGAACAACATCATCTGTCGCTATGGGGTCCCGAACAAGATCATTTCAGATAATGGTTCCCACTTCAAGAAGGAAGTGATAGACTTGTTGGAAAAATACAACGTGGCTTTTCACAAGTCATTTACATATCGGCCACAGACCAACGGAGCAGTTGAGGCCGCCAACAAGAACATCAAACACATTTTGCAGAAGATGGTGGAAACCTACTGAGATTGGCCAAATAAGCTGCCATTTGCTGTGTGGGGCTACCGGACTTCAATTTGAACTTCTATTGGGGCGACATCGTATTCCTTGGTCTATGGGATAGAGGTCGTTCTACCTATTGAAATTGAAGTTTCGTCATTACGAGTATTGGCTGAATGTCAGATAGCTGAGGCAGAATGGCAGCAGAGCAGATTCAAGGAACTCATGCTCTTTGATGAGAGAAGGCTGAAAGCACTGTACCATGTTCAAGGTTATCAACGACGAATTGCCAAGGCTTTCAACAAGAAGGTTAAGTCCAGGAATTTGAAAGAAGGAGATTTGGTGCTCAAAGACAACCGAGCTCCCATCCATGACCCTAGGGGCAAGGTCAGACCCCATTGGACTGGCCCTTACATCATCAAATCTATCTGGTCGGGTGGAGCTGTCATTCTGATGGACCTAGATGGCCTAGAGTTCTCCCAACCGATCAACATGGACAAGTTGAAGAAATATTACCCCTGAGTGGCTCGCTACGCCGAAAACCCGAAAGGGTGACCTAGGCAAAAGTTAGAGCATAGAAAAATTTGAAATTATAAAAACTGAGCTCGCAAGGTTGAAAACCCGCAAAGGGCAGCCTTGGCAAAAGTTAGAGCGTAAAAGGTGAGGGTTAATACATGAGTGAACCAAAGCCGAACTACGTAAGGCTTGATTCTCATATTTGGGATATGTAGGCAACTTCACCCTGAAGTCCAGCCATAAACACTTCCCCGATCAACTTTTTCCATGTGATCATGTTTGTTGATCTTTGTCTACTCTACGTTCAAGAGCTCGGTTGTAATCTCCGGTGCAGTGCTATTCAGACTAGGGGCAACTTTCCAGTTGCTGGGATCCGGGATTGTGCATCTCAGTGACAGATCTCAGGCATGTCCAGTTCTGATCCATATCGAAAATGGTCTTGAAAAGTTTTAATAAAAGTTGATTTTGTTCAAATTAATCTTTTTACAACTTAGACCATTTTTGGACCAAACGGAAAATTTTTAGTACCCACAACCTTCAATTTCATTGATTTCAACACAGAGTTCTCCTACTCTTGAATACAAATTGAAGTTGCTTTCATTACATTCATTAAAAAAACTTGAAAGTTCTGATTAATGAAAATAAATCCGAGGCATAGTCAGGTGTTCCTACGTCCCCTCCCAGAGCTGGTTGAAGCCTCTGATGCCAAAGTAGGCCCCACCGGTGCCTCTTCATTGAGCCAATCTATGCACTCATTAGAGATGGTGTAACTGAAAGTGGGAGCGGGGGCCAGAAGCTCTCTAGTCCTCCATGCCGTGGCATGCCGAGCAAGTTGTGCGCCTCAGACCGGAAATGTAGCAGGATACTCTACCCCCTCTGCCGGGCAAGTCTGTTCATGTCCGAACTGACGCTGGAACCGGAAAGGAAAGTAGAAGGCACAGTAAGTCAGGCCAATTTACTGAATCCCGGACTGTCGGGACATGCTGTAGCTCATCGCTAGTAGATTGAGCCAAGGGCACTGCCAAGCAATGCGGTCTGCGGACAAACTACACATCCAATCGAACCACCATCCCTCATAAAAGGCATCGACCAGACGTCGTCGGAAGAAATAGCCGCGAGCTGAATACGCTGGGCATGAGTCCACAACCTGCAACTTATCCATCAACCACACCTGGGGAGGGATGAAAAATGAGAGATTAATGAATAGAGAGATGTACAATGAGAGAAAAGTGAGAAAAGGGTTTTGAGAGAAAAATCGAGCCTGAGGGCCGAGTGATATGAGCAATATATATGTGAGACAAGGTGGGAAACATTACCTGCAGCAGTAGTGGACTCCCCGTGAATCTGGTCGTCTCCCGGCGATGGAAAGCATCCAAGCCCATCAATGTCTCGGCCAATGTCATGACAATGCAGCTCTTACCCTCTTTTAAGCCTTAGGTAACTTTGATCAAATGAGTGCTAAACCCTCCGGAGCCTAGGGCAAGCAAGAAATGGGACAGCATGCACAAGCAAAGCGCATGTCGCCGAAAGCCTTGACAATGAAAGTAGCCGCGGTCACCGACATCGGAAAACTGACGAATCAAACTCGGAATGTCCAGCATTCCGTCACAAATCAATGATCGAGCGTCATGCATAGTAAGCCCACACATTCGTCCTAAGGCTTGGATGTGGCCGAAGTGAAGTTGGGGCAAGATTTCTTCATTGCGCTCGGATTCCATCAAAGCTTGGAAGTCTTTGAAGATAGGACACGTTTCTTGCCCGCCAAAGCTAAAGTCATGTGTTACCGGATTCCAAAACCTTGCCACGGTATGGAGAAACGGAAAGCGCAACGGGGTGCGACTCAGCGTGAATAGTGCATTTATACCGAAGCCCCGGAAGTTCAACTTTTCGGAGTCGTCTAAGGTAGCACTCCAAGTTGTGAGATTTTGGACAAGGAATGCCTCCACTTTGATGCAAAACTGAGATGGAATGAGAGAACCATGAAGCTGGAACCTTTATGGAGGATAAGGCACTGTTGGGAGGACAAGTGTCAAAAATTTGGCGGTCACCAGGCCAACTGGTTGGCCAACCACTTTTTCTGGTCAGCCGGCCATATAACTGGTTTGCAGAACAAAAACTGGTCGGCCATCCACTTTTGGTGGTCGGCCATAGAGAAAAACTGGTTTTCAGCCTTTTCCTAGCCTCTAGAAGAGAGCTCCTAGCCTTTCCATGTGTTGGGAGTGCTAAAGGTCTGACTTTATTTCTGTTTTGGATGTGTTCCCTCGCTCCATTTGTCCAAAATACGTTTGTTTATTGAGTTGTTGCTATTTGTTTATCGAGTTGTCACTTTTTATTTACCGAGTTGTTAAGTTTTACTTATCGATTTGTTGAGTTTGCTTATCGAGTTGTTGCTCTCCGTTTATCATTTTGTCAAGTTTTGCTTATTGAGTTGTAAACTTGCTGAGGTTTTGTTGTTTCTTAGTGAGTTAAGTTGTTTAGTTTGTTATGTTGGTTCACTACCTGACTTGGAAATACATGAATGTTCAATTTCCCTTCAATCTCATTTTTGTGCAAAATGATGCGATGCGATGCTAAGAATACAAATGCAACACTTTTTGAACAAAAAACTGTTTCATTCCATCATAGCTTCCTTTTACAACATTTTTACAACAGGGTACAAGTTTTAAAGAAAATAAAACTGCCTAATGCTGTACAATGTGCTACAACTACTTGTAAAAAGGAAAATAAAGCAAGAACATCTGCATCAGTGCTGTCGGGCTCAAGATCGGGAGGCTCTCTTCATCCTCTTCGGCTGAGCAGCCTCTGCACCACCCCCAACAGCACCATCATCTCTCTTGCAGGCGCATCATACTAACTGCATTATATTTCAATTCCTGTTTGAATATATGTATCAAATCGCATTTCACATGACATTTTAGAATAGCCGAGCCTATCTTAGTTGCATTTTGTATGTGTTGCATTAGGCATTCTTGACATAGCTAGGATCATGCATTGATTTCTAACATAGCTTTTGTTTTGGTTCGGAGTACTCGTTAAGTGTTTATGCTTTAGCATCCTTGCATGTGTGTGAGTGATTGCCATAATAGCATGCTTGCCATGAGGCTAACTGCTTATGTGATATAACTGTTTGAATGCCTGTGGGTGAAGGTTGGATTGCTTGAAATTGGGACAATTCATTGAAATCCTCGATTTAGCCTACTTGCGAGTAGCAAACCTCAAACCATGTTCAAACAAACGGATATGCAATGCTTTGTTCCAATTTAGGTGATCTAGTCTATACTTGTTTGCTGTGCGGATAACATAGTAATCCTAGGTTAAATAACTGGAATAAGAACACATGTGTTTTCAAAAACAAGATATCATGTTAGTGAAGGCCGATCTTTGATCGAGCGAGCGGGGGTGCTCATTGCATGACCTTCCTCTCTCGTACCCAAGTTCCCGAACCGAGGCAACTTTGGTGATGACAGACACGTAGCCTTAAGCACGAGTCAGGGTTTCCTAAATTCCCCAAAATAAAACATTTAGGTGGCGACTCTGTATCTGGCAAAACAGTCTATGTTTGGCACTTCTTTCTAAAAAATCGATTTTCCAAAACGATTTGCCAGATTTGGACTCTTTGGTGATTTATCAATCTCGCATTGCACATTGTGAGATCAGATTAAGAACCGTGACATTTGAGTCTGAACTGTAGTGAGCCCAATGAACAAAATGGGATTCTCCCGGGACATTCGGGCGCGTCTACAATCGGCCATATTTTTGAGCCGAGACCTTTCCATTTGCTTTTTGCAAATATTTTTTGCCAGTTATAACAGTGGGTGGGCACAAGTCTCATCCTCCATACATGTATGGAGGGATTTGTTTCAAGACTCAAGCTTGTTGAACAAGCTTGAGGATTGAAATTCTATTAGAAAGGTGCCTCCCCTCCCTTTCCAAAGTTTTTGAAAATTGCATATAAAAGTTCTATATCTCTCTCTCTCTATATATTTTACCTCTCTCTTTCCCTTTGCTCTTGTTTGTGCCCAAAAGTGTGATTTCTTCATACTATTGCACACAAACACCTGGCAATACACCATCCTTTTGTTTCCAAGGTACTAGGGAGTTGGTTTTGGAGTTCTTGGAGTGGTTTCAGCTTGGAAAAGCTGCTGGAGTAGTGTTCTTGAAGGTGTTCTTCAAGGGTGAGCAACTAACCTTTTAATCCCCCATTCTTGCTTAAGCTTTTAGACCTCCTTGCATATGGTTTTAAGCTTAACTCTAAACTGTAAAAAGTTTTGATTTTGTGTACTTGAGATGATTGTTTAAGGTCATTTTTTGGTTGGGGGTTGTCTACCCCCTCTTCGGCCTTGTTTGGCCTTGTTTTGTGCCTTCCCTTTTGAGCTTTGGAACCATCTTGTTTTGACTTTCTCACCACTGGAATCTAGAGGATTTTCAGTGGTGGAGAAGTGGTTTTGGAGTCTTGAATAGGAGAGGGACACCCCCCTCTCCTTATGGCTCATATGCTTTTATTGTTAGCTCATATGGGTAGCATGTTTGCTTAGCTTGTTTTGACTCCATTTCAGCAAGTATTTGGTGTTATCTTGCCATGCTATACCTCTTGTTTTAAGTTGGTTTGATAGCCTCTTACATGCTTCATATACTTGTAGAGTAATCTTGCATGTTAGCATAACATGCATCTTGCATTTGGGCCATCATGCATGTTTTGGCTCAACTCAAAGGAGCTTTTAGCCTTGTTTTACGATGCTCTAGCTCTGATTTGCATTGTGTTGGTCATGCATGCACTGTTTTGTATAGCCATGGTTCAATCTAGCTTGTTAGCTTTGAGTGTCCAAGTCATTAGCATGCATTGCTTGGACCATTTTCATGATTTGGCATCATTTCATATGTGATTCAGTCCATGTAGTGTAGCCATACACTTGCATTTATCATCCTTTCAATGCTTTGAAGAGTTGGTGTTTTATGCCTTAAGAGTGGATCATTGTGCATGCATCTATGCTTAGGTATTTAGGATGCCATCTCAGTGGGTTTTTGGGCTTATTTTGACATGCCGTAACTCTGATTTTTATCGGTTAAGTCATGCCATGTTTGGTTGTAATAGGTGTAGTGTAACACCTCTTTGTTAGCCTTGGATGCTTCATGATTTCGGTCTTTTGTTCTAGCTTGTGTTGGCTAGGTTCGAGCATGATTTTGGTCTTGTATTGACCTACCTTGGGACTATTTTGGGTGCCCTTGGCTCTTTGGGGCTTGATTCTTGTGGCCTTAGTACAAACTCCTTGGCTAGCCTTAAGCCTTGAGCTTTCTTGCATGCTATGCTTGACTTGTGTGAGTGGTTTGGCATCACTCCTTGCATGATTTCAGAGCTTACCTCATTGCCACATTATCATGTTTGTCACTTCTTGCTAATGTTTGAGGATTGTGCATTGTTGCCTAGTTCTTAGGCCAATTGGCATGCATGCTTATTTTACATTTCATTCCATCATTTCTTAGCATTTTGGCCACTGATTTGGGCATGGTTGAGGCCTCCCCATTTTAGTTTAAGTCCATCTTTGCATGTTGTTGCATGCTTGACATGTTGCATGTTGTTGCGTGCTTGCTAGTTTGCATGTTGTTGCATGCTTGTCCATCTTTGCATGACATGCATTTTTGTATGTTTAGGTTGCATTTTGCATGCTTGCTAGCTTGCATTTTGTCACATGCTTGTTTAGGTCGCATTGCATTTGGCATCACTCCTTGCATGATTTCAGAGCTTACCTCATTGCCACATTATCATGTTTGTCACTTCTTGCTAATGTTTGAGGATTGTGCATTGTTGCCTAGTTCTTAGGCCAATTGGCATGCATGCTTATTTTACATTTCATTCCATCATTTCTTAGCATTTTGGCCACTGATTTGGGCATGGTTGAGGCCTCCCCATTTTAGTTTAAGTCCATCTTTGCATGTTGTTGCATGCTTGACATGTTGCATGTTGTTGCGTGCTTGCTAGTTTGCATGTTGTTGCATGCTTGTCCATCTTTGCATGACATGCATTTTTGTATGTTTAGGTTGCATTTTGCATGCTTGCTAGCTTGCATTTTGTCACATGCTTGTTTAGGTCGCATTGCATTTGGCATGCTTGTTACCTTAGCCTTGTGTGCATGCTTGAGTCATATTGCATTTGGCATGCTTATGTTGCATTGCATAGCTTTTTCGTATTGCATGCATTGCATGCATTGCATTGCATGCATTGCATTGTGTTTGATTTGGGGTGTCAAACCAAACACGAGGACCAAGGGACGTTTCGTACTTGAAGTGACGAAACGTGCCTCAACCCTTGGTCATTAACACTCTTGATCCAACATGACAGAGTGTGAGGCATTCACGTGTTTTTGTGCATTCATTCCATATTGATTTGTGCAATTTGGCCTCTTTGGCCATCATGCATCAAAATGCGTGATTGATGGCTCGAGGGTCGAACACTACACTTCTTTGAGTCTCAAACATGATAAGGGGTGTAGGTGCACAACATTTTCTTGCAAATGCATTGACATGCTCTTGTTTGTCCTCTGCTGCAGCAAAAGGAGCAATTTGCAGGAAAAGATGGCTGATCGGCTATCTTAAGTGCCAATCGGCTAGGAATTTTTGGTCGATATCACCAAAATTGGCCGATGGCCATTGTTCTCTGGCCGATGGCCTCATATTTTGGCCGATGACCTCTCAGCATGGCTATGAAGTGGTTCAGAAGCATCACAGGTATTTTCACAGTTCTCAGAGGTGCAGAACAGTGCAAATAGAGGCAACATAAGGCATGACAACGGGTTTCCGAGCGAGGCGATCGAGCATGCTTCATTCAATCATTCCAAGGCGGAGTTGTGGCAGTCTCTTTAGTGTCGTACTTAGTCTATTTTGTAACTTAATTAATTTGCTTAATTAGTTAAGAGTTTTGTACTAATTTATTTGCTAGGATAGTTAGTTAATTAGTTGGCCAGTATTATTTATTCGGACCCTCCGTCGAGAGGGCGAATTTTGTAATAAGTGTGCGTGAGTGTGTGATTATCTTCCAACCCCGCATCTTTCTCCCTTTTACTTAACCGCTTATGATGGTTAGTTCTAGGTCATGTTTTGACTAGCATTCCTATGCTCGCATGTTTGCATCCATTCATTTGTATTGCATGCACCGGGCTCGGTGCATCATACTAACCGCATTGTATTTCAATACCGATTTGAATACATGATTATCAAGTTGCATCTCATATGCCATCTTAGAATAGCCGAGCCTATTTCTAGTTGCATCTTGCATGTGTTGCATTAGCCATCTTAACACAGCTAGGATCATGCATTGCTTACTAACTAGCTATTGTTTTGGCTCGGAGTACTAGTTAAGCTTTTATGCTTTAGCATTTTGCATGAGTGTGAGTGCTGCCATGATAGCATGCTTGCCATGAGGCTATTTGCTTAATTGATTAACTGCCTGAATGCCTGTGGGTAAAGGCTGGATTACTTGAATTGGAACAATCCATCGAAATACGAGTTTTAAGCCCACTTGAGAGTGGCAAAATCATGTTTTCTAAGCCCACCCGAGGGTGGCAAATCCACGTCTTAGCCTACTTGCGAGTAGCACGCTCAAACCATTTTCAAACAAACATGAGATGTTTTGTTCCAACTTTGGGGATCTAGTCTATACTTGTGTGCTGAGCGCATCACATAGTAATTCTAGCTAACAAACCGGAATTTTCAAAAAACAAGATATCATGTTAGTAAAGGCCAATCTTTGATCGGCAAGTGGGGGTGCTCATTGCATGACCTTCCCCTCTCGTACCCAAGTTCCCGAGCCGAGGCAACTTTGGAGATGACAGACACGTGGCCTTAGGCACGAGTCAGGGTTTCCTAAATTTCCCAAAAATAAAACATTTAGGTGGCGACTCTGTATCTGGCAAAACAGTCCATGTTTGGCATTTCTTTACAAAAATCAGTTTCCCAAAACGATTTGCCGGATTTGGACTCTTTGGTGATTTATCGGTCTTGCATTGTACTTTGTGGGATTAGATTCAGAACCGTGACATTTGAGTTCGAACTGCAGTATGCTAATGAACAAACCGAATTTCGCGCCAGATCTTACGCGCGGGGGCCGGGACGTTCGGGCACGTCTACAGTTTCTGGCGACTCTGCTGGGGACTTAGAGAACTTGACTCGAACTCATGATATCTTGTTTTCATTACACTTATGTGTTTCTTTGCATTGCATGTGCATTGGTGTGCCTAGGATACCATGTTTTCCGTATGCTATACCTGAACGGTTTGCCAGAGGCTTGCTTTGCAAAGCGTGCCATAAGACTGACCGGTTGCGGGCTCTGCCACATCGGGAACACAAACCCTGGTGTTACCGGGGCACCCTTTTTGACCGTTCGACCTAGTGCATATCGGAAACTATAGTGGCCATTCCAAGCTAGGATAGGTTGCTTACCCGATTGTAGGTTGTTTGAAACCGCTGCGTGTGTAGTGAAACCCTAGCTCCTGACAAAATAGGACAGGGAAACCCTACCCCAACATAGGGGTGTTTTGGCTCTCACTTTCTTGTTATGTGTTTTTATAGTGCGTCTCTATAGGAATGCATGTATCAGTTTGCTAGTCTGGGTATCAGGCCTGGGGGCATCAGTATTTGGGAATCGGTTTTACCTGTGGGTATCAGATTCAGATTTGGGGAAGTGATTCAGGAACAGTGATCAGTGGTTGAAAACAGTTCGTCTAGCTTGTATTTGCCAACTGTGTGTTGTCTTTATTTAAGCTGTTATGCTGTCTGTTTTTCTATTCATTTTTTCCTTATTATACTTTATTTATCTTTTTGCAAGGTAGTTTAGCACCATTGCATCCGACCAGGCAGATATTCCCCGAGCACTCTGGGTTAGAGGTCGTAGACGTAATCGACCCAGGGATTTGATAGACGGACAAGAAGTATTCCTTTCTTTACCCCCGGTTACCAGACGGAGGTCAAAAAGGCGTAGTGTGTCGGTGCAGCGGTCGCCAGATCAGTGGTCTAGCCGACCAGTGAACAGTCAGGCTGAGGTCTCAGTTTCTACTACGGGGATAGATATACCAGTTATTCAGCTAGATCAGCATAATATGGCAGGTATAGAGGAGATGATGCGTCAGCTCCAGGAGAGTATGAAAACCATGCAGCAGGACGCTGCCAGTCAAGCAGAATTTGCCGCATGCCAGGCCGAGGTTATGGCACAACAAGCAGAGTTGATTGCTAGATTGCAACAATAACAACCACCGCAGCAAGCCGGAGCATCTGCTTCGCACCCCGCTCCTCCCCCACTAAGAGTTCCAATACTTGGGGAGACCGCTAACGTCTAGGACAATACGAACGATCCAACGGGGCCGGCTCCACCACCGATCCTACCCCAACTATCCAAAGCACCTACCAACCTACCGGATTCTCCCTTTGAGTTCGAGGTGGACCCCATAACACTAAAAGTGAGCAAGCTTGAAAAGCTGTTCAAGAAGTCCCAGGGCGTGAAATCCATTCCGGATATTGAGGATGGGTACACTGACTCGGACGTGACTCTGCCAGATCGGTTTAAAATGGCGCACATAGACCGTTTCGACGGGTCTGGAGATCCTATGGTGCATTTGTGGTTGTTTTTGGATATACTAAGGCCGATGGGCCTCTCCAAATTGTAGAAGCTTTCCTTGTTTGGCCGGACCCTGTCGGCTGTAGCGGCTATTTGCCATAGAAAACTGGAAGACTCTGTTAAGAGGAATTGGGAGGAGATGGTTGAGGCCTTTGTAGCTCAATACTCATACAATACACAGATCGAGGTCACAACTCGTGATCTCGAGACAACTAGGCAAGAGCCGAAGGAGAGCTTCTCCAATTTTGTGACCCGGTGGAGGGCTAAGGCCTCGATGATGACCATCAGGCCTGTTGACAAAGAACATATTCGGATGGTTGTGCGTAACCTCCAGCCCAAGCTCATGCAGAAGATGATTGTTCTCCCCCTCTCCACCTTTGCAGATTTACATGAGATAGGGGTGCAGATCGAGGATGCTATGAAACAGGGCCTCATTGATCATAAGAGAGAGCAGCACAAGAGGGCATTCAACTGCGGTACGAATGCAGGCACAAGCAGTGCTGTAGCTACCAGAGCTTCAGATGTGAGTATGGTCACCACCATCACCACCCCAAGAACCCTTTCAGCTACGCCATTCACCGGTGCATCCAGAAGTAGCTCACAAACAACCAAATTCGCACCCTGAGGCCAAAGAACCTTTACCCCGCTGTATATGTCTCTATCCAAAGCTTTCGGGGTTTTGATCAGGAAAGGGCACCTGAAGCCCCTAGAGCCGCAACCCTTACCAAGTAATCTCCCACCAACCCATAACCCAGCGAAGTACTGCGCCTTTCGCCAACAGCATGGTCATGACACCGACCAATCTTTAGATTGCGTCATGAGATTCAGGATCTCATTGACAATAAGGTGATCGTGCCTCCAGAGAAACCGAATGTCACAACCAACCCTCTCTCACCACATAACCAAGCTCCACCTCCCATATGCATCAAATATGATCCAAACTGGGGTTGTGTCATACGACCCTAGCATATATATCACTCCTTCTCACCTACCCGAGTCGGAGGTGTTCATCCCTGATAGCACTGGCTTGTGCATGTTGGACATCTCCCAAACCCAACCTGAAACGATGGTGGTGGCTATCAAAGATAGAAGTGGATCAATTGAGGAGGTAGATCAGAATGATTGTACACAGCCTGAGGGGTGTGTGAGCTTCATGTACAACCCGAGCGGTTACATTACATCAGCAGGCCAGGCTAGGCCGAATGTGGAATTGCCAGTGGGGGCAGAGATTTGTGTAGTATAGGAGGATGGACGCAATCAGGGGCTAGATGACCTAGCGGATCTGGAAGAGGACATTGATAACCTTCAGTTTTTCAATGAACAAGATTCGGGAGACGTGACAGTCAACTGGTTTGATTTGGATGGGTCAGTAGAGTCTACTGGGTGGCTTGACGATCAGCTGGATGTTGTTGAACAGCCCTAGCTAGAATAGGGTCCGTCAGGCACAGGGATATCGACAGTGGCCGAAAGGGTTGGGAATCAGGATGCATCGCCGGAGAGTGCCGGTGTTAAGAACTTCGCTTGGGATCCGGGCAATTTGAATACAAGAGATGTTGAATAGCAAGCTGCGCTGAAGCATTCTGAGCGGGAAAAGATCGAAGATTCGGAGAGAGCCAGAAAGGCCAAAGCTCCTGCAGGGACAGAATGTGCTGTGTGCATAAGAATGGAACGTTCTGCGATCATAGGAACGCAAGGTTCTGTGGGCACAGGAATAGTTGTAACGGAGCCGGACAGGTGTCTGTCGGCTGCCGATGGCATGTGATGGGAAGATGGCAAACTATGTCTTGCCCACACAGATGAAGACTAGGGGTAAAGTTAGCCGGATGATACCTAGTATATTGGTGAGGTTGACCACATGACTAGGAGTGGGCGGTATTTCAAGCCCCCGCACTTAGACCAACCAGAGGCGTCCGGAAAGGACAAGGAGGCAGAGAAGCAGAAAAATAAATTGCTCGAAGAGGAGGCTGTGCTAAAATAGCTCAAGAAGATACACGCAGACATCTTCATCTAGGGACTACTTATGGCCTCAAGAGTACATAGACAAGCTGTCCTTTCTGCAATGGACAAGGCCAAACTTTCAATAGACACCACGCCTGAGCAGCTGGTAGGATTGGTTTTTTCAGGAGGAGCTTCCCCGACGTTGACCTTTTCTGACAAGGAACTGCCGCCTGAGGGTGCAAACCATAACAAACCTCTCTACATCTCTGTGGAGTGTAGAAACAAGTGGATACCGGTGGTTCTTGTCGACATGGGATCCGCCATTAACGTGTGCCCGTCGAGGACGACATATGCAATCGGGTTGAAGCCCGCGGACTTTGTGCCAACTGCCCAGGTGATAAGGGCCTACGACAATACCAGCAGAGAGGTGATGGGGACGGTGAAGATTCAAACTCAGGTTGGTCCAGGATAGCACGAGATTGACTTTCATGTCTTGGACGTTCCTACAACCTTTAATCTACTCCTATGGCGGCTGTGGCTGCACCAGGTGAAGGCAGTCTCTTCCATCCTGCACCAAATGTTGAAATACCCCCACGGGAAGGGGGTGGCTATAGTTTTTGGGAATTCGTCAATCCATCCGCCGCCAGAGGTGTCTACACCGGTTTTGGAAATCGAGCATGGCACAGAGGATGTGTTCCTGTCAGGATTCACCCCAGCCGAGGCTCGGGTCATTCAGAATATTTTGGCTGTTGATGAGGGGTTATATGTCAGCGCACAATCAGTGTACCTCAAGAACAAGCACCAACATATCCTTGGGAAGGGACTAGGCAAAAGTGGCCGGAAGGGCAATGTTGTATCGGCTAAAGTGCCGCATAACCCGCATACCTTTGGTTTAGGTTATCTGCCTACCAAGGAGGACTGGGTGAGGAAAGGCAAAGAAATGGCTGGGAGAGCCAGAGCCAAGCAGACCGGGAGGCATTTTGAGTTGATGCATCGGCCTATTCAGGGCACCCTAAACGGACGCTTTGTTCGGGAAGGGGAAGACTTTCCATTTTGCGGCTTCCCAGAACCATGGCTGAATGCCGAGAAGAGGCGCCTGCCGAGTTTTGAGATCTTCTTCGACTTACAGTTGTTCAGGGATGATGTTGCCGAGGAGCAGACAGACCTATCAGCTGAGGTTGAGTAGTGTAAGGAAGTGGATTCCGAGAGCACCGAGATTGAAATGGGGGTAGCACTGGCTTGTCTACTTTCAGATCCTTCGATCGTACATGAGTGCTTGGGGGATGACCTCTCAGTGTCCATGATCGGGAATGAAACGGCTGCAAGCCCATCTTCAAACATTTTGGATGCGACCATCGCACCCTCCCTCGTCTGGCAGTACGAGGAGGGATTCTTATCGAATAGCACCAGGTTAGGTAGTGAGCCCGAATCTGATTCCACTGAGTCTGTAGAGTCGGAATCAGGTTCCAGCTCGTCTGAGTCTGAGTCTGAGTCTGGTATTCCTGGGGGTGACAACGCGGATGCCACAGTCCTGTCCAGAAAATCCTTTGAGTCTGTTGTAACAGAGGAATCAGGCGACTTGGAAGTGATTAATGAGAATGGAATGATTGTGGCCTTTGAGTATTTTTCTGTGCCCTTGATTTATTGCATTAATTCAGACTTCCAAAATTTTGATGAAAACGACGAGGAAGAAATTCCTCCGATTTTGAAATATTTGCTAGATCAAGAGCATGAGAGGTTTGTAAAACTGCTGGTTGATGAAATCAAGCAAATTAATATTGTTACTGAGAAGGACCCGCGGCTGGTCCAGATCGGGTCCACGTTGTCTTCGGAAGAGCACGAGCGCTTGGTCGCTTTATTAAAAGATTTCAAAAATGTTTTCACATAGGCCTACGAAGACATGCCTAGAATCGAGCCTGAGATTGTACAGCACTGTAGACACACCCTTGGGCCCCATGCTACAGTTCGGACTCGATTTGTGTTGGTTCTTAATCTGATCTCACAATGTGCAATGTGAGATTGATAAATCACCAAAGAGTCCAAATCCGGCAAATCGTTTTGGAAAACAGATTTTTGTAAAGAAGTGCCAAACATGGACTGTTTTGCCAGATACAGAGTCGCCACCTAAATATTTTATTTTGGGAGAATTTAGGAAACCCTGACTCGTTTGCCTAAGGCCACGTGTCCGTCATCACCAAAGTTGCCTCGGCTCGGGAACTTGGGTACGATTAGGGAAGGTCAGCTATGAGCACCCCCTGTCGCCCGATCCGAACATCGGCCTCTACTAACCATGATATCTAGTTTTGAAAACATTATACGTTCTTATTCCGGTTATTAGCCTAGATTTACTACGTGATGCGCACAGCAAACAAGTATAGACTAAGTCGCCTAAATTGGAATGAAACATGTCATGTTTGTTTATTTGAAAATGGTTTGATGGTGCTACCCGCAAGTAGGCTTAAGACATGAATTTTGCCACCCTCAAGTGGGCTTAGAAAATATAATTTTGCCACTCTCAAGTGGGCTTAAAACTTGTATTCAATGCATTGTTCCAATTTAAGTAACCCAACCTTCACCCACAGGCATTCAGGCAGTTATAACACGTAAGCATATAGCCTCATGGTAAGCATGCTATCATGGCAACACTCACACTCATGCAAGGATGCTAAAATATAAATGCTTACCGAGTACTCCAAGCCAAAACAAAAACTAGTTAGTAATCATATGCATGATCCTAGTTCATGTTTAAAATGGCTAATGCAACATATGCAAAGATGCAATCTAGACAGGCTCGGCTATCCTAAACATGGCATGTGAAATGCAACAGATAACACGTATTCAATTTGGAATTGAAATACAATGCAGTTAGCATGATGCGTCGAGCCCGGTGCATGCAAGACAATGTATGAATGCACACATGCATAACATAAGGTATGCTAATTTAAATATGTCCTAATACTAACCATCGAAAGCTAGTAAATAAAAGGGAAGAAAGAAGTGGGGGTTAGAAAACATACACACACTTATTACACAATTGCACTTGCTCGGAGGGTCCGAATAAATATTACACAACCAAAAGAATACTACTAAATTAATTATTACAGAACTTTTAATTATTTAACATATTAAATGCAGAAGAAAGGTGGCCGCAGCCCTGCCTCGGGATGCGTGGATGATGCATGCTCGATCCACCTTGCCCGAAAACCCGGTACCATGCCGCTGTTGCCTCTGTTTACATTGCCTCACCCGTCTGAAAATTATAAAAGTCCCCAAAACTGCCATGAGCTTCCTTCTGAGTGTTGTGGAGTGCCACCGGCCAGAACAAAAGGTCACCGGCCACGGGAACAGGCTTATCAACCAAAGATGGTGTCATCAGCTGGACACTCCTGGCCGGTCGGCACTGTAGATGGCCGGCCGGCCATTTATTCCTGCAGAATCCTGCAGTTGACGGCAGCAGAGGGCAAGCAGTGTATGGCATGGAATTTTCAAGCAAATGTGTGCATGCCACTCTTCCAATCATGTTATGGATTTAAGGGAGTGTGGCCCTTGGTACTTGAGCCACCAATCACGCATTCCAATGCATGATGGCCTAAGACACCAAGTTTGCCAATCAATGCAAATGCATGCAACAAAACAAATGAGTGCCAATGTCCTATCATGTTGAGATCAAGGGCATTGGCGACCGAGGATCGAAACGTGTTTCGTCACTTCAAGTACGAACACTTCTCAATCCTCATACTTGGTTTGACACCCCAAACCAAGCAAAATGTAATGCGACGTATGCCATATACAATGCAAAGTAATGCACCTAATCCAATGCCATGCTACCTATTCATGCAAGCTAAACATGAACATATCGAGCATGCAACAAGACTATGTGATGCAACTAACTAAACAATATGCAAACATGCAAACAAGACATAATGCAAGCATGCAACGAATGGAACGCAGCATGTAACATGCTAAGTATGCAACTATATACAAGGGTGGTCTTAAACTGAAATGGGAGGCCTCAGCCACACCCTAAAACAGTGGCCAAAAGTGCCAAAAATGATGGACAAGTGCTCATGCAAACATGCACACCAATGAGCCAAAAAAACCCAAGCATGAAAGGCTACTATCAAGAACACTCAAAGGTGATATACATGGACATTAAACGCTCATGTTAAACTCTAAAAAGCATGCAAAGAATGATGCCAAAACATGCTAGGGGATGGGTGTAAGATAGAAGGCATTCAAGGCCACGAAAGAGGGCATTACTCAACACCTACCCCAAGCAAACATGGCATGAACTTTTAAATACAAAACAAAGTTTTAGCATGCAAAAAGGACCTCCAAAACCCACTGATATGGCAGCTAAGGGACACAAACCAAGAGGCATGCATTTAAGACCTATTTCAAGGCATAAAAGAACAACACTTCAAGGCATGAAAGGGATGATGAATGCAAGCATACAAGCATGGATTAGGGACTGAAATGACATGAGAAATGATTCCAAATCACTAAAACAACCCGACTCAAGCATGCTCATGACTCACACACTAAAGGCTCACAAGCCAAAATGCAAAGAGATTATACCAAACATGGAAAATATGATCAAATCAGTGCCTAACAGACCTCAAGCATGATGAAATATGACCAAGAACTTCATGAAGTTAGGCAAGAACATGCATGCATGATGGTCTTAAAGGCAAGATGCATTTCTAGGCAAAGAAGAGGAATGCAAAACAAGTATATTATGCATGCAAAGGGGCATAAATCCGACCAAAAACAGAGATGTAATATGACCCAATAACACCCAAAAACCTCTGAAATGAAGCCAAAAGCAACTAAGCATGCATGCTACCCTTATGAGCCAAAAATGCAAACAAAAAAGAGACAAAGGGAGAGGGGTGTCCCTCCCCTATGCAAGACCTCAAACCCTCTTCATCACCACTGAAAATCCACTGGATTTCAGTGGTGAGAAGGCCAAAACACCATAGTATTCAAAGCTTAACAAAGAGAGCACAAAAAGAGCCAAACAAGGCCTAAGAGGGGGAGGTCGACCCCAAACAACAAAATGACCTTAATGAGAGATCTTAAGCATGCAAATACAAGACGTTTTCAAGTTATACACAAAGTCTAAAATAGCATGCGAAGTGGGTTAAAAACTAGTGCAAGATTGGGGAATATAAAGCAAATAGTGTTACCCTTGAAGAACACTTGAAGAACAGCAACCTCAGCCTCTTCCTTATGATCAAAACCAGCTCAAAACTCCAAGAACAACCTCTCAACACCTCCCAAGTCGAAGTATGGTGTAATAGTAGGTGTTCTAGTGCAAAAACTAGGAACAAACTACACTTTTTGGCTCTCGAACACACACAAATGAAGAGAGAGAGAGAGAGAGAGAGGGAGATATAGAGAGAGAAGGTGTATATATCAGATATATATGTATTAGGTCTGGTTTTTTTGTTCAACCTCACAAAGGAGAGGGAAGGTCTCCTTATATAGAGCAAGATGGAGGCTTAAGCTTCCATGAGAAGCTATTAAAAGGGGTCAAGGCTTCCTAAAGAAGCTAAGGCAAAGGGGCCAAGGCTTCCTTACAAAGCTGAGACAGGTGTCCAAGCTTCTTCAGGAAGCTAAGACAAAGGTCCAAGCTTCCCCAAGAAGCTAGACCAAAAGGGTGCAAATTCCTCCATACAGCTATGGAGGACAAGTCCGTGCACTGCAGCTGGCACAACTGGCACAGCTAGCACGCACCATGCCTCAAAGAGGCAAAAAGGAGGTATCGGCCAGAAAAGGAGTCAATCGGCCAAATAAATGGTCGGTTGACCCACACAAAGTGCCGATACACCAACACAAGTGCCAACCGACCAAACATTTGGTCGGTAGCAAAATGGCAAGGCTGGTGGCATCATGCCACGGCCGGTGGGTTTCAGGGACGGCTAACATGCCTCTTCCCACCCTCAAAAGTAGAAAACACAAGTCCTTGGTGCAAAACCAAGCACAGAATAGGCAAGTTAAGAGATCTTGAGGGAAGGCGCGCGACCGAGACCTCCGGGAACTCAAAACGAACACGAACATGGATGATCATCGAGTGTTTAAACGATGACATCCAAGTCTTGTGGACGATCAAAAATGGGGTGTCTACAAGCACCGGATCCCTCTTGACCCAGAGCCCCGATCTGTTAAGCAGAAGCTCAAAAGGATCCCCCCGGACTGGGCTATCAAGATCAAAGAAGAGGTGACCAAGCAAATTGAGATAGGGTTCCTGCTAGTATCAGAATACCCAACTTGGTTGGCCAATGTAGTTCCGGTGCCGAAGAAAGACGGCAGAATTCGGGTATGTGTGGATTTCAGGGATTTGAACAAAGCCAGTCCGAAGAATGACTTTCCTCTGCCGCATATCGACGAATTAGTGGATTTTACTGCAAGGCACGCATTTCTCTCGTTCATGGATGGCTTTTCTGGCTACAATCAGATATTGATGGCACCCGAAGATTGGGAGAAGACTTCTTTTACCACCCCGTGGGGGACCTATTGTTACAGGGTGATGCCATTTGGGCTGAAGAATGCGGGGGCTACATATCAACAGGCTGCGACGACAATCTTGCACGATATGATCCACAAAGAGGTTGAGGTGTACGTGGACGACATGATTGTCAAGTCCAAGGAAAGAGAGGGCCACTACACCGCCTGGCAGAAATTCTTTCAACGGATCAGGGAATATCGATTGTGGCTGACTCCTCAGAAATGTACGTTTAGTGTTACAGTAGGGAAAATGCTGGGGTTCTTGATTACACAGAGAGGTATCGAGGTCGACCTTTCCAAAATCAAGGCCATTTTAGAAATGCCACCACCAAGGACTGAAAAGGAGGTGCAAGACTTTCTGGGTAAAGTGCAATTCATAAGACAGTTTATCGCAAAATTAACCTTGACTTGTGAACCACTCTTTGGTCACCTGAAGAAAGGAAGGAAATTCCAATGGGACGGCCGATGCCAAGCTGCTTTTGAACGGATCAAGCAATATTTACAGAACCCACCCGTGTTGTCACCGCCTGTGCCGGGGAAACCGTTGATTTTGTACCTTTCAGTGACTGAAACTACGATGGGCTGCATGCTTTCGCAGGAGTCTGAGGACAAAGTGGAGAGAGCTATCTACTACCTGAGCAAGAAGATGCTGGATTATGAGACTCGCTACACTCCGCTGGAGAAGGCTTGTCTTGCCATGGTATGGGCTACCAGGAAGCTGCGGCACTACTTGTTAGCTCAATCTGTAATACTGGTTTCAAGATTAGATCCTATCAAATATCTCTTCGAGAAATCAGCACTTACGGGTAGGCTAGCCCGTTGGTTGCTTCTACTTTCTGAATTCGATCTGAAGTATGTGACACGCAAGTCAGTGAAAGGGAGAGCAGTAGCGGAGTTCCTAGCGGATCACCCAGTCGAAGGGGATGAAGCAGTTGAGTACCTATTCCCAAACGAGGCCATTTTGCATGTCGAAGAAGAATTTTGGACGATGTACTTTGATGGAGCGTCAAACCAATACGGGTATGGGATAGGGATGCTACTAATAGCGCCTGACATTTCCCGCATACCCTTAGCGTTCAAACTCCGGTTCAAAGTCTTGAACAATGAGACAGAGTGTGAGGCGTGTATTGCTGGACTAGAAGCAGCTTTGGAACTAGGGGCAAAATGGTTGGACGTCATCGGGGACTCGAACCTTGTTGTATCTAAAGCTAAAGGAGATTGGAAAGTCAAAGAAGAAAAGATGAGAATCTACCACCAGACCTTGGCCATGCTGATTCCTCAGTTTGAGAAACTGAATTTCGCTCATCTGTTAAGAGAGAACAACAGGTTCGCAAATTCATTAGTAACTCTATCTTCTATGATAGACATCCCTTTCGGAGTCCGGATGTGTCTGATCATCATCAAACAGAAATTTGCGCCAGCCTACGAGCTAATTGCTGCCATGGATGAAGTACAAGATGAGAATCCCTGGTATTACGATGTGTGGAACTTCTTGGAAAAAGAGACGTATCTACCAAGGGTAAATGCCAAAGACAAAAGGGCGATTCGAAGAATGGCTGCTCAGTTCATCGTCTGTGGAGGAAAACTGTACAAGAGAGGTCATCTCGGGATGCATAAGTTGTGTGTTGATGCCGAAGAATCAAAGCACCTGATGGAGGCCATCCATGGAGGAGAATGTGGAGCGCACATGAATGGGGTGATGCTAGCCCAGAAGATCCTCAGACAGGGTTACTACTGGTCCACCATGGAGGAGGATTGTATAGGCTTTGTTCGGCGATGCCGCAAATGTCAGATCCGTGCAAACCACATGAATATTCCACCGTCGAAGCTGTACAACATGACTTCGCCACGGCCATTTTCAGTTTGGGGGACTGATATGATCGGGGCTGTCACTCCGAAGGGGTCCAATGGGCATGAGTTCATTCTGGTCGCGATGGACTACTTTACAAAGTGGGTTGAGGCCCAATCTTATGCGGTGTTGAAGGTGTCACACGTTGCAAAGTTCATCAGGAACAACATCATCTGTCGCTGCGGGGTCCCGAACGATATCATTTCAGATAATGGTTCCCACGTCAAGAAGGAAGTGATCGACTTGTTGGAGAAATATAACGTGGCCTTTCATAAGTCATCTACATATCGGCCGCAAACCAACGGAGCAGTTGAGGCCGCCAACAAGAACATTAAGCGTATTCTGCAGAAGATGGTGGAAACCTACCGGGACTGGCCAGATAAGCTGCCATTTGCTCTGTGGGGCTACCAGACTTCTATTTGAACTTCTACTGGAACAACTTCGTATTCCTTGGTCTATGGGATAGAGGCCGTTCTGCCTATCAAAATTGAGGTTCCGTCATTACGAGTACTGGCTGAGTGTCAGATAGGCAAGGCATATTGGCAACAAAGCAGGTTCGAAGAACTCATGCTCTTTGATGAAAGAAGGCTGAAAGTACTGTATCATGTTCAGGATTATCAACGGCGAATTGCCGGGGCTTTTAACAAGAAGGTTAAGTCCAGGAACTTGAAAGAAGGAGATTTGGTGCTCAAAGACAACCGATCTCCCATCCACAACCCTAGGGGCAAGTTCAGACCCAATTGGACTGGTCCTTACATCATCAAATCTATCTGGTCAGGTGGAGTTGTCGTTCTGATGGATCTAGATGGCCTAGAGTTCTCCCAACTGATCAACATGGACAAGTTGAAGAAATATTTTCCCTGAGTGGCTCGCAAGGCCGAAAACCCGAAAGGACGACCTAGGCAAAAGTTAGAGCATGAAAAAATTGAAATTATAAAAACTAAGCTCGCAAGGTTGAAAACCCAGAAAGGGCGGCCTTGGCAAAAGTTAGAACGCAAAAGGAGAGAGTTAATATACGAGTGAACCCAAGCCGAACTATGTAAGGCTTGATTCTCATCTTTGGGATACGTAGGCAACTTCATCCTGAAGTCCAGCCATAAACACTTCCCTGATCAACTTTGTCCATGTGATCATGTTTGGTCATCTTTGTCTATTCTGCATTCAAGAGCTCAGTTGTGATCTCCGGTGCAGTGCTATTCAAACTAGGGGCAACTTTCCAGTTGCTGAGGATCCGGGGTTGTACATCTCAGTGATAGATCTCAGGCGTGTCCAGTTGTGATCCATATCGGAAATGGCTTTGAAAAGTTTTAATAAAAGTTGATTTTCCTTAAATTAATCTTTTTACAACTTAGACCATTTTTGGACCGAATAGAAAATTTTCAGTACCCACAACCTTCAATTACATTGATTTCAATACAGAGTTCTCCTACTGGGGCATACAAATTGAAATTTCTGATTAAAGCAAATAAATCTGGGGCATAGTCAGGTGTTCCTGCGTCCCCTCCCCGAGCTTGTGGATGCCTCTGATGTCAAAGTGGGCCATACCTGTGCCTCTTCATTGAGCCAATCTATGCACTCATCAGAGAGGGTGCAGTCGATAATGGAAGCGGGGGCCATAAGCTCTCTTGTCCTCCATGCTGCGGCATACCGAGCTAGCTGCGTGCCTTGGACCGAAAATGTAGCAGGGTTCTCTATCCCGTCTACTGGGCAAGTCTGATCATGTCTGAACTGGCGTTGGAATCAAAACAGGAAGTAAAAGACACAGTGTGTCAGGCCAATCAACTAAATCCCGGGCTGGCGGGTCATTCTGTAGCTTATTGTCGGTAAATTGAGCCAAGGGCAGCGCTAAGCAATGTGAAGAGCAGACAAACTGCACATCCAGTTGCACCACCATCCCTCATCAGGGGCATCGACTAGACGTTGTCGGAAGAAATAGCTACGAGCTGAATATGCTGGGCATGAGTCCACAACCTTCAATTTATCCATCAACCATACTTGGGGAGGGATGAAAAAATGAGAGATTAAAGAATAGAGAGGTGTACGTTGAGAGAAAAAGTGAGAAAATGGTTTTGAGAGAGAAAACCGAGCCTGAGGACCGAGTGATGTGAGGAATATATGTGAGATAGGGTGGAAAATATTACTTGCAATAGTAGTGGACCCCCCGCAAATCTAGTCATTTCCCGACGATGAAAAGCGTCTAAACCCATCAATGTCTCGGCTAGCGTCATGGCGATGCAACTCTTGCCATCTTTTAGGCCCTCGGTGACTTCAATCAAACGAGTGCTAAACCCTCCAAAACTTGGGGTAAGTAGGAAATGAGACAGCATGCATAAGCAAAGCGCATGTCGCCGATAACCCTGCCAATGATGATCGCCGCGGTCACCGGCATCAGAAAACCGACGAATCAAGCTCGGAATGTCCAGCTCTCTATCATGAATCAATGACCGAACATCGTGCAAAGTAAGGCTGCACATCCGTCCTAACGCTTGGATGTGGCCGAACCGGAGTTGAGGCAAGATTTCTTCGTCACGCTCGGATTCCATTAAAGCTTGGAAATCCTCGAAAGTGGGACACATCTCTTGTCCGCCAAAGCTAAAGACGTGTGTCACCGGATTCCAAAACCTTACTGTGGCATGGAGGAACGGAAAACACAGCAGGGTGCGACCCAAAGTGAATAGAGCATTTATGCCGTCCCTAAGGCCACGTGTCCGTCATCACCAAAGTTGCCTCGGCTCGGGAACTTGGCTACGATTGGGGAAGGTCATTTCATGAGCACCCCCACTCGCCCGATCAAATATCGGCCTCTTCTAACCATGATATCTAGTTTTGAAAACATTATGCATTCTAAATCCGATAAATTAGCTAATCTTACTATGTGATGCGCATAACACAAAAGTATAGACTAGATTGCCTAATTCGGAACAAAGCATCGCATATCCGTTGTTTGGAAATGATTTGGGGTTTGCTACTCGTAAGTACGCTAAAATACGGATTTCAATGAATTATTCCAATTCAAACAATCCAACCTTCACCCACAGGCATTCAGACAGTTATATCACCTAAGCAATTAGCCTCATGGAAAGCATGTTGTCATGTTAATATTCACACTCATGCGAGATGCTAAAGCATAAAACACTCACAGTGTACTCCAAGCCAAAACAAAGAACATGTTAGCAATCAAATGTATGATCCAAGTCCATGTTAAGATGGCTAATGCATAGCAGGCAAAATGCAGCTAGAATAGGCTCGGCTAATCTATGAATGGCATGTGAAATGTAATAGATAACATGTATTCAAGTTAGATTTGAAATACTATGCGATTAGTATGATGTGCCGAACCGGCTGTATGCAATACAAATGAATGAATGCACACATACATAGCATAAGGATGCTAATTGAAATATGCACTAATACTAACCATCAAAAGCATGTAAGTAAAAGGGAGAAAGAAGTGGGGGTTGGAAGACATGCACACACGCACCCACACTTATTACACAGTTAAGCTCTCCCTCGGAGAGACTGAATAAACAATACAAATTAATCAACTAACAAGCTAATTAGTTAATTATAGACCACTTAACTAGTTAAGCCAATTAACTAAGCTAATAAAGCGATAAAACAGCTTCGTGAAGAGGGTCCAATGCATGCATGCTCGGCTCCGCTCGGAAATCCACCACCATGCACAAGTTGCCTCTGTTTTCACTGTTTTAGGCCTCTAAAAATTAGACAAATCCCAAGGAACACTCTATGAACACCGTGGGATGCCACCGACCATGAGGAATGGTCACCGGCCATGGGAAAATGGTCATCGGCCATTGGTATGGCTCTCAGCCAAAGATATTTGGTCGGCTGGCACTGAGAATGGTCGGTCGACCATATCTTCCTGCAGAATCCTGTTTTGACAGCAGCAGAGGGCAAACAAGGCATGGCAATGCATGTCAAAGCAAATGTTTGCACCACCACACTCCTTATCATGTTCATGACTCAAAGGAGGACGGCCCTCGACCCTCGGGCCACCAATCACGCATTTCGATGCATGATGGCCCAAGAAATCAAGTTGTGCATTTTGGTGTCAAATGAAATGCAAACCAAAACAAACAATAGGCCCAACCTCTCACAATCAATTCAAGAGGCAAGGCATGCATGCAAAATGCAACCTAAGCATGCAAGCTAAGTATGCAATATGAGCGTGCAAGCAAGTAATGAGCACTCGTCGTACAACCTAAGCAAACAAGCATGCTAGACATGTAACAATAATGCTAATGACCAGCATGCAACAACATGTAAAGGGGACTTAGCATAGGAACATGTAAAGCAACTTTAGCAAAGAAAATGCATGCCAAATGCAATGTGATTCAAGCATGCAACAACATGCGATAGGCCAAGTACGTAACAACACACAAGGCGAGCATGCGACAACATGCGAAGGATGGTCTTAAAACAATTTGGGAAGCTCTAAAAATAGGCCCAAATCAGTGGCCAAGATGCTAAGAGACGAGGGACAAAGTCACATACAAGCCTGCATGCACACATGGTCCAACACTTAAGCATAAAGAGGTAACTTTTAAGCACACTTAAAAGGGATGAACATGGACATATGGCAAGCATAGCAAGCTCTAAAATAATGTTAGAAAAGGTGCCAAACCAATTAAACAAGGCAAGCAAAGCATGCAACAAGGTCCAAGGCTCAAGGCTAACCTAAGGGATCAAACCATGGCTATGCAAGGCGAGTCCCAGACATGAAGCATAAAACATAAACCTTTTGAAGCATCAAAGGAGCCATAAATGCAAGTATACACGCATGCTATATGGACTGAAATGACATGATAAGTGGTTCCAAACCACTGAAATGGTGCAAGTAAGGCATGCTAGAGGATCCAATACTCAAACCCTACAAGCTAGGTTGCATGGTAGCTATACAGAGCAAGTCATGGACGGCCCAAATAACCAAAATCAGACCTCAAGCACATCAAAACATGCATAAAAGCTTCACAAAGCTAAGCCAAAATCATGCTAGAAACAAGGCTCAAAGCACAAAGCATGTTGAGGCAATTTCATGGCATTACAAGACAAGTATGCAAAGCATGCATGGTGTGTTTAAACCAAATTGAAAAAGAGATATAACATGGAAAAACAACCACAAATACCAGCTAAGAGATGGCCAACATGAACTTAAGAAAGGTGCTCACACATGAGGCTAAAATGACAAGTTTTGAAGACAACAAGGAGAGGGGATGGCCATCTCCTTCTTAGGACCTCAAAACACCATCCTCACCCCTAAAATCCCTTTGGATTTTAGGGTTGAGGAGGCCAATACAAGGTGGTCCCGGAGCTCACCAAAAGTGCACAAAAATGAAGCCAAACAAGGCCTAAGAGGGGTCAAACAACCCCAAACCTCAAAGACACCTTAAACAACTATCAAAAGCAAGTAAAAAAAGAACTTTTACTAGTTATACACTAAGCTTAAAAACAGATGCATGGATGGCTAAAAGCCTATGCAAAAATGGGGAATAAAGGGGTAAAGTTCTTACCCTTGAAGACCTCTTTCAAGAATAATGCTCCAGCAGCCTCTCCAAGCTTAGATCAACTCAAGAACTCTGAAAATAACTCCTTAGTACCTCAGGAGATAAAGGAAAGTGTAGCACTAGGTGTTTGTATGCAAAACTATAAACAAAAACACCTTAAACACACACAAAATGGAAAGAGAATGAGCTATAGAGATAGAATAGATACACAATCCTCTAACCCTATTCTCAGAGCTTTGGAACTTCTTGGAACCTTTGAGGAGAGAGGAGAAGCCCTCCCTTTATAGAGATTCACTCTTGCAAAGTTTACAAAACAAGCAAGGCAAGAGGGAAAACCCTCCATACACGTGTATGGAGGGGGTGCATTGTGGATGCCAGCTATCACAACTGGCATAAAATATCTACCAAAAGCAGATGAACAGTGATCGGCCAACCAAAAATGACAAATTGACCAAAACAATGGTCGCCCGACCATACAGAGTGCCGACCGGCTATAGCCAATGGCCGGTAGCAACAAATTAGGGTCGGTGGCCTCAAGTCTTGGCCGGTGAGGTGTGGGGATGGCCAACAAGCCATTTCCCACCCTCAGAAGCAAAAACACAAGTGTTTGGTGCAAAACCAAACACAAAAAAAGGCAAGGCGAGAGGTCTTGAGGCAAGGCGCGTGGCCGAGACCTCCGAGAACTCAGGACGAACACACACATGGGTGATCACCGAGTGTTCAAACGGTGACGTCCAAGTCTTGAGGACGGTCAAAAATGGGCTGTCTACAGTTGCCCCTCTTTGACAGAACTCGAAAGTCATAACAATGACGGGAGTGAGTGTCAAAGCCCAGAGACGACCCATTTTTGACAAGGCCGAAGACTTAGACAAGGCATACAAGCTGCAAACAAAGATATGCGCCTAAAGGCAAGGGCAAAATGCAAGACAATGCACAAAGCCGAGCATAACTTATGATCATGCAAAGAAAGCTGTAACGAAGCATAACATGTGACAGTTTAAGCAAGCCGAAAGCCAAACTACATTACAATGTAGAAAGGATGTAAGAGAATTATGTTATTCTCGCTACGTTTCACGCGGAGAATATAATACCGGTGCGGTTCGTCTGGTCCTGCCAGCTTCAAATGAACCGTACATACAATATCGTGCCTGAAAAAGAAAGAGAACTTAACAGGTACAATATCGTTAGATACATGCATAGCAATGCAATTGAAAGGTGCGTGACGACGCAAGCGAAGGGGTGCATGACAATGCGGGTGAGAGGGGTGCATAACAACGCAACCCAAGTGTGTGCATAACAATGCAATTTGGAAATAGGCGTAACAATGCTATGAAGGCACAAACACATATAAGTAAAGTACACGCGACAACGTGTACAATGTGTGGAGGCGAGGGAGAGTATACACATGTAAGTAAAGCACATGCGTCAACATGTACAATGTGTAAAAATAAAGGAACTTGAACACATATAAGTAAAGCACACGCGACAACGTGAGCAATGTGTATAATGAGGAACTTGAAATGTACACATGTAAGTAAAGCATACGTGGAAACGTACGCAATGTGTACAATGAAGAACTTGAACACATATAAGTAAAGCAATACGCGACAACGCATGCAATGTGTATAAAGAGGAACTTGAACACATATAAGTAAAGCAATACGCGACAACGCATGCAATGTGTATAAAAAGGAACTTGAACACATATAAGTAAAGCAATACGCGACAACGCATGCAATGTGTATAATGAGGAACTTGAACACATATAAGTAAAGTAATACGCGACAACGCATGCAATGTGTAAAGCAAGCAAGTTATGAACACATATAAGTAAAGTACACGCGAAAACGCATACAATGTGTAACCACCTGGGGGGGATGCGTAAACACATATAAGTAAAGCACACGCGGAAACGCATGCAATGTGTAAAGCAAGCAAGGTATACATATGTAAGTAAAGCACGAGCGAAAACGCATGCAATGTGTATAGCAGGAACAATGCAAAATGAAACGTGTATGACAATGCGAGGTAGGAAAATGCATGACAATGCATATACTGAAATGCATGACAATGCATGTAATTGAAATGCATAACAATGCAAAGTAAGGAGACGCATGACAATGCGAAATGAGACACACTGTAGGAACCCACATTTTATGTCCTCATCATGTTCATGAGCATCGGTATGATTATGACTTGTTAAGCTTGCATGTGTATGCTTGTGACTTGTTTCGCTTGAGCGGATGTGATCCATGCCTTGTTTTGAAGCCTTGTGATTTGTCTAAGTGTAGTGTGCTTGTCTTGTTCCTTCCTTGATGTGAAACTTAGGTCACGCCTTGCCTGAGTTATACTAGCCGATGTTATTCCAAGCCTAGGTTACGTTACGCCTAGATCATTCCAAGCCGAGGTCATCCTCAGTCTACAAGTATCTTGGAACCCCTTGTTGACCTCCGTCCTTGCCTTGACGCTTTAGCCGAGATGTTACCTTGCACCCAAGTGATCTCGTCCTAGAGTGGTATGACCTAGGCCGAGGTCTGGCGCATCTAGGCCAAGATGTGGCACAGCTTAGTCAAGTGTTGTCCTTCCTAGCCGGGGTCATTGTCACCCATTGCCGGAGTGCCATTCCGTGTAGCTTGTTGAATACGCCTTGTTATTAGCCGATGTCATTGCCTCGTCAGAGAGCCCATACCGCTTTACTTGTTGAACACCCTTCCACCATGCTTTGTCTGGTCTGTCAGCCACCTTTTCAGGGAAAACCCAACCAGTCGCCGCCACGTGTCTCAGTAGAGGGTTAACCCCAGAACCGGGTAAAGAAAACTATCATTTGGTATCATAACCTTGCCTTGCAGAGAAACTCTAGGAGGAAGAAGGAGTTTTAGAGTGAGGAAGTAGATCTTCAAGCTTGATTCCTAGAGATCGAACCGTTAGATCCGTGTTCTAAGGTTAGATTCTTGATCTGCTCATGATGTTCTCTATGTTCATGTTATTGCATTGCATGATCGGATACGATTTGTAAGCCATGCATTGTTTTGAAGTTCGATTTTAGAAAGAGAAAATGACATTCATGTGTTCTTCAAGAAAGTCTTGTTTTGATCCGAAAACTTGCATAAAGAATCATGTTTTTGTGTTTATTTCCGCAAGAATTCCAAGTACGGGTACCCAGGTCCATGTTTTCAAACTCATAGCATGAAAATCCCAGATTTGTGATGGCAGATTATGATTGAACATTCATATTTTTCATGTTTTCACACTCATGTTCTTCATGTTCATCAGCAGAGGGAAACCCGGAGTTTCCCGACCTCTTTTCCTTGCATGAGGCCCTCGGGAACACACCTCAGTGAGGAGGTGTGGAACCTCGGCCTAGACCTGGTTGGTGCCCAGCATGTTCTCCGAAATCAATTGTGTACATACGAAACTTGTTGAAGGTGCATTCAATAGGCTTTGCCATGTGTTTGTAGGACTTGGGCTTGTCTCGACTCCGACGTTTGAAGAAACTATGTGAGTGGTATTTTTAATAAAGCTATGTTACACTTGCCTTCATAAATCTCGTCTTGCCTTGTTTTGAAAAGTACTTGATCTAGCATGAATGACTATCCCTACTTGTATATTAAGCACTATCTTGTTTTGATGACATTTCTTGAAAGTCCTTAGCTGCAGGGGACTATAATGCAACTGCACTCCTGTCTTGAAAGTCCTTAGTTGCAGGGGACTATAATGCAACTGCACTCTTGTCTTGAAAGTCCTTAGCTGCAGGGGACTATAATGCAACTGCACTCTTGTCTTGGAAGTCCTTAGCTGCAGGGGACTATAATGCAACTGCACTCTTGTCTTGAAAGTCCTTAGCTGCAGGGGACTATAATGCAACTGCACTCTTGTCTTGGAAGTCCTTAGCTGCAGGGGACTATAATGCAACTGCACTCTTGTCTTGAAAGTCCTTAGCTGCAGGGGACTATAATGCAACTGCACTCTTGTCTTGAAAGTCCTTAGCTGCAGGGGACTATAATGCAACTGCACTCTTGTCTTGAAAGTCCTTAGCTGCAGGGGACTATAATGCAACTGCACTCTTGTCTTGAAATTGTCATCACCCCCTTGTATTAAGTAGATGTAATAACATCCAAAGAACTTGAAAGGCCGGCAATGAACTTGATTTTCCCCCTTGATTGTAAAGTATGCTATGTATTGTTTAGAAAGAAATCTTGGATATCAATCATGCAAAACCTTTATTTCTAATATCATTCACTGAGTATCCAAGCTCACCCTCTCTATATATATGTGGGTGATGAGCAAGAAGGCAATGAGGCCTAGACGTGTAGCCGATGTGTTTTTGGGTGCATTGCCGTCGTGTTTTGGATTAGCATTTTGTACCATCTTGAAGATTATGCTTCTTAGCTTATATTTCATGTGCACTTGTATATGTCGGCTTGAGAAGCCTTTTGGTCAAGATGTATTTTGTATCTCATTTCCTTATTGTATCTAAGTTGTAAGACTTTGTAAAAATGTATGTCATTTCATTGGACTTAAACACGGCTCTCAAGGACTATTTAGATTCTGTATATATGTATTGCTTCCACACTTGTAAGCCCCATATTTCATACTCTGATTGTGTGTGATCCTTGTAAGTCGGCCTTCGGTAATCTCGGATTACTGGCCATCACGGCACCAAACTACTAGGGGCAGTTTGGGGGTGTGACAGAATGGTATCAGAGCGCGAGATCCTTATAGTACGTTAATCACCCACCTTGAGTCCTAAAGAGCATAGGATTTTCCTTAGAATGATGTTAGGATTGCATCATATTACTTGCTACTTGGCTACGTGTGCATCATTTCGGCATAGACATTTGTTACTTGTATACGAATTATCTGTTCAGTTATTTTAAAGTCTCATCTTGCATCCTCCTAGCATCATGAGGAGAGGTAGACCTCCAGTTCCGAGATCGTTCAGAAGATAGATTGGAGAGATTGGAAAGGTTAGTCGAAGGCTTGGTTCGTGAGCAGAGACAACCTAGGCCACAGGATACTGGTACGACTTCCATGCAGGCCGAGCAGACGAATGGCCGTTATACAGCTCCACCCCCTCCAGTGCCACAAGTGCCTCTACAGCAGGCTTTGTATGGGAACGACACGATAACCCTAATCAGAGAGTTCAAGAAAATGAAACCGCCGAGATTTCAAGGAGTTATAGAACCAATGAAAGCCGAGGCATGGGTTTCAGAGATGGAGAAGTTGTTTGAGATCTTCCCCAGTACAGACGCCCAGAAGGTATCTCTGGCAGCATTCACATTAGACGACGACGCTCGTAGGTGGTGGATGATGGTCCGAGAAAGCAATCTGGGTTTGACTTGGGCAAAATTTTTGGAGTTGTTCTACAACAAGCATTTCCCCCTTAGCGTCCGAGATCGAAAAACCACGGAGTTTCAGAATCTGATGCAAGGGAACAAGACAGTCGCAGAATACGATCGTGCCTTTACTGAACTGGCGAGATATGCGCCTCATATGGTTGACGATGAATACCGAAAGGTGAAGAAGTTCGAAAGTGGGTTACGTGGACCGATACAAGATCGGGTCAATATGCTCAATATGCCGACATACGCTAAAGTACTAGACAAGGCCATCCTGGCTGAAGCTAATTTAAACCGATACTAGAGTTCAGGTGAGGGTCAGAGGAAGAGACAGAATTGTGATAATCACCGAGTTCCGTTCAATGCCAAGAAGAGAATGAGCACAGACAGTTCCAGCAACTCAAATCAGGAAGGTAACGCCAAGCCGGTGTGCGCAAGTTGTGGAAAGCTACATTTCGGGGTTTGTCGTTGGGCAACAGGAGCTTGCTATGAGTGCGGCGAGATAGGTCATCGTGTGAAGGACTGCCCGAAGGCAATGACTGATGATGGAAAGAGGAATGGAAGCACCTCGGGCCCTGCACAGAACAACAACGTCGGGAGAATACAGGCAAGGCAAGGCAGAGTTTTTGCATTGGTGCCCGGAGACGCCCAGAATGCCGAGGCGGTAGTGTCAGGTACCCTTTCAATTTGTTCTCAAGATGCATATGTATTGATTGATTCGGGTTCTACGCATTCATTTGTGTCCGCTATATTCGCCGAGAAGTTGAGTAGAGAATTGGAACCCCTTGATTACGTATTGTCTGTGTCTACTCCATCTGGGAGAAATATGATTGTTACATCCATTTATAGGGCGTGTATTGTTATGATTGGGAGTATAGAGTTGTTAGTTGATTTGATGCCATTAAGCATGACCCATTTCGATGTCATATTGGGAATGGATTGGTTAGTAGCGAACCATGCATCCATTAATTGTGTTACTAAGAGCGTCACATTGAAGACCCCAAGTCAAGCTGAGGTCATTTTCCAAGGTAAAGGAGTAGTACCCCCACCTTACTTAATCTCATCCATGAAGGCCTACAAGTTGATCCAAAAAGGATGTCAGGGTTATTTATGCAGTATACTAAGTGATTTGAATGGAAGTGTTGAGTTAGCCGACATACCCGTTGTTGAGGAATTCCCCGATGTCTTTCCGAATGAGTTGCCTGGCCACCTTGTCGATAGGGAAATAGAGTTTACCGTGGACATCCTGTCAGGAACACAACCCATCTCCAAACCACCCTACAGAATGGCCCTAGCCGAACTCAGAGAACTGAAATTGCAATTACAAGAATTGTTGGACAAAGGATTTGTTAGGCCGAGCACTTCACCGTGGGGAGCACCCGTTCTATTTGTTAAGAAAAAGGATGGCACACTTCGTCTTTGCATTGACTACAGGGAACTTAATAAGGTGACCATTAAGAACAAGTACCCATTGCCTAGAATCGATGATTTGCTTGATCAACTGCGAGGAGCACGAGTCTTTTCCAAGATTGACCTTAGGTCAGGCTACCACCAGTTGAAGGTTAAAGCCGAGGACATCGAGAAAACTGCTTTTCGGACAAGATATGGCCACTACGAATTTTTGGTAATGCCCTTCGGAGTAACCAACGCCCCAGCAGCATTCATGGACTTGATGAACAGAGTCTTTAAGCCGTACCTAGATGAGTTTGTCATTATTTTTATCGACGACATATTGATCTATTCCGGGAGTACGAGCGAGCACGAGAATCATCTGAGACTTGCCCTGCAGACCTTGAGAGATAAAAAGTTGTACGCCAAGTTAAGTAAATGCGAATTTTGGCTTTCCAGCATTTCATTCCTAGGGCATGTGATTAATAAAGACGGTATATCAGTTGACCCCAGTAAGATTGAAGCCATTGTGAATTGGCCGATGCCGACCAACGTGTCTGAGGTTCGTAGTTTTCTGGGTTTGGCAGGTTATTACAGAAAGTTTGTGAAGGATTTCTCGAGGATTGCAGTGCCTTTGACACAACTAACTAAGAAGGGAGCAGCTTATGAATGGACCAATGAAAGGGAATCAGCCTTCCAGGAGCTGAAGACGAGGTTAGTTACAGCACCAGTTTTGGTACTACCATCGGCTAATGAGGAATTTCAGATTTACAGTGATGCTTCACATAAGGGTTTGGGTTACGTGCTAATGCAAGAAGGTAAAGTCATAGCGTACGCGTCTCGTCAGTTGAAGCCCAATGAAAAGAATTATCCTACCCATGATCTGGAGCTAGCTGACGTGGTTTTTGCTTTGAAGATATGACGTCATTACTTGTATGGAACATCTTGCCAAGTTTTCACCGACCACAAGAGTCTGAAGTACTTGTTCACTCAGAAAGAGTTAAATATGAGGCAGAGAAGATGGCTCGAGCTACTGAAGGATTATGACATGCAGATTCAGTATCACCCAGGTAAGGCAAATTCCGTAGCCGACGCATTGAGCAGGAAGTTAGTTGGAAGTTTGGCGTGCCTGACAGCGGTTTCGGTGGAACCGACCATTATTGAGGAAGTGAAGACCAGACAGAGGGAGGATAAATTCCTCAAGAAGGTAATTGATGAATTCGTCACCAAGTCGAGGCCGGGATACACCATGGAGAATCAAGTGCTTAAGTTTGAAGGGAGATTGTGTGTAGCCGACGTACCAGAGTTGAAAAGGAAGATTTTGCAAGAGGCCCATAGTTCAAAGTTTGCCATTCATCCAGGGAGCACCAAGATGTATCAGGACGTAAAGCGGACCTTTTGGTGGCCAAACATGAAAAGAGAGATAGCCGAGTTTGTATTTCAGTGTCTGTGTTGTCAGCGAGTGAAGGAAGAACACCAGAGACCGGCAGGACTTCTTCAACCCTTGTCAATTCCTGAGTGGAAATGGGAGCACATCTCCACGGATTTCGTAGTGGGTTTGCTGAGGACGCAAAGAGGTATGGATTCCATTTGGGTTGTAGTCGACAGGTTTACTAAGTCAGCTCACTTCTTGCCTGTCAAGACTACATTCAATGCCAACCGACTTGCCGAATTGTACATGAATGAGATCGTTAGGCTTCATGGAGTGCCGATGTCCATTGTGTCAGACCGAGATCCGAAGTTCGTTTCTAGATTTTGGCAGAGTCTACAAGGAGCCTTGGGAACAGAGTTGAGATTTAGCACAGCCTTTCACCCCCAGACCGACGGGCAGACAGAAAGAACGATTCAGACACTCGAAGACATGCTCAGACTGTGCGTGTAGGATTTCCAGGGAAGTTGGGAATCGCATTTGCCATTAGTAAAATTCGCGTACAACAACAGTTATCAAGCCAGCATAGGCATGGCGCCGTATGAAGCTTTGTATGGAAGGGAGTGCAGATCGCCGATATGTTGGACTGAAGTAGGAGACAAAGCTCTAATTGGCCCCGAGTTGGTTCAGATGACAACTGAAAAGATCAAACTCATTCAGCAGAGGATTAAAACTGCACAGAGTCGACAGAAGTGTTATGCTGACCAAAGAAGGAGGGAGTTAGAATTTGAAATTGGGGATCATGTGTTTTTGAAGGTCTCGCCGATGACAGGAGTTTCGAGATTTGGGAAGAAGGGTAAACTTGCACCCCGATATATTGGGCCGTTTGAAATTCTTGAGAAAGTTAACACCGTTGCTTACAGAGTCGCTTTGCCGCCAGAATTGAGCCAAGTCCACAGCGTGTTCCATGTTTCAATGCTGAGAAAATATATCCGAGACCCACTACATGTAATAGATTACTCAGGGGTTGTAGTTAATGAAGACTTGGGCTACGAAGAGAAGCCGATGAGAATTATCGACAGACAAGTGAGACAGTTGAGAAACAAGTCGATATCAATGGTGAAAATCGAATGGGAGAAGCGTTATGGCGAGGAGGCCACATGGGAAAAGGAAGAGGAGATGAAAATCCGTTACCCGGAGTTATTCGTAGGACAAGGTAACTTAAGTTTGGGGACCAAACTTCTTTAAGGAGGGTAGACTGTAGGAACCCACATTTTATGTCCTCATCATGTTCATGAGCATCGGTATGATTATGACTTGTTAAGCTTGCATGTGTATGTTTGTGACTTGTTTCGCTTGAGCAGATGTGATCCATGCCTTGTTTTGAAGCCTTGTGATTTGTCTAAGTGTAGTGTGCTTGTCTTGTTCCTTCCTTGATGTGAAACTTAGGTCACGCCTTGCCTGAGTTATACTAGCCGATGTTATTCCAAGCCTAGGTTACGTTACGCCTAGATCATTCCAAGCCGAGGTCATCCTCAGTCTAGAAGTATCTTGGAACACCTTGTTGACCTCCGTCCTTGCCTTGATGCTTTAACCGAGATGTTACCTTGCACCCAAGTGATCTCGTCCTGGAGTGGTATGACCTAGGCCGAGGTCTGGCGCATCTAGGCCAAGATGTGGCACAGCTTAGTCAAGTGTTGTCCTTCCTAGCCGGGGTCATTGTCACCCATTGCCGGAGTGCCATTCCGTGTAGCTTGTTGAATACGCCTTGTTATTAGCCGATGTCATTGCCTCGTCAGAGAGCCCATACCGCTTTACTTGTTGAACACCCTTCCACCATGCTTTGTCTGGTCTGTCAGCCACCTTTTCAGGGAAAACCCAACCAGTCGCCGCCACGTGTCTCAGTAGAGGGTTAACCCCAGAACCGGGTAAAGAAAACTATCATTTGGTATCATAACCTTGCCTTGTAGAGAGAGAAACTCTAGTAGGAAGAAGGAGTTTTAGAGTGAGGAAGTAGATCTTCAAGCTTGATTCCTAGAGATCGAACCGTTAGATCCGTGTTCTAAGGTTAGATTCTTGATCTGCTCATGATGTTCTCTATGTTCATGTTATTGCATTGCATGATCGGATACGATTTGTAAGCCATGCATTGTTTTGAAGTTCGATTTTAGAAAGAGAAAATGACATTCATGTGTTCTTCAAGAAAGTCTTGTTTTGATCCGAAAACTTGCATAAAGAATCATGTTTTTGTGTTTATTTCCGCAAGAATTCCAAGTACGGGTACCCGGGTCCATGTTTTCAAACTCATAGCATGAAAATCCCAAATTTGTGATGGCAGATTATGATTGAACATTCATATTTTTCATGTTTTCACACTCATGTTCTTCATGTTCATCAGCAGAGGGAAACCCGGAGTTTCCCGACCTCTTTTCCTTGCATGAGGCCCTCGGGAACACACCTCGGCGAGGAGGTGTGGAACCTCGGCCTAGACCTGGTTGGTGCCCAGCATGTTCTCCGAAATCAATTGTGTACATACGAAACTTGTTGAAGGTGCATTCAATAGGCTTTGCCATGAGTTCGTAGGACTTGGGCTTGTCTCGACTCCGACGTTTGAAGAAACTATGTGAGTGGTATTTTTAACAAAGCTATGTTACACTTGCCTTCATAAATCTCGTCTTGCCTTGTTTTGAAAAGTACTTGATCTAGCATGAATGACTATCCCTACTTGTATATTAAGCACTATCTTGTTTTGATGACATTTCTTGAAAGTCCTTAGCTGCAGGGGACTATAATGCAACTGCACTCTTGTCTTGAAAGTCCTTAGTTGCAGGGGACTATAATGCAACTGCACTCTTGTCTTGAAAGTCCTTAGCTGCAGGGGACTATAATGAAACTGCACTCTTGTCTTGGAAGTCCATAGCTGCAGGGGACTATAATGCAACTGCACTCTTGTCTTGAAAGTCCTTAGCTGCAGGGGACTATAATGCAACTGCACTCTTGTCTTGGAAGTCCTTAGCTGCAGGGGACTATAATGCAACTGCACTCTTGTCTTGAAAGTCCTTAGCTGCAGGGGACTATAATGCAACTGCACTCTTGTCTTGAAAGTCCTTAGCTGCAGGGGACTATAATGCAACTGCACTCTTGTCTTGAAAGTCCTTAGCTGCAGGGGACTATAATGCAACTGCACTCTTGTCTTGAAATTGTCATCACCCCCTTGTATTAAGTAGATGTAATAACATCCAAAGAACTTGAAAGGCCGGCAATGAACTTGATTTTCCCCCTTGATTGTAAAGTATGCTATGTATTGTTTTGAAAGAAATCTTGGATATCAATCATGCAAAACCTTTATTTCTAATATCATTCACTGAGTATCCAAGCTCACCCTCTCTATATATATGTAGGTGATGAGCAAGAAGGCAATAAGGCCTAGACGTGTAGCCGATGTGTTTTTGGGTGCATTGCCGACGTGTTTTGGATTAGCATTTTGTACCATCTTGAAGATTATGCTTCTTAGCTTATATTTCATGTGCACTTGTATATGTCGGCTTGAGAAGCCTTTTGGTCAAGATGTATTTTGTATCTCATTTCCTTATTGTATCTAAGTTGTAAGACTTTGTAAAAATGTATGTCATTTCATTGGACTTAAGCACGGCTCTCAAGGACTATTTAGATTCTGTATATATGTATTGCTTCCGCACTTGTAAGCCCCATATTTCATACTTTGATTGTGTGTGATCCTTGTAAGTCGGCCTTCGGTAATCTCGGATTACTGGCCAACACGGCACCAAACTACTAGGGGCGGTTTGGGGGCATGACACACACATGACAACGCATGATAAAGGAATGCATGACAATGCATGCAATGAAATGCCTAACAATGCAAAGTAAGGAGATGCATGACAATGCAAATGCGGTGTACATAACAATGCACGATGAGAGAAATGCATGACAATGCATGTACTGAAATGCATGACAATGCAAAGTAAGGAAATGCATGACAATGTGAAATGAGACACGCATGACAATGCATGAACTGAAATGCGCGACTGTGCATGTAATTGAAATCTACGACAATGCGTGTAATGCATAACAATGCGTGATAAGGGAATGCATGGTAATGCATGTACTGAAATGCATAACAATGCAAAGTAAGGAGATGCATTACAATGCGAAATGAGACACGCATGACAATGCTTGAATTGCATGACAATGCATGTAATTGAAATGCATGACAATGCATACTATTGGGATGCACGACAATGCAAATGAGGTGCACATGACAGTGCGTGGTAGGAAATATGCATGACAATGCGTGTAATTGAAATGCATAACAATGTAAAATGAGACACACATGACAATGCATGGATTGAAATGCATGACAATGCATGCACTGAAATGTAGATGAAAGATGCATGACAATGCAAATGAACAGTGCATATCAATGCAAGGGATGATGAAGTAGTTTCCAAGACTTTGCAAGATACAAAAGGATACGAAAAGGATACACCTTGCACGTATTCGAGTGCTACGCACAGAAGACATGGCACAGAGACCGGTTAAGCTTCAAAATGCAGTTCCTTGCACTATCTTGAGCAATGGAGGCCCCAAGCCCCATATCTGTCCCAAACAAGGGTGTAGGAGATTCACCGGCCATCGGGGGAGGTCACCGGCCATCCACCGGCCGAAAAATAAGGTCATCGGCCAAATATTTGGCCGATCGGCCAACAATGTGGCCGACCGGCCAAAAATGCCTGTGTCGGGGCAGTTTTGTCAATTCAGCCACGGGTCTTTGAATATAGGTTTCAAACCCTTATTTCTTCACTTGCCTCTTGGTTGAAAATCTCTCCCCTCTCTCTCTGGATTATTTTCCAACCTTCGATCCACCATTTTCCTCGATTTTTGAGCCCGGTTCGTCGTTCGATTCGCGAATACCTTCACGTTTCGGACATTTTGAACCGAACAAAACTTGTTTCGGTGTCTCTTTCTCGATTTCCACCACTCAGGGTTTGTTTCCCTCGAGTTTACCTTGATTCTCGTGCTTTTTCCGCACTCCGAGCTTTCCATCAATTTTCCACCTTCTCAGGGTTGACTTTTCAGTTGACTTTTCACATTCTTGCCCGATTTTCGCACTTCTGGCCATTTTTGCACTCTCTTCGAGATGGCAGATGACATACCATAGGGTGGGGCTCCCCAGAGCAGAAGATGGACCCCGAGGCCGAGCTCTTGCCTTTGAGCGTTCGACCGTTCGACCCGGCGACCTACAGGCCGGCGATTCACGTGTTGCCTCTTGACGGACTTCGCCAGTTCAGGAGTTTTGCCAGGGGCGTACCACCAAAGCTTCTATTGCGCGAGCCAGAGTACATCTGTCTTACGGTGCTTTTGAGGTATACTCTTCCCCGTTTCATTTTCCGCACTGTAGAACACAACTGCAATAGTCGATCTTGTTCTTTAATTGCTTAGCCTGGATACACCGATATACCACATGTTGTAGTCTACTGCGAGCACACCTATACTCGGTATTTGTTTGAATCTGAACACGTGCACACACACTGCATTTTCCACTGAACCACTCAGACACACTGATACATCACATGCTGTATTTCACTGTGAGCACATCTGCACCCGATATCTGTTTGAATCTGAACACGCGCACACACGCTCTATTTTCGTCAATTCTAAGTGCTTTCAACGCTGCATTTATAACACTGCTTCGCAAATGTTTGTTTTGACCACAGGGGGATTCCCATGCCTTCCGAGGTTATGGAAATGTCATGGCCCGGGGGTGGTACATGGAGCTTCCTGAGGCAATTCGCCTTATCGTTGACCAGGCCGACTTCGACACTTTCTGCATGGGGCTCTCACGCCTGACTGCGAGTAGGCCTCTCCTTGTTGCTCTGGTGGAGAGGTGGTGGGACACCACCGACTCTTTCTATCTTTCAGCCACGGGAGATATGACAATGACTCCCTTTGACTTCTCCATGCTCACAGGCATTGGAGTAGGGGGTGATTCGATCCCCTTCGATACAGATATGGACGAGTGGGAGGCTGCTCAGATGTACCTTCTTGGCGACCTACCGCCTCTTGCTCGTCTAGGATTTGTACGATGCTCGTGGTTCGAGGACCACTTCAGGATCCTGACGCCTACCACTCGGGAGGAGGAAGAGCAGTATGCACGCGGATTCCTCATGTTTTTGCTGGGGACTACTCTCTTCGTGGACCGGGCGAACATTCTGCCCCTTTGTCTGCTGAGTGCACTGGTTGACGTGACCAGGATTTGTCTTTACGAATGGGGTGGTGCTGGCTTGGCCACCCTCTATGGCTATATGAGTTCATCCTCCCGCCTCAACGGACAGCTGCTCGGAGGCTACTGGCGGGCTTGGGAGGTACGTCTTCTTCTTTTGTTTTACATTTGTTCTTTACATTCTCTGTGCTCTGTATACTGTACATGCTGTGGTCTTTGTCACACTGGTCATATACTGCACCCACGGCACATATACAATTTGCTTTACACACTGCACTCATTGCACAACACACTTCATATACTGCACAATCTGCTTCCAACTGACTGTAGACTACACGCAATGCAAACATGTAATCTGCCTTACTTACTGATTGTACACTGCGCACATTGCACACTCTGCATAATACACGATTCTGTGATCTCTACTTTATTCTGTATTCTGCTTTTATCTGACAAGCATACTGGTATTTGCCCTGTTACACTGTAGTTGTGGGTATACGCCTACTTCCCGAGGCTTGGCCAGTACCGGAGGAGGAGATGACTCCCATGATCCCATTCTCCCACCGCTTCAATGTGAGGTGCGAGCGGAGACCACGAGAGTCTTTCATATTCTTCCGCCGCTATTTCGATACCATCACCGTGGCAGAGGTATGTCAAACATTACAATTCATCTAAGCTTCTCTTTGCATTGCATTTTTAATAGCAGTAGATAACAAACTGTATTTTGTTTGTAGATCACCTGGCAACCATGGGCCTCATTGCCCATTGCAGTATGGGAGCAGTATGAGGGCGCTCATGAGACCTCCCGGTTCAGGATTTTGCTAGAGGCCCGGTCTATCGGGCCTGGTACCTGGGCGAGCACTTCTTGTGGCAGACCTTGGGCGTGCTAGAGCAGACAGTTTCGAAGCTGCCTCCTATAACCATGAGGCAGACAGAGAGATACACCCCACGGGAGATGGCCACTTATAAGATCGGTTGGGACTCGGGGGGCTTTAGAGGCGAGGACGACTATGCAGAGTACGTCCAGGCCTATATCATGCGGCCTCTGGGTAGTGCTCGCCGAGCTGAGAGGGAGAGGCCTGCAGCGCCAGCGACTGGAGCAGGAGCAGGAGTAGGAGTAGGAGCACCGAGGATGGCTCGGGCCCATGGTAGGAGTGGGCCCTGGAGAGGGCAGAGAGCTGGGTGGCCGGTGTTGCCCACGATGATGAAATGAAGAGGGCAAGGTGGAGAGACTTATCAGATCCCCATCGCTCCCTCTCTAGCTGATCAGGAGTTAGTCGGGTTCTACGACTTGTCCCCGGTATGTACTACTGCATTTTGTACAATCATTTCATTTCATTTCTCTTGATATTCCACAGAATACTGATATCTACCACTCTTGCAGACTTCTGCCGAGTATACACGCCAGTCCTTGGAGTTGACTGCCTCCGTGATGGGGATGCTACAATGGAGCCTCGACTTGCTGGCCATTTATGGTATCCCGATAAGCTCTCTTTCATCCACAATCTCAAATTGTGCATAATCAGTTTCCTGCATAATCTGATGCATCGCACTACCAACATGGCACTTGATACACGGCCCTCACAACATTTGATACACTGTAACCAGCATACTGTTTCATGACGTTACTCACGGCATTCATACACTGCACTCAGTCACTGTACTCTGTTCTGATATACTGCTTGTAGCATTCAAACATGGCATGCTGCACTGATATACTGTTTACAGTATTCGAAGATAGCATTCTGCACTGATATACTGTTCATAACATTCATATACTGTACTCACACACTGTATTTGATTCTGATATACTACTCACGGCACTCATGCACTGCACTGACACACTGTATTCTGTATTTATACTCTGTTTTGCTGATGCATTTACCATTTGTCCTTTTCAGCCTCCATTTTAGATGTCGGCGGCAGGAGGTGCTCCAGCAGGACCTTATGTTCCTGCTCGAGGAGGAGGGCGAGGAGGCACAGTACATCCCCGTACCAAAGCGGGCCGCCCTCATATTGGGAGCAGCTCTCGGGCATCGATCCCTGAAAATGATGAGTCTGAGGCAGAGTCGGAGGCGGAGGCAGAGTCGTCCGAGGAGGAGACCAGAGATGACTCGGGTTCAGGCTCAGATGGTGGAGCTGGCGATGATGCTCCTGGACCTTCGTCTAGGAAGAGGACGAGGACAGACCCTCAGGCCTAAGACCAGTTGACATTGATCCAGACTTTTGTTGCCTTTCTTTTTTTGCTTTTCTTTTCCTTTTAGCTAGTATTTTGAGCACTTTGTACTGCCGTGGGCAGGTTTTGTTTTCCTCAAAAGTATGTACTTGAAAGGATGATGAAATGAACAAGCTTTTCATCTGAAAAAGTGTTGCATTTGTACATTTCATACGTCGCATCGCATTGCATTATATCACATAACAATGTAAGTGAGGTTGATCTTTTGTCTGAAAATTGGAACACTTGCATCGTAATAACCAAGTAGTGAACTAGTTAACGTCAAAACAACTCATACAACCCACTGCTCATTCTGAACACACTGCCTACAACACAACGCTTGGTTTACTCGGCACACAGCCCATACAACGCACTGCTTATTCTGAACACACAACCCATTCTGAACAATCAATTCAATCTTGAAAAGACGAGACGTAAAAAAGGGGCACGTAAAAGTTGGAACAAACACGGATGCTCCACAATTTTCCTCTTTTCTTTTGCTTCGCGGTCCGAAACCCACATAGTCTCGGATAGGTCCTTGTTCTACTGTTCCGACATGGCTTGGGTTGAACCCTGCGGCTATTGAAAGAACCAATCTTGCTTTGCACAAATGTGGAGAATGGCACAGCACTCCGAGCACAAACGATTCTTTTGAAATTGAGAAATGAGTTATCAACTGGGTATTGAGCCTACGACTAAACAGAGCACCCCTACGACTCAACAAAAGGTACACAACCTAAACACATCGAGACATGCTTGGAGCAGACTCAAAACAAGAGTTGAGGTAAACAAAACAAATGACACGACACATAGACGTGTTACACAGACAAGAGACCTCTCAGTTTGCGAGGAACCAGTTTCTCCGGGTATTGTTTCCCACCCTTTCTTATTTGTGATTCTCACATTACTCGGCCCTCAGGCTCTGTTTTTCTGAAAAAGCCCTTTTCTCACTTTTTCTCTCAACGCACATCTCTCTATTCTTCAATCTCTCATTTTTTTTATCCCTCCCTTGGGTGGTTGATGGATAAACAAGAGGTTGTGGGTTCATGCCCAACACTGTTAGCTCGCAGCTACTTCTTCCGGCGGCGTCTAGTCGATGCTCCGGATGAGGGAATGAAGTATCTTAATCCATTTCGACTCGTGCTTCGCACTTGGCCTGATACCTCGTCGCTCGGAGGGTGAGAGAGCTTTCAGCCCTTTACAGACTGCTCCACTTGTGCCCTTTTCTGGCAGGTAGAGTGCCCTTTTTGACCATTTTTTGTTTTGGTTTTCTACTAAAACAATTTTGACCAAAATGAGAGTTAGATTAACACACTTGTTCAACTTTCTGAATTGAAATCATGTAAGTCGGGCTATGAACACTGAAAATTTTCCTTTTTTGGGTCCAAGAAAATAGTCTAGTTTTGGAAAAGATGGAATAATTTTCGAGAAACTAGTCAACCTCAGCAAAAATTCTCAAAAACTATTTTAGCAAATAGCCAGTGCTCAACAAGCGTGAAACTTACTCTTGAGATGTACAACCTCAGATCCGAAGGGAAATTACCCCTTGCCTGAAGAGAGCTGCATGGCAAAGGAAAGTTGCCCCTTGTTTGAATGGCACCGCAGTGCATTGAATGGCAACGGAAAGTTGCCCCTTGTTTGAGTGGCACCACAGTGCATTGTAGTCAGTCCTTAGAGTGGCCAACACAACCAAACTCTTGGATACAGATAAGGCAAAGATGATCAAAACATTACATGGACATAATCAATTTGGGAGTGTTTGTGACTGGACTTCAGGATGAAGTTGCCTACGTATCCCAAACATGGGAATCAAGCCTTACGTAGTTCCGGTTGGGTTCACTCGTGTATTAACCCTCACCTTCTACGCTCTAACTTTTGTCAAGACCGCCCTTCTGGGTTTTCAACCTTGCGAGCTTTGTTCTTCTTTTCTTTTCAATTCTTTCTTTTATATTCTTTTCTTTTCTTTTTCTCTTTTTTCATCTTTTCTTTTCTTCATTCTTTGCATTTTTCTTTTTTTTTTGTTCTTTCTGTTTTTTTCCTTACTCTAACTTTTGCCTGGGTCGCCCTTCCGGGTTTTCGGCCCAACGAGCCTCTCAAGGGTAAAAGTGTGGCTTTGTCCATGTCAAATGGTTTTGAGATCCTGAAGTCATCTAAATCCAGGAGAATGGCTGCTGTTTGCTGACGATGCAGGAGTCCATCCAAAGGGGGGGGGGGTTGAATCTGCCCCTAGTGTTGTGGGTAGGAACTCAGTTATCCTTCAGCAATACTTTCTTCTTTCCTCCCTTCTGGGATTTGGCATTCTTGCCGATCTTTGTTAGCTTGAGAAACATCCCAATTTTTTGACTCTCCGAGCACATCTGACATATTCGCCCCTAGTTCGAGGGCTTTTGATCTAGCTTCACAAGCTTCCTTTTGATTATTTCTGACCTCCTTGCCCCTAGTTCATGGGCTGCTTCAAATGAGGCCACACAGGCCTCACATTGTAGTTGACCGTTAAACATTCTGAATTTCAAGTTCAAGGTTTGAAAGTGAGGGGTCGAGTCTCGGGGCTGAGAGCGACCCTAAGCTGCACAATCTCAAGAGCGATTCCACACAAGTCTTCGCAAGACTGCGCAAAACATTTTTTGAAATCTTTTAAGAAAGCGACTAATCGCTCGCCCTGAAGATAGTGTGGAACCAATCTAGATCAAGCCAGAGTCCTTCCCAGTACTCACATTAACAAACATGATTTCATTCATTAAGGGCTTAGCACGCCTCTCTTTCTCTCAATTGATCAAATTTTGCAAATCCCGAGGAATTCCTTCCTCTTCGTTTTCATCACCGCTGTGTTTTTTTTTTTTTTTTTTTTTTAAAGTTTTGAAAACAGTTTAGGTCAATGCAATGAGTTTGAGGTACAGAAAAGCAGGTGAGATGTACTGTCGTTTTATTGAAATCCTCTGGCACAACTAGCTCAAAGTAGCAATAAGCACGGAAACATGATAGCCGCAGCTATTTCATTCAAATTTCCTGGTTGCAACTGGCTCTACAACAGAGATAGACTCAAAAGAAAGCAAAAGGATAATTACAAAACAAAATAATGATATCCGAGGCAATAACCCTGGGATCACCTGATTTCTATACAATGGGACTGACTCGATACAACCAGACAGACCCTTAAGCAAAAAGACTGACTCAAGACAAAGAGACAGACTCAAAACAAAAACAGAGAACTGACTCGACACCCAAGCCAGAAATTACAAAAACTGCATTCGCAAATGCTCAACATAGTGCGTGCCAAACGCCACATCTGAAATACACCGAGCGCCGCCCACAGGTGGTCCAACCCTTGATCACATACTCGCGCTATCCTCAAAATCTAACAAGTCGGTGGTGACAGACTTTGCCAAGCTTGGCAGGAGGATGACCTCATTGTCAATCAAATCTTGCACTTCATGGTGGAGACGAAAATAGTTGTCGGTGCTGTGACCGGTCTGCTGATGATACGCGCAATATTGAGTAGCATCATGGCCCGCTGGAAGATGACTGGGGAGAGGCCGATGCTCAAGAGGTTTGAGATGACCCTTTTCCGCCAGGATTTGAAGTGCCTTAGACAAAGGCATGTAGAGGGCGTGAAAGGCTCTGCACCCTCGGGGCAGATACTTCGAAGTCTGTGGACCTTTGCTGGATGTACTCAAAAAAGGATCGACAGGTGCTGCCTTGGCTTTCTGATCTTTTCCTGGTGTAGGGCTGGGATTGGAGGGAACTGTTCTGACATGACGGTGTCTATCTTGATTTTTTGCCTGGCATGAACTGCCCTCGGTTGGAGTGAGGAAAGCATCATCCACAGTCTTAGTCATAACTGCGAATACTTGCTGTTTACTGAACCCCCCCGGCTTTCAAAGCCTCGACTGCCCACAGCAGTTGTTCAATGGGATCAGCATCTGCCTTCATCTTATTCTTGCCTCTAGCCTCAGCTTGATCGAGGGTTTGGGTTGCTATATCAGAGCAAAACCCAGTTGTTGTTGACACATCACGGTCATAGCTTGGGACAGCCTCAGGTTGGCAGAGCTTGATCACAATTCGCCCCAATAGCGGGGGTTCCTGCGGTACAAAATTCCTGGCATATGGTGCATTTGGTGGCGGAGTCGACATTCCGTAAGGGAGATCAGCGACAGACCTCTGGAGGTCGCCAATCATTCCCATCCATTCAAACGTTGTGGGCTCACGAGCTTGAAACAACTGGGGTTCCCAGATTGGGCGCGCGGTAGGCGACCTAGGCGGATGTGTTACTTCGACATTAGTCCCATCCCGCAAGATGGTTCCTCGGTCCAGTGCGGCTGCCATAACCACGATTTCCTCTGAACTCTGTGTCATCATAAGTCCGCTGAACTGAACAGTGATGATGCAAGCGGCAACTGATGGATCAGGCGTCTGCCTTGCCTCAACGAGGGAGAACACTGGCTATTTTGTAGTAAATCTCTGAACTGAAAGAGAAGACACGCAGCATTTCATCCCTAATCAGAACAGACACAAGCGTAGCTGAATAACCGTACTCTACTACTGATCACTGTTTCCCAAAATCACTATCCCAAAACTGAATCTGAAACCTGCGGATATAACTGATTCTCAGAATACCGATACTGGTACCCACAGGCCTGGTACCCAGACTTGCAAACGGATATGTGCGTTCACTGCAGAGGTCAACTCTAAAAGCACATAGCAAGTAAAAGGGAGCCAAAACACCCCTATATTGGGGTAGCGTTTCCCTGTCCTATTTTGTCAGGAGCTAGGGTTTCACTACGCACGTAGCGGTTTCAAACAGCCTATCGGGTAAGCAACCTGTCCTAGTTTGGAATAGTCACTATGGATTCCGAATATGCACTAGGTCGAATGGTCAAAAGGGGGCCCCGGTGACAACCGGGGTTTGTGTTCTCATCGTTGCAGAGCCCGTAACTGGTCAGCCTTATGGCACACAGCCTCCGGCAAACCGTTCAGGAATAGCAAATGGCAAACACGGTGTCCTAGGTGCACCAATACAAATGCAATGCAAAGAAACACATAAGTGTAATCAAAACAAGATATCATGAGTTCGAGTCAAGCCTTCTAAACACCCCAGCAGAGTCGCCAGAAACTGTAGACACGCCTGAGGGCCTTATGCTACAGTTCGAACTCAACTAGTCACGGTCCTGTATCTAATCTCGCAGAGTGCAATGCAAGACCGATGAATCATCAAAGAGTCCAAATCCGGCAAATCGTTTTGAATAACTGATTTTTAGAAAGAAGTGCCAAACATGGACTGCTTTGCCAGATACAGAGTCGCCACCTAAATATTTTTTATGGGGAAATTTAGGAAACCCTGACTCGTTTGCCTAAGGCCACGTGTCCGTCATCACCAAAGTTGCCTCGGCTCGGGAACTTGGGTACGATTGGGGAAGGTCATTTCATGAGCACCCCCACTCGCCCAATCAAAGATCGGCCTCTACTAACCATGATATCTAGTTTTGAAAACATTATGCATTCTAAATCTGATAAATTAGCTAATCTTACTATGTGATACGCACAACACAAAAGTATAGACTAGATTGCCTAATTCGGAACAAAGCATCGCATATCCGTTGTTTGGAAATTATTTGGGGTTTGCTACTCATAAGTGGGCTAAAATACAGATTTCAATGAATTATTCCAATTCAAAAAATCCAACCTTCACCCACAGGAATTCAGGAAGTTATATCACCTAAGCAATTAGCCTCATGGAAAGCATGCTGTCATGTTAACATTCACACTCATGCAAGATGCTAAAGCATAAAACACTCACAGTGTACTCCAAGCCAAAACAAAGAGCATGTTAGTAATCAAATGTATGATCCAAGTCCATGTTAAGATGGCTAATGCATAGTGGGCAAAATGCAGCTAGAATAGGCTCGACTAATCTATGAATGCCATGTGAAATGCAACAGATAACATTTATTCTAGATTTGAAATACTATGCGAATAGTATGATGTGCCGAGCCGGGTGCATGCAATACAAATGAATGAATGCACACATACATAGCATAAGGATGCTAATTGAAATATGCCCTATTACTAACCATTAAAAGTATGTAAGTAAAAGGGAGAAATAAGTGGGGGTTGGAAGACATGCACACATGCACCCACACTTATTACACAGTTGTGCTCTCTCTCGGAGAGACCGAATAAATAATACAAATTAATCAACTAACAAGCTAATTAGTTAATTACAGACCACTTAACTAGTTAAGCCAATTAACCAAGCTAATAAAGCGATAAAACAGCTTCGGGAAGAGGGTCCAATGCATGCATGCTCGGTTCCTCTCAGAAATCCACCACCATGCACAAGCTGCCTCTGTTTTCACTGTTTTAGGCCTCTGAAAATTACACAAATCCCAAGGAACACTCTATGAACACCGTGGGATGCCACCGGCCATGAGGAATGGTCATCAGCCAAAGATATTTAGTCGGCCGGCAGAAAGAATGGTCGGTCGACCATATCTTCCTGCAGAATCCTATTTTGACAGCAACAGAGGGCAAACAAGGCATGGCAATGCATTTCAAAGCAAATGTTTGCACCACCACACTCCTTATCATGCTCATGACTCAAAGGAGGATGGCCCTCGACCCTCAGGCCACCAATCACGCATTTCGATGCATGATGGCCCAAGAAATCAAGTTGTGCATTTTGGTGTCAAATGAAATGCAAACCAAAACAAACAATAGGCCCAACCTCTATCACAATCAATTCAAGAGGCAAGGCATGCATGCAAAATGCAACCTAAGCATGCAAGCTAAGTATGCAATATCAGTGTGCAAGCAAGTAATGAGCACTAGTCATAAAACCTAAGCAAACAAGCATGCTAGACATGTAACGATAATGCTAATGACCAACATGCAACAACATGTAAAGGGGACTTAGCATAGGAACATGTAAAGCAACTTTAGCAAAGAAAATGCATGCCAAATGCAATGCGATTCAAGCATGTAACAACATGCGATAGGCCAAGTACGTAACAACACAGAAGGTGAGCATGCGACAACATGCAAAGGATGGTCTTAAACTAATTTGGGCAGCTCTAAAAATAGGCCCAAATCAGTGGCCAAGATACTAAGAGACAAGGGACAAAGTCACATACAAACATGCATGCACACATGGTCCAACACTTAAGCATAAAGAAGCAACTTTTAAGCACACTTAAAAAGGATGAACATGGACATATGGCAACCATAGCAAGCTCTGAAATCATGTTAGAAAAGGTGCCAAACCAATTAAACAAGGCAAGCAAAGCATGCAACAAGGTCCAAGGCTCAGGGCTAACCTAAGGGATTAAACCATGGCTATGCAAGGCGAGTCCCAAAGGGTCAAGGGGACTCAAAACAGTCCCAATGTAGGTCGAGACAAAGCCCAAAACACACTTAGATGACATCTAAATGGCCTACACATGGAAGCATACATAATGGTCCAAACATGGAGCATAAAACATAAACCTTTTGAAGCATCAAAGGAGCCATAAATGCAAGTATACAAGCATGCTATATGGACTGAAATGACATGATAAGTGGTTCCAAACCACTGAAATGGTGCAAGTAAGGCATGCTAGAGGATCCAATACTCAAAGCCTACTAGCTAGGTTGCATGGTAGCTATATAGAGCAAGTCATGGATGACCCAAATAACCAAAATTAGACCTCAAGCACATCAAAACATGCATAAAAGCTTCACAAAGCTAAGCCAAAATCATGCTAGAAACAAGGCTCAAAGCACAAAGCATGTTGAGGCAATTTCATGGCATTACAAAACAAGTATGCAAAGCATGCATGGTGTGTCTAAACCAACTTGAAACAGAGATATAACATAGAAAAACAACCACGAATACCAGCTAAGACATGACCAACATGAACTTAAGAAAGGTGCTCACACACGAGGCTAAAATGACAAGTTTTGAAGACAACAAGGAGAGGGGATGGCCCTCTCCTTCTTAGGACCTAAAAACACCATCCTCACCATTGAAATCCCTCTAGATTTCTGTGGTGAGGAGGCCAATACAAGGTGGTCCCGGAGCTCACCAAAAGTGCACAGAAATGAGGCCCAACAAGGCCTAAGAGGGGTCAAACAACCCCAAACCTCAAAGAGACCTTAAACAACTATTAAAAGCAAGTAAAAATAGAACCGTTACTAGTTATACACTCAGTTTAAAAATAGATGCAAGGATGGCTAAAAGCCTATGCAAAAATGGGGAATAAAGGGGTAAAGTTCTTACCCTCGAAGACCTCTTTCAAGAACAATGCTCCAGTAGCCTCTCCAAGCTTAGATCAACTCAAGAACTCTAAAAATAACTCCTTACTACCTTAGGAGCTAAAGGAAAGTGTAGCACTAGGTGTTTGTATGCAAAACTATGAACAAAAACACCTTAAACACACACAAAATGGAAGGAGAAAGAGATATAGAGATAGAATAGATACACAATCCTCTAACCCTAATCTCAGAGCTCTGGAAGTTCTTGGAACCTTTGAGGAGGGAGGAGAAGCCCTCCCTTTATAGAGATCCACTCTTGCAAAGCTTACAAAACAAGTTAAGCAAGAGGGAAATCCCTCCATACACGTGTATGGAGGGTGTGCATTGTGGATGCCAGCTATCACAGCTGGCATAAAATATCTGTCAAAAGCAGATGAACAATTATCGGCCAGCCAAAAATCACAAATTGACAAAAACAATGGTCGGCCAACCATACAGAGTGCCGACCGGCTATAGCCAATGGCCAGTAGCAACAAAATAGGGCCGGTGGCCTCAAGCCATGGCCGGTGATGTGTGGGGATGGCCAACAAGCCATTTTCCACCCTCAGATGCAAAAACACAAGTGTTTGGTGCAAAACCAAACACAAAAAAGGCAAGTTGAGGGGTCTTGAGGCAAGACGCGTGGCTAAGACCTCCGAGAACTCAGGACGAGCACAAACATGGGTGATCACCGAGTGTTCAAACGGTGACGTCCAAGTCTTGAGGACAGTCAAAAATGGGGTGTCTACAGCAGCGTATGAGTATTGTGTATGAAGGCCGTGGCCAGTGTGTGATTACAGTGTATCACTGTCGTGAATGCTGTGTGTCAAGTACCGTATTGATAGTGTGGTGCATCAGATCAGCGTGGAATAGAATGTGCAATGTTTCGGGACCAAGGTTGAAAGAACTCACCGGGATACCGTAGATGGTCAGTAGGTCAATACTCCTCTGAAGCGTCCCCATCACTGAAGCTGTCAGCTCCAAAGTCTGTCCAGTGTACTCAATCGAAGCCTACAAAAGTGTTGAAGTCATTAGTATTTTGTGGAATATCAAATGAAATGAAACGACTGTACATAATGCAAAGTATAGTATATACCGGGGTTAAGCCGCGAACTCCAACGAGCTCATGATCAGCCAGAGGGGGAGCGATGGGTATCTAATAGGTTTCCCCACCCTGTCCTCGGCATGTCATGGTAGTGGGCTGCTCGGGCCACTCCACTCCACTGCACGTCCCCTCCGAGACCCACTTCGGTCATAGGCCTGAGTCGCCCTCCGTGCTCCTGCTCCCTCTATTGGCACTGCAGGCCTCTCCCTCTCATCTCGACAAGTACTGGCTATAGGCCGCATGAGATGTGTCTGAATGAAGTCGGTGTAGTCACCCACCTCTCTGAAGAAGTCAGAATCCCAACCGATCGTATAATCGATCATCTCCTGCGGGATGTATCTTACGGTGTGCCTCATATGCAAAGGGGGTGGCATCGGGACTACCTGTTTTGGTAAACCGAGGGTCTGACGCGGGAAGCAATCTCCCAGATACCATGCTCGGAAGACCAGACCCTCCAGCAAAACCCTGAACCGGGCAGTCTCCCGAGCGGCCGCATACTGATCCCTCACTGCCTCTGGCAACGCGGCCCAGGGCTGCCAGGTGATCTGCAAATAACAGGATATGCAGTTTGTTATCTGCTATTGAAAGTACAATGTAAAGTGAAGCTTAAACAAACTGTGATGTTTGACATACATCTACGGCGGTAATAGTGTCGAAGTATTTGCGGAAGAACAAAAAGGACTCCCGCGGCCTCTGCTCTTACCTCACATCGAATCGGTGCGAAAATGGAACGGCGAGAGGCATCTCCACCTCTGGCTCTGGAGCAAGCCTAGGAATGTAGGCATACACCCACAACTATAGAATGTAACAAGGTAAGAATAAGTATGCTTATTAGTAAGGTAGTATGCAGATAAAGCAGAAATCAGAATTGTGTGCAATGTGTGCAGAATATTCTGCAGTATGTGCAGTGTATTGTGCAGTGTGTGCAGTGTATTGTGTAGTGGGTGTAGTGTATTGTGCGGCATGTGAAGTGTATTGTGCGGTTTGTGCAGTGTACAACCAGTGCAAAGTAGATTGCATGTGTGCAGTGTGTGTGGTGTCCAAATATTGTAAAACATAACTGTAAAGCAGAAAGGAAAAGTGTACCTCCCAGGCTCGCCAGTAGCCTCCGAGCAAATGTCTGCTACAGCGAGAGGATGTGCTCATATATCCGTAAAGTGTGGCCAAGCTTGCGTGACCCCAGTCATAGCGGCGGATCTGCGTCACGTCCACCAATGCACTCAGTAGATAAGCGGCGACAATGTTCGCCCGGTCGGCAAAGAGGTTAGTCCCTAGCAGAAACATAATGAAACCTTTAGCGTACTACTCCTCCTCGCGGGTCGTGGGCGCCTATACCCTGAAGTGGTCCCCGAACCAAGAATACCTCACGAACCCTGGCCGGGAGAGAGGTGGCTGAGCGCCGAGTACGAACATCTGGGTAGCGTGCCACTCATCTATATCAGCGTCAAAGGGAATCAGATCACCCCCCACTCCGATGCCGGTAAGCATGGAGAAGTCAAAGGGAGTCATCGTCATCTCCCTCGCTGCGGAAAGGTGGAAGGAATCGGTGTTGTCCCACCACCTCTCCACTAGCGCGCCAAGAAGGGGCCTACTTGCAGTGAGGCGCGAGAGTCCTATGCAGAAAATACCGAAGCCGGCCTGATCAATGATGTAGCGGACCGTATCGGGCAACTCTATGTACCATCCTCGGGCAATGGTATTCCTATACCCCCGGAAGGCATGGGAATCTCCCTGTGTTCAAGACAAACAGTTGCCAAACAATGTTAAGAAATACAATATTTGAATGCGTTCAAAATTGATGAAAATGCAGTGTGTGTGCATGTGTTCGAGTTTACACAGATATCGGGTGTGAGTGTGCTCACGGTGAACTAAGCATGTCATGTATCAGTGTGTTTGGGTTATTCAGTTATAGAGCAACATCGGCTATCGAACATATCTGATCTACATTGCGAAAAATGAAAGAGAGGAAGAATATACCTCAGAGGCGCCGTAAGAAAGATGCAACTCTGGCTCACGCAGCAGGAGGTCCTCTGGAGCTCCTCGCGCGAAGCTTCTGAACTGGCAGATGCTATCAGGAGGCAGTATGTCTATAGCCGGCCGGTATGTCGCCGGGTCGAATGGTCGAACACTGAGAGGTAGGAGCTCGACCTCAGGGTCCGTGTCCATCCCTGAGGGAGTTCCACTCTGTGGAATGTTGTCTTCCATCTCAAGAAGGGTGCAAAAGTGGTCGAGGATATGGAAAATGGGTGAAAATACCAACAGTCAACCCTGAGGGGTGAAAAACTGGAGAAGAGGTCAAAGTGCGGAAGAAAGCATGGGAACCAAGGCTAACTTGGGGAAAACAATCCCCAAGTGGTGGAAACCAAGAAAGGAACACCGAAATCAAGTTTTGTTTGGTTCAAAGTGTGTAAAACGAAGAGGGTTTTGCGAATCGAACGGTGTAAAAGGCTCGAAAACGGGAGAAAAGCTCGGATCTAAGGGTGAAGAATGACCTAGAGAGAGAGAGCACTGATTTTCGGCAAGGGAAGAGAGAGGAAATAGGGTTTGTGGCCTTATATTTAAGGACCCGAGGTGAATAGACAAAACAGCCCCGAAATTGCCATTTTTGGCCGATCGGCTAAATTATTGGCCGATAAGCTCCTTTTGTGGCCGATGGCCTCCTCTCGTGGTCGATGCACCTCCAATGCCCTTGTTTGGGTCAGTTCTGCTGATTGGTACCTATATCTCTCAAGAAAGTGCAAGAAAGTACACTTTTGAAGCTTAACCAGCCTTCGTGTTGACCTCGAATTGTGTCTTCCGTATGCGGCACTTGATGCATATGAGGTGTATCCTTTTTTTCCGTATCCTTTTGTATATTGCAAGATTTAAGAATTGCCCGAGAATCGCTTTGAATATGTTGTATTACAAAGTTTTGACGTGTTTATAATAGGTGCGCTTGTTATACAGCTTCTCGTTCTTGCATTGAGCATGCCTCGTCTTGCTTTGAAGTTGCATCTCAATATTATGGATAACATGCCTTTACCATGCTAACATTGAATATGGCATCTCTATGTCGTTGCGTGGAACATGCGTGTTGCATTGTCGCTTAGAATAAGCACCATCACGTTCGCCTAACATGTGCATGTTGTGTCAAATATGTATCCACAATTACATCGCATAGGGTATACATGTTGCATTGAGCATACATCTTTGTTGTTGTTTTGTATAGAATGTGCAATTCTCCCTCTTGCATAGAATGTGCACCATAATATTACATGGAATATACATCACTACTCGTTGCATTGTTATGCACTTTTCACATGTGTTGTTATGCACTTTTCACTCGCGTTGTTACGCATCTTTTCGCTTACATTGCATATACACATGTTTATTTCATATTGGAATTGTATCTTGACGTGACGTTGGATACGTGTTGTTACTTGTGAAGAAATGGTTTCGAAATACTCTTCTGATCCTGAGGAACGCTCGTGATCCTCTTCTAGTCACCTAAAAAGGAATAAACACTCCAGTCAGGGGTGTTGGAATTAGCACTCCGACGGACAAGTCAGTCTCAATGCTCAAGAACGCTTGTATTCTAAGTTTAGCACAACAATTCTCACATACCTCTTTCTGGCTGATGTTTCTTCTATTTATATCTTTTCTTCTTTGGGCCTCGGGATTAGTTCTGTTTCTCACCTCATATTCGGCTCATTTTATAATAGACCGATCTTCACTCGACCCCTTGCTTAATCAGTTATTTGGCCGAGTAGGGTTGGATTTGAGCTTTCAAGCCAATTGTCGAGTGCTTCGAATCTCGACTCTCCCAAATTCGACTATCCGAAATCTTCACGACTCCCAATTCTCGGCCCCCACAATTGCCCCCCAAGCACTCCACTAACGATAGTTGGCTGGAGTGTTTGGCTTCGAACTCGAAGAGTCAGAGCCAAAATTCGGCGGTTGACCGTATTCCAATGCAAATGTCTGTACACACGTTTCTCGGTTATCATTTCAACTTCCTGCCTCTTCGTATACTTCTATTTGTTGTGATTTAAAACTTCGACGTCTTTTTAAATGCATACACGCTTTTAGACGCCCGTCGCTGGACTGCCTTCTGGACTACCTCTGCAACTTCCTGCTCTTCTCTATCTCCTTTGCCTCTTGTAGGTTCTCTCATTCTCTGCTTTGTTTTTTGGCTTATCATAATCCTATTGGCTGGGGGGAATGGCGAAACATTTAAAAGATCTCCTCTCACCGGATCAAATTTCTGGCTTCCGACGCCATTTTTCCGTTCCTGATGACGTCCGTCTGTCATTTGTGGCAGACGGCACCCTCGATATGGAGAGGGTTGATTAAACCACGATCGTCTTCCCTCTTCTATCAATCGCAGAGGGTGGGGTCCATTTCCCCCTTCACCCACTCCTTAGGGCCGTACTTTGCCATTGGGGGTTAATCCCTTCCCAACCCAATGTGAACTTCTTTAGGATCATGATGGGGATTATCGCACTAAACCGCCACCTTGGGCTTAACCTTGGCATTCCCGCTATTCAGCATTACTACGCCTTGGCCAAGTCCTCTGGTTGGCACGGGCGTTATTTCCTTAAGGCCAAAGACACCGACCATCAACTAGTGACTATGCTTTTCAGCTCTGGGAAGCGAGTCGATGATGTTATGGTCGTCGTCCAAGGAAATTGGGAATTCGGTGAAGGCGAGGATCGCCTTGATCGTATTCCGAGACGGAGGGGCAAACCAGGTGGCCGAGTATCTTCTTTTATTTATTTACTCGTTATATTTATAAAACTTTATTTTCGGGAACTCATGGTTTTTCTTTTGCAGGAAACGATTTGAAGAAAGTCTTGACCTCGATCGATGATGTCGTCCTTTCAGAAATCAAGACTGCACTCAAGTATTTCGACCAACCGAGCCTTCAGAAGTAGGAGAGGGCGGCCCACGTTTTGCTCCGCTACGAGCCGACTTATACGACCTTTTCGGCGGCGGAAAACATCCCAATTCTGAAGGGTGAGGAGTTTCTTATTGCCCTAATCTTGACTGATTTCAGAAATTTGAGGCAAGTCGGTTGCGAGGGATCAGATTCAGAGCGACCGGAAGTAGCTGAGGCCACCAAGTTAGACCAATCCAAAACTGAGGTTGACGAGACTTTGAAGTTAGCATTTGAAGAAGCCGTCCTCAATTCGGCTGATCCTCCGTCCACTTCGGGTCGAGAGGACCGTCTACTTGACGATATTTCTCACGGTTTAGAGGACCTTCCCATCGCGTTCCTAGAAGATATGGCTGGGTTGAGCCTCACTAAACTTGCCAAGAAGGCGAACGCGGAAAGGATGGCCGTGCGGTGAAGGGCGGAGGAGATCAGGGCTGCTGAATCTCAGTCCTAGTCCTCCTTGCCTGTTATTGAGGGGACTACAAAGAACGGAAGTACCGAGGCGGAACCTTTTGTGCAGGCGAGTGTGGAGGCTGAGCAAAGGCTGGAGAAGCGCTCTGCCGATGTCGAGGCCGGCTTAGAAGAAGACCGTGCTGACAAACGACCTTGTTTGGAGGAGTCGGATGTGATTGTACCTTTGGTTATTCAGCCCAAGATAAAAAATACGCCGATCTCCTCCGATGCTTCGATAATCAAAGATTCAGGGGTTGCACTCAGCTTGGCGACGTCCATTTCACTACCTGCTGACAAGGTAGCTTTTCGGGCGGGGCCTGATCTGGTTGCAATTGGGTTGGCTGCACAATCGGCTCTTTTGGTATATATCTGGACTTTGTCTTTTCTCTTTCCGCAAATATTATTTTGTTCTTAACTTCCTGTTTTGCAGGCCGTCAGAAGGATAGCCGACATGGGCCGTCGCTATCACGATGCTGTTGAGCTAATTGGCCGTTTACAAGTGGATGTTGAGGGCCAAAGGAGTAGGGCGCAGACGGAGGGCGGCCGTGCCGAGGCCGAGATGGAGAGAGCCCGCAATGATGAAGAATTGAGATCAGTCCCTGAGAAGAGGGCGGATGCGAGCGACGACGTGCTTAAATTGGCCTATGAGGCGATCTCTAAATTGGAGGCTGGGCTGGAAGAGATGAAGGTGGCAAAGGAAACAGCCGACCTGAAGGTTTCCAACGCATTCGATGGTGGGAAAAAATCTGCTTTTCATGAATATGTAGATAAAGTCCCCAAATTTGAGAATTGGGGATTTAAACACGGCTGGCTCAAAGCCCTTGTTGTTGCTGATGTGACATTGGCTACACCAATTCCATACGAGCGAGTGGATGTTGAGCCGCTGGAGTCTGACTCTGAGGGCTAATTTGGGCGGCTGTTGTTTTTGTTTTAGGATTTGCATGTACATTTCAGCTTTTTACAGCATTTTGTTTAGTAATTTTCATATGTAAAATGGTTACAATTTGTGCCCAATTTACTTAATGAAAATTTATTTTGTACTTTGCTGTTACTAATGAACGGAATTGTTTAGTTGCTGTTTTGGATAAAACATTTTGTATACTTGCCAACTAGATGATTAGGCCGTTTAGATAGTTAGGCCGTTTAATAAGCCAAAAATCAGTACATGAAGTGGCTGTGGCACATATTAATCGTTATGGGGCCAAGATGCTCGGCCGGTTAGATTAATAAATCTGCCCTTGCCCCAGCCAGTGCATGAACTTCAAGGCATTCTCCCATAATTGTCGTTTAGATAATTAGGTCGTTTTAACAAGCCAAAGATTAGTGCATGAAGTGGCTGTGGCACATATTAATCGGCATGGGGCCAAGATGCTCGGCCAGTTAGATTAATAAATCAGCCCTTGCCCCAGCCACTGCATGAACTTCAAAGCATTCTCCCATAATTTCCATTTAGATAATTAGGTCGTTTTAACAAGCCAAAGATTAGTGCATGAAGTGGCTGTGGCACATATCAATCGACATCCGTCGTTTGGAGACTGCTAAAAGCGTTAATGAAATTGCCTCGGGGCGCTGCATACCTACGAATAAATGGGGTGAGTTCACGCCAGTGGGTCCACTTATTCTTAATCAAACTTGACTTGAACTAGCTTGGGGCAGGGGCGGATGTCAAACAGACTGTTCTTCAACAGCAGAGTAGAGGGACGAATGCTGGTTGAGCTAAATACTGTAATGAATCGCAGCAACGAGCCTGTGCGTGCGGGAGGAAGGACGTCCAAGGAAAGTGAAAAACGTCAACCTTCAAGCCGTCGAAGCAGATCACCCCGAAGAGAGAAGCATCAACAGGGAAGCTCCCCGTGACCACGATTGAGGAATGAGTCAGATACGACGCCACGACCATTGAGTGTTGTGGTGTTCGTAGGGAATAAACCAATGACTGAGGTAGATTCCATCGTCAATGATACGGGTGTAGCGCTCGAGTTCGCTCGATAGATCTTTCCACCGGAAGTCCAACAATCGATGGTTAGACGACGAGATTTCGAAGTGTTTCGAGAAGGTATTCATGGGGCTGTGAAGGGACTGTACACCGCCTACGAAGTCGGCATGCGTCTGCACGCCGCGCAACGGGAGATGGAGAAAATGGACGAACGGGTCCGCAGTTCGGAGGCTTGTGTGGAGAAAGCCGAGGGCGAGCTTAGGGAGCTTAGGAAGGTTAAAGTTGCCAATCCGCATGTGGCAGGTCAATCTAACCCAATTGTGGACGAGAGGGTAACCCAACAGCTATTGAGTCATGCCATCGCCGACCGAGATACAACAAGCATGTTTGCCATAGAAAATGCGAGGGCCAAGGGTTACGAGCAGGGCTTCCATGTTGGTCGGAAGGTTGGGATCGACAAAACGAAAGAGACACTTGCTGAGGAGCTCTGCCGATGCGAGAATCGGGGTTTTAAGCATGGTTGGATCGTGGCTCTTCAGGCCGCGGAGGCTCTCTGAGCAAAGTGTGTTGATTCCAACTTATGTGGCCTGGATCATCGTGATCATTTGCCCTTTTCTGCTTTTGAAGTTGAAAAGACCGATGATGAGGGCGACGTCGAATAAAAATATTCGTTGTAATGTTCAAACGCGGATCGCGTCAAGAATTATGTAATTATTGGTTGGTCGAATAAAAAAAAGAATTTTATTTTCAATGTCTTGTTATTATTTTTGCCCAGCACACGCGTGTTTGCATGTGTTTTATTATATACATGTTTGAATAAACGTATTTCAGATGAGTAAATGGACATTGATTGGCCTGATTTAATCAACATCACTGTGTTACGCACGGCCCGATGGCTTAATCGGCCCCATGACGTCATCCGCCGATGGGGCTCTGAATCTGGAGACTTTATTCGATCCAAAGACGTCATTCGCCGATGGGGCTCCGAATCCAAAGACTTTATTTGTCCAATCATGATATCCACGAAGGACGCTCCAAATCCGAAGGCATTAATGGCCCAAAGACGTCATTCGCTGATGGGGTTGCTAATCCGGAGGATTTAATGGCCAAACATGACATTCGCCGATGGGGCTCTGAATCTAGAGACTTTATCCGACCCAAAGACGTCATTCGCCGACGGGGCTCCGAATCCGGAGACTTTATTTGGCCAATCGTGATACCGATGAAGGGAGCTCCGAATCTGGAGGCTTAATCGGCCTAAAGACGTCATTCACCGATGGGCTCCAAATCCGGAGACTTTCTTTGGCCAATCGTGATATCTACAAAGGGCGCTCCGAATCCAGAGGCTTAAACGGCCCAAAGACGTCATTCGCTGATGGGGCTCCGAATCTGGAGACTTTATTTGGCCAATCATGATATCCACAAAGGGCGCTTCATATCCGGAGGCTTAAATGGCCCAAAGACGTCATTCGCTGATGGGGCTCCGAATCCGAAGGCTTTAACAGCCCAAAGACATCATTCGCCGATGGGGCTCCGAATCCGGAGCCTTTATTCGGCCCAAAGATGTCATTCACCGATGGCGCTCCGAATCCGGAGACTTTATTTGGCCAATCGTGATATCCACGAAGGGCGCTCCGAATCTGGAGGCTTAATCGGCCCAAAGACGTCATTCGCTAATGGGGCTCCGAAGCCGGAGACTTTATTTGGCCAATCATGATATCCACGAAGGGTGCTCCCAATCTGGAGGCTTAAACGGCCCAAAGACGTCATTCGCCGATGGGGCTTTTAATCTGGAGGCTTTACCGGCCCAAAGACGTCATTCGCCAATGGGGCTCCGAATCCGGAGCCTTTATTCGGCCCAAAGACGTCATTCACCGATGGGGCTCCGAATCCGGAGAGTTTATTTGGCCAATCGTGATATCCACGAAGGGCGCTCCGAATCCGGAGGCTTAATCGGCCCAAAGACGTCATTCGCCGATAGGGCTACGAATCCGAAGACTTTATTTGGCCAATCATGATATCCACAAAGGGCGCTCCGATTCCGGAGGCTTAATCTGCCCAAAGACATCATTCGCCGATGGGGCTCCGAATCCGGAGACTTTAATGGCCCAAAAATGTCATTCGCCAATGGGGCTCCAAATCCGGATACTTTATTTGGCCAATCATGATGTCGACGAAGGGCGCTCCGAATCCGGAGGCTTAAACGGCCCAAAGACGTCATTCGCCGATGGGGCTTCGAATTCGGAGCCTTTGTTCGACCCAAAGATGTCATTCGCCGATGGGGCTCCGAATCCGGAGAGTTTATTTGGCCAATCGTGATATCCACGAAGGGCGCTCCGAATCCGGAGGCTTAATCGGCCCAAAGACGTCATTCGCCGATGGGGCTCCGAATCCGGAGACTTTATTTGGCCAATCGTGATATCCACGATGGGCGCTCCGAATCTGGAGGCTTAATTGGCCCAAAGACATCAGTCACCGATGGGGCTCCGAATCCGGAGACTTTATTTGGCCAATCGTGATATTCACGAAGGGCGCTCCGAATCTGGAGGCTTAATCAGCCCAAAGACGTCATTCGCCAATGGGGCTCCGAATCCGGAGACTTTCACGGCCCAAAGACGTCATTCGCCGATGGGGCTCCGAATCCGGAGACTTTATTTGGCCAATCGTGATATCCAGGAAGGGCGCTCCAAATCCGGAGGCTTAATCGGCCCAAAGACGTCATTCACCGATGGGGCTTCGAATCCGGAGACTTTATTTGGCCAATCGTGATATCCACGAAGGGCGCTCCGAATCCGGAGACTTAATCGGCCCAATGACGTCATTCACCGATGGGGCTCCGAATCCGGAGACTTTCACGGCCGAAAGACGTCATTCGCCAGTGGGGCTCCAAATCCGGAGACTTTATTCGGCCCAATCGTGATATCCACGAAGGGCGCTCCGAATCCGGAGGCTTTCACGGCCCAAAGAGGTTATTCGCCGATGGGACTCCGAATTCGGAGACCTTATTTGGAACATCTTTGAACTAGATTATGTAGTAGGTGAATGAGACTCTTGGTATTATAGAAAAAGAGATGTACATGGTGAACAGTTCGGAACAATCATCATGCCCACAAGTCGGGTTAATGATAAAATTTGCGTAAATGTATGGAATTCCAAGGTCGTGGCAGACTCGTTCCTGACATGTCTTTGAGCCGATATGCCCCTACTCCAGCGATCGAATCGATCTGATAGGGGCCGTCCCTGTTAGGACCCAATTTTCCATCGGCCGGTTTTCTGTCAACTGGGAGCACCTTCTTCAGGACCAACTCTCCTGGTGTGTAGCGGCGCAGCTGAACGCATTGATTATACGACTTTGCCAGCTGCTCCTAGTACCGTGGCATGGACGCAAGGGCTCGGTCTCTTCGTTCTTCGATTAGAATCAAATCCAAAGCCAGCATCATGTCGTTTCGGCCCGTATCAAAAACTTGCGACTTGAGTGTCGAGTGGCCAATCTCCAGGGGTATGATTGCCTGGGTTCTAAAGCATAAGGCAAACAGCGTTTCTCCAGTCGATCTTCTCGGTGTAGTTTGATGAGCCAACAGTACACTTGGCAATTCTTCGACCCATTTGCCTTTGGCTTTCTCCAGCCTCTTCTTGATGCTGTCCAAGATGGATTTATTAGAGGCTTCAGCTTGGCCATTGTCTGAGATAAGAGCTCTGGGAATGCCGAATCATGTTATGATGTTCCTCCACACAAAACGCTTAACGTCAGCATCTCGAATGTGTGTTAATGTCTCCGCTTCGACCCATTTCGTGAAGTAATCTATTGCGACGATCAGGTATCGCTTGTTCCCTGGGGCCCTCGGCAATGGTCCTACGATTTCAAGCCCCCACTGGGCGAACGACCAAGGACTCGTGATAGAATTCAACTCTTCAGCAAGCAGATGGTTTAACGGGGAGAATTTCTGGCATTGTTCACACTTTTTTGCATAACACTCGGCGTCCGTTCTCATTGTCGGCCAATAATACCCTTGCGTTATAGCTCGATGGGCCAAAGCGCGTCCGCCGGAATGGGCACCACAACTGCCTTCGTGTATCTCAGCCAGAAGCTCCCCGACTTTATCCGGGTGCACACATTCCAAATATGGGCCAGAGAGTGACTTTTTATAAAGCCTTCCTTGCGGATCCAAGTAGTAGCGCATGGCTTTCTTTCGCAGCCTGCGCGCTTCTTTCTTGTCCTCTGGGAGTTGTTCAGAAGATAGGAATGCAACAATGGGATCCATCCAACTTCGTGCAGATTCTATAATGTTGATTTGGACTTCCTCCGAAGGGCCAATGCTTGGCTCTGGGATGAATCCTACTTCGATGGTCCGTTTAATCTCTGAGTTGATTGCGGAGGCTAGGCAAGCCAAGGCATCTGCATGGGTGTTTTGATCACGTGTTATCTGGTTCAACTCATGATGGTCAAATTTTCCCAGCAGGGAATTGGTCGTTTTCATGTAGGCTGCCATACGGTCGTTTCTTACCGCGTACTCCCCCTTTAGTTGATTGATCACCAATTTTGAGTCGCAAAACACAAGCAGACGGCAAGCACCCAGAATATGCGCATTCCGTAAACTGGCTAAAAGGGCTTCGTATTCGGCTTCGTTATTTGATGCTTCGAAGCCGAGCTTGACGGCTTGCTCAATTACTGCGCCGTCGAGGGTCATGATTACAACTCCAGCTCCACTGCCCCGCTGATTGGACGATCCATCACAATACAACTGCCAGATGTCCCCAACATAAAACCTCTGGTTCGGCTTCGGTCGAATTTCGTCTGACTTGAAGTCGGCGACATCAGACTTGAAGTCGGCAAGGCCCCCAGTGAATTCGGTGATAAAGTCGGCAAGCACCTGTCCCTTGATTAAGGTTCTTGGTAAAAACTGAATATCGTACTGGCCAAGTTCCAGAGCCTACTTTGAAACACGTCCAGATGCTTCTGCACTGCGTTGTACTGATCGGAGGGGATAATCTGTTAGCACCCCAATGCTATGCCCCTGGAAGTAAGGCATGAGCTTCCTTGCCACCATAACTAGGGCTAGGATGAGCTTTTCCAGCGGACGGTATCGTGTTTCGGCGTCAACCATTGCTTTGCTCACATAATACACTGGTCGCTGCTCCCTCAACTCTTCCTTTATCAATATGGCGCTGACAGCTTGGTCAGAAACTGCCAGGTACAAAATGAGCGGGTTGCCAGCAGAGGGTGTTGTCAGGAGTGGTACTGAGCGGAGGTAGGTGTTCAGGCCGTTGAAAGCGGCTTCGCACTCGGCGGACCATTCAAAGGCCTTGCCCTGCTGTAGTGTATGAAAGAATTGTCGGCAGCGATCTGTGGATCAGCTGATAAACCTGTTGAGTACGGCAGCCATCCCCATCAACTTTTGAACCTCCTTTACTGAACGAGGGGAGACGAGCTCCGGGATTGCTGTGATTTCCCTTGGGTTGGCTTCGATTCCTCTGTGGTTGACAATGTAGCCCAAGAATTTGCTAGAGCCGATACCAAACGCACATTTGGAAGCATTCAACTTCATTCCATATTTGCGTAGTTTGCCGAATGTCTCTTCCAGATCGGCTATATGATTATGCTCTTCTTTGGACTTGACCACCATATCGTCAATGTACACTTCCATAGTTTTGCCGAGTTTCTCCTTGAACATGGTGGTGACCACTCTCTGGTAGGTTGCCCCTGCATTCTTCAACCCAAAAGGCATTACCTTATAGCAATAGGTTCCACTTGGGGTGAGGAATGCAGTTTTCTCTTGGTCATCCGGATGCATAGCGATTTGATGATAACCTCTATAAGCATCAAGGAAGCTCATACGCTGATGGCGCACCGTAGTATCTACAAGCTGGTCTATCCTGGGGAGAGGAAAACAATCCTTTAGGCAGGCTTTGTTTAGGTCTGTGAAGTCGACGCACACTCGCCAAGTACCATTTTTCTTCTTCACCACCACTGTATTAGAGAGCCATGTAGGGTAGGTCACCTCCCTAATTGCCTCGGCGTCAAGCAGCCTGTCAACCTTCTCAACAACGGCGGCGGTGTGCTCTGCGGCTGACCGCCAGTTTTTCTAAATGATCGGCTTGCACTTAGGATCGACATTCAAATGGTGTTGTGAAACTGACGGATCTATACCCGGTATCTCGTACGGAGTCCATGCAAAGACATCGAGGTTACTGAGCAGGAAAGATATTAGCTACTGTCTGTCGGCCTGATTCAAGGAGGCGCCGACCATGAAGAACTTGTCTGGGCTTCCATCGAGTTGAACTCGTTCTAAGTCTTCTGTTGCTTTTTCATTTGGGAGCCGCCGAACATCATCGAGGCTTTCCCGATCCGGCAACTCGATGGAATTCGCCTGTAGTTCCTTTGGCGTTTTCTCAGCAAGGAGATAACATGCTTGTGCCAATTTCACGGAGCCACAGATTTGCTCAATACCGCGTTCTATCGGGAAGCGGGGCAGCTGATGATAGGTGCTAGGAATGGCTCGCATAGTATGCAACCATGATCGCCCCATGATGAGGTTATACGGCGACGGCAGCTTGACGGCCAAGAATCCCACATCCACTGTTCGGGAACCTGTTCGAATGGGAAGTCTGATTTTTCCCAACGGGTACTCTGGATTGGCATTGAAGCCGAATAGTGGATAAGGGGCCGGAAAAAGATCCGATTCGGAGAAGCCGAGTTTGGTGAATGTCTTGTAGTACATAATCTCCGATGTGCTCCCCGGATCAATGAGTATGCGCTCAACTGTGAATCGGTTTACGCATAACTCAATTACCAAGGGATCAATGTGGGGCAGTGTTACTCCGTCCAAATCCAAATCATCAAAACTGATAACCTCGGCTTCATGGGGCCGTTTAGCCGGAGTGAGTTGCTCTTGAGGGTTAGACTTCGACTGAATCGCGTGCGCAACTGATGACATTGGCAGGCTATATATCATGTGGATCACGCGTGGTGGATGTGAATCCTGTGTCAAGGCTATTGCTTTGGTTGGGTTGCCTTTTCGGACGTACTGTTGTAGCCGGCCATCTTGTACCAATTTACCGTCGTACAAGGTGAATGATGGTGCTTTGAATTTCTTGGGTAGCCCTGCCTTTACAAGCCGTCGTACAAAAGGATCATGTTGATCGTCATCCGAGCTGTTTCTTCTTCGCTTACGCCTTGTACGGGGACTCTCTTCAGAAGAACTGGAAATTTCAAATCGTCCCTTCTTCTTGGGCTCCGAAGATAATGAGTCGGAGTTGCTATCAGTATCTTGTTGTCAGGCTCGAGATCGTCGACCAGCTACCCTCACGGGTCGTTCCGGGCCTTCGTATGCAGCTTGTTTGGACTTCGCCACCTCCAAGGCCAAATCCTGACGGAGATGTTCGTTCTCTGCGATCATGTTCTCCAATCTTTGTTCGTTTTGCTTTGCTTGTTCCAGGATCGCTTGCATTGCTTCGTGCTCCGAAGTCGAGGGTGAGGCGAAATTCAAGGCACATCTTGCGGCGATAGTCTCTGTTCGAAGCATGTTTGTTGAGGTGGTTTCAGCTTGCAGTATATGGTCGACAGTGGCTGTCGGAGGATCTTCTGTCACGCTCGCCATGGATGTTCTTGCGTATTTCCACAGACAGCGCCAATTGTGGAGAAGTGGTTTGGAAATACTCTTCTTATCCTGGGGAACGCTGCTGATCCTCTTCTAGTCACCTGAAAAGGAATAAACACTCCGGTCGGGGGTGTCGAAATTGGCACTCCGACGGAAAAGTCATTCTCAACGCTCAAGAACGCTTGTATTCTAAGTTTAGCACAACAATTCTTACATACCACTTTCTGGCTGATGTTTTTTCTATTTATATCTTTTCTTCTTTGGGCCTCGGGAATAGATCCATTTCTCACCTCATATTTGGCTCATTTTATAACAGACCGATCTTTACTCGGCCCCTTGCTTAATCGGTTATTTGGCCGTGTAGGGTTGGATTTGAGCTTTCGAGCCAATTGCCAAGTACTTCGAATCTCAACTCTCCCAGATTTGACTATCTGGAATCTCCACGACTCCCGATTCTCGGCCCCCACATTACTATATTGTATCTGTTGAGTTTCTTTCTTATGCAGGGCACAATATTGTATGTACGGTTTATTTGAGGTTGGTGCAACCAGATGGCACTGTATGTGCAGTTCATTTAGAGGAATTCCAGGTAACACATTTCCTGTCCTTTGGGTTCATTTTGTTTCAGTTAAGAATACCCCGACGCACTCGGTGTGATACGCTGAGAATTACTTCCCTTCTCTTGCGTGTGATACGCTGAGAATTGCTTGCCTTCTCTTATGTGTGATACGCTGAGAATTGCTTCCCTTCTCTCGCGTGTGATACGCTGAGAATTGCTTCCCTTCTCTTTCTCAGCTTCCATTCTCTCCCGTGTGATACGCTGAGAATTGCTTCCCTTCTCTCGCGTGTGATACGCTGAGAATTGCTTCCCTTCTCTCGCGTGTGATACATTGAGAATTGTTGCCCTTTTCCCTTCTTTTGTGTGTGATATGCTGAGAATTGTTACTCCTTTCCTCTCTTGCGTGTGCTACATTGAGAGATGTTGTGTTTGGGACTCCGGGTTTTCTCAGTAGTCGCTTTTAGACTTCTCCGTGTGAGGTGCAGTGAGAATTGCATAATTTTCTTACGTCCTTTGTGCATGAAATGTAGTTTGATTCTTATTTAGTTGCTTAAACTGTTGCATGTTACGCTTAATTACTGCTCTCTTTGCATGATCATAAGTTATGTTCGGCATTGTGCATGTCATTTGCATTTTGCCCCTGCCTGCGGGCGCATATCTTTGTTATCTTGTATGCTTTTCGGCCTTGTCGAAAATGGGTTGTCTCTGGGCTTTGACATTCACTCCCGTCATCTTATGACTTTCAAGTTCTGTCAAAGACGGGCAACTGTAGACATCCCATTTTTGACCGTCCTCAAGACTTGCATGTCATCGTTTGAACACTCGATGATCATCCATGCTCGTGTTCGTTTTGAGTTCCTGAAGGTCTCGGCTACTCGTCTTGCCTTAGGATCTCTCAACTTGTCTGTTTTGTGCTTGGTTGTGGACCAAGGACTTGTGGTTTTGTTTCTGAGGAAAGAGGGTGGCTTGTTGACCATCCCCTCAACCCATTGGCTAAGGCATTGTGCCATCGACCAAAAGTGGTGGCCAATCGGCACTCTGTTTGGTCGATCGGCCATATTTTTGAGCCGAGACCTTTCCATCTGCTTTTTGTAGATATTTTCTGCCAGCTGTGACAGCTGGTGGGCACAATTCTCATCCTCCATGTATGGAGGGATTTGTTTCAAGACTCAAGCTTGTTGAACAAGCTTGAGGATTGAAATTCTATAAGAAGGGAGCCTCCCCTCCTTTTCCAGAGGTTCTAAAAATTGCATATAGAAGTTCTATATATCTCTCTCTATATATATATATATTTTACCTCTCTCTCTCCCTTTGCTCTTGTTTGTGCCCAAAAGCGTGATTTCCTCATACTATTGCACACAAACACCTAGCAATACACCATCCTTTTGTTGCTGAGGTACTAGGGTGTTGGTTTTGGAGTTCTTGGAGTGGTTTAAGCTCAGAAAAGTTGCTAGAGTAGTGTTCTTGATGGTGTTCTTCAAGGGTGAGCAACTAACCTTTTAATCTCCCATTCTTGCTTAAGCTTTTAGACCTACTTGCATATTGTTTCAAGCTTAACTCTAAAATGAAAAAAGTTCTGATTTTGTGTACTTGAGATGATTGTTTAAGGTCACTTTTTGGTTGGGGGGTTGTCTACCCCCTCTTGGCCCTTGTTTGGCCTTGTTTTGTGCCTTCCCTTTTGAGCTTTGGAACCATCTTGTTTTGAATTTCTCACCACTGAAATCCAGAGGATTTTCAGTGGTGGAGAAGTGGTTTTGGAGTCTTGAATAGGAGAGGGACACCCCCCTCTCCTTATGTCTCATATGCTTGTATTGTTAGCTCATAAGGGTAGGATGTTTTCTTAGCTTGTTTTGACTCCATTTCAACAAGTATTTGGTGTTATCTTACCATGCTATACCTCTGTTTTTAAGTTGGTCTGATAGCCTCTTACATGCTTCATATACTTGTACAGTAATTCTGCATATTAGCATAGCATTCATCTTGCGTTTGGGCCATCATTCTTGCATGTTTTGGCTTAACTCAAAGGAGCTTTTAGCCTTGTTTTACCATGCTCTAGCTCTAATTTGCATTGTCTTGGTCATGCATGCACTGTTTTGTATAGCCATGGTTCAATCTAGCTTGTTAGCTTTGAGTGTCCAAGTCATTAGCATGCATTGCTTGGACCATTTTCATGATTTGCATCATTTCATATGTGATTTCAGTCCATGTAGTGTAGCCAAACAATTATATTTGTCATCCTTTCAATGCTTTGAAGAGTTGGTGTTTTATTCCTTAAGAGTGGGTCATTGTGCATGCCTCTATGCTTTGGTCTTTAGGATGCCATCTCAGTGGGTTTTTGGTCTTATTTTGACATGCTGTAACTCTGATTTTTATCGGTTAAGTCATGTCATGTTTGGTTGTAATAGGTGTAGTGTAACACCTCTTTGTTAGCCTTGCATGCTTCATGCTTTTGGTCTTTTGTTCTAGCTTGTGTTGGCTAGGTTCGAGCATGATTTTGGTCTTGTATTGACCTGCCTTGGGACTATTTTGGGTGCCATTGGCTGTTTGGGGCTTGATTCATGTGGCCTTAGTACAAGCTCCTTGGCTAGCCCTAAGCCTTGAGCTTTCTTGCATGCTATGCTTGACTTGTTTGAGTGGTTTGGCACCACTCCTTGCATGATTTCAGAGCTTACCTCATTGCCACATTATCATGTTTGTCACTTCTTGCTAATGTTTGAGGATTGTGTATTGTTGCCTACTTCTTAGGCCAATTGGCATGCATGCTTATTTTGCATTTCATTCCATCATTTCTTAGCATTTTGGACACTGATTTGGGCATGGTTGAGGCCTCCCCATTTTGGTTTAACTCCATCTTTGCATGTTGTTGCATGCTTGACATGTTGCATGTTGTTGCGTGCTTGCTAGTTTGCATGTTGTTGCATGCTTGTCCATCTTTGCATGACATGCATGTTTGTATGTTTAGGTTGCATTTTGCATGCATGCTAGCTTGCATTTTGTCACATGCTTGTTTAGGTTGCATTGCATTTGGCATGCTTTCTACCTTAGCCTTGTGTGCATGCTTGAGTCATATTGCATTTGGCATGCTTATGTTGCATTGCATAGCTTTTCCGTATTGCATGCATTGCATTGTGTTTGGTTTGGGGTGTCAAACCAAACACAAGGACCAAGGGACGTTTCGTACTTAAAGTGACGAAACGTGCCTCAACCCTCGGTCGCCGACACTCTTGATCCAACATGACAGAGTGTGAGGCATTCATGTGTTTTTGTGCATTTATTCCATATTGATTTGTGTAATTCGGCCTCTTTGGCCATCATGCATGAAAATGCGTGATTGATGGCTCGAGGGTCGAACACCACTCCTTTAAGTCTCAAACATGATAAGGGGTGTAGGTGCACAACATTTTCTTGCAAATGTATTGCCATGCCCTTGTTTGACCTCTGCTACAGCAAAAGGAGCAACCTACAGGAAAAGATGGCCGATCGGCTATCTTAAGTGCCGATCGGCTAGGAATTTTTGGTCGATATCACCAAAATTGGCCGATGGCCATTGTTCTCTGGCCAATGGCCTCATATTTTGGCCGATGACCTCTCAGCATGGCCATGAAGTGGTTCAGAAGCATCACAGGTATTTTCACAGTTCTCAGAGGTGCAGAACGGTGCAAACAGAGGCAACATGAGGCATGGCAACGAGTTTTCGAGCGAGGCGATCGAGCATGCATCATTCAATCATTTCGAGGTAGAGTTGTGGCAATCTCTTTAGCTTCATACTTAGTCTGTTTTGTAACTTAATTAATTTGCTTAATTAGTTAAGAGTTTTGTACTAATTAATTAGCTAGGATAGTTAGTTATTTAGTTGGCCTGTATTATTTATTCGGACCCTCCATCGAGACGGCGAATTTTGTAATAAGTGTGCGTGAGTGTGTGAATGTCTTCCAACCCCGTGTCTTTCTCCTTTTTACTTAACCGCTTATGATGGTTAGTTCTAGGTCATGTTTTGATTAGCATTCCGATGCTCGCATGTTTGAATCCATTCATTTGTATTGCATGCACCGGGCTCGACACATCATACTAACCGCATTGTATTTCAATACCGATTTGAATACATGATTATCAAGTTGCATCTCATATGCCATCTTAGAATAGTAGAGCCTATTTCTAGTTGCATCTTGCATGTGTTGCATTAGCCATCTTAACATAGCTAGGATCATGCATTGATTACTAACTAGCTATTGTTTTGGCTCGGAGTACTAGGTAAGCTTTTATGCTTTAGCATCTTGCATGAGTGTGAGTGCTGCCATGATAGCATGCTTGCCATGAGGCTATTTGCTTAATTGATTAACTGCTTGAATGCCTGTGGGTGAAGGTTGGATTACTTGAATTGGAACAATCCATCGAAATGTGAGTTTTAAGCCCATTTGAGAGGGGCAAAATCATGTTTTCTAAGCCCACCCGAGGGTGGCAAATCCACGTCTTAGCCTACTTGCGAGTAGCTCCCTGAAACCATTTTCAAACAAACATGAGTTGTTTTGTTTAAACTTAGGCGATCTAGTCTATACTTGTGTGCTGAGCGCATCATTGTAGACACCCCATTTTTGACCGACCTTAAGACTCAGACGTCATTGATTGAGCGCTCGGTGATTGCGCATGTTGTGCTCGTTTCGAGGTTCCGGAGTTCTTGGTTGAGAGCCTCACCTCTGGACCTCGGGGCTCTTTGTACTTTGACTCGATCTACGGACTAAGTCTTGTTTTCTCTTCCTGGAGGGAGGGAGAGGTCTTGTAGACCATCTCTCAGTGGTCGTAGACTACTTTTCATGGTCGTAGGCCACTATTCCCATTTGGAGACTAGTTTCCAGTTTTTGGAACCGTCTGCCGTACGCCTCGGTTCGGGACCGGTTAACATTCTCCGTTTGGCACGGTTTTTGGAACACACCTTGTTTCCTTTGTCTTCAGGGACACTTTGGTCCGGGAGACCACTTTTGTGGTCGTACGCCACTTTCTGTGCTCAACAGCCAGTTTTCGAGGCCCCTGGCCGCGCGCTTTGCCTTCCGAACTCTCGTTTTCCATCCGTGTTGGTTCTTTTTTGGCATGAACCTTGTTTTCCTTGTTTGGGAGGTGGTATAAGGGTGGGAGACCACCTTTTCTCTTTGGAGACCACTTTCTCCCCGCCAGGCGGTTTTCTTTTGGGGAAGCTAGTTTTCCTGGTCTTTGGGCCATATTTGAAGGTCTCCCACCACACCACTAGCTTGCTTTCAAAATGGAGCCACCGGCCACTTTTTTTTGTGGGAGACCACCTTTTCTGGTCGGCCAGCTCGCTCCTATTTTGTCTGTTTGAGTGGGTGCCAGCTGTGCCAGCTAGAAGGCGCAGACTGTATCCTCCATACACGTGTATGGAGGATCTTGAGCCTTGTTTTTAGCTTCTTGAAGAAACTTTAGCCTTGTTTATCTATAAGAGAGGCCCTCCCCCTCCTTGAACCAGGTTCAGAATTTCTCTAAGGCAAAACAATACATATCTCTCTATATCTCTATATTTTGGCTCATAAGGTGCATTGTTGTTGACCCTTTTACACTACACCTCATAGCCATACACTTCCACCATTGATTGGAGGTTCTTGGAGGTTGTTTTCAGAGGTTAAAGAGCTAGTTTTTGGTCCTAAAGTTTGCTGGTTTTGCTGAGCTTCAAGGGTAATCACTTTTCCCTCTTTTAAGCATTATTTTGATCCTCCTCTTAGCCTCATTTGCATGTTTATTTGAGCTTTGTTGTCAACTTAAAAAACGTTCATATTTAAGTGATTTTCATGTTTGTTCAAGGCTCTTTTGGTGTTGGGGGTCATCTACCCTCTTGCATGCTCTATTTAGCCTTGTTTTGAGCCATGCCTTGAGACCTTTGTATTGAGCTTTGCTTGGCCCTTTAGCCACAGAAATCCAGCAGATTTTCAGTGGTTGGCATGTGGTTTTGATGGCCAAAATCAGAGAGGGGTGACCCTCTCTCTTTTGGCCTTGTTTACTTGCATTTTTGGCTTTCCAAGAGAGCATATATTTCCACACTTCCTACCCTTGGTTTAGGCTCTTTTTAGTGACTTTTAGGACCTGCCTAGACTTTGTCTATGGCTGGCTTGGTCACCTTTTGTTTGCCTCTTGCATGTGTAGGACAATCCCTTCCATAGCCTATCAAAGTAACACCTGATTCGTGCATGTATTGGTCATGTTTCAGTGGGCTTTTGGAAACCATTTGGAATGACATGATTCTGTTTTTGGCTGGTTTGGTAGCCTCTCATATGCTTCACATGCTAGTAGTGTAAATCATGTTCACTAGCTTATAATGCATTTTGTTTTGGCCCTCTATGCTAGCATAGTTTGGCCATGCTCCAAACTGATTTTTTTTCATATTTTGAGCTGCCTTAGCTCTGTTTTGAGGTCCCTTGGTCGAATGATGCTTGCCATGTATGGTTGTAGTGTAATAGCCTTGCTTAGCCTTGAGTTTTGAATCCCCTTACATGCTTAACTTGAGGTGTTTGCATGTTTTAGCATCATTGTGCATGATATTTTAGAGTTTATTTCTTGGCCATATTCTCATGTTTGTCACTCTTTCAATGTGTTTGAGGGTTGCATCGTTATACCCCATTTATGAGCCTTTGCATTGAGCTTCATTCTTATGCCTTTCAAGCCACCATCTTGGCTCATTTTGCCACTGTTTTGGGCCTGGTTAAGGTTTGTTTGGAGTTGGTTTTGTCATTTGAGCATCGCCTTGCATGCCTCTAGTGTAATGTGCTTCACTAGCTTCGGTACTTGAGCCTTTCAACATCCATTGTGTGAGTTGTTTGCATGATTCAGAGCCATTTTGTATGTCATTTCAGAGCTGGAACATGTGTCATTGTATGCCATATTTCATCCTTTCAATGCTTTTGTAGAGTTGCATTTTGCGCCCTTGGGCTTAGGTCCTTGCATTGTGTACGCTAGCACGAGTTTTGGAATCTTGTTTTCATCAAGTTTGGCCACTGATTTGGGTGTGGCTGAGGCCCAGTCATTTTGGTTTAAGTCCATTTTTGCATTAAGTATGCCACATTGTCGCATGATTGATCATTGCATTGTGCATGCCTTTTTCATCTCATTGTGTATGTTAGTTCTTAGGTGCATTGTGTACGCTAAGTACCACGTGCATTGAGTATGCCATTGTTAGTTCATAGCATTGTGTATGCTACTTGCATGTTTCCATGTCATCCCTTGCATGTTTGCATCACTTAGTTGCACAACATTTAGGTTGCATACTTAAAGTCGCATTGTGCATGCCATTATTTGTTGCATTGTGTTCGGAATAGGAGTTAGTTTGAACACGGCAAACGAGGGATGTTTCGTACTCAAAGTGACGAAACGTGCCTCGATTCCCGGTCGCCGACACTCTTGACTACCCATGATGGAGTTGTTGGCCTTAGGTGCTTGTATGTGCATTCATTTCACATTGAGTCGTGCAATTCGACTCCTCGACCATCATGCATCGAAATGCGCAACCGATGGCCCGAGGGTCAAGAACTACACTCCCTAGAGCTTATGTAATGATAGGGAGAGTGGTCATGCACACATGTGTTGCAAATACCTTGCCGTGCCTCTCTCTTTCCCTTTGTTGCAGAAAAACAGAATCCAGGAGAAGAAATTGGTTGGCCGACCAGGTTTTCTGGCAGGCCGACCACCTTCTTTGGTTTCCACCACAAAAGGTGGTCGGTAGTTGGTCTCCCATGCCTATAAGCTGGTTGGCAGCCTTCCCACAGTTTCCCGGGGTGGAGTTTCATCTCTCTGGAGCTTTGTGCAAATTTCTGAAATCAATTGCAAACAAAGGCAAGCCGGGGCATCGCGATGGATTTCCTGACAAGGTGACTCGAGCATGCCTACACGCTTTATCATTCAAGGCAAAGTTGAGGCAGTCCACATTCACGTAGTTTGCATGCTAGTTTAATTGCTTACTTAGTTAGTCTGTTAATTAGTTAGAGTTGAGTAATGATTAGCTGTAATTAATTATTCATTTTGGTTGTGTAATAGCTAGCTTAATTAGATTAGCTTCGATTAGCTAGTTGGTGTTGTATTATTTATTCGGACACTCCGTCGAGAGGGCCAACTGTTGTAATAAGTGTGTGTGTGTGTGTGTGTGATGCGTGTCTTCCAACCCCACGTCTTTCTCTCTTTTATTTACTAGCTTATGATGGTTGGTTTTAGGACATGTTTCAATTAGCATCCTTATGCTCACATGATTGTATCCATTCATCTGTCTTGTATGCACCGGGCTCGGTGCATCATACTAACTGCATTGTATTTGAATTCCAAGTTGAATACATGCTATCTGTAACATCTCATATGCCATTTTAGAATAGCCGAGCCTATCTTAGTTGCATCCTGCATGTGTTGTATTAGGCATCTCAGCATAGTTAGGATTCATGTATGATTTCTAATTAGGTTCTTTCTTTGGCTCGGAGTACTCGGTGAGTGTTTATGCTTTTGCATCCTTGCATGTGTGTGAGGGACTGCCATGATAGCATGCTTGCCATGAGGCTAACTGATTATGTGATATACCTGCCTGAATGCCTATGGGTGAAGGTTGGATTACTTGAATTGGAAAATTTCATCGATTGCGAGTTTTAAGCCCACTTGAGAGTGGCAAATCACCTTGTTTTCCAGGCCCGCTTGAGGGTGGCAAATCCATGTCTTAACCTACTTGCGAGTAGCACCATCAAACCGTTTCCAAATCAACAAACATGAAATGTTTTGTTCCAACTCAGGTGATCTGGTCTATACTTGTATGTTGTGTGCATCACATAGTAATCTTAAGCTAATAAACCGGAATAAGAACGCATGTGTAGACACCCCATTTTTGACCGTCCTCAAGACTTGGACGTCATCATTTGAACACTCGATGATCATCCATGCTCGTATTTGTTTTGAGTTCTCAGAGGTCTCAGCTACACGCCTTGCCTCAAGATCTCCGAACTTATCTGTTTTGTGTTTGGTCATGGACCAAACCCTTGTGTTTTTGCTTCTAAGGGCAGGGAATGGCTTGTTGGCCATCCCCACACCACACCGACCATGGCTTGAGGCTACCGGCCCAGTTTTCTAACTACCGGCCAAAGCTATTGGCCGGTCGGCATTGTTTTTGGTCGGCCGACCATTGTTTTGGTCAATCGGCCACTTTTTCAGGCCGAGACCTTTGCTTTGCCTTTTTCAGGCATTATGCATACCAGTTGTGCCAGCTGGTAAGCGCAGACCCTGCCCTCTATACAGGTGTATGGAGGATTTGCACCCTTGTTTTAGCTTCTTGAGGAAGCTTGAACCTTTTGAACCCTTGTTTTAGCTTCTTGAGGAAGTTTGAACCTTTTGAACCCTTGTTTTAGCTTCTTGAGGAAGCTTGAACCTTTGTTTTAGCTTATTGAGAAAGCTTGAACCTCTTGAACCTTTGCTTTAGCTTCTCCAAGAAACTTGAACCTTTTGCTCTAGCTTCTCCAAGAAGCTTGAACCTTTTTGCTCTAGCTTCTCCAAAAAGCTTGACCCTTTTGCTCTAGCTTCTCCAAGAAGTTTGAACATTTGCTCTAGCTTCTCCAAGAAGCTTGACCCTTTTGCTCTAGCTTCTCCAAGAAGCTTGAACCCTCTTGTTTCTCTATAAAAGAGGGCCGCCCTCTCCTTTAGAGACGTTGAAAAAAAAATTGTCTAAGGCACAAGGGTTGTATCTCTCTCTATATCTCTATATTTAGGCTTAGAAACTGTTTGTTCTTGACCCCTTTGCACCACAACTCTTAAGCACACACCTCCACCATTGTTCTAAGGTTCTTGGAGGGTCTTGAGAGGTCTCAAAGGGCTGGTTTTTGGTCCAAGAAGCTACCGTCTTTGCTGAGCTACAAGGGTAACTCATTTCCCCTCTTTCAAGCATTATCTTGATCCTTCTCTTAGCCTTATTTGTATACATATTTGAGCTTTGTTGTCAACAGAAAAAAGCTTCATATTTAAGTGTTTTTCATGTTTGTTTCAGGTCATTTTGGTGTTGGGGATCATCTACCCTCTTGCATGCTTGTTTTGGCCTTGTTTTGTGCCGTGCCATAAGGCATTCGAGATAGTCTTTGCCTGGCCTTCCTACCACTGAAATCCAGCGGATTTTCGGTGGTGGTTTTGAGGTTTTGAGGGCCAAAATAAGAGAGAGGTGACCCTCTCTCTTTTGGCCTTGTTTGTTTGCATATTTGGCCTTTCAAAGGAGCCCATATTTTCATACTTCCAAGCCTTGGTTCATGCACTTTTTGGTGATTTTTGAGACCTTCCTAGGCTCTATCCATAGTTGTTTTGGCCACCTTTTGTTTGCTTCATGCATGTGTAAAGCAATCCCAATCATAGCTTATCAAAGGAGCATGTCATTCTTGCATGTATTGACCATGTTTCAGTGGGTTTTTGGTCATATTTTGGCATGCCATGATTCTGTTTTTGGCTGGTTTGATGGCCCTTCACATGCTTCATAGGCTTGTAGTGTAAATCATGCTTATAAGCGTACATTGCATGCTATTTTGACCTTTGATTCTAGCACTTTTTGGCCATGCCTTAAACTGATTTTGTGCATGTTTGGGACTTCCTTAGCTCTGTTTTTAGGCCTCATGGTCGAATGATGTTTGCTATGCATGGTTGTAGTTCAATACCCTTGCCTAACTTTGAGTTTTGAAGCCTATTGCATGCGTATTTTGAGGTGTTTCCAGCTTTTGGCATAATTGTGAATCATATTTTAGAGCTTATATGTATGCCATATTCCCATGTTTTCCACTCTTTAAATGTGCTTGAGAGTTATGCATGAATACCTCATTTTTGGACCATTGCATGAGCTTCATTTCCATGCTTTGTGAGCCATCATTTCAGTCCATATTTGCTACTGTTTTGGCCTGCATAGGGACTATTTGGGGCTGGTTTGGCCATTTGAGTATTTCTTTGCATGCCTATAGTGTAATCCACTTCACTAATTTTGGTATTTGGGCCATCTAGCATGCATTGTGTGAGGTGTTTGCATGATTCGGGACCATCTTGCATGTCATTTCAGAGCTGGAAAATATGTGATTGTATGCCATATTTCATGCCTACCATGCTTTGGTGGAGTTGCACTTTGTGCCTTAGGCTTGGTCCCTTGCATTTGTGCATGTTTGCATCTGTGTTGTTGCTTCATTTTCGTCATATTGGCCACTGATTTGGGCCTATTTGAGAGCTGCCCATATTGGTTTAAGTCCATCGTTTGCATGTTGCTGCATGCTTACCTTGCATGTTGTTACATACTTGGCTTATTAACATGTTGTTGCATGTTTAAGTGGTCTTGCATTTGGCATGCATCTCTTGTTAAGTTGTCTAACATGTTGTTACATGTTTGCCTCACATGTTGTTACATGCTTGAATGTTGTGACATGCCTTGCATGTTTGCATGCTTGTTTAGGTTGCATTGCATTTGGCACGCTTGTTACTATTAGCCTTGCATGACATTGCCATTAACATGCTCACGTTGCATTAGTTTTGCTTGCATGTTTACATCCCTTGTCTCTTGATCAACCATGATAGAGGTTAGGGGCCCCTTTTTTGTTGTGTGCATTTCATTTGATATTAAATGGACATTCGACACCTTTGGCCATCATGCATCGAAATGCGTGATTGGTGGCCCGAGGGTAGAGGACCATACTCCTTTCAGTCTTAAACATGATAAGGAGGGTGGTTGTGCACACATTGTCTTGAAAATGCATTGCCATGCCTTGTTTGTCCTCTGCTGCAGCAAAACAGCATTTTGCAGGAAAGTATGACCGGTCGGCCATCTAGAGTGTCGATCGGCTACAAATGTTTGGCCGAGAGCCCCATTTTTGGTCGATGACCTGTTTCACTTGGCCGGTGGTCCCATCTCTTGGCCGATGGCCACTCAGCATGTTCCCAAGGTGGTTCAGAAGTATCCTAAGGATTTTCACAATTTTCAGAGGTGCAAAACAGTGCAAATAGAGGCAACATGAGCCATGGCGATGGATTTCCAAGCGAAGCCGACCGAGCATGCATTCGTCCCTCTTCTCAAGGTTGTTTTACTACTTTTCATAGCTTAGTTAATTTAATTAGTTAAGTGTTTTGTAATAACTAATTAGCTTGTTAGTTAGTTAATTAGTTAATTTGTATTATTTATTCGGACCCTCCGCCGAGAGGGCGAATTTGTAATAAGTGTGCGTGCATGTGTGAATGTCTTCAAACCCCACGTCTTTCTCCCTTTTATTTACTAGCTTTTGATGGTTTGTTTAGGGCATGCTTCAATTAGCATACTTATGCTCGCATGTTTGCATCATTCATCTATATTGCATGCACTGGGCTCGGCGCATCATGGAAACTGCATTGTATTTCAATTCCAAGTTGAATACATGTATTGAATTGTCGCATCTCATATGCCATTCTTAGGGTAGCCGAGCCTATTTTAGTTGCATTTTCCATGCGTTGCATTAGCCATCTAAACATGAACAAGGATCATGCATGATTACTAACTGGTTTCTTGTTTTGGCTCGGAGTACACTGTAAGTGTTTATGCTTTAGCATCTTGCATGTATGTGAGTGCTAACATGACAGCTTGCTTGCCATGAGGCTAATTGCTTATGTGATATAACTGCCTGAATGCCTATGGGAGAAGGTTGGATTGCTTGAATTGGAATAATTCATTGAAATCCGTGTTTTAGCGTACTTGCGAGTAGCAAAGCTTCAAACCGTCTTTAAACAAACAGATATGCGATGCTTTGTTCCAAATTAGGCAATCTAGTCTATACTTGTGTGTTGTGCGCATCACAGAGTAATTCTAGCTAATTAACCAGAATAAGAATGCATGTGTTCTCCAAAACAAGATATCATGTTTAGTATAGGCCGATCTTTGGATCGGGCGAGCGAGGGTGCTCATAGATGACCTTCCCCAATCGTACCCAAGTTCCCGAGCCGAGGCAACTTTGGTGATGATGGACACGTGGCCTTAGGCACGAGTCAGGGTTTCCTAAATTCGTCCAAAATAAAATATTTAGAAGGCGACTCTGTATCTGGCAATGCAGTCCATGTTTGGCACTTCTCTCTTAAAAATCAGTTTTCCAAAACGATTTGCCAGATTTGGACTCTTTCGTGATTTATCAATCTCACATCGCACGTTGGGAGATCAGATTAAGAACCGTGACATCGAGTCTAAACTGTAGTAAGCCCCAATGAACAAAACGGGATTCTCACCCGGGACATTCGGGGACGTCTACAGTTTTTGGCGACTCTGCTGGGGATTTAGAGAACTTGACTCGAACTCATGATATCTTGTTTTGACTACACTTATGTGTTTCTTTGCATTGCATTTGCATTGGTGCGCTTAGGACACTGTGTTTGCCATTTGCTATTCCTGAACGGTTTGTCGGAGGCTTGCTTTGAGAAGCGTGCCATAAGGCTGACCGGTTACGGGCTCTACCACGATGGGAACATGTAGACACCCCATTTTTGACCGTCCTCAAGACTTGGACGTCACTGTTTGAACACTCGGTGATTATCCTTGTTTGTGTTCGTTTGGAGTTCCCGGAGGCCTCGGCTCGCGCGCCTTGTCTCAGGATCTCCGAACTTGACCTTTTAGTGTCTGGTTTTGCACCAAACACTTGCATCCTGCCTTGGAAGGGCAGGGTGGGGCTTGTAGACCATCCCCACCCATCACCGGCAGTGGCTAGATGCCACCGGCTGGTTTTTGCTGCCACCGGCAATATAGTTTGTCGGCCGGCACTCTTTGTTGCCGGTCAGCACTATTTTGTGCCGGTCGGCACTTTGTTTGGCCAAGACGGCATTTTTGCCGGCCGATTGCTGTTCATCTGCTTTTGCAGATATTTTTAGACAGCTGTATAGCTTTTGCTCCCCTCCATACACGTGTATGGAGGGATCTCCCTCATGCAAAGCTTGTCTTGTAAGCTTTACAAGAGGCATATAGAGAGAAGCTCTCTCTAAGGAAAGAAGGGAGCCTTTAGACATTTTTGAGGAGAGAAGACAGAGGAGAGCTCTGGTTTTTCCTAGGGTTAGGGTTAGATACACTCACCTATCTCTCTTTTCCTCTCATTTTGTACACTAGGTGTTTTGTGTCTCACTATTGCACACAAACACCTAGTGTTTCACCTTCCTCTTGGAGCTGAGGTTCTAAAGAGTGTGTTTTGAAGTTTTTGTCTTGGATTCAAGCTCAAGGAGGCCATTGGAGCATCTTTGTTGAAGAAGGCATCAAGGGTGAGATTCTAGTCCTTTTTTTTTCCCCATTCTTGCATCAATTTTCTACTAGTCTTAGAGCTGTTTTTGTGATTATTGTATAACATAAAAATGTTCTATTTTTAAACCCTCTTTATTGTTTATTGAGAGTGTTTTGTTGTTTGAGGGGTGTTGACCACCCTTAGGCCTCAAAAAGCTTCATTTTGAGCCATTTTGTGCTAGCTCCGGGATTTTGGTGTTGAGGTCTCTTCACCACTGAAATCTTGAGGGATTTCAGTGGTGAAGATGATGCCTTGAAGTCCCAAGAAGGAGAGGGCCACCCCCTCTCCTTGTTGTCCTTGAAAAGGACCTATTTTGGCCTCTTAAGGAAGCCTATGCTTGAGTGTGTGTTGAGCATATTTGGTTTGTTTTTCATGCTTATATATCCATGATATAACATGATTTCAAGTTGGTTTTGGAACTCCATGCATGTTTAGCATAGTTGCCATGTAAAGCCTTGTTTATGCCTTAATGTGCCTTAGGTTGTTAGCCTTTGTTGGAGCATGTTTTTGGCTTAGTCTTGTGAAGATTATGTGCTTATCTTGACATGCTTTAGCTCTGTCCATAGTCGTTTGGGTTGATCTTTGCATGCTCGACATAGCTCCTTTGTATTTAGGCTTGTTGGCCTTGAGTATGTGCATGTGTAGCATGCCATCTTTGCATTGTTTTGGTGATTTGGAATCATCCTACATGCTATTTCAGTCCCATTTCCATGCTTGTTTGATTACCTTGCATGCCTCTTTAATGCTTTGAAAGCATGTGTTGCAATGCTCCATGTTTTGGTCATGGTGTATGCCTTTGTATTTGGGCCACTTAGATGCCATCTAAGGAGTCCTTTGGCCTTGTTTTAACATGCTAAAAATCTGTTTTTAGTTGTTTAATGCACGCCATGTTTGGTCATGATAAGTGTAGTTCAATGCCTTATTGATTTGCCTTGAACACTTGGACTATTTATTGCATGCTTGACTTGATTTATAACTTGATTTGGCATCATTTTATAACATGATTTTAAGGCTCATGTTGCATGCTAATTTGTCCATGTTTCCTTCTTTCAAGTGTGCTTGAATGTTGTTTGATTTATGCTTAAGTGTTGGTCCTTATGTGCATGTGTGTGTGCATGCCATTTAGCCCTCACCTTTTAGCACAATGGCTACTGTTTTAGGCCTATTTTAGAGCTGCCTAATTCATGTATAAGTCCATCTTGCCATCCATTTGCATTGCCCTATGTATGCTTGCATGATTGCAGAAGTGCCTTGCCATGTCATGTCGCATTCCTAGCTTGTATGCCTAGGTTGCATTGCATCTTGCATGCATGCCTTGTCCCTTGACTTGGGTGATAGGGATTGGGAGTTTTGTTTGATTGGTTTGCATTGCATTTGAAACCAAAGTTTCATACTTGGTTCTTTGGGCCATCATGCATGGAAATGCGTGATTGGTGGTCGAAGAACCGAGGCACATGTCCCTTTGAGTCATTACAATGATAAGAGACATGGTTGGTGCATACATGCCTTGAAATACGCTGCCATGCCTTGTTTTGCCCTCTGTTGCTGTGAGTTGCAGGTTCTGCAGGAATACTCTGCCGACCGGCAGTGTAATGTGCCGACCGGCACTATTTTCTCTGCCGACAGCTTCAACTTTGTGCCGATGGCCATGCAACACTGCCGGTGGAAATTTCATCTAGCCGGTGATGATCCCCTTTGTCCAAGGATGTAGTCCTGAGGTTTTGACAACCTCCAGAGGAGGAAAGGGAGGAAAGCAGAGGCAGCTTGCGCATGGCGGCACGCTTCTCGAGATGTTTTACTGTTTTCCTAAATTAGTTAATTTGTTAATTAATTAATTTGTAATATTTAATTAGCTTGCGTAGTTAATTAATTTGTAATATTTATTCGGTCCCTCCGAGCGAGGGCAAATCTGTAATAAGTGTGTGTGGGTGGTGTGTATGTCTTCCAACCTCACTTCTTTCTTCCCTTTTACTTACCCGCTTTAATGGTTAGTATTAGGGCACGTTTAATTTAGCATACCTTATGCTATGCATGTGTGCATCCATGCATTTGTATTACATGCATTAGGCTCGGTACATCACGCTAACTGCATCAGTACTTCAATTCCGAACTGAATATGTGTTAATTGTGCATTTTCACATGACATGTCTAGGATTAGCCGAGCCTATCTTAGCGACATTTTGTATGCGATGCATTAGGCACCTCACATGGACTTGGATCATGCATATTTGCTAACAAGTTCTTTGTTTTGGCACGGAGTACTATGTAAGTATTTCCGCTTTAGCATATCGCATGAGTGTGAATGTTACCATGACAGCATGCTTAACATGTGGCTAGATGCTTATGTGTTAAACTGTTTTGAATGCCTGTGGGTGAAGGCCGGATTGTTTGAGTTGGAAAAACTCGTTGAAATCCGTATTTTAGCCTACTTGCGAGTAGCAAATTCCAAAGCATTTTCAAACCAAACGGATATGCAATGTTTATTTCCAAATTAGGCAATCTAGTCTATACTTGTTTGCTGTGCGCATAACATAGTAATTCTAGGCTAATAAATGGAATAAGAACACGTAAAGTTTTCAAAAACGGATATCACGGTTAGTAGAGGCCGGTCTTCGGACCGGGCGAAAGGGGGTGCTCATAGCTGACCTTCCCCGATCGTACCCAAGCTCCCGAGCCGAGACAACTCCGGTGATGACGGACACGTGGCCTTCGGCACCGAGTCAGGGTTTCCTAAATTCTCCCATTTAAAAATATTTAGGTGGCGACTCTGTATCTGGCAAAGCAGTCCATGTTTGGCACTACTTTTTCAAAAATCTGTTTCTCAAAACGATTTGCCAGATTTGGACTCTTTGGTTCAGATTAAGAACCGTGACACAAATCGAGTCCGAACTGTAGCATCGAGGCCCACGCCGGGCGCTGTCTACAGTTTCTGGCGACTCTGCTGGGGATTTTTAGAGAGTTTGACTCGAACTCGTGATATCCTGTTTTTACTTCATTTATGTGTTTCTTTGCATTACATGTGCATTGGTGCGCCTAGGACACCGTGTTTGCCATCTGCCATTCCTGAACGGTTTACCCGAGGCTTGCCTTGTCAAGGCATGTCCATAAGGCTGACCGGCTATGGGCTCTGACAGTATGGGAACACAAACCCCGGTTTACCAGGGCACCCCTTTTGACCATTCGACCTAGTGCATATTCGGAATCCATAGTGACCATTCCAAACTAGGACAGGTTGCTTACCCGATAGGTTGTTTGAAACTGCTGTGTGCATAGTGAAACCCTAGTTCCTGACAAAATAGGACAGGGAAACCCTACCCCAACATAGGGGTGTTTTGACTCTCTCTTACTTGCTATGTGCTTTTAGAGTGTATCTCTACAGGAATGCATATACCAGTTTGCACATTTGAGTATCAGGCCCGAGGGCACCAGAATCAGTATGGTTGGGGATCAGTAATTGAGAATCAGTTATCTGCGGGTATCAGATTCAGTATTTTGGGAACAGTGATTTTTGGGAACAGTGATCAGCAGTAGGGTATAGTTGTTCGGCTACACCTGTGTTTGATCCGTTTTGGGCTGAAATGCTGCCTGTTTTTCCTTTCAGGGTTCAGAGAGTCGCAAAGCTGATACAGAATAGCCAGTGTCTCCCCTTTGCTGAGGCAGGACTTATGATGGCGCAGAATTCAGAAGAGACTGTGGTTATGACAGCCACATTAGGTCAAGGAAGCAGTTTGCAGGGCGAGATCGATGGTGGTGCACCACATTCGCCCAGGTTGCCTGTTGCGCACCCGGTCTGGGCCTCCCAGCTATACCAGGCTCGCAAGCCTACTACATTTGAACTAATGAGGATGATCGAAGATCTTCAGAGAACTGTGGCAGATCTGGCCTTTGCGGTTTTGGCTCCATCATCAACCACATCACGTACCAGGGAGTTCATGTCTAAAGGCTCCCCAACTTTGGGACGGGTTGCATTGGAAGAAGGCCAATCTCTTGACAAAGTGGAAGCGACTGGTAAGAACGAGGTAGGAGCAGGCATTGGTCCCCATGAACACCTTCAGTGGGATATTGAGGCTTTGAATGCTGAGGGACTGAACAAAGAGCAAGTCCTTGCGGTTGTCACAAAAACTGTGGATGACACTTTCGCCACTCAGAATGAGAGCACTCTGAATCAAGGGGCAAGCCGGGAGAAGGGCCTTTGTACCAAGAATGTTCCCTTCAGCCCCAATCCCGTGCTCGGAAACGATCAGCAAACCCAGTCAACGCCTGCCAATCCCTTTGCTGGTGCATCCAGCAAAACTCCACAAACCTGAAAATATCCACCTAGAGGCCAGAGGGTGTTCGCACCACTGTACATGTCTCTATCAGCGGCCTTTAGGATCTTGATTAGTGAGGGGAATTTGAAACGCTTGGAGCCGCGACCACTGCCAGATAGACTTCTTTCCTCCCATGATCCGACCAAGTACTGTGCCTTTCATCAGCAAGTCGGCCATGTCACTGATGGTTGTTTCCGTCTTCGCCACGAAATACCAGATCTGATTGACAATAAGGTCATCGCCGCACCAACTCAGCGAAGTCTATCGTCATTGGATCAGTGAACCTGGGGGATAATGTGATGTGATCGGGGGATGAACCACCTGCGGATGGCGCTCGATTTACTCCAGATGTGGTGTATGGCACACACTATTTTGAGCATTTGTGAATGCTAGTTTTGTACATGCTGACTTGGGTATTGGGTCAGTCTTGTTGTTTTGTTTTGAATCTGTTTTGAGTCAATCGTTTTGTTTCAGGTCTGTCTTGTTGTATCGAGTCAGTCCTGTTTTGTTAAGAGTCGGGTGATTCCGGGGGTGTTACCTCGGACATCACTATCTTGTTTTGCGTTTGTCTTTTTGCCTTCTTATTGAGTCTGTTTCTGCCTTGGAGCCAGTTATGCCAACAGATTTGAATGAACAACAGTGATTTTCACACTCTTGTGTTTGCTTCTGCCGTGTGCCAGTTGTGCCAGAAGTTTGAATGAGATGACAGTGCTCTTCGCCTGCCTTTTCTGTGCCTTTGAAGTCATTGTAATGACCTAAGTTTTCCAAAACTTTTTTCGAAACATTGTGATAAAAACAAAGAGGAAGGAATTCCTCAGGATTTGCAAAATTTTGATCATTTTGAGAGAAGGAGAGGCGTGCTAAGCCTTTTTATGAATGAAATCATGCTTGTCGGCGTGAGTACTGAGAAGGACCCTGGCCTGATCCAGATTGGTTCCACACTATCTTCGGTGCGAGCGATTCGTCGCTTTCTTAAAAACTTTCAAAAGCAAATGTTTTACGCGGCCCTGCGAAGACCTGTGTGGAATCACTCTTGAGATTGCGCAGCCTAGGATCGCTCTCAGTCTCAAGATTCAACCTATTTGTTTTCCGAGTTTGAACCCGTTCAGAATATTCAGAAAGTTCAACGGACAAACGCCATGGAGGCCCGTGTGGCCAGTTTCGAAACAGCCCTCGAGCAGGAGGCACCAAAGCCGAATCAGAAGGAGTAGATCTCGTCGGAAGAAGCTCGTAGAGCAACCGGGATGGATTCTCCGCGAATCAGTGCAACAGCCGTTCTCCTAGATACAGAGAGGCTTCAATTTCAAAAAAACCATTTGGCATGGACTTGCTACACTTTTACCCTTTGAGAGGCTCGCTGGGCCGAAAACCCGGAAGGGCGGCCCAGGCAAAAGTTAGAGCAAGAGAAAAATACAACAAAAAAAGAGAAAAATACAAAAAGAAAGATTGAAAAAGAAGAAAAGAAAAAAAATAGAAAAGAAAAAGAAATGAAAAAGAAATAGAAAAGAAAAAGAAGCTCGCAAGGTCGAAAACCCGCATTGGGCGCCTTGGCAAAAATAAGAGCCAAACAAAGTGAAGGTTAATACCCGAGTGTACCTTAACCGGAACTACGTAAGGCTTGATTCCCATGTTTGGGATACGTAGGCAACTTCATCATGAAGTCCAGCCCCCAACGCTTTCATAAGCGTCTCAGTCCATGCAATGGTTTCAATTTCGTTCCAAAGTCCAGTGGCCAACACCCTTCAAGGTGATTGTGTCCATATATGTGTTGTGACCGTCTTCGTCATCTCTGTGTCTAAGAGCTCGACCACCGCCAATGAAGACTGTCTGCGGATTGCTGCGGCACCATCCCAAACAAGGGGCAACTTTCCGTTGCCACAAGCCGTCGTGAGACGCCATTCAGACTAGGGGCAACTTTCCGTTGCCTCCCACCCTCCTTCAAACCAGGGGCAATTTTCCATTGCCTCCGAACCAAGGTTGCGCATCTCGAAGAGTAAGTTCCATGCTTGTTAAGCATCAACTGTTTGAAAAATAGTTTTTGAAAATTTTTACTGAGGTTGACTATTTTCTCGAAAACTATTTCATTTTCCAAAACTGGACCATTGTCTTGGACCCAAAAGGAAAATTTTCAGTGCTTGCGGCCTGACTCGCACGCTTTTCAAATCAAAAATTGAACAAGTACGTTAATCCGACTCTCATTTTGATCAAAACCGTTTTGGTAGAAAGCAAAAACGAAAGAATGGTTAAAATGATGAACTAGGGGCACAGTTGAGTCAGGCATTCTGTCTTTCCCCCGTCATCAACGTACTTGCCAGAAGAGCACTCTGCCCGCCAGAAGAAATAGCTGTGAGCTAACGGCATTGAGCATGAACCCACACCTTGCTATTTATCCATCAATCACCCCGGGGAGGGATGAAAAATGAGAGATTGAAGAATAGAGAGGTGTAAGTTGAGAGAAAAGTGAGGAAAAGGATTTTAAGAGAAAATCCGAGCTTGAGAGCCGAGTGATGCGAGAATCACAAATCAGAAAGGGTGGGAAACAATACCCAGATTGAACTGGCTCCTCGTGGTCCGAGGTCTCCCATCTTCGTTTACGCGTCTGTGTGTCGTGTCTCTTTGATTTGACGGTCTCGTCTTTTGTTTTCAGTCTTTTCCGAGCGCGCCTCGTTGTGTTTAGGTCGTGTACCTCTTTGTTTGAGTCCTCCCCGCTGTGTTCAGTGGTAGGCTCGATATCCCGGTTTGAAAAACCCTCATTCGATTTCAAAAATCGCTTATGCTCAGAATGCTGTGCCATTCTCTACATTTGAACGTGTCTCGACTCCAACCGGTTCCATCTTTGAGGTCCGTCCTGTCAGATTGGGCTGTTTGTTTGAGAATTGCCGTGTGCAGAATGAATCGAATGCTGTGTTATGGGCTGTATGCAGGTTAATCCCCAACAGAGTAAGGGCTGTGTGTCCAGAATCAGGCAGTGGGTTGCTTGGGTTATTTTGCTGTTGGCTGTTTAAGTCATCTGATTATTACAGTGCAAATGTTTAATTTTCAGACAACCAATCAATTCCATTTACATCGAGGTGTAACATGATGAGATGCGATGCAATGCATGAAATGTGTAAATGTGAACACTTTTTCAGATAAAAAGTCTGTTTCATTTACTTAGCTTTTCAAATGTACAAGTTTTGAGGAAAACAAAAATCTGCCTGCGGCAGTACAAGGTAATCTATCTACCAACAAAAAGAAAAGTACAAAGAAAGAAAGAAAAGATAGCAAAAATCTGCATCTATGTCCAGCGACTCCAAGGGCTGTCAGTCCGTCCTGGTCCTCTTCTTGGACGAAGGTCCAGGAGCATCATCAGCATCGTCGTCAGAGCCCGAGCTAGAATCGCCTCCGGTCTCCTCCTCCGATGACCCTGCCTCCGCCTCTGACTCCTCGTCGTCGTCATCGTCCGGGACTGGAGCTCGCGAGCTACTCCCGACGTGAGTACGCCCTCCCCTGGTACGGGGAAATATCCTGCCCTCCTCATCTCTCCTCCGAGCAGGGACATAAGGTCTAGCTGGAGCACCTCCTGCCATGGGAATCTGGAAAGGAGGCTGAAAAAGTACACAAAAGTGAAATGCATCAGCATGCCGTGAGCAGTTTATCAGTGCAGAATGCCGTGTGTGAATACAGTGTATCAATGCCGTGAGCAGTTTAACAGTGCAGAATGCAGAATGTGAGTACAGGGTAAGAATGCCGTGAGCAGTTTGTCAGTGTAGGGTACGGTGCAGAATGCAGTGTATGCAGTGTTCAGATACTGTGAGATCAGTGGATCGTGTGTTGTGCCGTGCATCAGATTATGTAAAGCAGTGTATGAATGGTTTGAGGCCAGTGTCAGAAGGACATACCGGTATCCTATAGACGGCTAGGAGGTCAAATGTCCGCTGGAGCATCCCCATCATCGAGGCATTCATCGCCAACGACTGACGGGTGTACTCAGAAGAAGCCTGCAAAAGTGTCAGATGCATCAGTATTCTGTGGAATATCAAGTAAACTGAAATGAAATAACTGTACGAAGTGCAGTGATACATACCGGTGGTAAGTCGGGGACGTCGATGAACTCATGACCAGCCGGTGGAGGGGCAAAGGGGATCTGATAGGTCGACCCACCCTGCCCCTGGAAAGTCAGTACAGCGGGCAGGGCAGGCCAGCCAGCTCCTCGTCCTCCTCGCGCTCCACCCCTACCACGGACCCGGGCCCTCCTCGAAGATCCAGCCCCTGCTCCCGCTCCGGCCCTAGCCGCCGATGCTACAGGCCTGGCCCCCTCTGCTCGACGGCCGCTCAAGGGACGCATCAGGTACGTCCGCACGTACTCCTGATAGTCGCCGGTGCCTCGGAAGCCGGCCTCCTCCCAGCCGATGGAGTAATCATCCAGCAGCTCAGTGGTCAGCCCCTCAGTCTCTCTCGTCTCTGCAGGAGGGTGAGCCGGGACTATCTGCTCAGGTAACCCGCGGGTCTGGCGTAGAAAACGCTCCCCCAGGTACCAAGCCCGACAGACCGGGCCCTCTAGCAAGATCCGAAAACGCGAGGTCTCCTCAGCACCAGGGAACCGACCCCGCATCGCCGACGGCAGCGAAGCCCATGGCCGCCATGTTATCTGAAAGTGACAGACAGTTTGTTATCTACTGTTATTGAAATATGCAGTGGGAAAGCGAAGCTAAATGGACTGAAAGTAAAGCATACCTCGGCCGGAGTGATGGTGTCGAAATATCGGCAGAAGAAGCCGAACGTCTCCCGTGGTCGCCGGGTGCATCTCCCGTCAAAGCGACTCGAGAACGGGACAGCCGGAGGAGGCTCCCCGACTGGTACGGGTGCAAGCCTAGGAAAGTAGGCGTAAACCCACAACTGCAAAACAGATGTCAGTATGACCGACAGAATAAAGCAGAGATGGCAGAGCCGTGTTTTGTGCAGTGTATTGTTTGCAGTGTACAGTGTGAGCAGTGTACAGTCAGTGTAAAGCAGAATGTATGTGTGTGCCGTGTGTACAGTATACAGTGAGTGTAAAGCAGACCGCAGTGTGTGCAGTGTACAGAGTACAGAAAGTACGAGACAGGAATGAAAAAGTGGAGAAGAAATGTACCTCCCAAGCCCGCCAGTAGCCTCCAAACAGTTGGCCGCTGCCGCGAGAAGCCGAGCTCATATAGCCGTACAGGGTGGCCAGAGCAGCGCCGCCCCAGTCGTAGTGCAAGATGTCCCGGACGTCCACCAGTGCGCTGAGGAGACAGAGAGGCACGGTGTTCGCCCGGTCGGCGAAGATAGTAGTCCCGAACAGGAACATGAGGAAGCCGCGGGCATACCTCTCCACGTCCTCCTCGGTCATCTGCACCTCCTCCCCTAATGCGGGCTGGACCCTGAACTGTGCCTCGAACCAGGAGTATCGGACGAAGCCTGGACGAGCTAGCGGTGGCGCCTCCCCCAGTAGATGGACCTGAGCGATAGTCCACTCATCCATGTCGGTGTCGAAGGGGATCGGATCACCCCCTACCCCGATGCCTGTGAGCATCGAGAAGTCATAAGGGGTCATCGTCATATCCCCCGCAGCAGAAAAATGGAAAGAATCGGTGGTGTCCCACCACCTCTCCGCCAAAGCGGCGAGAAGAGGTCTGCATGTGGAGAGCCTAGAGAGCCCTCGGCAGAAGGTGCCGAAGCCCGCTCGGTCCACGATGCGCTGGACCGCATCAGGGAGCTCGTCATACCACTCCCGAGCACCAGTATTCCCATACCCGCGAATGGTATGGGAACCCTCCTGCAAACAGAAAATGACAATTGCAAGACAACATTCAAAATGCAGTTGTGAAAAGACGGATATGGCATGTATGCAAGTTTGTCAGATTCAGGCAAATACCGGGTGCCGGTGTGCTTACAATAAGATACGTGTGCTGTGTCAGCGTGTTTGGGTGTTTCAGAACAGATGTAGCATGTGTGCAAATCTAACAGATTCAGACAAATACTGGGTACCAGTGTGTGTGCAGTAGAATACAGTGGGTGCCGTGTGTTTGGGTGATTCAGGACTAGTGCAGTGTGTGTGCATGTGTCAGTCTCAAGCAGATATCAGTTGTATGTATGTTTACAGTCAACTACGGTCTACGGCATATCAGATTTCAGCAGTTAGAGAATGCAACTAACTATTGCAGTTTTGTATCCTACATTGCAGAAAGTAAAGCAGAAAGAAGAAAAATTACCTCGGAAGTGCCGAATGCAAGGTGGGAGGTAGGCTCGCGTAGTAGTAGCTCAGGCGCCGCGTACCTCTCAAAGCTCCGGAACTGGCGCAGGCCGTCTGGGGGCAGAACGTGGATCGCCGGCCGGTAGGTCGCCGGGTCGAATGGGCGCTCGCTCAGTGGTAAGAGCTCGACCCCGGGATCCATCTCGTGGTCTGAGGGAGTCCCGCCACGTGGAATGTCGTCCGCCATGTAGAGAATGGTGTGAAAATGGCCGGAAAAGGAAAACCGAGCCGGAATACGAAGAGTCAACTGAAAAGTCAACTCCCGAGAGGGTCGGAAATGGCCGGGAAGGCCAGAATGTGAAAAGGCACGGAAATGAAGAGGAAAGTGAGGGGAACGAACCCCGAAAAGGCGAGAACGCCGAACGAGGCACCGAAACGAGAATGTGATCGGTGGAAAATGTCCGAAACGCGAAGAGGATCGCGAATCCGACGACGAAACGGGCGTAGAACGCGAAGAAACGGGCGAAAAATAAGAGAGAAGCACTCTAGGGAGAGAGAACAAAGGCTTTCGGCGGTGGAGAAATGAGAAAATAGGGCATGAAGCCCTATTTTATAACACCCAAGGTGAAAAGACAAAACTGCCCCGCACCAGCAACTGTTTGCCGGTCGGCACTTTTTTGTGCCGGTCGGCACCTTTTTGTGCCGATGGAATTGTTTTTTGTGCCGATGGCCAGCCGGTGGCCTCATCTTTCGGCCGGTGGGGTTCCCACAGCCTTGTTTAGGCCATTTGAGTTGTTTTTGGTCTTCATAGCTGAAGAAAGTGCAAGAAAGTGCATCTCCGACATTCAACCGGCCTCCGTTTTGACCGCGGGCCGTGTCTCCAGTGCGTGGCACTCGAATTCATGCAAGGTGTATCCTTTTTGTATCCTTTCAAATTCAAAAGTTGCCCCATGTGTGTTGCGCGAGTTCATCACACTACTTCTGTGCATTGCATCGCGCTGTCATGCGCCACACATTTGCATTGTTATGCACATGTTACATGCGTTGCAACACGCACCCCTTTGCATTGTCGTGCACATTTCTCATGCATCATCATTGCATTTTCATTCCATGCATTGTCATGCATTCCGGAATACGTGCGTTGTTGCGCATTTAAGCCCATTTACACTCCGTGTGGCATGCATGTCACATTTGGCATCGCACTGTTTTGTGCATTTCAAACTTCGCGCTGTTCTGCGCATTGCACTATTTTGTGCATTTCAAATCTCGCGCTGTTCTGCGCATCGCACTGTTTTGTGCATTTCAATTCTTCGCGCTGTTCTGCGCATCGCACTGTTTTGTGCATTTCAAACTTCGCGCTGTTCTGCGCATTGCACTGTTTTGTGCATTTCAATTCCGCGCGCTGTTCTGCGCATCGCACTGTTTTGTGCATTTCAAATCTCGCGCTGTTCTGCGCATCGCACTGTTTTGTGCATTTCAAATCTCGCGCTGTTCTGCGCATCGCACTGTTTTGTGCATTTCAATTATTCGCGTTGTTCTGCGCATTGCACTGTTTTGTGCATTTCAAACCTCGCGCTGTTCTGCGCATCGCACTGTTTTGTGCATTTCAAACTTCGTGCTGCTCTGCGCATTGCACTGTTTTGTGCATTTCAAACCTCGCGCTGTTCTGCACATTGCACTGTTTTGTGCATTTCAATTTCGCGCTGTTTTGCGCATCTCATTGCATTTTGCATGCATTCCATCGCACTGTCCTGTGCACTTGCGTTGCCTAACGCATTGTGCTATTTTGCGCATCATACCGTCGTGCAATACCGCCGGTCTGGCGAGACCTTAAACACGCATGGTCTGGCGAGACCTTAAACACGTACGGTCTAGGAGACCTTAAATCCTTGGAAGGTGTAAGACCTTTAGTGTTCGCATTGCCGTGCACTACTTGAGCCGCGTGTTGTCGCGCATTCCATGCAACATGCATTTCACTTGCATCATTTGCATTTCAAAAAAAAAAACAAACAAAAACATGCATTGTCATGCATACATTTTGCATTCCGGTCTAGGAGACCTTAAATCCTCTGAAGGTGCAATTCCTTCGGTGTTTGTCGTGCCCGAATGACTTTTCGGTGGTCTGGTAAAGCCACCTGTCTGTGCTTGCGATGAGTTCCTAGAAGACCAACTGGGACGGTGGAAACTAGAGTTCGAACGGCTTATGCCTAGAACGCAAAGGTTCGGGAGTTCCGAGACTAAAGTCTGGTTTAAATACCCAGGGGTTTACCCTCGGCTTGAAATCTGTATGGAAGCCCCATAGGTTGAGACGGCATGTCTACGCCTCAGTTCTGGATACTGAACCAACCTAGTATATCACCCTGTTGGTAAGATAGGGAAAGTTGCAATCATAGTCATTGCATCATAGTGCATTGTCATGCATTTCCATTGTAGCTTGCATGCATCCATTGCATTTTCCCCAGTAGGTCGCATTGCACTGCATTGTCACTGCATGTTGTAAATATCCACTCTATTGCATATTTGTAGATATTGCATTGTAGTTTGCATGCATTCACTGCATCGCCTTCCGCCTATGGCTTGCGCCTTTCCAGGTTGAGCTTGGTCTGGTATGTGTCCTTACATTTCATGTTAAAACACAGTTCTGCGTGTGTATCGCGCCGATTCCACGTTGATATGTTGGTTGAGGGTTGCGGCACCTTTTCTGTGTTACACATGGCTCGTACGTGTGCATGCCTTTCCTAGGCAAGATTTGGTTTGGCTTGCGTGCCATATCCATTGTATCCATATCCATTCCATTGCGTATTTGTAGACATTGCATTGTAGATTGCATGCATTCATTGCATCACCTTCCGCCTTTGGCTTGCGCCTTTCCAGGTTGAGCTTGGTCCGGTATGTGCCCTTACTTTTCATGTTAAAACACAGTTCTGTATGTGTATCGCGCCGATTCCACGTTGATATGTTGGTTGAGGGTTGCGGCACCTTTTCTGTGTTACACATGGCTTGTATGTATGCATGCCTTTCCTAAGCAAGATTTGGTTTGGCCTGCGTGTCATATTCATCCATTACATTGTAGTGTAATTTTTGCATCCGGCATTAGGATCGTAGTCCTTTCTCCAGCGGGTTGTTTCCCCACTTATGTCAATTCCACCCAATGCTTGTTCTTGCGTCTGTCTACAATACTCATAGTTCAGTTGACCGTTCTATGGTAGACAGACTTGTTACCTCCATCAATCTATTTGACATAGGTGTGGTTTCGAACCGTTCGTGATTGGATCACGATTCAAATGCTTTGCATGTAGCTTGCATTGTTTCAAATACATTGCATCTTCATTTGCATTGTTTATACATTGTTTTGTATATATTGCATGTCGTCTTGCATCCATTTTGCATTGTCATGCATGTTGCTAACAATATTGTACCTGTTAAGTTTGTTTTCTTTTCAGGCACAATATTGTATGTACGGTTCATTTGAAGCTGGTGCAACCAGACGTGCCGCACAGGTATTGTATCTCCCGAGTGAGACGTATTGAGAATTCCATAATTCTCTTACATCCTTTCTGCATTGTAGTGTAGTTTGGTTTGCTAGCTTAAAATTGTCGCATGTTTGCTTCATTACAGCTGTCTTTACATGATCATAAGTATGCTCGGCTCCGTGCATTGTCTTGCATTTTGCCCCTGCCTTCGGGCGCATACCTTATTTTATCTTGTATGATTGTCTAAGTCTTCGGCCTTGTCAAAAATGGGTCGTCTCTGGGCTTTGACATTCACTCCCGTCATTGTTATGACTTTCGAGTTCTGTCAAAGAGGGGCAACTGTAGACACCCCATTTTTGACCGTCCTCAAGACTTGGACGTCACTGTTTGAACACTCGGTGATTATCCTTGTTTGTGTTCGTTTGGAGTTCCCGGAGGCCTCGGCTCGCGCGCCTTGTCTCAGGATCTCCGAACTTGACCTTTTAGTGTCTGGTTTTGCACCAAACACTTGCATCCTGCCTTGGAAGGGCAGGGTGGGGCTTGTAGACCATCACCACCCATCACCGGCAGTGGCTAGATGCCACCGGCTGGTTTTTGCTGCCACCGGCAATATAGTTTGTCGGCCGGCACTCTTTGTTGCCGGTCAGCACTATTTTGGGCCGGTCGGCACTTTGTTTGGCCAAGACGGCATTTTTTGCCGGCCGATTGCTGTTCATCTGCTTTTGCAGATATTTTTAGACAGCTGTATAGCTTTTGCTCCCCTCCATACACGTGTATGGAGGGATCTCCCTCTTGCAAAGCTTGTCTTGTAAGCTTTACAAGAGGCATATAGAGAGAAGCTCTCTCTAAGGCAAGAAGGGAGCCTTTAGACATTTTTGAGGAGAGAAGACAGAGGAGAGCTCTGGTTTTTCCTAGGGTTAGGGTTAGATACACTCACCTATCTCTCTTTTCCTCTCATTTTGTACACTAGGTGTTTTGTGTCTCACTATTGCACACAAACACCTAGTGTTTCACCTTCCTCTTGGAGCTGAGGTTCTAAAGAGTGTGTTTTGAAGTTTTTTGTCTTGGATTCAAGCTCAAGGAGGCCATTAGAGCATCTTTGTTGAAGAAGGCATCAAGGGTGAGATTCTAGTCCTTTTTTTTTCCCCATTCTTGCATCAATTTTCTACTAGTCTTAGAGCTATTTTTGTGATTATTGTATAACATAAAAAAGTTCTATTTTTAAGCCCTCTTTATTGTTTATTGAGAGTGTTTTGTTGTTTGAGGGGTGTTGACCACCCTTAGGCCTCAAAAGGCTTCATTTTGAGCCATTTTGTGCTAGCTCCGGGATTTTGGTGTTGAGGTCTCTTCACCACTGAAATCTTGAGGGATTTCAGTGGTGAAGATGATGCCTTGAAGTCCCAAGAAGGAGAGGGCCACCCCCTCTCCTTGTTGTCCTTGAAAAGGACTAATTTGGCCTCTTAAGGAAGCCTATGCTTGAGTGTGTGTTGAGCATATTTGGTTTTTTTTTCATGCTTATATATCCATGATATAACATGATTTCAAGTTGGTTTTGGAACTCCATGCATGTTTAGCATAGTTGCCATGTAAAGCCTTGTTTATGCCTTAATGTGCCTTAGGTCGTTAGCCTTTGTTGGAGCATGTTTTTGGCTTAGTCTTGTGAAGATTATGTGCTTATCTTGACATGCTTTAGCTCTGTCCACAGTCGTTTGGGTTGATCTTTGCATGCTCGACATAGCTCCTTTGTATTTAGGCTTGTTGGCCTTGAGTATGTGCATGTGTAGCATGCCATCTTTGCATTGTTTTGGTGATTTGGAATCATCCTACATGCTATTTCAGTCCCATTTCCATGCTTGTTTGATTACCTTGCATGCCTCTTTAATGCTTTGAAAGCATGTGTTGCAATGCTCCATGTTTTGGTCATGGTGTATGCCTTTGTATTTGGGCCACTTAGATGCCATCTAAGGAGTCCTCTGGCCTTGTTTTAACATGCTAGAAATCTGTTTTTAGTTGTTTAATGCACGCCATGTTTGGTCATGATAAGTGTAGTTCAATGCCTTATTGATTTGCCTTGAACACTTGGACTATTTATTGCATGCTTGACTTGATTTATAACTTGATTTGGCATCATTTTATAACATGATTTTAAGGCTCATGTTGCATGCTAATTTGTCCATGTTTCCTTCTTTCAAGTGTGCTTGAATGTTGTTTGATTTATGCTTAAGTGTTGGTCCTTATGTGCATGTGTGTGTGCATGCCATTTAGCCCTCACCTTTTAGCACAATGGCTACTGTTTTAGGCCTATTTTAGAGCTGCCTAATTCATGTATAAGTCCATCTTGCCATCCATTTGCATTGCCCTATGTATGCTTGCATGATTGCATAAGTGCCTTGCCATGTCATGTCGCATTCCTAGCTTGTATGCCTAGGTTGCATTGCATCTTGCATGCATGCCTTGTCCCTTGACTTGGGTGATAGGGATTGGGAGTTTTGTTTGATTGGTTTGCATTGCATTTGAAACCAAAGTTGCATACTTGGTTCTTTGGGCCATCATGCATGGAAATACGTGATTGGTGGTCCAAGAACTGAGGTACATGTCCCTTTGAGTCATTACAATGATAAGAGACATGGTTGGTGCATACATGCCTTGAAATATGCTGCCATGCCTTGTTTTGCCCTCTGTTGCTGTGAGTTGCAGGTTCTGCAGGAATACTCTGCCGACCGGCAGTGTAATGTGCCGACCGGTACTATTTTCTCTGCCGACAGCTTCAACTTTGTGCCGATGGCCATACAACACTGCCGGTGGAAATTTCATCTAGCCGGTGATGATCCCCTCTGTCCAAGGATGTAGTCCTGAGGTTTTGACAACCTCCAGAGGAGGAAAGGGAGGAAAGCAGAGGCAGCTTGCGCATGGCGGCGCACTTCTCGAGATGTTTTACTGTTTTCCTAAATTAGTTAATTTGTTAATTAATTAATTTGTAATATTTAATTAGCTTGCGTAGTTAATTAATTTGTAATATTTATTCGGTCCCTCCGAGCGAGGGCAAATCTGTAATAAGTGTGTGTGGGTGGTGTGTATGTCTTCCAACCTCACTTCTTTCTTCCCTTTTACTTACCCGCTTTAATGGTTAGTATTAGGGCACGTTTAATTTAGCATACCTTATGCTATGCATGTGTGCATCCATGCATTTGTATTACATGCATTAGGCTCGGTACATCACGCTAACTGCATCAGTACTTCAATTCCGAACTGAATATGTGTTAATTGTGCATTTTCACATGACATGTCTAGGATTAGCCGAGCCTATCTTAGCGACATTTTGTATGCGATGCATTAGGCACTTCACATGGACTTGGATCATGCATATTTGTTAACAAGTTCTTTGTTTTGGCACGGAGTACTATGTAAGTATTTCCGCTTTAGCATATCGCATGAGTGTGAATGTTACCATGACAGCATGCTTAACATGTGGCTAGATGCTTATGTGTTAAACTGTTTTGAATGCCTGTGGGTGAAGGCCGGATTGTTTGAGTTGGAAAAACTCGTTGAAATCCGTATTTTAGCCTACTTGCGAGTAGCAAATTCCAAAGCATTTTCAAACCAAACGGATATGCAATGTTTATTTCCAAATTAGGCAATCTAGTCTATACTTGTTTGCTGTGCGCATAACATAGTAATTCTAGGCTAATAAATGGAATAAGAACGCGTAAAGTTTTCAAAAACGGATATCACGGTTAGTAGAGGCCGGTCTTCGGACCGAGCGAAAGGGGGTGCTCATAGCTGACCTTCCCCGATCGTACCCAAGCTCCCGAGCCGAGACAACTCCGGTGATGACGGACACGTGGCCTTCGGCACCGAGTCAGGGTTTCCTAAATTCTCTCATTTAAAAATATTTAGGTGGCGACTCTGTATCTGGCAAAGCAGTCCATGTTTGGCACTACTTTTTCAAAAATCTGTTTCTCAAAACGATTTGCCAGATTTGGACTCTTTGGTTCAGATTAAGAACCGTGACACAAATCGAGTCCGAACTGTAGCATCGAGGCCTACGCCGGGCGCTGTCTACAGAACACAAACCCCGATTTTTACCGGGGCACCCTTTTGACCATTCGACCTAGTTCATATTTGGAATCTGTAGTGACCATTCCAAACTAGGACAGGTTGCTCACCCGATTATAGGTTGCTTGAAACCGCTGTGTGCGTAGTGAAACTCTAGCTCCTGATAAAATAGGACAGGGAAGCCCTATCCAACATAGGGTGTTTTGGCTCTCACTTGCTTGCTATGTGCTTTTAGAGTGTGTCTCTATAGGAATGCATATATCAGTTTGCAAGTCTGGGTATCAGGCCTGTGGACATCAGTATCAGTATTTGGGAATCGGTTATATTCGCGGTATCAAATTCAGTTTTGGGACGGTAATTTGGGAAACAGTGATCAAATACAGTTATTCAGCTATGCTTATGTCTATTCTGGTGAAATTGGGCTGAGATGCTGCCCGTTTTCTCTTTCAGTTCAGAGATTCGGTTCCGAGCAACTAGTGTTCTCCTTCGCTGAGGCAAGGCAGAAAAGGGCCAGTTAAGGCTTACTGGTTCATCTGATCCGTTAGTCACCAGTCGCATCACCTTCGTCCAAACTTAGCAGACCGTGATGGCACAGAGTTCGGAAGAAGTTGTGGCCATGGTAGCAGTGTTAAACCAGGGAATCGCCATGTAGGGTGAGACCGATGTCGAAATGCAACACCCATTTGGGGCACCTACCACACATCCAGTCTCGGAATCCCAATCTTCTCAAACCCATGAGTTGACTACTTCTGAGCTGCTAAGAATGATCGAAGATCTTCAGAGAACTGTGGTAGATTTAGCCTTCGGGATATTGGCTCCGTCATCGACCACACCACATACGGGGAATTTCGTGTGAAAAGGCTCACCAATCTTGGGACGGGCTGCATTTGAAGAAGGCCAATCCTTGGGCAAAGTGGAAGCCAGTGGAAAGAATAAGGTAGGGGTAGACATTGATCCTCATGTACACTTTCTGTGGGCTGTTGAGGCTTTGAAAGCAAAGGGACTGAACAAAGAGCAAGTGCTCGCAGTTGTTGCAAAAACTGTGGATGACACTTTCACCACTCAAGTTGGGGGCAGTTTTAATCAAGGGGCAAGCCGGGAGAAGGGCTGTTGTACCAGGAATGTTCCTTTCAGCTCCAGTCCCGTGCTCAGAAGAGATCAGCAAACTCAGTCAGCGCCTGTCAATCCCTTTGCTGGTGCATCCAGCAAAACTCCCCAAACCTCAAAACACCCACCTCGGGACCAGAGGGTGTTCATCCCACTGTACATGTCTCTATCAGTGGCCTTGAGGGTACTGATTAGAAAGGGGGATCTAAAACCCCTAGAGCCGCGGCCACTGCTAGATAAACTTTCCCTCCCATGATCCAGCCAAGTACTGCGCCTTCCATCAACAAACCAGTCACGACACTAATAGTTGTTACCGTCTTCGCTATGAAATACAAGGTCTGATTGATAACAAAGTCATCGTGGCACCAGGCTCTACAAAGTCTATCGGCACTGGATCAATGCACTTGGGGGGATAATGTGATGTGATCGGGGGGATGAACCACCTGCGGGTGGCACCCAGTTTACTCCGGATGTGGCGTTTGGCACGCACTGTTTTGAGCAATGTACAAATGCTGTTAATTTTGCTTTCTGACTAGGGTCTTTTTGTACTGTGTCAGTCGGGTCTATCTTGTTGTATCGAGTCAGTCTTGTTTTGTCAGAGTCGGGTGATTTCGGGGGTGTTACCTCGGACATTACTTGTTTGTTTTGTGTTTGTCTTTTCTTTTTCTTTTGAGTCTGTTTCTATCTTGGAGCCAATTGTGCCAATAGATTTTGATTGAAACAGCAGTGATTTTCACACTCTTGTGTTTGCTTCTGCCTTGAGCCAGTTGAGCCAGAAGTTCTGAATGAGATGGAAGTATTTGACTAGAAACTGTGTCTTTTCTGTGCCTTGAAATCATTGTATTGACCAAAGCTTTTTCAAAACTTTTTGAACACTGCGGTGAAAACAAAGAGGAAGAAATTCCTCGGGTTTTGTAAAATTTGATCAACTGAGAGAAAGAGAGGCATGCTAAGCCCTTAGTGAATGAAATCATGTTTGTTGATGTAAGTACTGAGAAGGATCCTGGCTTGATCCAGATTGGTTCTACACTCTCTTCAACGCGAGCGATTTGTCGCTTTCTTAAAAGATTCCAAAAAATATTTTGCGTGATCTTGCGAAGACCTGTGTGGAATCGCTCTTGAGATTGTGCAGCTTAGGATCACTCTCAGCCTCGAGACTCAACCCCTTTGCTTCCAAACCTTGAACCTTAATTCAGAATGTTCAAAGGTTAATCATGATGTGAGGCTTGTATGGCCAGATCAAAAGCAACCCTTGGACTAGGGGCAAGAAGATCAAATATGATCAAAAGGAAGTTTGCAAAGCTTGATCAGAAGCACCCCTCGAACTGGAGGCACTAAAATGCCTGATGTGCTCAAAGAGTCAAACATTGGGACATTTCTTTAGCTAACGAAGATCGGAAAGAATGCCAAATCCCAGAAGGGAGGAAAGAAGAAAGTATTGCTGAAGAATAACCAAGTTCCTATCCACAACACTAGTGGCAAATTCAGCCCCCAATGGATGGGCTCCTACATTATCAGCGAATAACAGCCATTCTCCTTGATTAACATGGCTTTGAGATCTTAAAACCATTTGACATGGACAAAGCTACACTTTTACCCTTGAGAGGCTCGTTGGGTCGAAACCTGGAAGGGCGACCCAGGCAAAAGTTAGAGCAAGAAAAAAAGAAAAGAAAAATGCAAAAAAAAAAATGAAGAAAAAGAAATAAAAAATCTTGAAAAGATTGAAGAAAATAAAATGAAAAGAAAAGAAGAACAAAGCTCGCAAGGTTGAAAACCAGAAGGGCGGCCTTGGCAAAAGTTAGAGCGCAAAATGAGAGGTTAATACCCGAATATACCTTAATCCCCCGAACTACGTAAGGCTTGATTCCCATGTTTGGGATACGTAGGCAACTTCATTCTGAAGTCCAGTCGTAAAACACTCCAAATCGACTGTGTCCATGTAATGGTTCTGATCATCGCTGTCTTCTTTGTATCCGAGAGCTCGGTTGTGATCATCACCTTGAAAACTGGTTACAGTATGCTGCGGTGCTATACAAACAAGGGGAAACTTTCCGTTGCCATACAGCGTGCTGCGGTGCTATTCAAACAAGGGGCAACTTTTCGTTGCCATACAGCGCGCTGCAGTGCCATTCAAACAAAGGGCAACTTTCCGTTGCCATACAATGCCGTTCAGACAAGGGGCAATTCTCCTTTGGATCTGAGATTGTGCATCTCGAGAGTAGGTTTCGTGCTCGTTGAGCAGTGGCCATTTGCAAAAATAATTTTTGCGAATTTTTACTGAGGTTGACTAATTCTCTCGAAAATTATCCCATTTTTCTAAAACCGGACCACTTCTTGGACCCAAAAAAGGAAAATTTTCAGTGCTCATAGCCTGACTTGCATGATTTTAAATCAGAAAATTGAACAAGCAAGTTAATCTAACTCTCATTTTGGTCAAAATTGTTTTAGTGGAAAGCCCAAAACAAAAAATGGTCAAAATGATGAACTAGGGGCACAGTTGAGTCAGGTTTTCTGTCTTTTCCCCTTTATCAACGTACTTGCCAAGAAGGGCACTCTACCTGCCAGAACAAGGCACAACTGAAGTTAACAATGAAGGGTTGAAAGCTCTCTCACCCTCCAGCCAGCAAAATATCAATCTAAGCGCGAAGCACGAATCAGAATGGATCAAGATATTCCACTACCTCATCTGGACTGATTCGATCACGTCCAAAACACCCCAGCAGAGCATCGTTAACCGATGTCAGCTGCGGATTTGCTACACACCTAGTTGTAGCACAACCCCACTGTGAGAAAGTTTTTTTTGTTTGGGTAAGTATCTGTGAGAAAGTTCACTGTTGTGAGCAGAAGAAAGAGAATCTAGCAGAATACTAGGCGCATGAGCCCGCAAGTTCCTGTTCATCCATCAACCACCCAGGGGAGGGATGAAAAATGAGAGATTGAAGAATAGAGAGTGCGATGAGAGAAAAAAGTGAGAGAAGGGCTTTTTCAAAAAAATAGGGATTGAGTGCCAGAGTGATCTGAGAATCACAAATGAGAAATGGAGGGAAACAATACCCGGAGAAACTGGCTCCTCGTGATCTGAAAGGTCCCTTGTCTTTGGAACACGTCCGAGTGTCGTGTCCGTTGTTTTGTTTGTCTCGATTCTTGTTGTGAGTCGTTTCGAGCGTTTCTCGATGTGTTTAGGTTGTTCACCTTTTGTTTTCCTTTGTTGAGTCGTGGTGTGCTGTGTTCAGTCGTAGGCTCAAATACCCAGTCAAAAACTTTTTCTCATTTCTCAAATTCAAAAAAAAAAAAATGAATCGTTTTGTGCTCAGAGTGCTGTGCCATTCTCCACATTTGCGCAAAACAGTATTTGTTCATTCATAAAACTGCAAGGTCCGCCCCCGATAAGTGTGAACAGTAAGACAAGGACCTATCTGAAGCTATGTGGGTTCCAGACTGCAAAGCAAAAGAAAAGAGGGAAAATGTAGGGCATCTTAGTGTGGTTTAACTCCAGCAAATTCCGAGACTGCATTCCAGGTGCACCTCCTCAGGCCTCGCCGTTTCTTTGGAGTTTGAGTGTATCTCGATCCCAAGTGTAAGCTTGCTTCACGCCAGAATGGCAGTTCAGGTAGCACCTGAGGGTTTCACATGCAGATGTTACCTCTCGCCAATATGAACAGGGTATACCCTTTTGAGCTGAGCGTGTTGCCAAGTCTTCCGAGAGGTAAATCGGAGGTTGCGTTTGAATTGGTCTCATTAAGGCGTGTATTTCCATATTCAGTAGTTTACTTCAAACATGCTGTTGATGTTGCACTGAAAATGCATTGTTGTGCACCGTTCTCTTTGCATTGTTATGCAAACTCTGCCTGCATTTCTATGCACCCTTTCAGTTGCATTGTTATGCATACTCCACCTGCATTGTTATGCACGTTCCAGTTGCATTGTTATGCACCTTTTCACTTGCATTGTTATGCACTTTTCTCTTGCATTGTTTTGCACGCTTCTTTTTCCGAAATACCGGGATGCGTCCCTATGTTTCTTATACTTTTCCGAAACACCGGGATACGTCCCTATGTTTCTTCTCATTTTTCGAAACACCGGGATACATCCCTATGTTTCTTCTCCTTTTCCTGAAACACCAGGATACGTCCCTATGTTTCTTCTCATTTTTCAAAACACCGGGATACGTCCTTATGTTTCTTCTTATTGTTTGAAACACCGGGATACGTCCCTATGTTTCTTCTCCATTTTCGGAAACACCGGGATACGTCCCTATGTTTCTTCTCCTTTTTCCGAAACACCAGGACACGTTCCCATCTTTCTCCTCCTTTTCTGAAACACCGGGATACGTCCTTACGTTTCTCCTTCTTTTTCTGAAACACCGGGATACGTCCCTACGTTTCCCCTTCTTTTTCCGAAACACCGGGACACGTCCCCATGTTTGTCCTCCTTTTCCAAAACAACGGGATACGTCCCTATGTTTCTCCTTCTTTTTTCGAAACACCAGGATATGTCCTTATGTTTCTTCCCCTTTTCCGAAACACCAGGATACGTCCCTATGTTTCTCCTTCTTTTTCCGAAACACCAGGATATGTCCCTACGTTTCTCCTTCTTTTTCCGTAACACTAGGACATGTCCCCATGTTTCTCTTCCTTTTCCGAAACAACGGGATACGTCCCTATGTTTCTCCTTCTTTTTCTGAAACATCGGGATATGTGCTTATGTTTCTTCCCCTTTTTCGAAACACCGGGATACGTCGCAATGTTTCTTCTTCTTTCCGAAACACCGGGATATGTCCCTATGTTTCTCCCTTTTTTGGTTAAGAGAATTTGAAATACGTTCCAATGCTTATACCTTTCCGAAACACCGGGATACGTCCCTATGTTTCTCCCTTTTTGGTTTAGAGCATTTGGAATATGTTCCAATGCTTATACCTTTCCGAAACACTAGGATACGTCCCTATGTTTCTCCCTTTTTGGTTAAGAGCATTTGGAATACGTTCCAATGCTTATACCTTTCGGAAACACCGGGATACGTCCCTATGTTTCTCCCTTTTGGGTTAAGAGCATCTGGAATACGTTCCAATGCTTATACCTTTCCGAAACACTGGGATACGTCCCAATGTTTCTCCCTTTTTGGTGAAGAGCATTTGGAATGCGTTCCAATGCTTATACCTTTCCGAAACACCGGGATATGTCCCTGTGTTTCTCCCTCTTTGGTTAAGAGCATTTGGAACATGTTCCAATGCTTGTACCACTCTCTTTCCTTTCGCGTGCAATGCGTTGGGATCTTGTTTGAGACCACGGGCGTCCCCAATTGTCGCTCTTAGTCTTTCCTACGTCGTGAGTGGTTAATATTGCATAATTCTCTTACATCCTTTCTGCATTGTAATGTAGTTTGGTTTTTGGCTTGCTTAAAACTGTTGCATGTTATGCTTTGTTACAGCTTTCTTTACATGATCATAAGTTATGCTCTGGCTTTGTGCATTGTTCTTGCATCTTGCCCATGCCTTCAGGCACATATCTTTCTATCTTGCATGCTTGTCTAAGTCTTCGGCTTTGTCAAAAATGGGTCATCTCTGGGCTTCGACATTCGCTCCCGTCATCGTTATGACTTTCAAGTTCTGTCAAAGAGGGGCAACTGTAGACACCCCATTTTTGACTGTCCTCAAGACATGGACGTCATCGTTTGAACACTCGTTGATCATCCATGCTCGTGTTCGTTTTGAGTTCTCAGAGGTCTCGACCACGCGCCATGCGTCGAGATCTCTCAACTTATCAGTTTTGTATTTGGTCATGGACCAAATCCTTGTGTTTTTGCTTCTAAAGGTAGGGAATGGCTTGTTGGCCATCCCCACACCTCACCGGCCATGACTTGAGGCCACCGGCCCGGTTTTCTTGCTACCGGCCAAAGCTATTGGCCGGTCGGCATTGTTTTTGGTCGGCCGACCATCGTTTTTGTCAATCGGCCACTTTTTCTGGACGAGACCTTTTCTTTGCCTTCTTTAGGCATTATGCTTACCAACTGTGCCAGCTGGTAAGCACAGACCCTGCCCTCCATACACGTGTATGGAGGATTTGCACCCTTGTTTTAGCTTCTTGAGGAAGCATGAACCTTTTGAACCCTTGTTTTAGTTTCATGTGGAAACTTGAACTTTTTGAACCTTTGTTTTAGCTTCTTGAGGAAGCTTGAACCTCTTGAACCTTTGCTCTAGCTTCTCCAAGAAGCTTCAAACTTTTTGCTCTAGTTTCTCCAAAAAGCTTGACCCTTTTGCTCTAGCTTCTCCAAGAAGCTTGAACCTTTCCTCTAGCATCTCCAAGAAGCTTGACCCTTTTGCTCTAGCTTCTCCAAGAAGCTTGAATCCTCTTGTTTCTCTATAAGAGAGGGCCTCCCTCTCCTTTAGAGAGGTTGAAAAAAAAATTGTCTAAGGCACAAGGGTTGCATCTCTCTCTATATCGCTATATTTAGGCTTAGAAAGTGTTGGTTCTTGACCCCTTTGCACCACAACTCTTAAGCACACACCTCCACCATTGTTCTAAGGTTCTTGGAGGGTCTTGGGAGGTCTCAAAGGGCGGGTTTTTGGTCCAAGAAGCTGCTGTCTTTGCTGAGTTACAAGGGTAACTCATTTGTCCTCTTTTAAGCATTATCTTGATCCTTCTCTTAGCCTTATTTGTATACATATTTGAGCTTTGTTGTCAACTGAAAAAAGCTTCATATTTAAGTGTTTTTCATGTTTTTTTAAGATCATTTTGGCGTTGGGGGTCATCTACCCACTTGCATGCTTGTTTTGGCCTTGTTTTGTGCCACGCCATAAGGCATTCGAGATAGCCTTTGATTGGCCTTCCTACCACTGAAATCTAGTGGATTTTTAGTGGTGGTTTTGTTGTTTTGAGGGCCAAAATAAGAGAGGGGTGACCCTCTCTTTTTTGGCCTTGTTTGTTTGCATATTTGGCCTTTCAGAGGAGCCCATATTTTCATACTTCCAAGTCTTGGTTCAGGCACTTTTTTGGTGATTTTTGAGACCTTCGTAGGCTCTCTCCATAGTTTTTTTGGCCACCTTTTGCTTGCTTCTTGCATGTGTAAAGCAATCTCATTCATAGCTTATCAAAGGAGCATGTCATTCTTGCATGTATTGATCTTGTTTCAGTGGGTTTTTTGTTATATTTTGGCATGCCATGATTCTTTTTTTGGCTGGTTTGGTGGCCCCTCACATGCTTCATAGACTTGTAGTGTAAATCATGCTTACTAGCTTACATTGCATGCTATTTTGACCTTTGATTCTAGCACTTTTTGGCCATGCCTTAAACTGATTTTGTGCATGTTTTGGACTAGCTTAGCTCTGTTTTTAGGCCTCATGGTCAAATGATGTTTGCTATGCATGGTTGTAGTTCAATACCATTGCCTAGCTTTGAGGTTTGAAGCCTATTGCATGCGTATTTTGAGGTGTTTCCAGGTTTTGGAATCATTGTGAATCATATTTTAGAGCTTATATGTGTGTCATATTCCCATGTTTTCCACTCTTTAAATGTGTTTGAGAGTTATGCATGAATACCTCATTTTTGGACCATTGCATGAGCTTCATTTCCATGCTTTCCGAGCCATCATTTTAGTCCATATTTGTTACTATTTTGGCCTGCATAGGGACTATTTGGGGCTGGTTTGGCCATTTGAGTTTTGCTTTGCATGCCTATAGTGTAATCCACTTCACTAGTTTCGGTATTTGGGCCATTTAGCATGCATTGTGTGAGGTGTTTGCATGATTCGGGACCATCTTGCATGTCATGTCACAGCTGGAAAATATGTGATTGTATGCCGTATTTCATGCTTACCATGCTTTGATGGAGTTGCACTTTGTGCCTTAGGTTTGGTCCATTGCATTTGTGCATGTTTGCATGTGTGTTGTTGCTTCATTTTCATCATATTGGCCACTGATTTGGGCCTATCTGAGAGCTGCCCATATTGGTTTAAGTCCATCGTTTGCATGTTGTTGCATGCTTGCCTTGCATGTTGTTACATACTTGGCTTATTAACATGTTGTTGCATGTTTAAGTGGTATTGCATTTGGCATGCATCGCTTGTTAAGTTGCCTAACATGTTGTTACATGTTTGCCTCACATGTTGTTACATGCTTGATTGTTGTCACATGCCTTGCATGTTTGCATGCTTGTTTAGGTTGCATTGCATTTGGCATGCTTGTTCCTGTTAGCCTTGCATGACATTGCCATTAACATGCTCACGTTGCATTAGTTTTGCTTGCATGTTTACATCCCTTGTCTCGTGATCAACCATGGTAGAGGTTGGGGCCCCTTTTGTGTTGTGTGCATTTTATTTTATTTTAAATGCACATTCGACACCTTTGGCCATCATGAATCGAAATGCGTGATTGGTGGCCCAAGGGTTGAGGACCATACTCCTTTGAGTCTTAAACATGATAAGGACGGTGGTTGTGCACACATTGTCTTGAAAATGCATTGTCATGCCTTGTTTGTCCTCTACTGCAGCAAAACAGCATTTTGCAGGAAAGCATGGCCGGTTGGCCATCTAGAGTGCCGGTCGGCTACAAATGTTTGGCCGAGAGCCCCATTTTTGGTCGATGACCTGTTTCACTTGGCCGGTGGTCCCATCTCTTGGCCGATGGCCTCTCAGCATGTTCCCATGGTGGTTCAGAAGTATCCTAAGGATTTTCACAATTTTCAGAGGTGCAAAACAGTGCAAACAGAGGCAACATGAGCCATGGCGATGGATTTCTGAGCGAAGCCGACCGAGCATGCATTTGCCCCTCTTCTCGAGGCTGTTTTACTGCTTTTCATAGCTTAGTTAATTTGTTTAATTAGTTAAGTATTTTGTAATAATTAATTAGCTTGTTAGTTAGTTAATTAGTTAATTTGTATTATTTATTCGGACCCTCTGTCGAGAGGGGAATTTGTAATAAGTGTGCGTGCGTGCGTGTGTGAATGTCTTCCAACCCCACGTCTTTCTCCCTTTTATTTACTAGCTTTTGATGGTTAGTTTAGGGCATGTTTCAATTAGCATACTTATGCTCGCATATTTGCATCATTCATCTGTATTGCATGCACCGAGCTCGGCGCATCATGCAAACTGCATTGTATTTCAATTCCAAGTTGAATACATGTATTGAATTGTCGTATCTCATATGCCATTCTTAGGGTAGCCGAGCCTATTTTAGTTTCATTTTGCATGCGTTGCATTAGCTATCTTAACATGAACTAGGATCATGCATGATTACTAACTAGTTACTTGTTTTGGTTCGGAGTACACTGTAAGTGTTTATGCTTTAGCATCTTGCATGTATGTGAGTGTTAACATGACAGCATGCTTGCCATGAGGTTAATTGCTTATGTGATATAACTGCCTCAATGCCTGTGGGTGAAGGTTGGATTGCTTGAATTGGAATAATTCGTCAAAATCCGTGTTTTAGCCTACTTGGGAGTAGCAAAGCTTCAAACCGTCTTTAAACAAACGGATATGCGATGCTTTGTTCCAAATTAGGCAATCTAGTCTATACTTGGATGCTGTGCGCATCACATAATATTTCAAGCTAATTAACTGGAATAAGAACGCATGTGTTCTCAAAAACAAGATATCATGTTTAGTACAGGCCGATCTTTGGATGGGGTGAGCAGGGGTGCTCATAGATGACCTTTCCCAATCGTACCAAAGTTCCCGAGCTGAGGCAACTTTGGTGGTAACGGACATGTGGCCTTAGGCACGAGTCAGGGTTTTCTAAATTCCCCCAAAATAAAATATTTAGGTTGTGACTCTGTATCTGGAAAAGCAGTCCATGTTTGGCACTTCTTTCTTAAAAATCAATTTTCCAAAACAATTTGCTGGATTTGGACTCTTTGGTGATTTATCAATCTCACATCGCACATTGTGAGATCAGATTAAGAACCGTGACATCGAGTCCGAACTGTAGTAAGCCCCAATGAACAAAACAGGATTCCCTCCTGGGACGTTCGGGGGCGTCTATAACATGTACTTTGAAAAACTCGATATCAGTAGTGGCCGATCTTTGATTGGGCGAGCGGGGGTGCTCATTGCATGACCTTCCCCAATCGTACCCAAGTTCCCGAGCTGAGGCAACTTTGGTGATGACGGACACGTGGCCTTAGGCACGAGTCCGGGTTTCCTAAATTCTCCCAAAAAAAAAATATTTAGGTGGCGACTCTGTATCTGGCAAAGCAGTCCATGTTTGACACTTCTTTCTAGAAATTAGTTTTGCAACACGATTTGTCGGATTTGGATTCTTTGGTGATTTATCAATCTCGCATTGCACTTTGCAAGATCAGATTAAGAACCGTGACATTTGAGTCTGAATTGTAGTGAGCCCAATGAACAAAACGGGGTTTTCCCGGGACATTCGGGGACGTCCACAGTTTTTGGCGACTCTGCTGGGGATTTAGAGAACTTGACTTGAACTCATGATATCATGTTTTGATTACACTTATGTGTCTCTTTGCATTGCATTTGTATTGGTGTGCCTCAGACACCGTGTTTGCCATCTGCTATTCCTGAACGATTTACCGGAGGCTCGCTTTGAGAAGCATGCCACAAGGCTGACCGGTTATGGGCTCAGCCATGATGGGAACACAAACTCTGATTTTTACCGGGGTACCCTTTTTGACCATTCGACCTAGTGCATATTCAGAATCCATAGTGACTATTCCAAACTATGACAGGTTGTTTACCCGATTATAGGTTATTTGAAACCGCTGTGTGCGTAGTGAAACCCTAGCTCCCGACAAAATAGGACAGGAAAACCCTACGCCAACATAGGGGTGCTTTGGCTCTCACTTGCTTGCTCTGTACTTTTATAGTGTGTCTCTACAGGAATACATGTATCAGTTTGCAAGTCTGGGTATTAGGCCTGCAGGCATCAGTATCAGTATTTGGGAATTAGTTTTACCTGTGGGTATCAGATTCAGATTTGGGGCAGTGATTTGGAAACAACGATCAGTGTTTGAGAACAGTATATTCAGCTTACAAATGTCAACTGTGTGTTGTCATACCGACTGTGTGTTTTGTTTATTTAAGTCGTTATACTATCCATTTTTCTGGTTGTTTATTTCCTTATTTTGCTTTATTTATCTTTTTGTTAGGTAGTTTAGCACAATTGCTTCCAACCAAGCAGATATACCGGCACAATGGATCTGAGGATCTGATAGACGGACAACCAGTGTTCTACTCTTTACCCCCGGTTGCTAGACGGAGGTCAGTGAGGCACAATGTGTCGGTACCGCAGTTCCTTGATCAGTGGTCCTTAAACAATCAGGTTGAGATTTCCGAATCTACTACAGAGGCAGATATGCCGGCAATTCAGTTAGAACAGGGCTGTATAGCAAGGATGGAGGAAATGATGCGTCAACTCCAAGAAAGTATGAAAACTATGCAACAGGACGCTGTTCGTCAAGTAGAATTTTCCAAACAACAAGCTGAGGTCATGGCTTAACAGGCAGAGTTAATTGCCAGGCTACAACAGCAAACCGGAGCATCTGCTTCACACCAAGCTCCTCCTCCACCAAGAGTCCCAATACCCGGGGAGACGGCGAATGTCCAGAATGTCCAAGAGGATACAGACATCCCAACGGGGCCACATCCGCCCCCGATTCTACCTTAACTATCCAAGGCACCCACGCCTATCAATCTACTAGATTCCCCTCTTGAGTTCGAGGTGGACCGCACGACATTAAAAGTGAGCAAGCTTGAGAAGCTGTTCAAGAAATCTCAAGGTGTGAAGTCCATTCCAGACATTGAGGACGGGTATACCGATGCAGTCGTAACTTTGCCGGACCGGTTTAAGATGCCACATATTGACCGCTTTGATAGATCTGGGGATCCCATGGTGCATTTGCGACTGTTTTCGGACGTACTGAGGCCAATGGGCCTATCCAGATTGCAGAAGCTTTCTTTGTTTGGCCGGACCTTGTCGGGTGTAGCGGCCATTTGGTATGAAAAATTGGAATATTCCGTCAAGAGGAACTGGGAGGAGATGGCCGAGCCCTTCGTAGCTCAATACTGATTTTGATCAAAAGAAGAGGGCTGGACCAACTGTTCTTCCAAGGATCTTCAAGGGTAATCACTTTGCTTTAGTTTCCCCAAACTTGCACTAGTATTTTACCTATCTTGCTTGCTGATTTAGGCTTTTTGCATAACATAAAAAAAACATATATTTTCATGCTTAAGAGCTTTCATTAAGGGTATTTTGTGATTTGAGTTCAAACTCACCCTCTTAGGCCTTATCTGGCCTTTTTGGTGCTTCCTTTGTGCGGCTTTGTTTGCTTGAGTGTTTTGGTCTTCTCACCACTGAAAACCAGTGGATTTTCAGTGGTGAAGAAGGTGGTTTGAAGTCTTGTATAGGGGAGGGACACCCCTCTCCCTTCATTGCCTTATTTCCTTGCCTTTTGGCTAAAAGGGCAACATGTATGCTTGATTGATTTTGGCACTATTTCAGAGCTTTTTGGGTGTCCTTAGGTCACATATGATCTCTGTTTTTGGTCAGATTTGTACCCCTTTGCATGCTTAACATACTTGCTTTACATTCCTCTATTTGGCCTAGAAATGCATCTTGTGTTTAGGCCATGATTCTTGCATGTGTTAGCCTAATTTCATGAAGATATTGGCATTATTTCACCATGTTCAAGGTCTGTTGGCCATTTGTTTCAGTCATGCTTGCCATGTTTTGTGTCCTCTCTTTGTGTTTTGGCTTGTGAGCCTTGAGCATATTGGCGTCTAGCATGCGTAGCTTGGACCATCTTCATGATTTGGCATCATTTAGGGTCGTATTTCAGTCCGTAAATCATGTTTGTACGTTTGCATATGTGACCTCTTTCATGCTTTGAGGATATGCCCTTTTATGCCTAGAAATGAGCCTTGGTGCATGCATCTCATTGGAGCCACTTAAGTTGCCATATTAGTGGGTTTTGGGAGTCCATTTTTGCATACTAAAATTTTGTTTTTACTTGTCTAATTCATGTCATGAATGGTCATATTGGTGGAAGTAAAGTGTCCCTTTTTGTGCCTTAGCCTTAGGTCCATTGGCTTGCGTGTTGGCATGAGTGTTTGTCCACCATTTTAGGCACTTTTGGCCACTGTTTTGGGGTGGATTGAGGTCTGGGCCTTTATGGTTTAAGTCCACCATTGCATGCTTGTCACATGTTTGTTGCATGATTGCGTCATTAGGTGTTGTAACATGATGATCCTATTGCTTAAATCGTCCATGTTTGCATTGCATTTGCATCTCGCATGCCTAGCATTGCATATTTGCCATAGTAATTGCATGGCATTTGGCATGCCTTGCATAATTAGTATCATGTTGCATTTTGAGCCATGTGAGCATAACATGCATTGCATTACTTGGTTTGGGATGTCAAACCAAGTGTGAGGGTTAAGGAGCGTTCATACTATAAGTGGTGCAACGTACCTTAACTCTCGGTCACCGGGGCCTTTGACTTCGACATGATAAGGCCTTGGTCCTCATTTGTGTGTTGCATGCATCTTTACATCAAATGGCAAGCTTGATCTCTCGGGCTATCATGCACAATTGATGGCTCGAGGATCGAAGGCCATGCTTCCCTGAGTTCAACACATGATGGGGAACATGACCATGCTTGCATGTGCCTGAAATCCCACGCCATATGCTGTCTGTCCTCTGTTGCTGTCAAAACTGTCTTCTGCAGGAAGTTTCTGCCGACCGGCAGAATTCAGTGTCGACCAGCCATTGGTGAATGGCCGATAATTCAATCGGCAGCCGATGGAAGTTATATATTGCCGGTGGGCATTTCCTCCAGCCGGTGGTATTCTGCAGTGTGCAAGGAACCTGTCCCAGAATTTTGGCATTTTTCAGAGAAGCAAGGCAGTAAAAACAGAGGCAGCAATGGTATGGTGCGGGCTTTCCGGACGAGACGGGTTTGAGCATGCATCATTCGCGCATCCCGAGGCAGGGGCCGTGGCTACCTTTCTTTTTTACATTCATTCTGTTAAGTAAATTAGAAATTCTGTAATAATTTATTTATTTATTATTCGGACTGTAATATTTATTTGGTCCCTCTGAGTGAGGGCAATTGTGTAATAAGTGTGCGTGAGTGTGTGTATGTCTTCCAACCTCACGTCTTTCTTCCCTTTTATTTACCAGCTTATGATGGTAGATTAGGGCATATTTAATATTAGCATACCTTATGCTATGCATGTCTGCATCCATGCATTTGTATCGCATGTATCAGGCTCGGTACATCATGCTAACTGCATTTGTACTTCAATTCCAAATCGAATACGTGCATCAATTGATCGCATTTCACATGCCAGGTTTAGGTTAGCCGAGCCTACTCTAATTGCATCCTGTATGTGTTGCATTAGTCAAATTGACATGAACTAGGACCATGCATGTTGGCTAACTAGTTTATTGTTTTCGCACGGAGTACGATGTAAGTATTTATGCTTTAGCATCCCGCACGAGTGTGAATGCTATCATGACAGCATGCTTACCATGTGGCTAAATGCTTACGTGATAAACTGCTTGATTGCCTGTGGATTTAGGTTGAATTACCTAAATTGGAATAATGCATTAAAACTGTGAGTTTTAAGCCCACTGGATAGTGGCAAAACCATCTTTTCTAAAAGCCCACTTGAGGGTGGCAAAACCTGCATTTTAGCCTACTTGCGAGTAGCAAACCATTTCCAAAACAAACATGCAATGTTTTGTTCCAATTTAGGCGATTTGGTCTATACTTGTTTGCTGTGCGCATAATATAGTAATTCTAGGCTAATAACTGGGAATAAGAACATATAGAGTTTTCAAAACTATATATCACGGTTAGTAGAGGCCGGTCTTCAGACCGGGCGAGAGGGGGTGCTCATAGCTGACCTTCCCCAATCGTACCCAAGCTCCCGAGCCGAGGCAACTTTGGCAATGACGGACACGTGGCCTTCGGCACCGAGTCAGGGTTTCCTAAATTCTCCCATTAAAAAAATATTTAGGTGGCGACTCTGTATCTGGCAAAGCAGTCTATGTTTGGCACTTCTTTCAAAAATCTTTTTTTCTCAAAACGATTTGCCAGATTTGGACTCTTTGGTTCAGATTTAGAACCGTGATAAATTGAGTCCGAACTGTAGCGAGGGGCCCCACGCGGGCGCGTCTACAGTTTCTGGCGACTTTGCTGGGGAATTTAGAGAGCTTGACTCGAACTCGTGATATCCTGTTTTGATTTCATTTATGTGTCTCTTTGCATTGCATGTGCATTGGTGCGCCTAGGACACCGTGTTTGCCATCTGCCATTCCTGAACGGTTTGCCGGAGGCTTGTCTTGTCAAGGCATGACCATAAGGCTGACCGGTTATGGGCTCTGATAGCATGGGAACACAAACCCCGATTTTTCCGGGGCACCCTTTTTGACCGTTCGACCTAGTGCATATCGAAATCCATAGTGACCATTCCACGCTAGGACAAGTTTCTTACCCGATGTTAGGTTGTTTGAAAACCGCTGCGTGTGTAGTGAAACCCTAGCTCCTGACAAAATAAGACAGGGAAACCTTACCCCTCCATAAGGGTGTTTTGACTCTCAATTATCTATTATGTGTTGTTAGAGTGTGTCTCTACAGGGTGCATGTATGAGTTTGCGAGTTTGGGCATCAGGCCTGCGGGCACCAGTTCAGTGTTTTGAGAATCAGTTATCTGCGGGTATCAGGTTCAATTTTGGGAACAGTTATTCTGGGGAACAGTGATCAGTATCGAGGAATAGTGTGTTCGGCTAACCAGCTGTGCGTTATATGTGTTGATTTTATGCCGTTATGCTGTCCGATTGTTTGTTTATTTACTGCTTTATTTATCCTTTTGCTAGGTAGTTTAGCACCATTGCTTCCAACCCGGTAGATATTCCCCAAGCACTCTGGATTAGAGGTCGTCGACTCCATCGATCTGAGGATCTAGTAGACGGACAACCAGTGTACCACTCCCTACCCCCGGTTACTAAACGGAGGACAGCTAGGCAGAGGGCATCAGTTCAACAGTCAGTTCAGAGGGCTTTATCTACCCCACCTGAGTTCAGTAGGGATCAGGGTCCTGTTTCACCTACAGAGAGGGAACATATACCAGTAATTCAACCAGAGCAGAATAGCATGGCTAGCTTAGAGGAGATGGTGCGCCAACTCCAAGAGAGCATGAAAATGATGCAGCAGGATACTGTTCGGCAGGCAGAGTTCGCCAAGCAGCAGGCCACGGTTGTGAGCGAACAAGCAGAGTTAATCGTGAGGTCACAACAGGAAAACGGAGCATCCGCTTCACAACAAGTTCCTCCCCCACCAAGGGTTCCGATACCCGAAGAAACACCGACTGCCCGGAATGTCCAAGAGGATACCGACCTTCCAACGGGGCTCGCTCCGCCCCCGATTCCGCCACAACTATCCAAGGCACCCACGCCTGTCAATATACCGGACTCTCCTTTTGAGTTCGAAATGGACCCCACAGCCTTAAAATTGAGTAAGTTGGAAAAGATGTTCAAAAGATCCCAGGGAGTCAAGACCATCCCTGACATCGAAGATGGGTATACCGACGCAACCGTGACGCTGCCTGACAGATTCAAGATGCCGCACATTGATCGATTTGATGGGTCTGGAGACCCCATGGTGCACCTAAGACTGTTTTCAGACATCCTAAGGCCAATGGGCCTCACTAGACTGCAGAAGCTGTCTCTATTTGGCCGGACCCTGTCGGGTGTAGCGGCCATATGGTATGCCAAATTAGAGGATGACGTCAAGAGAAGTTGGGATGAGATGGCTGAGGCCTTCATCTTGCAGTACTCATACAATACACAAATCGAGAGTACGGCCCGGGATCTCGAGACAACGAGGCAAGAACCCAAAGAGAGCTTCTCAGAATTCGTAACCAGATGGCGGGCTAAGGCTTCGATGATGACCTTAAGGCCCATAGACAAAGACCAAATTCGGATGATTTTGCACAATCTTCAGCCGAAGCTAATGCAGAAGATGATTGTACTCCCCTTCCCTACCTTCTCCGATCTACATGAAATGGGGGTGTAGATTGAGGATGCCTTAAAGCAAGGATTGATTGATAATGACCGGGAGCAGCCTCGCAGAACTTTCAATCGTAACACTAACGCAGGCCCGAGTGGCGCTACAACTACCAGGACCTCCGAAGTGAGTATGGTCACCACCAACCCTCCCCCAAGGAATATGGTAGCTGCGCCATTCTCCGGTGCGTCCGGAAGCAACCCACAAACAGTCAAATACCCACCCAAAAACACCAGAACCTTCGCTCCACTTTATATGCCCCTATCCAAAGCTTTGGGGGTCTTAATCAGAAAGGGGCATCTGAAGCCCCTAGAGTCGCGGCCCTTACCAGAAAGACTCCCCGCTACCCACAACCCCTCCAAATATTGTGCATTTCACCAACAGCACGGTCATGACACCGGTCTATGCTTCCGATTGCGTCATGAGATTCAAGATCTCATCGACAACGGGGTGATTTTGCCTCCCGAGAAACCCAACGTTACTACAAACCCTCTCCCCACACATAACCAAACTCCACCACCCAAATGAGTCAACTTCATCCAAGCTGGGGTCGTGCCTTACAATCCTAGCATCTATATCACCCCTTCCCACCTGCCTAAGCCGGGAGTGTTCCTTCCCGATTGCACTGATTTGTGCATGATGGACATCTCCCTAGCCCAACCTAATCCAACGGTGGTGACTATTGAGAACAGGAGAGAGGAGACTCCAAAGGAGAAGGGGGTTGTTGAGCCAGAGTCTGCGGAATTTGGGAGTGGTGTTGGGAATGCTTATAGTCCGAGTGACTACATTTTGTTAATAGGCTAGGACAGGCCAGATATGGAACTACCAACAGAGTGGGAGCTGTGTGTGATCCAAGGAGATAGTCTGGGACAGGGAACGGATGATGTAACGGTTGTGGAAGAGGACCTTGCCAAGCTCCAGTTTTACAGTAACCAAGATCCAGAGGACTTAGCTGTCAACTGGTTAGATTATGAGGAATCAACAGAGGCTACAGGATGGTTAGACGATCAACCAGATGTGGTGGAGGAACTTCAGCCACAACAAGGCCCGGCAGGGGTAAGAATATCAGTGGCAGCCGAAAGGGTTGAAGAACAGAGTGCATCGCCGGAGAGCGCCGGTGTCGAGAATTTCGCTTGGGATTGGAGCATTTTGAGTACGGGGATTATTGAACAGTCGGCTGCATTGACACAGTCGGAACAAGGAAGATTCAAAGATTCTGAGAGAATCAGGAAGGCAAAAGCCCATGTGGGGATTGAGACTACTGCGAGTACAGAAAGGGAGAATGCCACGAGCATAGAAATAGAAGGTGCTGCAAGTATGAGAACAGTCATGCCAGAATCGGACAGGTGCCCGTCAGTAGCAGATGGAATGTGGTGGGAGGATGAGGATCTATGTCTTGCCCACACAGACGAAGATTGGCGGAGTAACCAACCAGATGATACCTGGTATATCGGCGAAGCCGGTCACATGACTAGGAGTGGACGGTATTTCAAGCCTCCACACCTAGATCAACCAGAGGCATCTGGAAAAGATAGGGAGGCAGAAAAGCAAAAGGAAAAACAACTCGAGGACGAGGCCGTATTGAGACAATTGAAGAAAATACAAGCAGACATCTCCATCTGGGGGCGGCTTATGGCTTCTCGAGTACATAGGCAGGCTGTCCTTTCAGCCATGGACAAAGCGAAGCTTTCTATAGACACCACGCCCGAACAGTTGGTGGGCCTAGTCTTTTCGGGAGGAGCTACCCCGATGCTAACCTTTTCTGACAAAGAACTACCACCCGAGGGTGCGAACCATAACAAGCCACTCTACATCTCCGTGGAGTGTAGAGATAAATGGATACCCATGGTGCTTGTCGACACAGGGTCCGTCATCAACGTCTGTCCGACAAGGATAGCCTACGCGATCGGTTTGAAAATCGCGGACTTTGTGCCAACGGCCCAGGTGATTCGGGCGTATGACAACACAAGCTGGGAAGTAATGGGGACAGTTAAGATTCAAACAAAGGTTGGGCCGGGACAACATGAGATAGAGTTCCATGTCTTGGAGGTTCCTGCAACGTTCAACCTACTTTTGGGGCGGTCGTGGCTGCATCAGGAAAAGGCGGTCTCCTCCACCCTACATCAAGTGGTGAAATACCCCTATGGGAAGGGAGTAGCCATTGTTTTTGGAAACTCATCAATTCATCCGCCGCTGGAGGTATCCACGCCTGTTCTAGAAATCGAGCACAGTATAGAAGATGTGTTCATGTCGGGTTTTACCTTGGCTGAGGCTCGGGTTGTACAGGACATTATGGCAGCTAATGAAGGGGTATATGTCAGTGCTCAAGCAGTCTATCTCGTGAACAAGCTCCAGCACATTCCCGGGATGAGATTGGGGAAAAGCGGCCGGAAGGGCGTCGCAGCATTGGCCGAAGTGCCACATAACCCTCATACCTTTGGATTGGGTTACCTACCCACCAAAGAGGACTGGGTAAGGAAAGGAAAGGAAATGGCAGGAAGAGCCAGAGAAAAACAGATGGGGAAGCCCTTTGACTTAATGCACCGGCCCATTCAGGGTACCCTAAACAGACGCTTCGTCCGGGAGGGGAGGACTTTCCGTTCTGTGGCTTCCCAGAGCCGTGGCTGAACGCGGAGAGGAAGCGCGTACCGGGGTTTGAGATTTTCTTTGACCTACAGTTACCTGAGAATGACATCGCCGAAGGGAAGGCAGATCTATCGGCTGACGCTGAACAGAGTAAGGAAGTGCAGTCCGAGGACGCTGAAAATGAAATGGGGGTAGAGCTGGCATGTCTACTTTCAAATCCTCCGATTGAACAGAAGTGCTAGGGGGATAACTCCTCGGTATGCATGATCGGGAATGAAACGGCTGTGGGCCTATCATCAACTATTTTGGATGCATCCATCGTACCCTCTCTCGTCTGGCAATATGAAGAGGGATTTTTATCAAGCAGCCCCGGGTCAGGTAGTGACCCGGAATCTGATTCCACCGAATCTTGTGAGTCGGAATCAGGTTCCAGCTCAACTGAGTCTGAGTCCGGTATTCCTGGGGGTGATAACCCGGATGCCACAGTCCTGTCTAGGTCGTCATTTTCTTTCTCTTTTGAGTCTGTTGTAACAGAAGAATCGGACGGCTTGGAAGTATTTAATGAGAATGAGGTGGATGTGGTCTCTGAGTATTTTTCTGTGCCTTTGATTTATTGCTTAAATCAGGATTTTCAAAATTTTAATGAAAACAACGAGGAAGAAATTCCTCCGGTTTTGCAACGATTAATTGATCAAGAGCAGGAAAGATTTGTTAAACCCTTAATGGATGAAATCAATACTGTGAATGTTGGTACTGAGAAGGACCCGCAGCTGGTCCAGATCGGGTCCACGTTGTCTTCAGAGGAACGCGAGCGCTTAGTCGCTTTATTAAAAGATTTCAAAGACGTTTTCGCGTGGTCCTACGAAGACATGCCTGGAATCGATCCTGAGATTGTACAGCACCGGATCCCTCTTGACCCCGAGGCCCGACCGATCAAACAGAAGCTTAGAAGGATTCGTCCGGACTGGGCCGTCAAAATTAAGGAAGAGGTCACCAAGCAAATTGATGCAGGCTTCCTGTTGGTATCCGAATACCCGACTTGGTTGGCCAACATTGTTCCAGTGCCAAAGAAGGATGGCAAGATCCGAGTATGCATGGATTTCAGGGATTTGAATAGAGCTAGTCCGAAGGACGACTTTCCCCTACCGCATATTGATGAGTTGGTGGATTTTACAGCGGGGCATGCTTTGCTTTCGTTCAGGGATGGCTTCTCAGGTTACAATCAGATAGTGATGGCACTCGAAGACCGGGAGAAGACTGCTTTCACCACCCCGTGGGGGACATACTGTTACAGAGTGATGCCGTTTGGGTTGAAGAATGCTGGAGCCACATATCAACGGGCTGCGACCACGATACTGCATGATATGATCCACGAGGAGGTTGAGGTGTACGTGGATGACATGATTGTCAAGTCCAAAGAAAAAGAAGGCCACTACACCGCCTTACAAAAGTTTTTCCAAAGGATCAGAGAATTTTGGTTGCGGCTAAATCCTCAGAAGTGTACGTTCGGCGTTACAGCGGGAAAAATGCTGGGGTTTCTGATTACACAAAGGGGCATCGAAGTCGACCCTTCCAAAATCAAGGCCATCTTAGAAATGCCACCACCAAGGACTGAAAAGGAGGTGCGAGGCTTTCTAGGTAAAGTGCAATTCATAAGATGGTTTATTTCCAAATTAACCTTCACTTGTGAACCACTCTTTGGTCTCCTAAAGAAAGGAAAGAAATTCCAATGGGACGGCCGATGTCAAGCAGCTTTTGAATAGATCAAAGAATATTTACAGAACCCGCCCGTGTTGTCACCACCAGTGCAGGGGAGACCGTTGATATTGTACCTTTTAGTAACTGAGACTACCATGGGCTGCATGCTCGCACAAGAGTCAGAGGACAAAGTGGAAAGGGCCATCTACTATCTAAGCAAGAAGATGCTGGATTACGAGACCCGCTACACTCCGCTGGAGAAGGCTTGTTTGGCCTTGGTATGGGCTACCAGGAAGCTGCGGCACTACCTGTTAGCTCACTCTGTAATGCTGGTTTCATTCTTGGATCCCATCAAATATCTTTTCGAGAAACCGGCACTTACGGGTAGGCTAGCTCGTTGGTTGCTGTTGCTTTCTGAATTTGATCTAAAGTATGTGACACGCAAGTCAGTAAAAAGAAGAGCGGTAGCGGAGTTCCTTGCCGACCACCCGGTTGAAGGGGATGAGGCGGTTGAGTACCTATTCCCAGATGAAGCCATTCTGCACGTCGAAGATGAAACTTGGACGATGTACTTTGACGGAGCGTCAAACCAGTACGGGTATGGGATAGGAGTGTTGCTGATAGTGCCTGACGATTCCCGTATCCTTTTAGCATTCAAGCTCCGGTTCAAAGTCTCGAACAATGAAGCAGAATATGAGGCATGTATTGTCGGCCTAGAAGCAGCCCTAGAACTAGGGGCAAGGCGGTTAGACGTCATTGGGGACTGGAACCTTGTTGTGTCTCAAGCAAAAGGAGACTGGAGAGTCAAAGAGAAGAAGATGATAATTTACCACCAGACCTTGGATTTGTTAATTCCTCGGTTTGAGAAGCTAAATTTCACTCACCTAGTGAGGGAGAACAACAGGTTCGTAGATTCACTAGCAACTCTATCCTCCATGATAGATATCCCGTCCGGAGTCCGGATGCGTCCAGTCATTATAGACCAGAAGTTTGCGCCAGCATATGAGACGATTTCCGCCATAGATGAAGCTCAGGACGATAACCCCTGGTATTACGACATTTGGAACTTCTTGGAGAAAGATACGTATCCACCAGGGGCAAATGCCAAGGCTAAAAGGGAAATTAGAAGAATGGTCGTTCAGTTCATCATCTGTGGGGGTAAGCTGTATAAGAGAGGCCATCTGGGAATGCACAAGCTATGTGTTGAAGCCGAAGAATCGAAGCGCCTGATGGAGGCCATCCATGGAGGAGAGTGCGGTGTGCACAGGAACGGAGTAATGCTAGCACGGAAGATTCTCAGACAAGGTTACTACTAGTCTACCATGGAGGAGGATTGCATCAGTTTTGTTCGGCGATGCCACAAATGTCAGATCCATGCGAACCGCATGAATATCCCGCCGTCAAAACTGTACGACAAGACTTCGCCATGGCCATTTTCAGTTTGGGGAATTGATGTGAACGGGGCTGTTGCTCCAAAAGGGTCGAATGGGCATGAGTTTATTTTGGTCGCAATAGATTATTTCACAAAGTGGGTCGAGGCCCAATCATACGAGCTGTTGAAGGCGTCGCACGTTGCAAAGTTCATCAGAAACAACATCATCTGTCGCTACGGGGTCCCAAACGAGGTTATTTCGGATAATGGTTCCCACTTTAAGAAGGAAGTAATTGACTTGTTGGAGAAATATAACGTGGCTTTTCATAAGTCGTCCACATACCGGCCGCAAACCAACGGAGCAGTTGAGGCCGCCAACAAGAACATCAAGCATATACTGCGGAAGATGGTGGAAACCTACCGGGATTGGCCAGATAAGCTGCCATTTGCTCTGTGGGGCTACAGGACTTCAATTAGAACTTCTACCGGAGCGACTCCGTATTCATTAGTTTATGGGATGGAGGCCGTTCTACCTATCGAAGTTGAGGTTCCGTCATTACGAGTATTGGCTGAGTGTCAAATAGCCGAAGCAGATTGGCAGCAGAGCAGGTTTGAGGAACTCATGCTCTTTGATGAGAGAAGACTGAAAGCACTGTACCATGTTCAAGGCTATCAACGTAGAATTGCCCGGGCTTTCGACAAGAAAGTTAAGTCGAGGAATCTAAAGGAAGGAGATTTGGTGCTCAAGGACAACCGAGCTCCCATCCACGACCCAAGGGGCAAGTTCAGACCTAATTGGACTGGTCCCTACATCATCAAAGCTATCTGGTCAGGTGGAGCTGTGGTTCTGATGGACCTAGATGTCCTGGAATTTTCCCAACCAATCAACATGGACAAGTTGAAGAAATATTACCCTTGAGAGGCTCGCTAGGCCGAAAACCCGGAAGGGCGACCTATGCAAAATTTAGAGCATAAAAAATTGAAAAATATAAAAATTGAACTCGCAAGGTTGAAAACCCGCAAAGGGCGACCTTGGCAAAAGTTAGAGCGTAAAAGGAGAGTGAAAATACTTGAGCGAACCTGAGCCTGAACTACGTAAGGCTTGATTCCCATCTTTGGGATACGTAGGCAACTTCATCCCGGAGTTCAGCCATAAACACTTCCCCGATCAACTTTGTCCATTTGATCATCTCGGCCATCTTTGTCTATTCAGCATTCAAGGGTTCGGCTATGATCTCCGGTGCAGTGCTTTTCAGACTAGGGACAACTTTCCATTGCCATGCAGTGCCGTGGTACTCTTCAGACTAGGGGCAACTTTCCAGTTGCAGGGATCCGGGGTTGTGCATCTCAGTGACAGATCTCAGGCGTGTCCAATTCTGATCCACATCGAAAATGTTTTTGAAAAGTTTTAATAAAAGCTGACTTTGTTCAAATTAATCTTTTTACGACTAAGACCATTTTTGGACAAAAGCGGAAAATTTTCAGTGCCACAACCTTCAATTTCATTGATTTCAAAACAGAGTTCTCCTGCTCTTGCATACAATTGAAATTGCTTTTTTATTACATTCATAAAGAAAACTTGAAAGAAGTAATAAAGTAATAAATTCGGGTCATAGTCAAGTCAGGTGCTCCTGCGCCCCCTCCCAGAGCTGGTCGAAGCCTCTGATGCCAAGATGGGTCCGACCTGTGCCTCCTCATTAAGCCAATCCAAGCACTCGTCAGATAAAGTGCAACTGAAAGTAGGTGCGGGGGGCAGGAGTTCTCTCGTCCTCCACGCGGTGGCCTGCCAAGCAAGCTGTGCACCTCGGGCTGGGAATGCAGCAGGATACTCTATCCCCTCTGGCGGGCAAATCTGATCATGGCCGAATTGGTGTCGAATCCAAAATGGGAAGTAGAATACACAGTGAGTAAGACCAATCAATTGAATCCCAGTCTGCCGGGGCATATTGTAACTCATTGCCGAAAGGCTCAACCAAGGGCACCTCCAAGCGATACGGTCTGCGGACAAGCGACACATCCAAGCGAACCACCATCCCTCATCCAGGGCATTGACTAGACGGTGCCGGAAGAAGTAGCCGCGAGCTGAATATGCTGGGCAACAGTCCACAACCTGCAGTTTGTCCATCAACCATACCTGGGAAGGGATGAAAAATGAGAGAATAAAGAATAGAGAGATGTACGAGGAGAGAAAAGTGAGAATAGGGTTTTGTGAGAAAAGACCGAGCTTGAGGGCCGAGTAATGTGAGCAATGCAAAATGTGAGATTGGGTCGAAAACATTACCTGCAGTAATAGTGGACTCCCTGCTAATCTGGTCGTCTCGTGACGATAAAAGACGTCTAAGCCCATCAATGTCTCAGCCAGAGTCGTGGCAATACAACTCTTGCCCTCCTTCAAGCCTTGGGCAACCTCGGTCAGCCGGACACTAGACCCTCCGGAGCCTGAGACAAATAGAAAATGAGATAGCATGCACAAACAGAGGGCGTGTTGCCGGAAGCCTTGCCAATGATGGTTGTTGCGATCACCAGCATCAGAAAATCGATCGGTCAAACTCGGAATGTCCAGCATCCCGTCACAGATTAGAGACCGAGCGTCACGCATACTGAGTCCACACATTCGCCCTAAGGATTGGGCATGGCCAAAATTAAGTTGAGGCAGGACCTCCTCGTCGCGCTCGGACTCCATTAAGGCTCGGAAATCTTCAAGGGTAGGACGTATCTCTCGACCAGCGAAGCTAAAGACATGCGTCACCGGATTCCAAAACCTTGCCGCGGCATGGAGAAACGGGAGGTGCAATGGGGTACGACCTAGAGTGAATAGTGCATTTATGCCGAAACCCCAGAAATTCAGCTTTTCCGAGCCATCCAAGCTAGCAATCCAAGCTGTGAGATTTTGAGCAAGAAACTCTTCCATTGGAGCAAATTAGTGTGGAATTGAGAAAAACTACGAAGCTGGGGTCTTTTGTAGGAGATAAGGTTGGATGGAGGAAAGGTGTCAACATTCTGGTGATTTCCTCATTCATAGCCGGCCGGCCAAATATTCTGCCAACCGGCCATTATATTTTGCTGACCGAACAAGTTTATGGCCGGTGGCCATTCCTTGTGGCCGATGGCCTCCACCCCTGACCGATGGGCTTCCTCCTGGCTCCCTGAGCTGTTTATGCTAGGGATTGGGGAACTCCACCACCTCTGATCCCTCCGCCGGTGATCGATTCTTGTGGAGTCACACCTGTCTGCTCATCAAGTTATTGTACATTTGCTTATCGAGTTGTATTTCACTCTCTTTGAGCTCTTGATTTGTTTATCGAGTTGTACTCACCCTTGTTTGGTTATATCATGCCTTTGTTTTGCTTATCGAGTTGTAAGTCGGTTCACTACCTGATTATTACAATACAAATATTCAATGTTCAAAATAGGTTCAATTTCATTCACATTGCGGTGTGATACCTTGCGATGCGATGCATAAAAAGTTTACAAATGCAACATCTTTTGAACAAAATGGTTGTTTCATTCTCATCACACGTTTTGCAAAATATGTAATTTTGAGAAGAAAATAAAACCTGCCCGAGGCAGTGCAATGATGCTTAAACTACCAGTAAAAAGGAAAGTAAAGCATAGAATGGCAAGGTAGCAAAGTGTCGGGATTGGTACCGGTAAAACTCCCCTTGCGGTCAGCGCACCTTCCGTACCTTTGTTCGGGTCAACTACACGGTTTGGCACCTTCGTCACTTGAGGCGATGCGGGAAAGCACACTTTTGAAGCACAGACCTTTGAGATGACCTCAGGCTACAACTTCTACGGGCGATGCTCGATGCATACGGAGAACGTCCCGTCCCGTATCCTTTTCATATCGTGTGAGTTCCACAAAATCATTTCGATTATGCTGTGTTACAGTACTTTACATTCCAGTATTGTGAATGACATGTTTTTACTTACATGTGTACATTCAATTCTTCTCATACACACTACCTGCGTAGACCGCATGTTTTGCTTGCGTAGACCACATGATTGTTCAATTTCATTACTTGCGTAGACCGCATGTCTTACTTTCGTAGACCGCACGTTTATTCATTTCATTACCTGCGTAGACCGCATGTTTTGCTTGCGTAGACCGCATGATTGTTCAATTTCATTACCTGCGTAGACCGCATGTTTTGCTTGCATAGACTCCATGATTGTTCAATTTCATTACTTGTGTAGACCGCATGTCTTACTTGCGTAGACCGCACGTCTTACTTGCGTAGACCGCACGTTTATTCATTTCATTACCTGCGTAGACCGCATGATTGCTCAGTTTCATTACCTGCGTAGACCGCATGTTTTGCTTGCGTAGACCGCATGATTGTTCAATTTCATTACTTGCGTAGACCGCATGTTTGTTCAGTTTCATTACCTGCGTAGACCGCATGTTTTGCTTGAGTAGACCGCATGATTGTTCAATTTCATTACTTGCGTAGACCGCATGTTTGGCCTGCGTAGACCGAATATTTGTTCAATTCATTACTTGCGTAGACCGCATGTTTTGTTTGCGTAGACCGCGTATTTGTTCAATTCATTACTTGCGTAGACCGCATGTTTTGCTTGCGTAGACCGCATGTTTGTTCAAATTCATTACTTGCGTAGACCGCATGTTCTGCTTGCGTAGACCGCATGTTCGTAATCAACTTCATCACTTGCGTAGACTGCATGTTTTGCTAGCGTAGACCGCATATTTGTAATCAATTTCACTACTCGCGTAGACCGCATGTTCTACTTGCGTAGACCGCATTCTTACGTTCAATGTCATTACTTGCGTAGACCGCTTGCTCATGATCAATTTCGTTGCCTGCATAGACCGCGCGGTCCACTTACATGTATGTACCTTCACAGCATCGTTATGCTTCCCACTTGCTTTGCGTTGTCATGCATTTCAAGTACTCTATTGTGCATGTTGCTAACAATATTGTACCTGTTAAGTTTGTTTTCTTTGCAGGCACGATATTGTATGTACGGTTCATTTGAGGCTGGTGCAACCAGACGAACCGCACAGGTATTATATCCTCTGAGTGAGACATATTGAGAATTGCATAATTCTCTTACATCCTTTCTACGTTGTAGTGTAGTTTGGTGTATGCAAGCTTAAAATTGTCGCATGTATGCTTCATTACAGCTTTCTTTGCATGATCATAAGTTATGTCCGGTTCTGTGCATTGTCTTGCATTTTGACCCTGCCTTCGGGTGCATATCTTGATTGTCTTGCATGTTTGTCTGAGTCTTCGGCCTTGTCAAAAATGGGTCGTCTCTGGGCTTTGACATTCACTCCCGTCATTGTTATGACTTTCGAGTTCTGTCAAAATGGGGCAACTGTAGACACCCCATTTTTGACCGTCCTCAAGACTTGGACGTCACCGTTTGAACCCCCGGCGATCATCCATGTTTGTGTTCGTCTTGAGTTCACGGAGGTCTCGGCTTGCGTGCCTTGCCTCAGGATCTCTCGACTCGACTGTTTAGTGTCTGGTTTTGCACCAAACACTTGTGTTTTGCCTTGGAGGGGCAGGGAATGCCTTTTGAGGCATCCCCACACACCACCGGCCATGGCCAGAGGCCACCGGCTAGTGTTTTGTTGCCATCGGCAATGTATATTGCCGGTCGGCATTGTTTGTTGCCGGTCGGCACTCCATTTTGTCAAAATGGCAATTTTGAGTAGCCGACTACTGTTCATCTACTTTATGTAGATATTTTGTGCCAGCAGTGATAGCTGGCACCCACTCTGTTCCCCTCCATACACGTGCATGGAGGGATTTCCCTCTAAGCAAGCTTCTTGAATAAGCCTTGCAAGAGGAACTTCTATAAGAGGAGGGGTCTTCTCCTTGTTCTAGGTTAGCAATTTTGGAAACAAAACCAGAGCTTATACATAGATACACCATATCTCTCTATATCTCCCTCTCTCTCCTTCCTTAGTGTGTGTTTGGTAGCCCAAAATGTATTTTTGCCTTACTTTTGCACTAATACACACACCATTACACCTTGCTCCGAGATTGAGTCACTTTGAGGGTTGATTCTTGAGCTTTTGGACTGATTTTGATCAAAAGAAGAGGGCTGGACCAACTGTTCTTCAAAGGATCTTCAAGGGTAATCACTTTGCTTTAGTTTCCCCAAACTTGCACTAGTATTTTACGTATCTTTCTTGGTGATTTAGGCTTTGTGCATAACATAAAAAAAGCTTATATTTTCATGCTTAAGAGCTTTCATTCAGGGTATTTTGTGATTTGAGTTCTAACTCACCCTCTTAGGCCCTATTTGGCCCTTTTGGTGCTTCCTTTGTGAGGCTTTGTTTGCTTGAGTGTTTTGGTCTTCTCACCACTGAAAACCAGTGGATTTTCACTGGTGAGGAAGGTGGTTTGAAGTCTTGTATAGGGGAGGGACACCCCTCTCCCTTCATTGCCTTATTTCCTTGCCTTTTGGCTAAAAGGGAAACATGTATGCTTGATTGATTTTGGCCCTATTTCAGAGCTTTTTGGGTGTCCTTAGGTCACATATGATCTCTGTTTTTGGTCGGATTTGTACCCCTTTGCATGCTTAACATACTTGCTTTACATTCCTCTATTTGGCCTAGAAATGCATCTTGTGTTTAGGCCATGATTCTTGCATGTGTTAGCCTAATTTCATGAAGATATTGGCATTTTTTCATCATGTTCAAGGTCTATTGGCCATTTGTTTCAGTCATGCTTGCCATGTTTGGTGTCCTCTCTTTGTGTTTTGGCTTGTGAGCCTTGAGCATATTGGCGTCTAGCATGCGTAGCTTGGACCATCTTCATGATTTGGCATCATTTAGGGTCGTATTTCAGTCCGTAAATCATGTTTGTACATTTGCATATGTGACCTCTTTCATGCTTTGAGGATATGCCCTTTTATGCCTAGAAATGAGCCTTGGTGCATGCATCTCATTGGAGCCACTTAAGTTGCCATATTAGTGGGTTTTGGGAGTCCATTTTTGCATACTAAAATTTTGTTTTTACTTGTCTAATTCATGTCATGAATGGTCATATTGGTGGAAGTAAAGTGCCCCTTTTTGTGCCGTAGCCTTAGGTCCATTGGCTTGCGTGTTGGCATGAGTGTTTGTCCACCATTTTGGGCACTTTTGGTCACTGTTTTGGGGTGGATTGAGGTCTGCCCCTTTGTGGTTTAAGTCCACCATTGCATGCTTGTGACATGTTTGTTGCATGATTGCTTCATTAGGTGTTGTAACATGATGATCCTATTGCTTAAATCGTCCATGTTTGCATTGCATTTGCATCTCGCATGCCTAGCGTTGCATATTTGCCATAGTAATTGCATGGCATTTGGCATGCCTTGCATAATTAGTATCATGTTGCATTTTGAGGCATGTGAGCATAACATGCATTGCATTACTTGGTTTGGGGTGTCAAACCAAGTGTGAGGGTTAAGGAGCGTTCATACTATAAGTGATGCAACGTACCTTAACTCTCGATCACTGGGGCCTTTGACTTCGACATGATAAGGCCTTGGTCCTCATTTGTGTGTTGCATGCATCTTTACATCAAATGGCAAGCTTGATCTCTCGGGTTATCATGCACAATTGATGGCTCGAGGATCGAAGGCCATGCTTCCTTGAGTTCAACACATGATGGGGAACATGACCATGCTTACATGTGCCTGAAATCCCATGCCATATGTTGTCTGTCCTCTGTTGCTGTCAAAACTGTCTTCTGTAGGAAGTTTCTGCCGACCGGCAGAATTCAGTGCCGACCAGCCATTGGTGAATGGCCGATAATTCAATCGGCAGCCAATGGAAGTTATATATTGCCGGTGGGCATTTCCTCCAGCTAGTGGTATTCTGCAGTGTGCAAGGAACCTGTCCCAGAATTTTGGCATTTTTCAGAGAAGCAAGGCAGTAAAAACAGAGGCAGCAATGGTATGGTGCGGGCTTTCCGGACGAGACGGGTTCGAGCATCCATCATTCGCGCATCCCGAGGCAGGGGCCGTGGCTACCTTTCTTTTTTACATTCATTCTGTTAAGTAAATTAGAAATTCTGTAATAATTTATTTGTTTATTATTCGGACTGTAATATTTATTTGGTCCCTCCGAGTGAGGGCAATTGTGTAATAAGTGTGCGTGAGTGTGTGTATGTCTTCCAACCTCACGTCTTTCTTCTCTTTTATTTACCTGCTTATGATGGTAGATTAGGGCATATTTAAAATTAGCATACCTTATGCTATGCATGCGTGCATCCACGCATTTGTATCGCATGCATCAGGCTCGGTACATCACGCTAACTGCATTTGTACTTCAATTCCAAATCGAATACGTGCATCAATTGATCGCATTTCACATGCCATGTTTAGGTTAGCCGAGCCTACTCTAATTGCATCATGTATGTGTTGCATTAGTCAAATTGACATGAACTAGGACCATGCATGTTGGCTAACTAGTTTATTGTTTTCGCACGGAGTACGATGTAAGTATTTATGCTTTAGCATCCCGCACGAGTGTGAATTCTATCATGACAACATTCTTACCATGTGGCTAAATGCTTACGTGATAAACTGCTTGAATGCCTGTGGATGGAGGTTGAATTACCTAAATTGGAATAATGCATTAAAACTGTGAGTTTTAAGCCCACTGGATAGTGGCAAAACCATCTTTTCTAAAAGCCCACTTGAGGGTGGCAAAACCTGCATTATAGCTTGCTTGCGAGTAGCAAACCATTTCCAAAACAAACATGCAATGTTTTGTTCCAATTTAGGCGATTTGGTCTATACTTGTTTACTGTGCGCATAATATAGTAATTCTAGGCTAATAACTGGGAATAAGAACATATAGAGTTTTCAAAACTAGATATCACGGTTAGTAGAGGCCGGTCTTCAGACCGGGCGAGAGGGGGTGCTCATAGCTGACCTTCCCCAATCGTACCCAAGCTCCCGAGCCGAGGCAACTTTGGCAATGACGGACACGTGGCCTTCGGCACCGAGTCAGGGTTTCCTAAATTCTCCCATTAAAAAAATATTTAGGTGGCGACTCTGTATCTGGCAAAGCAGTCCATGTTTGGCACTTCTTTCAAAAATCTGTTTTTCTCAAAACGATTTGCCAGATTTGGACTCTTTGGTTCAGATTTAGAACCGTGAAAAATTGAGTCCGAACTGTAGCGAGGGGCCCCACGCGGGCGCGTCTACACAGTGCTACAACTGCCGGAGCCTCAGAAGTAAGCATGGTCACCACTACCCCCGCAAGAACCCTTACAACTACACCATTCACCGATGCGTCTGGAAGCAACTCACAAACAACCAATTACCAACCTCGAGGCCAAAGAACCTTCTCCCCATTATACATGCCACTGTCCAAAGGTCTGGGGGTTTTAATCAAGAAAGGGCACTTGAAGCCCCTAGAGACGCGGCCATTACCAGAAACACTTCCCCCCTCCCATAACCCAGCCAAATATTACGACTTTCAACAGCAACACGGTCACGACATCGACCATTGCTTTAGATTGCGTCACGAGATTTAGGATCCCGTCGACAACAGGGTGATCGTGCCTCCGGAGAAGCAGAACGTCACAACCAACCCTCTCCCACCGCACAACCAAGCCCCACCACCCAAATGCATCAACTCAATACAAACTGGGGTTGTGTCATACGACCCTAGCATATATATCACCTCTTCTCATCTACCGAAGCCGGAGGTGTTCATTCCTAACAGCACTGACTTGTGTATGTTGGACATCTCCCGAACCCAACCTGAACCAATGGTGGTGATCATCGAAGATGGAATAGGGATGATTTCGGAGGAAAGTGGGGCGGATGATGCAGGATCTGAGGAAATTGGGAGCTGTGTTGAGGAGGTATATAATCTGAGTGGCTACATTGCGTCAGCAGGCCAGGCTAGGCCGAATGTAGAATTGCCAACGGGGGCAGAGACTTGCGTAGTATGGGAAGATAGACTTGATCAGAGGCTAAATGACTTAGCGGATTTGGAAGAGGACATTGCTAACCTTCAGTTTTCAACGAACAAGATCCAGCAGACATGGCAGTCAACTGATTTGATTTTGATGTGTCAGCAGAGGTTACAGGGTGGCTTGAAGACCAACCAGAAGTTGTTGAAGAATCTCAGCTGGAAAAGGGCCTGTCAGGGGCAAGGACATCAATTGTGGCCGGAAGGGCCGGGGATCAGAATGCATTGCCGGAGAGCGCCGGTGCCAAGATTTTCGCTCGAGATTTGGGTATTTTGCGTATTGAACAGCAGGCTGCACTGAAGCAGTTTGAACGGGAAAGGATCGAAGATACTAAGAGAGCTAGAAAGGCCAAAGCTCCTATGGGGACTGAACGTGCTGTGTGTATAAGAAAAGAGCGTGATGCGAGCACATGGACGGAAGGAGCTGTGCATACAAGGACAGTTGTAACAGAGCCGGGCAGGTGTCTGTCGGCTGTCGAGGGCATGTGGTGGGAAGACGATGACCTATGTCTTGCCCACACCGATGAGGACTGGGGGAATAACCAGCCGGATGATACCTGGAATATTGGTGAAGTTGACCATATGAGTAGGAGTGGGCGGTATTTCAAGCCCCTGCACCTAGATCAACGAGAGGCGTCCGGAAAGGACACGGAGTCGGAGAAGCAGAAAGAGAAGCTACTTGAAGAAGAGGTTGTGCTGAAACAATTGAAAAAGATACAAGTAGATATCTCCATCTGGGGACTGCTTATGGCTTCACGTGTTCATAGACAAGCTATCTTATCGGCAATGGACAAGGCCAAACTCTCAATAGACACCACGCCTGAACAGCTAGTGGGATTGGTTTTTCTGGAAGGGGCTTCCCTGATGTTGACCATTTCCGACAAGGAACTGCCACCTAAGGGCGCGAATCACAACAAACCACTCTACATCTCTGTGGAATGTAGAAGCAAATGGATACTGGTGGTTCTTGTCGACACAGGATCCGCTATTAATGTGTGCTCGTCAAGGACGGCATATACGATTGGGTTGAAGCCCGTGGAGTTTGTGCCAATAGCCCAGGTGATAAGGGCATATGATAACACAAGCAGAGAGGTGATGGGGACTGTGAAAATTCAAACTCAAGTTGGTCCACGACAGCATGAGGTTGACTTTCATGTCTTGGACGTTCCTGCAACCTTTAATTTACTCCTAGGGCGGCCATGGCTGCACCAGGTAAAGGCAGTTTCTTCCACCCTGCATCAGATGTTGAAATACGCTCACGGGAAGGGGATGACTATTGTTTTTGGGAATTCATCAATCCATCCGCTACCAGAAGTGTCTACACCGGTTTTGGAAATCAAGCATGGCACGGAGGATGTGTTCCTATCGGGTTTTACCCTAGCCGAGGCCCGGGTTGTACATAACATCTTAGATGTTGATGAGGGGTTGTACGTTAGTGCTCAGTCAGTATACCTCATGAACAAACTCAAGCGCGTCCTTGGGATGGGACTAGGAAGAAGTGGCCAGAAGGGCATTGCAGTATCGTCCGAAATGCCGCATAACCCGCATTCCTTTGGCTTGGGTTATCTGCCCACCAAAAAGGATTGGGTGAGGAAAGGCAAGGAGATGGCCGGGAGAAGCAGAGCAAAGCAGGCTGGGAAGCCTTATGAATTAATGCACCGATCCATCCAGGGTACCCTAAACGGACGCTTTGTCCGGGAGGGGGAGGATTTTCCATTCTGCGGCTTCGCAGAGCCATGGTTGAATGCAGGGAAGCGTCGCTTGCCAGGGTTTGAGATCTTCTTTGACCTACAGTTATCTGGGGATGACGTCGCCGAGGAGTGGACAGACCCATCAGCTGAAGTTGAGCAGTGTGGGAAAGTGGATTTTGAGAACACCAAGATTGAAATGGGGGTAACACTGGTTTGTCTACTTTCAGATCCTCCGATCGCACAGAAGTGCTTGGGGAATAACTTCTCGGTGTCCATGTTCGCGAATGAAATGGCTACGAGCCCACCTTCAAACATTTTGGATGCATCCATCGCACCCTCCCTCATCTGGCAGTACAAGGAGGGATTTTTATCAAGCAGCATCGGGTCAGGTAATGAGTCGTAATCTAATTCCACCGAGTCTGTGAAGTTGAAATCAGGTTCTAGCTCGTCTGAGTCTGAGTCCGGTATTCCTGGGGGTGACAACCCGGATGCCACAGTCCTGTCTAGGTCGTCTTTTTCTTTCTCTTTTGAGTTTGTTGTAACAAAGGAATCGGACGATTTGGAAATGATTAATGAGAATGGAATGGTTGTGGCTTCTGAGTACTTTTCTGTGCCTTTGATTTATTGTATTAATCAGGACTTTCAAAATTTTGATGAAACGACGAGGAAGAAATTCCTCCGGTTTTACAACGTTTAATTGATCAAGAGCAGGAGAGATTTGTTATACCCTTGGTTGATGAAATCACTACAGTTAATATTGGTATTGAGAAGGACCCGTAGCTGGTCTAGATAGGGTCCACGTTGTCTTCGGAGGAACGCGAGGGCTTAGTCGCTTTATTAAAAGATTTCAAAGATGTTTTCGCATGGTCCAACGAAGACATGCCTGGGATCGATCTTGAGATTGTACAGCACCGGATCCCTCTTGACCCCGAGGCCCGACCCGTTAAACAGAAACTCAGAAGGATCCGCCCGGACTAGGCCCTCAGGATTAAAGAAGAGGTCACCAAGCAAATTGACACAGGGTTCCTACTGGTATCTGAGTACCCAACTTGGCTGGCCAACATAGTTCCGGTGCCGAAGAAGGATGGCAAGATCCGGGTATGCATGGATTTCGAGGATTTGAACAGAGCCTGTCCGAAGGACGACTTTCCTTTACCGCATATCGACGAGTTAGTGGACTTCATAGCGGGGCATGTTTTTCTTTCGTTCATGGATGGCTTCTCGGGCTGCAACCAGATTGTGATGGCACCCGAAGACCGGGAGAAGACTGCTTTCACCACTCCGTGGGGGACTTATTGCTATAAAGTGATGTCGTTTGGGCTGAAGAATGTTGGGGCTACATATCAACGGGCTGCGACCACAATATTGCACGACATGATCCACAAGGAGGTTGAGGTGTACGTGGATGACATGATTGTCAAGTCCAAGGAAAGAAAGGGCCACTACACCGCCTTGCAAAAGTTTTTCCAAAGGATCAGGGAATTTCGGTTGCGGCTGAATCCTCAGAAATGTACTTTTGGTGTTACAGCAGGGAAAATGATAAGGTTCTTGATCACAAAGAGCGGTATCAAAGTCGACCCTTCCAAAATCAAGGCCATCTTAGAAATGCTACTATTGAGGATTGAAAAGGAGGTGAGAGGCTTTCTGGGTAAAGTGCAATTCATAAGACGGTTTATTTCAAAACTAACCTTGACTTGTGAACCACTTTTTGGTCTCCTAAAGAAAGGAAAGAAGTTCCAATGGGAAGGCCGATGCCAAGCTGCTTTTGAACAGACCAAACAATACTTACAGAACCTACCTGTGTTGTCACCACCCGAGCCGGGGAAACATTGATTTTGTACCTTTCAGTAACTGAAACTACAATGGGACGCATGCTTGCACAGGAGTCCGAGGACAAGGTGGAGAGAGCTATCTACTACATGAACAAGAAGATGCTGGATTACGAAACCTGTTACACTCCGCCGGAAAAGGCTTGCTTAGCCTTGGTATGGGCTACCAGGAAGCTGCGGCACTACCTGTTAGCTCACTCCATAATGTTGGTTTCAAGATTAGATCCCATTAAATATCTCTTCGAGAAACCAGCAATTATGGGTAGGCTAGCTCGTTGGTTGCTTCTACTTTCCGAATTCGATTTGAAGTATGTGACTTGCAAGTCAGTAAAGGGGAGAGCGGTATCGGAGTTCCTAGCCAATCACCCAGTTGAGAGGGATGAAGCAGTTGAGTACTTATTCCCAGATGAGGCTATTCTGCATATCGAAGATAAGTTTTGGACGATGTATTTTGACGAAGCATCAAACCAGTACGGGTATGGGATAGGGGTGCTGCTGATAGCACCCGAAAATTCCTGTATCCTTCTAGCATTTAAACTCAGATTCAAAGTCTCGAACAACGAAGCAGAGTATGAAGCATGCATTGCTGGTTTAGAAGCCGCCCTAGAACTAGGGGCAAAACGGTTGGACGTCATCAGGGACTCAAACCTTGTTGTGTCTCAAGGTAAAGGAGATTGGAAAGTCAAAGAAGAAAAGATGAGAATCTACCACTAGACCTTAGACTTGTTGATTAGTCGGTTTGAGAAATTAAACTTCGCTCATCTGTTAAGAGAAAACAACAGGTTCGCAGATTCACTAGCAACTCTATCTTCTATGATAGACATCCCTTTTGGAGTCCGGATGCATCTGATCATCATTGACCAGAAGTTTGAACCGTCCTATGAGTCGATTGTTGCCATAGAAGAGGTTCAAGATGAGAACCCCCGGTATTACGATGTCTGGAACTTCTTGGAGAAAGAAACATATCCACCAGGGGCAAATGCCAAAGACAAGAGGGCAATCCGAATAATGGCTGCTCAATTCATCATCTGCGGAGGAAAACTATATAAGAGAGGTCATCTTGGAATGCATAAGCTGTGTGTTGAGGCCGAAGAGTCGAAGCACCTAATGGAGGCCATCCATAGAGGAGAGTGCGGAGCGCACATGAACGGGGTGATGCTATCCTGAAAGATCCTCAGATAGGGTTACTACTGGTCCACCATAGAGGAGGATTATATCGGCTTTGTTCGGCGATGCCACAAATGTCAGATCCATGCAAACCGCATGAACATCTCGCTGTCGAAGCTGTACAATATGACTTCGCCATGGCCATTTTCTGTTTAGGGAATTGATGTGATCGGGGCTGTCACTCCAAAGGGGCACAATGGGCATGAGTTCATTCTGGTCACGATAGACTATTTCATAAAGTGGGTTGAGGCCCAATCTTATGCGGTGTTGAAGGCGTCGTACGTTGCAATGTTTATCAGGAACAACATCATCTGTCGCTATGGGGTCCCGAACGAGATTATCTTAGATAATGGTTTCCACTTCAAGAAGGAAGTGATTGACTTGTTGGAGAAATACAACGTGGCTTTTCACAAGTCATCTACATATCGGCCGCAGACCAACGAAGCAGTTGAGGCCGTCAACAAGGACATCAAGCGTATTTTACAGAAGATGGTGGAAACCTACCGGGACTGACCAGATAAGCTGCCATTTGCTCTGTGGGGCTACCGGACTTCAATTAGAACTTCTACTGGTGCGACTCCGTATTCATTGGTTTATGGGATGGAGGCCGTTCTACCTATTGAAATTGAGGTCCCGTCATTACGAGTACTGGCTAAGTGTCAGGTAGCTGAAGTAGATTGGCAACAGAGCAGATTTGAGGAACTCATGCTCTTGATGAGAGAAGGCTGAAAGCGCTGTACCATGTTCAAGGTTATGAACGATAAATTGCCAGGGTTTTCAACAAGAAGGTTAAGTCTAGAAATTTGAAGGAGATTTGGGGCTTAAAGACAATCAAGCCCCCATCCATGACCCTAGGGGCAAGTTCAGACCCAATTGGACTGGGCCCTACATCATTAAGTCTATTTGGTTGGGTGGAGCTATCATTCTGATGGACCTAGATGGCCTAGAGTTCTCACAGCTGATCAACATCGACAAGTTGAAGAAATATTACCCTTGAGTGGCTCGCTAGGCCGAAAACCCAAAAGGGCGACCAGGGCAAAAGTTAGAGCATAGAAAAATTTGAAATTATAAAAATTGAGCTCGCAAGGTTGAAAACCCGCAAAGGGTGGCCTTGGCAAAAGTTAGAGCGTAAAAGGTGAGGGTAAATACACGAGTGAACCTGAGCCGAACTACGTAAGGCTTGATTCCCATCTTTGGGATACGTAGGCAACTTCATTCTGAAGTCCAGCCATAAACACTTCCCCGATCAACTTTGTCCATGTGATCATGTTTGGTCATCTTTGTCTATTTTGCATTCAAAAGCTCGGTTGTGATCTCCGGTGCAACGCTATTCAGACTAGGGGCAACTTTCCTGTTGCTGGGATCCGGGGTTGTGCATCTCAGTGACAGATCTCAGGCGTGTCTTGTTCTGATCCATATCGAAAATGGTTTTGAAAAGTTTTAATAAAAGTTGATTTTACTCAAATTAATCTTTTCACAACTTAGACCATTTTTGGACCAAACGGAAAATTTTCAATACCCGCAACCTTCAATTTTATTGATTTCAATACAGAGTTCTCCTACTCTTGCATACAAATTGAAGTTGTTTTTCATTACATTCATAAAGAAAACTTGAAAGTTCTGATTAAAGCAACTAAATCAGGGGCATAATCAGGTGTGCCCACGTCCCCTCCCAGAGTTGGTCGAAGCCTCTGATGCCAAGCTGGGCCCAATCTGTGCTTCTTCATTGAGCCAGTCTATCCACTCATCAGAAAGGGTGTAACTGAAACTAGGAGCGGGGGTCATAAGCTCTCTCGTCCTCCATGTTGTGGCATACCGAGCTAGCTATGTGCCTCGGATCGGAAATGTAGCTGGGTACTCTATCCCCTCTGCTGGGCAAGTCTGGTCATGGCCAAACTGACACCGGAATCGGAACGGAAAGTAGAAGACACAGTGTGTCTAGCCAATCAACTAAATCCCGTCCTGTCGGGACATGTTGTAGCTCATTGCCAGTAGATTGAGCCAAGGACAACGCCAAGCAATACGGTCTGTGGACGAACTGCACATCCAGTCGAACCACCATCCCTCATCAAGGGCATCGACTAGACGTTGTTGGAAGAAGTAGCCGCTAGCTGAGTATGTTGGGCAAGAGTCCACAACCTGCAACTTGTCCGTCAACCAAACCTGGGGAGGGATGGAAAATGAGATAATAGAGCGGTGTATGTTGAGAGAAAAGTGAGAAAAGGGTTTTGACAGAAAAATTGAGCTCGAGGGCCGAGTGATGTAAGCAATATATATGAGAGGTAGGGTAGGAAGCATTACCTGCAGCAGTAGTGGAGTCCCCGCGAATCTGGTCGTTTCCCGGCGATGGAAAGCATCCAAGCCCATCAATGTCTCGGCCAATGTCATGGCAATACAGCTCTTGCCCTCTTTCAAGCCTTGGGCAACTTCGATCAGACAAATGCTAGACCCGCTGAAGCCTGGGGCAATCAAAAAGTGAGATAGCATGCACAAACAAAGGGCATGACGCCAAAAACGTTGCCAGTGGTGATAACCGCGATCACCGGCATCGGAAAAACGATGAATCAAGCTAAGGATGTCCAATTCCCTGTCGCGGATCAATGACCGAGCATTATACATAGTGAGCCCACACATTCGTCCTAAGGCTTGGGCGTGGCCAAAGCGAAGCTGGGGCAAGATTTCTTCGTTGCGCTCGGATTCCATCAAAGCTTGGAAATCTTCGAAGGTAGGACACATCTCTTGCCTGCCAAAACTAAAGACATGTGTTACCGGATTCCAAAACCTTGCCGCGGCATGGAGAAATGGAAAGTGCAGCGGAGTACGACTCAACGTGAATAGTGCATTTATGCCGAAGCCTCGGAAGTTCAACTTTTCCGAGCCATCTAAGGTAGCAATCCAAGTTGTGAGATTTTGGATGAGAAATGCCTCCATTTTGATGTAAAACTGAGATGGAATGAGAAAACCACGAAGCTGGAACTTTTATGGAGGATAAGGCACTGTTTGGGGGACAAGTGTCAAAAATCTGGAGGTCACCATGCCAACTGGTCGGCCGACCACTTTTTCTAGTCGGCCAGCCAGTTTTTCTCGTTGGCCGACCACACACTGGTCTCCAAGGCAAGAAACTGGTCAGCCAGCCACTTTTGGTGGTCGGCCATGGAGGAAAGCTGGTTTTTGGTCTTTTCCTGGTCTCTAGAACAGAGCTCCTAGTCTTTCCATGTGTTGGAAGTGTTGAAGGTCCGAGTTTACCTCTGTTTCGAATGCATTCCGTCGCCCGGTTTGTCTGAAATGCATTTGCTTATCGAGTTGTTGTTCTTTATTTATCGAGTTGTTGTTAAGTTTGTTTATTGAGTTATTAAGTTTGCTTATTGAGTTGCCGAGTTTTATGCATCGAGTTGTTACTCTTTGTTTAATCAACATTGTTGGGATTTGTTTATCGAGTTGTAAACTTGCCAAGGTTTTGTTGTTTCTTAGTAAGTTAAGTTGTTTAGTTTGTTGCGTCGGTTCACTACCTGACTTGGCAATGTACAATGCTCGATTTTCATTCAATCTCATTTTTGTGCAAAATGATGCAATGCGATGCTAAGAAAACAAAATACAATACTTTTTGAACAAAAAGCTGTTTCATTCCATCATGATCCTTTTGTCACAACATTTTACAACAAGGGTACAAAGTTTTAAAGAAAATGAAACTTCCTAACACTGTACAATGTGCTACAACTACTAGTAGAAAAGGAAAATAAAGCAGGAACATCTATATCAGTGCTCTCGGGCTTAACATCGGGAGGCTCTCTTCATCCTCTTCGCCTGGACAGCCTCTGCAATACCAGCGCCAGCACCATCATCTGAATTAGAGCTACCGTCCTCAGGATCCTCTCCGGCATCACCTCCACTCTCAGAGCTGGAACAAGAGTCCTCCTCTCTGCCTATGAATGTCTCCGACTAAGGATGCGCAGACTCTTCCTCCTCGCTGGACTCCTCATCATCTCTGATAGGCGCTCTACGCCTGCCTCGGCTGCTAGTCGAGTCCCCTCTCCCAGCTTCTCGAGAAGGCCTGGATGACCCAGCCTGTAGCGATGGCATCTGAAAACAAAAAAAGAGGGCAATTTGAATACATCAGCCAAAGCATGTATATCAGATGCAGATGTGAGAATGTTGTGTAGAGTGTGTGCTTGTAGATGTAGTATGTGAATGTGGTGTGTCAGATGTGCTCTACACATGCAGTCAACTAATGTAATGGAATGTTCAAATTTAGTATGTCATCAGAAGTATGATAAATGCAAGGAAATCGAAAAGTACCGAGACGCCGACGATGAACAGCTGCGTCTCTCTCCGCAGGACCATGCTCTCGAGTGAGGCCACCACTCCGAGTAACCCTCGCAATACTCTCTGGGAGGCTGCAGATGTAAGTACAAGTCATCAGTAAATGAATGAATGTCTAAATATCTGAGTGATAAATCAAAATTGTAAAGCATACCGGTGGCGAGTCTAGGTCACTGACGTATCGATGATCAGGCAATGGAGGCTCCAATGGAATCGGGTAGGATGCCCCATACCGCCAGCCTGTCAGCTCGATCGGAAGATCTGGTCACCCGGCATACTGATAAGTCGGGGGGATCTGTCTAGCCCCACCCCTCGATGTGCCGGCTCCACTGGTCAAAGAAATGTCTCTAGCTCGGGTGCGACTCGAGGAAGGCACGTCAACAGCCCTCCTCCTGGGGACACGAACATCTGATAGCGGAGGCGTCAAGTATCTATGGAGATAGGTTGCATAATCTACCTCCTCCAGCGATAGAACTGCATATGTACCCAATATAAGCTCCTCGACCTCCCGGGGAGTGAGTACCTGAGTATAAGCTCCTCGACCTCCCGTGGAGTGAGTCCCTCAGTGGATCGCATGTCATCTGGAGGTGCTGAGGAGATACCCTGATTAGGGTTGCCTATCGTCTGACGCATGAAGCGATCCCCCAGAAACCAGGCCCTGCCAATTGGCCCCTCAAATAAAATTCGGTATCGAGAAGAGGCCCACGCCCCAGGGAATCAGAAATGGGTATCTCCTCCCAAAGGTATCCAGGGCTCCCAAGTGATCTGCGAATAACAGGTGCACAAACTGATTAGATGTCATAAATATGCAAGATGAACCAAAGCACTGCCGAAGGACTGGGAGTTCTAGATTACCTCAGTCGCCGGCACAGTATCAAAGAACTGCCGAAGGAAGGGCAGAGTCTCCCAAGTCCTCGGCCGACACCGACCCTCAAATCTATGAGAGTAGGGGATCTCAAGAGGTGCCTCCACCTCGAGCTCTGGGCCCAACGTCGGGAAGTATGCATAAACCCATAGCTGTGAAAAATAGAACAATGGCCATCAGAATACAGAATATATACAAAATATAAAGTGCTGAGTGCATAATGTGAATACAGAATATACGAAAAATACAAAATGCTGAGTGTAGAATGTAGAGTATAAAATGAAAAGTGTGTCGTGTGTGCAGTGTACAGATAATGAAAAGCAGGAGTGTAAATCAAGAAGACAAAAAGTACCTCCCAGGCTCTCCAGTTGCCACCGACTATGTTCCCCCGCCCGTGGGAGGTCGCACTCATATAACAGTAAAAAGTAGCGAGGCCGGCGCCGCCCCAATCATACTGGCTGACCTAGGATAGGTCTACTAAAGCACTGAGTAGATAAAGTCCAACTGTGTTCCCGCAGTCGGAGAACAAAGTGGTCCTGAGGAGGAACATCAATAACCACTGGGCATACTTCTCTATCTCCTCAACAGTCTCAGGTGAAATCCCCCTGTACTACATGGGAAACCAGGTGTACCTGACTCTACCCGATGATATGTCGATCGGCGGGCGGACTCCCAATAGATAAATCGAAGCCGCCTCCCACTCGCCCATATCTGCGTCATAGGGGACCGGTCGGCCGACTACGTCAAGGTCAGTCAGCATTGCGAAGTCAAATGGGGTCATCGTCATGTCCCCAGTAGCTGAAAAGTGGAACGAGTTGGTGGTGTCCCACCACCTCTCCATGAGTGCCCTCATAAGGGTCCTACTAGCCGGGTAACGTGATAGCCCTACGCAGAAAAGTCCAAATCCCGCCTCGTCCACGATATGGCGAACGGTATCTGGGAGCTCCACATACCACTTCCTAGCAAGGATCGACCCATAGCCCCACGTGGAACGGGAAGATACCTGCACTCAGAATGAACAGATGTATTCAGTTTCAGAATGAAATGTCTGAGCTGCGTGCAAATGACGTAGATTGAACTGTGTGTGTTCAGAAATGAAGTAAATATATGGACTGCGTGTTCAGTATAGCTGCGTGCAAATCAAATCAGATACTGTGTTATGGACTGCGTGTTCAGTATGAGCTGTGTGCAAATCGAACCAGATATTGTGTTACGGACTGCGTGTTCCGTATGAGCTGTGTGCAAATCAAATCAGACACTGTGTTACGGACTGCGCGTTCCGTATGAGCTGTGTGCAAATCAAATCAGACACTGTGTTACGGACTGCATGTTCAGTATGAGCTGCGTGCAAATGAAGTGAATGGGCTGTGTGTTCAAGAAATGAAAAGCGAACTGTGTGCCTGAGAAGTGAGCTGCGTGCCCAAAAAACGAGCTGTGTGCCCGAAAAATAAGCTGTATGCAAAGAAAAGAGCCGTGTGCCTAAAAACGAGCTGTGTGCCCAAAAAATAAGTTGCGTGCTTGGAAAAGAGCTGTGTGCCTGAAAATGCGCTGTGCGCCTGAAAATGAGTTGTGTGCCCAGAAAAGAGCTGCGTGCAAATGAAATGTGTGAGTTGTGTGTTCAAACAGAAAAATGAGCTATGTGCCTGAAAATCTGCTGTGTGCCTGAAAACGAGCTGTGTGCCCGAAAAATAAGCTGTGTACCTGAAAATGCGTTGTGCGCCTAAAAATGAGCTATGTGCCCGGAAAAGAGCTGCGTGCAAATGAAATGTGTGAACTGTGTGCTTAAACAGAAAAGTGAGTTGTGTGCCTGAAAACGAGCTATGTGCCCGAGAATGAGTTGTGTGCCTAAAAATCTGCTGTGTGCCTGAAAATGAGCTGTGTGCCCAAAGAATGAGCTGCGTGCCCAAAAATGTGCTTTGTGCCCGAGATAAACTGTGAGGTCAGGATGAACCGTGTGTTCAGAGTGAGCTATATGCCAAATTAACAGAATATTGTTCTATGAGCAGTGTGCCAAGTCAGCATCATATCCTAAGTAAACTGCGTGCCAAATCAATATTGTGCTATTCGTAAGCCGTGTGCCAGAATAAGCAGAAGTACTGTGCTTATGAATGTGTTCGAAACAAGCGGCTAAAATGCATTACGAAGGCATGAAATGCACAGGAAATGCAGAATACATTGCAGAAAACATAAAAGAAAGTACGTACCTCTCGAGCCTGGTAGGATAAATGAGTCGCTGGCTCCCGTAGTAGTAGGTCCACGAGTGCTCGCCGCTCAAAGTTAGTGAAGTGATAAAAGGTGGTAGGAGGTAGACATGCTCTGGAGGGTCGTACCTCCTGGGGTCAAAAGGCCGAATCCTCGGAGGCAATGACATGACGTCTGGCCCGCCCCCGGCATGTGGAGAACCTCCCCCGTGATGGAAATGATCCGTCATCTAGAGAAATGAGAAAAAAATGAGCAAAATGAGCCAAAATTGCAAAAAGTTAACAAAAGTCAACTCTCGGGAAAAGGAAAAGTCAACAAAAGTCAACTCCCGAGAAAATGTGCCAAACTTCGAGACAAACATACCTCAAGTGGTGAAAATGGAGAAAGAAGCTCTGAAATCAAATTTTAATCGGTTCAAAGTGAAGAAAATCGAGAGTTTTCACGAAACAACTTCGCGTAGGATGTTTGAAAACGCGTATAAAGCATAGATCTGAGGGGGAAAATGGTCTAGGGAGCAAGAGGAGGTGATTTTGGCCTAAGGGGTGTGAGCAAAAGTGATTGGGATGTGTGTATTTAAAGAACGGAGCATAAAAGGACCAAACTGCCCCAAGTTTAGTAAACTGGTCAGCCGACCAGGTTTTCTGGCTGGCCGACCACCCTGTGAGCAAAAACTGGTCGCTAGCCCTCCTGGGTGGTCTCCCAAGTCCCTTTGTTCTCCCTGTGAATTTTGGTGATGATTGGAGTCCCCGGCTCTCGAGAAAGTACAAGAAAAGTGCACTCTTCGGCGCGAAACGCCTCCGCGGGAACTTCAAATCAAGTCTTCGATGTGTGGCTCGTCGTTACTCGCCAAAAGCAAGGTGTATCCTTTTTTGAGTACATTGGGACCTCTCTGAGAGGTAAATCGGAGGTCGCGTTTGAGTTGCTCTCTTCGAGGCTTGCACTTCTTTACTTAGCGTTTTGTTTCAAACATGCTTTGAAGTTGCACTTGTCCTGCATTGTTATGCACACTATTTGCATTGTTCTACACGTTTCACTGGTATGACCATGCATCCATACTTAACTTGCGTCGTCACGCACGTTTCGCTTGCATTGCTATGCACTTTTCCATCAGCGTCGTACGTATCCGCGTTCGATATAGCGTTGAACATGTGCTGCTAACTATATTGTACCTGTTAAGTTTCTCTCTTTTACAGGCACGATATTGTATGTACAGTTCATTCGAGGCTGGTGCGACCAGACGATATTGTATGTATGGTTCATTTGAAGCTAGCACGACCAGACGAACCGGACGGTATTGCATTCTCCGTGTGAGACGTAGCGAGAATTGTATAATTCTCTTACATTCTTACTGCATAGAATGTCGTTTGATTTGCATTCTTGCTTAAAATTGTTGCATTTATTGTGTATATTTGCTTCATTACAGCTTTCTTTACATGATCATAAGTTATGTTTGGCTTCTTGCATTGTCACTTGCATTTTGCCCCTGCCTGCGGGCACATTTCTTTGTTATCTTGCCTGTTTGTCTAAGTCTTTGGCCTTGTCAAAAATGAGTCATCTCTAGGCTTTGACATTCACTCCCGTCACTTATGACTTTCGAGTTCTGTCAAAGAGGGGCAACTGTAGACACCCCATTTTTGACCGACTTTAAGACTCCGACGTCATCGATTGAGCGCTCTGTGATTGCGCATGTTGTGCTCGTTACGAGGTTTCAGAGGTCTTGGTTGAGAGCCTCGCCTTCGGACCTCGGGACTCTTTGTACTTTGACTCGGTTTGCGGACTAAGTCTTGTTTTCTCTTCTCGGAGGGAGGGAGAGGTCTTGTAGACCATCTCTTAGTGGTTGTAGACTACTTTTCGTGGTCGTAGGCCACTGTTTCCGTTTGGAGACAAGTTTCCGATTTTTGGAGCCTTCGGCCGTGAGCCTCAGTTCGGGACCGCTTAACATTCTCCGTTTGGCACAGTTTTTGGAACACACCTTGTTTCCTCTATCTAGAGGGACACTGTGGTCCGGGAGACCACTTTTGTGGTTGTATGCCACTTTCTGTGCTCAACAGCCAGTTTTTGAGGCCCCTGGCCGCGCGCTTTGCCTCCCGAACTCTCGTTTTGCATTTGTGTTGGTTATTTTTTGGAATGACCCTTGTTTTCCTTGTTTGACAGGTGATACAAGGGTGGGAGACCACCTTTTCTCCATGGAGACCGCATTTTCCCCGCCAGCCGGTTTTCTTGTCGGGAAGCTGATTTTCTTGGTCTTTGGGCCACATTTGCTGGTCTCCCACCACACCACTAGCTTGCTTTCAAAGTGGAGAGCACCAAATGGAGCCACCGACCACTTTTTTGTGTAGGAGACCACCTACCGGTTGGCCGACCACCTTTTCTGGTCGACCAGCTCCCTCCTATTTTGTCTGTTTGAGAGGGTGCCAGCTGGAAGGCACTGTATCCTCCATACACGTGTATGGAGGATCTTGAGCCTTGTTTTTAGCTTCTTGAAGAAGCTTTGGCCTTGTTTTTCTATAAGAGAGGCCCTTCCCCTCCTTCAACCATTTTCAGAATTTCTCTAAGGCAAAACAATACATATCTCTCTATATCTCTATATTTTGGCTCATAAGGTGCATTGTTCTTGACCCGCTTACACTACACCTCATAGCCATACACTTCGACCATTGATTGGAGGTTCTTGGAGGTTGTTTTCAGAGGTTAAAGAGCTGGTTTTTGGTCCCAAAGTTTGCTGGGTAATCACTTTTTCCTCTTTTAAGCATTATTTTGATCCTTCTCTTAGCCTCATTTTCATGCTTATTTGAGCCTTGTTGGCAACTGAAAAAAGGTTCATATTTAAGTGATTTTCATGTTTGTTTAAGGCTCTTTTGGTGTTGGGGGTCATCTACCCTCTTGCATGCTCTATTTAGCCTTGTTTTGAGCCATGCCTTGAGACCTTTGTATTGAGCTTTGCTTGGCCCTTCAGCCACTGAAATCCAGCAGATTTTCAGTGGTTGGCATGTGGTTTTGAGGGCCAAAATCAGAGAGGGGTGACCCTCTGTCTTTTTGCTTTGTTTGGTTGCATTTTTGGCTTTCCAAGAGAGCATATATTTCCAAACTTCCTAGCCTTCGTTTAGGCCCATTTTAGTGACTTTTAGGACCAGCCTAGACTCTTTCTATGGCTGGTTTGGTCACCTTTTGTTTGCCTCTTGCATGTGTAGAACAATCCCTTGCATAGCCTATCAAAGTAACACCTCATTCGTGCATGTATTGGTCATGTTTCAGTGGGTTTTTGGCCATCATTTGGCATGCCATGATTCTTTTTTTGGCTGGTTTGGTAGCCTCTCATATGCTTCACATGCTTGTAGTGTAAATCATGTTCACTAGCTTATAATGCATTTTGTTTTGGCCTTCTATGCTAGCATATTTTGGTCATGCTCCAAACTGATTTTGTTCATATTTTGGGCTACCTTAGCTCTGTTTTGAGGTCCCTTGGTCGAATGATGCTTTCCATGTATGGTTGTAGTGTAATAGCCTTGCTTAGCCTTGAGTTTTGAATCCCCTTGCATGCTTAACTAGAGGTGTTTTCATGTTTTAGCGTCATTAAGCATGATATTTTAGAGTTTATTTCTTGGCCATATTCTCATGTTTGTCACTCTTTCAATGTGTTTGAGGGTTGGATCATTATACCCCATTTATGAGCCTTTGCAATGAGCTTCATTCTTATGCCTTTCAAGCCACCATCTTGGCTCATTTTGCCACTGTTTTGGGCTTGCTGAAGGTCTGTTTGGAGTTGGTTTTGTCATTTGAGCATTGCCTTGCATGCCTCTAGTGTAATGTGCTTCACTAGCTTCGGTACTTGAGCCTTTCAACATGCATTGTGTGAGTTGTTTGCATGATTCGGAGCCATTTTGTATGTCATTTCATAGCTGGGACATGTGTCATTGTATGCCATATTTCATCCTTTCAATGCTTTTGTAGAGTTGCATTTTGCGCCCTTGGGCTTAGGTCCTTGCATTGTGTATGCTAGCATGAGTTTTGGAGTCTTATTTTCATCATGTTTGGCCACTGATTTGGGTGTGGCTGAGGCCCAGTCATTTTGGTTTAAGTCCATTTTTGCATTAAGTATGCCATTGTATTCCATAGCATTGAGTATGCCACATTGTCGCATGATTGATCATTGCATTGTGCTTGCCTTGTTCATCTTATTGTGTATGTTAGGTCTTAGGAGCATTGTGTACGCTAAGTACCACGTGCATTGAGTATGCCATTGTTAGTTCATAGCATTGTGTATGCTAGTTGCATGTTTGCATGTCATCCTTTGCATGTTTGCATCACTTAGTTGCATAGCATTTAGGTTGCATACTTAAAGTTGCATTGTGCATGCCATTGTTTGTTGCATTGTGTTCGGAATAGGAGTTAGTCCGAACATGGGAAACGAGGGACGCTTCGTACTCAAAGTGACGAAACGTGTCTCGATTCTCGGTTGCCGACACTCTTGACTACCCATGATGGAGTTGTTGGCTTTAGGTGCTTGTATGTGCATTCATTTCACATTGAGTCGTGCAATTTGACTCCTCGGCCATCATGCATCCAGATGCGCGACCGGTGGCCCGAGGGTCGAGGACTACACTCCCTAGAGCTTATGCAATGACGGGGAGAGTGGTCATGCACACATGTGTTGCAAATACCTTGTCGTGCCTCTCTCTTTCCCTTTGTTGCAGAAAAACAGAATCTAGGAGAAGAAACTGGTCGGCCGACCAGGTTTTTTCACAGGCCGACCACCTTCTTTGGTTTCCACTACAAAAGGTGGTCGGTAGTTGGTCTCCCATGCCTATAAGTTGGTCAGCAGCCTTCCCACAGTTTCCCGGGGTGGAGTTTCATCTCTCTGGAGCTTTGTGCAAATTTCTGAAATCAATTGCAAACAAACGCAAGCCGGGGCATCACGATGGATTTCCTGACAAGGCGACTCGAACATGCATGCATCCTTTATCATTCACGGTAGAGCTGAGGCAGTCCACATTCATGTAGTTTGCATGCTAGTTTAATTGCTTGCTGAGTTAGTTTGTTAATTAATTGGAGTTGTGTAATGATTAGCTATAATTTATTATTCATTTTGGTTGTATAATAACTAGCTTAATTAGATTAGCTTAGATTAGCTAGTTGGTGTTGTATTATTTATTCGGACCCTCCGTCGAGAGGGCCAACTGTGGTAATAAGTGTGCGTGTGTGCGATGCATGTCTTCCAATCCCAAGTCTTTCTCCGTTTTATTTACCAGCTTATGATGGTTGGTTTTAGGGCATGTTTCAATTGGCATCGTTATGCTCGTATGATTGCATTCATTCATCTGTCTTGTATGCACCGGGCTCGGCGCATCACACTAACTGCATTGTATTTCAGTTCCAACTTGAATACATGTTATCTGTAACATCTCATGTGCCATTTTAGAATACCCGAGCCTATCTTAGTTGCATCCTGCGTGTGTTGCATTAGGCATCTCAACATAGTTAGGATTTATGCATGATTTCTAATTAGCTTCTTTCTTTGGCTCGGAGTACTCGGTGAGTGTTTATGCATTTGCATCCTTGCATGTGTGTGAGCGACTGCCATGATAGCATGTTTACCATGAGGCTAACTGATTATGTGATATACCTGCCTGAATGCCTATGGGTGAAGGTTGGATTACTTGAATTGGAACAATTCATCGATTGCGAGTTTTAAGCCCACTTGAGAGTGGCAAATCACCCTGTTTTCTAAGCCCACTTGAGGGTGGCAAATCCACGTCTTAGCCTACTTGCGAGTAGCACCATCAAACTATTTTCAAATAAACAAACATGAAATGTTTTGTTCCAACTCAGGCGATCTAGTCTATACTTGTATGCTGTGTGCATCACATAGTAATCCTAGGCTAATAAACCGGAATAAGAACGCATGTGTTTTCAAAAACTCGATATCATGTTTAGTAGTGGCCGATCTTTGATCGGGCGAGCAGGGATGCTCATTGCATGACCTTCCCCAATCGTACCCAAGTTCCCGAGTCGAGGCAACTTTGGTGATGACGGACACGTGGCCTTAGGCACAAGTCAGGGTTTTCTAAATTCTCCAAAAATAAAATATTTAGGTGGCGACTCTGTATCTGGCAAAGCAGTCCATTTTTGACACTTCTTTCTAAAAATCAGTTTTGCAAAAAGATTTTCCAGATTTGGACTCTTTGGTGATTTATCAATCTCGCATTGCACTTTGCAAGATCAGATTAAGAATCGTGACATTTGAGTCCGAACTGTAGTGAGCCCAATGAACAAAATGAGATTTTCCCGGGACGTTCGGGCGCGTCTACAATCACATAATAATTATAGCTAATAAACCGGAATAAGAACACATGCGCTTTTCATAAAACACGATATCATGTTAGTAAAGGCCGATCTTTGATCAGGCGAGCGGGGGTGCTAATTTCATGACCTTCCCCTCTCGTACCCAAGTTCCCGAGCCGAGGCAACTTTGGTGATGACGGACATGTGGCCTTAGGCACGAGTCAGGGTTTCCTAAATTTCCCAAAAATAAAACATTTAGGTGGCAACTCTATATCTGGCAAAGCAGTCCATGTTTGGCACTTCTTTACAAAAATCAATTTTCCGAAACGATTTGCCGGATTTGGACTCTTTGGTGATTTATCGGTCTTGCATTGTACTTTGTGGGATTAGATTCAGAATCGGGACATTTGAGTCCGAACTATAGTATGCTAATGAACAAACCGGATTTTGCGCCAAATCCCGCGCGCGGGGGCCGGGACGTTCGAGCGCGTCTACAATTGCCATTTGCTCTCTGCGGCTACAGAACTTCAATTCGAACATCTACTGGAGCAACTCTGTACTCTCTCATTTATGAGATGGAAGTTGTTCCACCAATTGAAATAGAGGTTCCATCGCTGCAATTATAGCTGAGTGCCAGATAGCAGAAGCGGACTGGCAGCATAGCAGGTTCAAAGAACAGATGCTGTTCGATGAGAGAAGGCTGAAACCACGGTACCATGTTCAAGGCTATTAACGCAGGATTACCAGCGCTTTTAACAAGAAAGTTAAGTCTCGGAATCTAAAGGAAGGGGATTTAGAATTGAAAGACAACCGAGCTCCCATCCATGACCCTAGGGGCAAGTTCAGACCCAATTGGACTGGTCCTTACATTATCAAAAGTATCTAATTGGGTGGAACTGTTCTTCTTATGGACCTAGATGGCCTAGAATTTTTGCAGCCGATCAACGTGGACAAGTTCAAGAAATATTACCCTTGAGAGACTCGCTAGGCCGAAAAGCCGGAAGGGCGACCTAGGTAAAAGTTAGAGCACAAAAACTTGGAAATAAAGAAAAACTGAGCTCGCAAGGTTGAAAACCCTAAACGGCAACCTTGGCAAAAGTTAGAGCACGAAAGGAGAGCATTAATACCCGAGTGAACCCGAACCGAACTACGTAAGGCCTGATTCCCATCTTCGAGATAGGTAATTCACCTCGAAATTCGGCCATAATCACCTCCAAATCAACTGCATCCATGTGTTTGATCAAGGCATCCTTGTCTTTTCGTTATCTGAAAGTTCAGTTGTGATCCTTACTCTGAGTGAAAAGTTGACTACAATGCTGAGCAGTGCTATTCAGTAAAGGGGTAATTTTCCATTTCTGGATTCGAGGTTGTGCATCTTGAGGATAGATTCCATGTGTGTCAAGTTGTGATCCTTATCGAAAATGGTTTTGAAAAGTTTTAATAAAAGTTGATTTTGTTCAAATTAATCTTTTTACAACTTCGACCATTTTTGGACCAAAAAGAAAATTTTTAGCGCCCACAACTTCAATTTCATTGATTTAAATAACAAAGTTCTTCAACTTTTGATACAAATCAAAGTTGATTTTTATTACATGCATAAAACTTGAAAAGTGGTATTAAAGCAATAAACTTGGGGCATAGTTGAGTCAAGTGTTCCTGCGTCCCCCACTTGTGCTTGTGGAAGCTCCTGTCACTAAAGTGGGCCCGGATTGTTTCTCATCTTTGAGCCAAGTCAGGCACTCACCAAAAAGTATGCAGTTGAAACTAGGGGCAGGAGTCAAAAGCTCTCTCATCCTCTACGCAGTGGGATATCGTGCCAATTGTGAACCTCAGATTGGGAACGAAACCGGGTACTCTACCTCCTCTTCTGGGCAAGTTTGGTCGTGTCCAAATTGGTGCCTGAGCTAGAATGGAAAGTAGAACACAAAGTGTGTCAAGCCAATCAGCTGAATGCCAAGTTGTCGAGTCATGTTGTAGCTCATCTCAGACAGATCAAACCAAGGGCAATGCCAAGCAATGTCAACAACAGACCTATTGCACATCCAATGGCACCACCATCCCTCATTCGAGAAATCCACTAGTCGTTGACGAAAGAAATAGCCATGTGCTGAATATGCTGGGCAAGAATCCACTACCTTTAGCTTGTCCATAAGCCATATCGGGGAAGGGATGAAAGAAAAGAGAGATTAAAGAATAGAGAGGTGTATGTTGAGAAAAGAGTAAGAAAGGGCTTTGAGAGCAAAACAAAGCATAAGTGCCGAGAGATGTGACGAGAGATGTGAGAAACACATGTTAGAAAGGGTGGGAAACATTACTTGAAGAAGTAGTGGACTTCCTGCGAATTTGCTTGTCTCTCGACGATGAAAGGCATCTAAGCCCATCAAAGTCTCGGCCAATGCCAAATCAATGCAGCTCTTGCCCTCTTTCAAACCTTGGGCTACTTCAACTAGCCGAATGCTAGACCCTTCAAAACTAGGGCAAGAAGAAAGTGTGCTAGCATACACAAACAAAGGGCGTGTTGCCGAAAACCCCGCCAAAGAAGATCGCCTCGGTCACCAGCATCAGAAAATCGATGAATCAAATTCGGGATGTCCAACTCTACATTGTGAACCAAGGAATGGGCCTCATGCAAAGTGAGCCCACACGTCCTTTCCAAGGCTTGGATGTGACTAAAACGAGGTTGAGGCAAGATTTTCTCATCGCACTGGGACTCCATTTGTACTTGAAATTCTTTGATTGTCGGGCATATCTCCTGTCCCCCGAAGCTAAAGATTAAGCGGGAATAGTGCATTTATGCTGAAACCCCAAAAATTCACCTTCTCTGAGCCATCTAAAGTTACAATTCGATTTGAGAGTTTTTCCACAAAGAATGGCTCCATTTGTGAAGAATTTGCAGTTGAAATGAAGAAACTATGAGATCCAATCCTTTTGTAGAAGATAAGGTGTAACAAGCCCGCGGGGGACCTCGCTACAGCTCGGACTCGACTTTTTTTCAGTCACGGTTCTAAGTCTGAACCAAAGAGTCCAAATCCGGCAAATCGTTTTTGAGAAAACAGATTTTTTGAAAGAAGTGCCAAACATGGACTGCTTTGCCAGATACAGAGTCGCCACCTAAATATTTTATTTTGGGAAATTTAGGAAACCCTGACTCGGTGCCAAAAGGCCACGTGTCCGTCATCACCAAAGTTGCCTCGGCTCGGGAACTTGGGTACGATTGGGGAAGGTCACTTCGTGAGCACCCCCGCTTGCCCGGTCATAGACCGGCCTCTACTAACCATGATATCGATTTTTGAAAACATTGTGAGTTCTTATTCCGGTTATTAGCCTAGGTTACCATGTGATGCGCACAGCATACAAGTATAGACTGGATCGCCTGAATTGAAACAAAACATTTCATGTTCGTTTTTGAAAATGGTTTGCTACCCGCAGGTAGGCTTGAAACATTTGATGATTTACTCCAATTCAGATAACCCAGCCTCCACCCACAGGCATTCAGGCAGTTATATCATATAAGCACATAGCCTCATGGTACGCATGCTATTCATGGCAGTCACTCACACGCATGCAAGGATGCTAAAGCATAGAACTTACCGAGTACTCCAGGCCAAAATAGAAACTACATTAGAAATCATGCATGATCCTAAGTATACAAAAATGCCTAATGCAACACATGCAAAAATGCAACACATGCAAAAATGCAACTATAACAGGCTCGGCTATTCTAAACATGACATATGAAATGCTGCAACTAACATGTATTCAATTTGGAATTGAAAGTACGATGCAGTTAGTATGGTGCGCCGAGCCCGGTGCATGCAAAACAGATGAATGATGCAAACATGCTGTCATACTGTATGCTAATTGAAATATGCCCTAATCTAACCATCATAAGCGGGTAAATAAAAGGGAAGAAAGACGTGGGGTTGGAAGACATACAACACACACACACACACACTTATTACAGTTGTGCCCTCTCGCAGAGGGTCTGAATAAATATACAGTCCCGAATAAATAATTACAGTCCAAATATTACAGTCCGAAAAATATACAAATTCCTAATTAATTAACAAATTAACTAAGAAAGTAAATAAAACTGACATGCAAGCTAGGGACTGCCTTGCTTCTGATGGATGATGCATGTCCGGCTGCTTTACGCGGAAATCCACCGGGATGCCCCAATTAGCCTCTGTTTAGCAGTTGTTCTTGGAAAGCGTGCCAGACTCTGAAAAGTTGCTGATTCTTCATTTGCTGCAACAGAGAGCAGGAAAGGGGCATAGCAATGTATTTTCACAAATATATGCATGCCTCGATCCTCGTGCCACCAATCACGCATACCGAGGCATGATGGCCGAGGAGTCGAATTGCACAATTTAATATGGGATGAATGCACATGAAAACATAACAGGACCTAACTCCATCATGGATGATCCGGAGTGTCGGTGACTGGGAATTGAGACACATTCCGTCACTCGGAGTACGAAATGTACCTCGTTTCCCGTGCCCGGGTTAACTCCTATCCCGAACACGATGCAATATGCATGACATGCATGAAATGCAACTAAGATACAATCCTAACATACACAATGCTATGGAATGACATGCCTCGAAATACGTGCACACGGGCACGCAAATCGAGAAAATGACAGAATGCAATCTAAGATACAACCTAGTATGCACTATGTTGTAAAAAATGAGATGCCTCGAAATGCGTGCACACGGGCACGCAAACCGAGAAAATGACAGAATGCAATCTAAGATACAACCTAGTATGCACAATGCTGTAAAAAAAATGAGATGCCTCGAAATGCGTGCACACGGGCACGCAAACCGAGAAAATGACAGAATGCAATCTAAGATACAACCTAGTATGCACAATGTTGTAAAAAAATGAGATGCCTCGAAATGCGTGCACACGGGCACGCAAATCGAGAAAATGACAGAATGCAATCTAAGATACAACCTAGTATGCACAATGCTGTAAAAAAATGAGATGCCTCGAAATGCGTGCACACGGGCACGCAAACCGAGAAAATGACAGAATGCAATCTAAGATACAACCTAGTATGCACAATGCTGTAAAAAAATGAGATGTCTCGAAATGTGTGCACGCGGGCACGCAAATCGAGAAAATGGCATGCAAACATGATATGGGCTTATACCAACATGAGAGAGCCTCAGCCACGCTCACATAGGATGCCGGTGGATGAAAAATGACGTGCCTCGAAATGCGTGCACACGGGCACGCAAACCGAGGCGATGACATACGCAATGCAAATGACATGGAAACAAGATATGGGCTTATACCAACATGAGTGAGCCTCAGCCACACTCACATAGGATGCCGATGGATAAAAATGAAGTGCCTCGAAATGCGTGCACACGGGCACGCAAACCGAGGCGATGACATACGCAATGCAAATGACATGGAAACAAGATATGGGCTTATACCAACATGAGTGAGCCTCAGCCACACTCACATAGGATGCCGATGGATGAAAATGAAGTGCCTCGAAATGCGTGCACACGGGCACGCAAACCGAGGCAATGCATACGCAATGCAAATAACATGGAAATGGCATACAGAATGCAACATGGACTTATACTAACATGAGAGGGCCTCAGCCACACTCACATAGGATGCCGGTGGATGAAAAATGACGTGCCTCGAAATGCGTGCACACGGGCACGCAAACCGAGGCAATGACAGAATGCGATGCAATGACATAATAATGGAAAGCAATCATTCTAATAGAATTTCAGCACTAAAATATGGGGGAAAACAGTCCCAATATGAGGCGAAATGACACTAAATGCATGGAATTGTCCCGAAATGCGAATTTAGGCACCCGAAATGGCCTATAGCTATGCCAAACATGCACAATATGGACATGTAATGCAAAGACAGAAGCTAGACAGTCCCAAAAAAGGCACTTTCACAGTTATAAACATGGCCAAACAGCAAACATAGGTAGGGCAAAAATGGCATGCAAGAATAGGGGCCAAGAGAGGGGTAATGAAGCAAGTGATATAAGAAAAATCCAAACTGAAAAATTCCCTTCTACAACACTGAAGAGGGACCAAAAATATGCACATTTACAGTTTATGGCAGTCCCAAAATCAGTATACAAACATGATAGAAATGCGATGCAAAATGAGGCTCAAAAGTGGCTATAACATGAGGTATGCAAAATATTCACAAAACAGCCAAAGACCCTTAATAAAACATGTAGAATGGGCCAAAATAAGCACTTTTTCAGAACTGTAAAATGGCCAAAAACAAAAGCATGATAGGCTAACTAAACATGCAAGAATGGGGAATAAAAGAGAGATATAACATGAAGTGGCATATGGAGGCCCCAAACCATGAAAGGACCTAAATGAAACATGAAGAATGGAACAAAATAAGCACTTTTTCAGAACTGTAAAATGGCCAAAAACAAAAGCATGGTAGGCTGCCATTGCATGCAAAAATGGGACCAAAAGGGGAATATAAAGGTAAGTTCAACATGGAAGTCCCAAATGGTGTTGAGCCCTTCTTCAATGTTGAAGAGGGGCTCAAAATAAGCCTAATATCAGTTTACAACATGCTCAAAAACAGATTACTCATGGGCCAAAAATAGCATTCAAGATTATGACATATAAGAGGATCAATGAAGCAAGTGCATCATGGAGGGCTCAAACAGGGTTGAGCCCTTAATCAAAAGTGAAGATGAGCTCAAAAGAGGGCCCCTTTTCAGTTAGGGCCAGAGCTTGAAACAAAAAGCATATAGGGCTTACAAATGGATCAAGAAAAAGGGTCAAAGAGGAGAAATGTTACTCACCCTTGAAGAGTCAAGCTTTTGTTGCTTCTTGGACCAATTTGCAGCTCCTTTAGCCTTTGAGAAGCCCTCCTTGTTGCTGGAAATGAAGTGGTGATGGTAGAGCTTGGTGGTGTAGAAGAAATGGTGATTAGGGACTTGGAAGTTTTTTTAGGAAATGAGAGGGATAGAGAGGGATTTGTCTATGGAAGCTTGAAGACAATTTTTTCTAACCCCAACATATGATATGGCTTGTTGGTTATAAGGGCAAAAAAGGGGGTGTAAAGGTGGGGGAAAAGGAGGGCAACTTTCCCCCACAAAATATCCCCCGGATATTGATATTTTCTGGGGGATAAAGCTCCACAGCTGTAAAGTGAACAGTGCAAGGATCTCGGCCGGCCAGTTACTTTTGCTGAATGTGGCCGGCCGGCCACACCCCCTAGCCGGCCGGCTAGGGGTCAAAAGGGTCAAGAAGATTTAGTGGCCGGCCACCATTTTTTAGGGTCCTCCCATGTGTGTACATCACAAATATGTGGTTGAAAGTTCAAGAATGTTGGTCCAAGGGGTTCAACATTAGCCCGGAAAGAGGGGTTCAAAAGGGTCAGGTGGAATTACTGGCCGGCCACCAATTTTTAGGATCCTCCCAAGTGTGTACATCACAAATATGTGGTTGAAAGTTCAAGAAAGTGGGTCCAAGGTGTTCAACATTAGCCCGGAAGGAGGGGTTCAAAAGGGTCAAATTGAATTAATGGCCAGCCACCACTTTTTAGGATCCTCCTAAGTGTGTACATCAAAAATATGTGGTTGAAAGTTCAAGAAGATGCCCCCAAGGTGTTCAACATTAGCCCGGAAGTGCGAAAAACGGGCGCCGGAGGGCGTCAGAGGATGTATAACTGGTTGCTGCAACAATTACTGGCCTTTCACCCTTCAGTGACCTCCCCGGTGATAAAATAGAGGTACCTGCCAAAAATGAACGAAAACCGTTGCAAAACGAATGCTCGGGGACCAAAACGCGCAGTTCGAGGTCCCGAAAATGGGCTGTTAAGCACCGAAAGTGGCATTCGTCCACGAAGTGGGTTTATCAGACCCCAGTATCCCTCAAAAGGGATTAAATAAGATGTATGCCAAAAATCAGAACAAACGGAGATGGTTAGGCGGTCCCAAACCGAGGCACACGGCCAACAATCCCGAAAAACCGGAAACCGGACTCCGAAATGGGCAAAATGGCCTACGACCACAAAATGTAGCCTACGGACATTGAGAGATGGTCTACGGGACCTCTCCCTTCCCTTAGGAAAAGAAACCGAGAAAATCGAGCCTGGTTCGCAAACCGAGGCAAAGTACAAAAGAGGGTTCGAAAGTCCGGAGGCAGGGCTCACGGCCGCAACTCTGAAACTTCTGAACGAGCCTTATTTTGTATTGTATGACATATTTTATTGTAAATTTTATGTTTGTTGTCTAAAAACCAATTTATGTAGCCAAAATAAATAATAAAAATTAAGTAGTATTGAATCAAATAGACTAAGAAAAACAAACTAGAAAACAAACATTCAAATATTGCGGTAATTTAAAAAAATTAAATAGTCGGAAAAACAAACATAGCTTTAGCAGAGTTTAAGGAGGGTAAGATGATTGCAATTTTATCCCAATTTTTGGAGAGATTATTTTTGTGACTTGAATCCGCTCCACCAGGGATGTTAACGACAAACCTTATCATTCGGTTAAGTTATTCTTTTGAGTTTTTAATATATTTTCATATCCAACTTTGTTAAATATTTTTTCTTCACTTTTTATGCATTATTGTAGATTGTAAAGTATTTTGTTATAGAATTTTTCTTCTTCTTCACCTTCTTTTTGATGAAATACAATACTTTTGCCATCGAGTCTTCTATTGTATAATATTACATGTACATTTTACATAGAGTATTATATTTTTCATAATATCTTCACTTTTTTTAATAGAATATAGGCTCATTTCGTGTATACATTATAAGAAATATTTATTTAAATTAAATTATTATGTAATTTGTCCTTTTCGGTAGGATCTTACGATCCTCGATCCGATTCTACGATCCGATCCTATCAACACCTCCAACGATCCAACGTAGGATCCCGATTTTAACAACCTTGGCCACGGTATGCGTATCAGATGCAAGTATGGGGCAGAATGAGTATATGAATTAAATATGGAAGTACAGAGTATGGATATAGTATGGAAGTGCAGTATTTCAGATGTAGTATATCAGTGTAGTGCGGGGAAGTTTCTTATGTTAGTTTCAGTGTGTCAGTGGAAATTTGATGACTGGAATGTAAGAAAACTAAAGAAATGACTTGAATGTCATGGAAGCCGAGCAGTGCCTCCCTTCTCAATATCATGCCCTCGAATGAGGCTAATAGCTCCAACAGATCCTCGGTGTATCCTGGGGTGCCTGGAATTGCATTGGGAATTATCAATGTCCAGAAAAAACAAATATCGAAAAAAGATGAGAAACTAAAAATGTGGTACATACCGGGGGTGCGTCATGAGCTCTGACATATCTATGTGCTACTGCGGCAAGCTCAATCGAAATCTGATATGCCTCCCCAGTATATCGCCAGCAAGTGAGAGCAGTAGGTAGTTCCAGCCAGCCGGTCCTCTGCCTCGCCTGAGGAGCCCCTCTCCCACAGGCCCTGGCTGCTCTAGTCACTCTAAGCCTCGCCCTAGCAGCAGAAGCTCTCGGCCCCTCACCTCCTCGAACATCGGTCAGAGGTGGCATAAGGTGTGTCTGAATGAAGACCATACAATCGACCTCGACTCAGAAGTACTTTGCCTCCAAGCCCACCATGAACTGGATAACCCCCTCCAAGTCCATCATGGACTCTTGCGGTGTCATCGGTATGAATGGAGAAGGCAGACCCAGAGAGTGACGTACAACTCTCTCGCCTAGGTACCAGGCTCGTCAAACCGGACCCTGAAGTAAAATACGGTAGCGCGAGATGACCAAGGCCGTAGTGTACTGGCCTCGAATCCTCATCGGTATTATAGCCCATGGCTGCCATGTGATCTGCAAATAGAAGATGAATAGATTATTAGTCGTCGTTAGATGCTAATATATGAATCAGAACAAATGTAGAGAAAAAAATATGACCGTGTTTTAGGTTACCTCTTGGGCAGCTATGGCGTCAAAGTAACGTCTGAAGAAAGTGAAGGGCTCACAAGTCTTGAGGCGAAGCTGACCATTGTATACCCTTGAGTAGGGGACCATCAGTGGAACCTCCACTACAAGCTCTGGGGCAAGAGTCGAGAAGTATGCATACACCCATAGCTGTGGAGAAAGTGCAGTGATATGTGATTAGTACAGAAACAGATATAGAAAATGCAAAGCAGAAAGCTTATAGTCTTTGAACAGATATAAAAAATGCAAAGCAGAAAGCATACAGTGTTCGAACAGATGTAAAGCAAGAAACGATGAACAGAAAATGCGAAGTGTAAAGAGGGAATTGAGATATGTACCTCCCAGGCTCGCCAGTAGCCTCCGATCAAGTATCCACTCCTGTGAGAAGTCGAGCTCATATAGCCGTATAGAGTGGCGAGGCCGGCTCCTCCCCAATCATAGAAACTCACTCAGGAAAGGACCACCAGTGCCCTCGGCAAATACAACCCTACAGTGTTCACCCTGTTCGAAAACAGGGTGGTACCGAAGAAGAACATCAGAAAACCCCGAGCGTACTGCTCTATCTTCTCTAGTATCTCTGGCTCAGTCCCTCAGAACTGCTTATCGAACCAACTATATCTGACCATAGTTGTCCAGAACAAAGGTGGGCGCCCCCCAGTAGCTCAATTCAAGTAGCCTCCCACTCCCCTATGTCAGGATCGAGAGGAATCGAATCACCCCCTACGCCTAGGCTTGTGATCATGGCGAAATCGTAAGGAGTCATTGTTATCTCTCCGGCAATGGAAAGGTGGAGAGAGTCAGTGGTGTCCCACCATCTCTCCACTAGTGCTCCAAGAAGTGGACGGCTCGCTATAACTCGTGTCAATCCAAAGCAAAATAGGCCGAAGCTAGTCTCGTCAGCAATGTTGTGCACTCCTGCGAGGAGCTCGTCATACCAATCTCTGGCCATCATGGCCCCATAACACATGTATGCGCGGGAGTCCCCTAGTGTAAATACAGTTACACGAAAAAGAAGTGCAGAACAAATGCGGTTGCAGTGGTGAAAGTACAGTCGAATGGAGACAGTGCAAGAAATGCAAGTAAAAAACATCAGATGTGCAAGTGAATAAAGTTTGTACCTCAACGGCAATGGCTGAAAGATGAGAATCTGGCTCCCTCAAAAGGAGATCCTCTGGCATGTCAGTAACAAAATCAATGAAGTGCCTAATGCCTGCAGCAGACAGAATATGTGTCCCAGGATGATACCTCACCGGATCAAAAGGCCTCACTCTTAGTGGCAATGGCTCCGGCTCCTCCTTAGAATCGAACTCCACCTTGAACTTCGCCTCTGGAGGAGCTCCATCATGTGGTATGTCTTCTACCATCTGGAATATGGGTGAAGAGTCGATGAAAAGTGAAGAAAGTGGAGAAAACTGGGTAAACTTTGAAAAAGTCAAACCCTAGGTGAGAGAAAAGGGAAGAAAAACTCAAAGCCCGTAATAAGGCACCAAACCCGAGAGAAACTCAAGGGGAACGAGCCTCAAGTGGTGAAACTCCAAGAAAAAGTGCCGAAATCAAATTTCAATTGGTTCAAAACAAAGTAAACTAAGAGGGTTTAGCGAAGAAAATATGTGTGGGTTGTTGGAAAATGCGTATAAAGTACGAATCTAGAGAAAATGAAGGTCTAAAGAGAGAGATGGTGGAATTTCGGGCATGGAGGTTTGTGGAAATGAGGTCCCTTGACCTATACTTAAAGATCTATGGGTGAACAGACCGAAATGGCCCAATCTGCCATCGGTGGCCTGTCGGCCACCACTGATGGCTAACAGGCCTCATTGGTGGCCGACAAGTGGCCGACATCCCTCCCTGGTGGCCGTCCAGTGCCCAATGCTCCTATTTTGTGTCTTGATGCTATGGTTGTCCCTGTTTCTAGAGAGGTGCAAGGGAAGGTCACTGTTGAGTTCAAATTCTCTCTGCAGAAGCTCGAAATTGTGTTTTCGGTGATTGTTGTTCGTCGTTTGTTGAATGAGGTGTATCCTTTTTGCATGTTGTAATTCTTCTGAGAGGTGAATCGGAAAGTTGCTATTGAACTTGTTTTGTTAGAATACATATGCATTCCCCCACTACATATGTAGAACATGCATTTTACATATGCTATTGCACAGAATACTTATTTCAATTTCGCATAGAACATGCATTTTGTTATTTAGCATGGAGCATGCTTTTAATCGTGCATAGAACATGCATTTTGTACTTAGCATAGAACATGTTTTTACTCTAGCTGCATAGAATGAGCTTCTGCTCTTGCATTATGCATAGAACATGCTTATTGCTTTCGCTCTTGAGTCATCCATGGAATATATGCATTTGCCTTCGAATCATGCATAGAATGTGCTCCCGTTACCAATCATGCATAGAATATGCTCTCAAATTGTTTGGTTCGCATAGAACATGCCATTATATCTCAATTGTTATCATGCATAGAATATGCGTTTCTTATTCGTTACACATGCATAGAATATGCGCTTCTCCATTATTGCATAGAATATGCACTTCTCTATTGTTGCATAGAATATGCTTTCATTCTTGCTTCATGCATGGAAAATGCACTGTCGTTTCATAGCACGCTTTTGTCCACTGGCACGATGTTGTATGTACGGTTCATTCAGCGGTGCCAACACAGACAAACGATATTGTATGTATAGTTCATCCAGAGGAGTTTGCGTAAAATCATTCGTGCCTTTCGAATCATATCGTTTTACTCTCCTTTCTCTCGCGTGCAACGTGTTAGGATAAGCCCTTTGGTTAAAAACATTTGAGTGCGTCCTGATGTTCATACCATCCTTCGGTCATCGCCCTTTCAGTTAAAAACATTTGTGTGCGTCCTGATGTTCTCATACTATCCATCGGTTACCTTCCTTTAGTTAAAAACATTTTTGTGCGTCCTGATGTTCATACCATCCTTCAGTTACCATCTTTCGGTTAAAAACATTCAGGTGCATCCCGGTGTTCACACCATCCTTGTTTTCTTTTGCGTGCAATGCGTTAGGATCTTGTTTGACATCTCGGGTACGCCCGATGATTTTGTTGCTCTTCGTCTTTCCTGCACATCGCGTAGTTAAGCTTGCATAATTTTCTAACATCCTTTCTGCATGAAATGTGGTTTTGTTCGTAATTCCCACATGTGGCGTGTTTACTTACTTTTGTGTTTGAGGTTGATATACCTTGTTTCGGTTGAATGTGGCATATTCCTTGCATGGCGTTTGCATTTAAATGTTTCATTACAACCTCATTGCATGATCATAAGTTATGTTCCTACATCATGCATATCGCTTGTATCTTGCCCTAAAATTGCGCTGGTTTGATTCCTTGCAAAGGGATACGTAGGCAGCCTACGGGCGCAATCGTTTTTGTCTTGCTTGTTTGTTTGTCCCAGTCTTCGGTCTTGTCAAAATGGGTCGTCTTCGGGCTTTGGCATTCACTCCCGTCATTCCATGACTCCCGAGTTTTGTCAAAGAGGTCAGTTGTAGACACCTTATTTTTGACCATCCTCAAGATTGGGACGTCATCACTTGTACATATGATGATTATGTTTGTTTGTGTTTGTTTTGAGAGCCCGAAGTCCTTGGCAAAACGCCCTGTCTTTGAGCCTTTAGGCCTTGTTCTTTTTATGCCTTGTTTTGGATCAAAACTTGGTGCCTGGAACCTTAGAGGCTGTCGGCCATGGCTTGTCCTTGTTTGCCCCCAGTGGTGGCCGATGGTCACCAATCTCTTTTTCCAGATATTTGTCGATATTTGTTGACAGTTGTGCCAGCTGTTAGCACAATTAGCTACATCTCCCTACACGTGTATGGTAGGATGTTTCTAAGCTAAAGGCATGTTTTTCTATATATGGGGTGGTTCCTCCCCCATTTTTGAGGGTTAGAAAATTCAGAGTAAAAATCTCTCTCTCTCTAGGTTTCTCTCTTTCTCTTTCTCTTACAATTTTAGGCTTAAGTGCTTATTTTCTCTGCACTTTTGCATAAACATCCTAAATCAAGTACTCTAACCTTTGAGCTGAGGTTACTTGGGGTCTTCTTGGAGATCTTGAAGGTGGTTTTAGCTTGTTCTTGTGCCTTGAATTCCCCTTTGCTTCAAAAGGTAGTATACTTGTCGTGTTTATTTATTTTGCAAGCTTTTTTTAGCATCTTTTCTTACTGTTTTGGGGCTGGTTTTGAGCTGCGAAAAACTTTGTTTTTGTGGACTAAAAGTGCTGGTTTGAGCACTTTTTTACTTCGGGGTGGTTCACCCTTCTTGTTTGTTAGTTTGTAAAGCTTTATGCCTTTATTCATCACTTTCAAATCAAATTTTTTAGGTCTTTTAACCACTGAATTTCAGAGGTTTTTTAGTGGTAAAAAACTTATTTTGAAGTCCAAAATTGGAGGGATTAGCCTCCCCTCCTTGTGTCTTGTTTGTATGCCTAGTTAACTCCATGTATTAACTTATTGTTTTAGCTTTCTGTGGCATACATCCAACATGTTTTAGACTATATTTAGGGCTATTTTGCCTCTGCTTTTGGTTAATTTTTTCATTTGAGCCTTGCATGGCATGGTTGTAGTGTCTATTCCTTCAATAGCTTACTATTTTAAGGCTTTAACTATCATTGGTTTAAGTTGGTTTCATGTTTTAGTACTTTTAGTACTCATTTTCAGCACCTAATCATCTCTGCACCGCCCCCCCCCCCCCTCAATTCTTCACTTTTGATTTGCTTTGAAAGTGGTTTCAAACCACTTTTTGCCTAAGTGTGAAATGGGGGTGCTACACCTAATGGTTTAATCACTTAGGGTGGTTTATTACCAACAGTGTAATTCCTCTTTCATGCCCAAAGCAACTTGTGGTTTGAGCCCTCTTTCCATTAGAGGACACTCACCAATGGACTTAATTAATTAATGAATGGTTTGGTAATTAAAATGAGTAAACAAAATTGGCAAGTAAAATAGGCAAGATAAGCATTCTTTGTGTTGCATTACATGTGTTCAAATCGGACGTTAATTTGAACACAAGGAAAATGGGACATTTCATACTCAAAAGTGATGAAATATGTCACTTTCTTGGTCTCCACTGCCCTTGATTATGCATGATAGGGTGATGGTCCTTTTGGTCTTGTCTTTGCATTCATTGATCTTGCACAATTGGTTTCACAAGCCATCATGCAATGAAATTGCTTGATTGTGGTTTGTGAACCAAAGCTTATCCCTCCTTTGATTTCCCCATGAAAAGGAAAGGAAAAGTGTGCAAACAACCCTTGAGAAATGCTCTGTTTTGCTCTCTGTTGCAGCAAGGAAGCTCAGACCATTAGTGGCCGACAGCCATCACTAGTGGTCGACCGGCCCCCTGTTAGCCACCAATGAAATTTGCATAGTGTGCTCTTGAGGTGGAGCAGAGGTGTTCTAGAAGTGGATAGCTTCTTGGTGTTCAAGTGTGCAAACAGAGACATGCAGCCCCAAGACAGTCCCTTTTCGGGTGAAAACCGAGTACGTGCATGAGCCTCCCTTGCATTCCAAGTTTATTTATCGCTTAAATATCTAGCCTAGATACATGTTGTAATTAATTAGTTATAGCTAATTAAGTGTTGTAAATAATTAGTTAGATTAACTAGTTATTCGTTTTCGGTTTGTAATAATTAGTTAACTACAATAGTTAATTAGTTTCAAGTTTTGTAATAATTAGCTTAATTAGTGTAGCTAGGTAGTTTATTTATTCAGACCCTCCTTCGCAAGGGCATAATGTTGTAATAAGTATGCGTGCGTGTGTGTATGTCTCCCAACCTCACGTTTTTCTCGCTTTTATTAATTGTTTTTTAACATTAGATTAGGGACATGTTTTAATTAGCACATCGCATGCTTGCATCCATTCTTCTTGTCTTGCTTGCACCGAGGTTCGGCCCATCATTCTAACTGCATTGTCATTTCAATACTTCTTTGAATATGTGTTTAATCGCATGTTATCAAATCGATTCATGTGTCACATTAGTAGCCGAGCCTATTAATTCCATTGTTCGCATGCGTTGCATTAGACACCTTGTATAGTTAGGATCATGCAACTTTCTAACTAGTTTCTGTTTTGGCTAGGAGTACTAGGTGAGTTTTTACACTTTAGCATACTTGCATGACTGTGAATGTTGCCATGATTAGCATGCTTGCCTTGAGGTTATGTGCTTAAATGCTAAACTGCTTGAATGCCTGTGGATGAAGGCCTGTTGTTTGAATTAGAACGATTCAACAAATGTGCGTTTTAAGCCCACTTTATTGAGTGGCAAATCATGTTTCAAGCCCACTATGTTTGGTAGAAAATCCGCAAATCTTTAAGCCCACTTGAGATGGCAAATTCAAACCATTTTTGAAAACAAATATGACTTGAATTGTTCCAAATTGAACAAACTAGTCTATACTTGCTTGTGCGCATGACATTGTAAAGTTAGCTTAATAACCGGAATAAGAACGTATAATATTTATAAAAAAAATCATATCATGATTAGTAGAGGTCGATCTTGGATCGGGCAAGCAGGGGTGCTAAATTCATGACATTTTCCCTTCGTACCCAAGTTCCTGAGCCGAGATAACTTTGGTAACGACGGACACGTGGCCTTCGGCACGAGTCATGGGTTTCCTAAATTTTTCCAAAATAAAATATTTTGGTGGCGACTCTTTATCTAGCAAAGCAGTTCATTTTTGGCATTTTTCATCCTAAAATCGTTTTTTCAAAAGATTTGCTTGACTTGGACTCTTGGTGGTTATCAGTTTCACATTGCACTTGTAAGATTAGATTCAGAACCGCGGGAGTCCGAACTGTGAGGCCTTTTCCTTATCAAACCTTCCGAAAGGGGGCACAAAAAAAGCCAAGTCCACAGTTATGTTTTGGGAACCTTCAAGATTATGAAAGATGAAACATTGATCTTGAACTTGAGGCGAAGATTGATTTGTTTGAGATGAAATTACACTTGAATGATGTTAGTTTACCTTGTCGCGGGGTCATTTTACATGTTTTTGAGTGATTAGAGTTGAAACCTAGTTTAGAAAGTGGAAAAACAAGTGTTAGAGCAACAGGGATTTTCGGACAACAGATTTTGCCCAGAGACGCACGTGCAGCGGGGCTTCCCGCACGTGCAGCAGTCTACTTCCAGCACTTAAATTGATTCTTAAAAAGCACCTTGTCCCATGCATGCGGCTCAATTCCCAAACGTGCAGCCTTGTTTCCCGCAGGTGTGGGGCACCCCTGTTTCATCCCACTTTCAAATAAGCATATCTCCCTCATCCGGACTCCGTTTTAAGTGATTCTTGAGCCAAAATTCAAGCCCCGGAAGTCTAGTTTCCAATGGTGGGGGTCTCACACCCAATTTCTAAGTACACAAATATATATATTCAAATTAGTAAAGGCTGTTCACTTTCTATCTACCAGTTTTATACTATTTTTTCTTCTAACCCATTTTCCTTTCATTTCCTCCTTTTTTCCTAGACACGGATTGTGACCTATTGAGGACTAATGAGTTTAGAACCAACATAACTAATTGATTAAAGAGAATAAAGAAAGGGATCGATCATATTCATATGTTGTGTTATGTAATTGTGGTTGTAGGTCAAGACGATGACATCGTCCAATTGCTATCAGAAGCCCACCACTGTGCGTAATAGTATAGTAAAGATTTTTTTTTCATTGTCTATCTTAATTTATGTATGACATGATCCTATAAATGTTACATTTTATCAAAATGCACAAGCTTCCAAGAAATGAAAGTTATTTATTATATAATATGGTGGGCCCAAGGCCATTCTGTTTATCCGTTTCATTTATGCTATGCATGATATGAATTGTTCGGTCATTAAGACCTATTGATTTCTGGTGTGGAACAAAGTGTTGTACGGAATTAAGTGCAACAGTGGGAGTCATCTCTAGAGTTCGTACGGGTCACCTCTTGGGTCCATACATACATGAACTGGGCCCAAGGAGAGGTGGAGACATGTCGATGTTCCATCTACTCCATAATCGGATGCAGTGATACAATTTGATACGTTTGGACCTAAGGTCGCTTTGATAGATGATTGGGCCCAAGGCTGTTTTGACATAAGTGGACCCAAGGTTGTTCAGAACATATGATATGAATACAAAGGTTTTCACATCGCTATATGACTCATGTTACAATGCGTTATTTTATATACATGAATGGATGTCCTATTTTAAAATGTGCTTCTAACTTTTTGTATGAGTGGACGTACCACACACCACGTAAAATGTTTTGTAATAGGTCAAATATGTATTCCATTTGAAAAGGCACGGATTATGATACGATAAATGTTTGTTTTGAAAAGAGTTAAGATACGTTTCAGAATTGTGGAATATGTTTTCTTAATGTTAAGGGCATCATTCATTAGCCTCTTTACTTTAATATTACTCACTGGGCGTTAGCTCACCCTTTTATTTTATATATGCAGGTGAGCCATCGGGGATCAACACTACAGTTGTATCAAGATCCACCTCTCCGTCAAGCCACTGGGGTTATGTCTCTGTGTCAAGGCTTTAACTTTGTATTGTGGAATTATATATTTCATTGGGTCTTATGTATATGTGTGTGAGATCTGTATAAGTTCTGTGATTATATATGTAAATATGGAAAGCGTATTTAAATGCTTAAATTAATCTAAATTTCCATGTATGCACAAGCTCAATGGGCATTGTCTTCATATTGGGATTTGCTTCCGCTTAAGGCCTCGTATTTGAGTAAATATTCGTGAAATTTTTTTTTGAGGCCTATGTGCAGGTTGGTCATGAAGAAAACTTTTAAGGGCGGGTTTGGGTCATGACAGTTGGTATCAGAGCATGAGTTAAGATCTCACACACATGTCCATTGAGCATTAGTGTGTCTGGAATGCATGCAAGTTGCCTGTATTTCATGAGAAGGTCATATGTTGCGTCTTTTGGAAGATGTATGTGAGTTTGTGTAACGAGTTAAGTATTGAGATTGTGAATTGGAAGTTCTCGAGGAATCTTGACGATAAAAGGAGATCAAGATGTGTTTGTTTCTTTTAGCTTAACTATTGAGACTGAGGATTAAAATTCACTTGACAATTTGATAATTATAAGGAAATGGGAATGTGTTTGCTTAATAAATGTGGTATTGAGGCTAAGGTTAGGAATGATTATGGAATTTTGATGTTTTGATTAAAACGGTGGTGTGTACAAACATGCTGATTTGTGGAAATATGATAGAATAAGAGATTTCAGTCTTTACTTCAAGCTATGATATTATATGATTTGCATATTAAATTGGTTTATGAGAATATGTGGGAGGTTGAGCCATTTGATGACTAATGATGTATGGAGAACTAGTGGTTGAAATATTTGGTGATCGATAAAGCGTACGGAATTAAGAGGTAGGAACTTGTTTAACATGCATAACGTTGGTGTTGTGAAAGACATAAGGTATGAACCTTAGAATCAAAGAATGTGTTGGGGAGTTTATGGTAAGAAAGATCAATGAACATAGATTTAATGAATGCAAGAAGTGATAAGTCAGAATTAGTGTTGCTATCTATGCTCAAACAACTATTAGCGAGTCTGAATTCTTTTGTGTGGGTAACTGAAATTTGAGCTAAAATGCTAAGATAATGAGAATAAGGACACTTCAATGTGTTAAGATCGTTACTTTAAGTGTTTAAGCTTATTGCGAACAAATTTTTGTATGGCTAGTCGGGCTTATATGTTTATCGGAATCATTTCGTTATAACCTGAATTGATGTTGAGACTAAGATTATGTATTAAGAATTTCTTTGTTATCCGAAGGATCTACTTTATTGGAAATGTTATACGATGGATCTGATTTAATGTCCTCCTTATAGATTCTTAGAATGTGTGATAAGTAAATGTTGTTAACATGCCAAAGCAAGTTGTTTGTGGCTTCTGAATGTAAATGACTCTCCTATTTGAATTATCAATAAGGCATGTAAGTTGTATGGAGACAAATACTTGGGTTAATGTGGCTATGGAACTTGTGAACCAAGATTTGATTTTCACATTAAGGTTATCTTACATGCTTAGCCTACTGTAGCTCGACTTTTTTGCGCCTCCTTTCGGAGAGCTTGAATTGGTCCTACAGTTCCGACTCCTGTCACGGTTCTGAATCTAATCTCACAAAATGCAATGTGAAACTGATAAACACCGAAGAGTCCAATTCGACGAATCATTTTGGAAAATCGATTTGGAATCAAATAATGCCAAAACTGGACTGCTTTGCCAGATTACAGAGTCGCCACCTAAATATTTTATATTTAGGAAATTTAGGAAACCCTGACTCGTGCCAAAGGCCACATGCCCTTCATCACCAAAGTTGCCTTGCTCGGGAACTTGGGTACGGGAGGAGAAGGTCCTTAAATGAGCACCCTAGCTCGTCCGATCAAAGATTGGCCTCTACTAATCATGATACGTTCTTTTATAAACATTATGTGTTCTTATTCTGATTATTAGCTAACTTTACTATGTGACGCACACAAGCAAGTATAGACTAAATCGCAATAATTGGAACAAATTCAACTCATGTTTGTTTCTCCAAAAATGGTTTGAAGTTGCCACCCTCAAGTGGACTTAAAACATGATTTGCCACTTCACAAAGTGGGCTTAAAATGTGCATTCATCGAATTATTCCAATTCAAACAACAAAGGCTTCATCCACAGGCATTCATGCAGTTTAGCATATAAGCACATAGCCTCATGGAAAGCATGCGAAACATGGCAATATGGCAATCACACTCATGCAAGCATGCTAAAGCATAAAAATCACCGAGTACTCCGAGCCAAAACAAAAGTTAGTTAGAAAAATGCATGATCCTAACTATGTAAGATGCATAATGCAACACATGCGATAATGCAACTAAATAGGCTCGACTACTTAATCATGGTATTTGCAACATTTTGATAGCATGCTTTGAAACACGTATTCAAAGAAGTATATTGAATTGTCAATGCAGTTTTAATGATGCGCTGGGCCTCGATGCATGCAATACAAATGAATCATGCAATCATATGAGCATAAGGTATGCTAATTGAAAATGTCCCTAATCTAACCATTGAAAGCGGTTAAGTAAAACGGAGAAAGACGTGGCATTGGAAGACATGCGCACACACACGCACACTTATTACAACATTGCGCCCTAGCGAAGGAGGGTCCAAATGAATAAAAGCTACCTCACTAGCTACGCTAATTAAGCTAAGCTATTATAACACAATTAATTCACTAACTTAGCTAATTAAAATATTAAAAACCGAATTAATTAATTAGACACTTAACTAATTAATTACAAAAACGACTAGGCTAATGAACTAATTAGGTAGACAATTTAAATGAACAGCCTCGGGAAACGAGGGATGCATGCATGCACGGTTTTCTTCCTTCTGAAAATCCACCGCCTTGCCGTTGGATGCCTCTGTTTGTACTCGTTTGATCTCTGAAAATTGTGCCACCTCCCAGAATGCCTCTGCTCTAACTCAAGAACACACTGGAGCAAAATTCATTTCTGGCCGGTTGGCTACCAATGGTGGCCGGTCGGCTGCTTCTGGTGGCCGGTCGGCCAGCAGTTTCCTGGATTTCCCTTTTTGCTGCAACAGAGAGCAAACAGAGACAAAGCAGTGTATTCCAAGAAATATATGTGTACTATTACCCTCCTTATCATTACACAAAGTCAAAGGAGGGTAATTCTTGGCTTCAAAACCACCAACCAAGCATTCTCAATGCACGATGGCCAAAGAACCAAGAAGTACAAGTTCACTGTAAGCCAAAAAAACAAGACTCAAGGCCATCGCCTTATCATGTGTGATCAAAGGCAATGGAGACTAAGGAGATTGGCTCATTTCATCACTTTGAGTATGAAATGCTCCAATCTTCCTTGTGTTCAATATAACATCCGACTGAACACATGCAATGCAACAAAGCATGCTTATCTTGCTTAAATTTTATTTGTCATGCTTTATTTACTCATTTTAATTACCGATCCATTCTTTAACCGGTTAAGTCCAAGGTGTTTTCCCCAAGTTTCCCTTGGATTTGGTGCCCTTTCCCGGACTCAATCCTTTTTCTTCCATTTTCTCCTTCCGAGAGTTGACTTTTGTTAACTTTTGGCATTCCCCGCCCTTTTTCCATATTTTCGACCATTTTCTCATCTTCTCCTGAGATGCCGGATGACATTCCACACGACGGAGCTTCTCCGAAGATGGAGGTGGATCCGGAGTTCGAGCCACTGCCATTGAGCATTCGACCTTTCGACCTGGCGACGTATCATCCCGAGATACACGTGCTACCACCCGATAGTATCCGTCAGTTCAGAGGGTTTGCGCGAGGCACACACGGAGGATCTCTTACTACATGAGCTGGAGTCACATTTATCTCATGGCGCCTCCGAGGTATACACTTCTCCTTCACTTTCCGCAATATACGTTGCATTTCTTGCATAGCTCACATTGTCTTTCATCTGTTCATCCCAAACACATTTATGCACTGTATTTCTTACACTGCCTCGCATCTGCTTGTCCTGCTTACATGGTGATTCACACGCCATCCGAGGATACAAGACAATCTCTGTGAGGGAGTGGTACATGGAGCTTCCCGACACAGTCCATCATGTCATTGACGAGGCCGGCTTCGGCTCATTCTACATGGGGCTCTCACGCCTCATAGTGAACCGGCCTTTGGTAGGCGCTTTGGTAGAGAGGTGGTAGGATACCACCAATTCCTTTCACTTCTCTACCGCAGGGGAGATGAGGATGACTCCCTTCGACTTCTCGATGCTCACCAGCATAGAGGGAGGGGCTCATCTGATTCCTTATGACACAGACATGGGCGAGTGGGTGGGCGCTAAGATTTAATTGCTGGGGAGTCACACACCCATCTCTCTATCAGTGATGGTCTGATACACATGGTTCGTGGATTACTACAGAGCGACGACGCTGGCGACTCGAGAGGAGACCGAGCAGTATGCTCAAGGTTTCCTGATGTTTCTCCTTAGCACTACCCTATTCGCTGACCGGGCGAACACCGTCGGGTTATACCTCCTGAGTGCTCTGGTGGACCTGTCTCGAGTCCGACTCTATGATTGGGGCGACGCTGGATTGGCCACCTTGTACGGGTACGTGAGCTCAGCCTCTCATAGGAGCGGACATCTGATAGGAGGCTGTTGGAGGGCTGGGAGGTATGCCTTTCTTCTCTGTTTTGTATTTCGTGTTGTGCTTTTTGCTTAACATTCTCTGTATACTGCACACACACTACATACTGTGCATACACAATTAGTTTTCTTCTTTACATAATCTGTACCCTGCATACGCTGTACACCACACATGCACAGTCTACTTTGTGCTTTATATATTCTGTACACTGCACACACTATACATCGCACACACAGTCTGTTTTCTGCTTTACATATTCTGTACACTGCATACTCACTATTGCCCTTTCCGCTTTTTGCAGCTATGGGTGTACACCTACTTTTCGAGACTTACCCAAGAGCCAGAGGTGAAGATGTCACTTGTCATGCCATACTGTTACCGGTATGACAGGAGATGCCAGCAGAGGTCTCAGGAGTTCTTCTCATTCTTCCGCCGATACTTCGATATCGTGACCGCGGCTGAGGTAACTCAAGCTTCTCTGTTTATTTCCATTTTCCTTCGAGTCTGACTCATATTGCAATACTGATGATAGCTAACAATCTATATCTTTTCTATTTGGAGATCGCTTGGCGGCCCTTGTTTGATAATGCCTGAGGGAGTCAGAGATCAGTTCGCTGGTGCACATGAGGCTTCTCGCTTCCGGATCCTACTCGAGGGCCCAGTTTGTCGAGTGTAGTTCTTAGGGGAGCGATTCTTGCGTCAGATCATCGGCTTGCTCGAGTCGGTAGTTTCGATGCCACCTCCGACAAATATAAGAGTCACATAGAGGTACACTTTCCAGGAGATGATTAACTTCACCCGAGGCTGGGACGTCGACTTCTTCAGAGTTGAGGGTGACTACACAGTCTTCATCCAGACATACCTTATGCCCCCCCTGACTGGGATGCGTGCAGATGAGAGGCCGAGGGCTCCAGTTGTAGGAGGGAGAGACAGAGGGGCCGGGGCGACCAAGACCCACAGCAAGAGAGAGTCTAGGGCGAGACAGAGTGCTTGGTGGATAGAGCTACCTACCACACTCACCTACCGGCAACATTCCGGGGAGGCTTGCCAGATTCCCATTGAGCCCGCGCTAGTCGGACATGAGCTTGTAGGGGTTTGAGGCCCTACTCTAGTATGTGCCATACTTCTCATTTTGCGTATTTACTTCATTTCAGTTATGCTTTATAGAACACTAATCTTCTCATCACACTTGCAGGCATCAATAGAGTACACCGGGCAGGCGCTTGAGTTAGTGGCTTCCCTGACGGAGATGGTGTAGAAGAGCATGAACCTACTCAGCCACTACAGGATTCCGGTAATTTATCTCTGTTTCCACTTCATGCCATGAAATCTCCTGCCGATGCATCAGCATTTCAAACATAAACTGTTCCACACTATACAGATCTGATACACTACGCTCGAACACTGCATTTGAAACACTGCACTCAATCACTGTATTTGAAACACTACACTCAATCACTGCGTTTTGTACTGCATCCAATCACTGCATTTGAAGCACTGCACTCTTTTTGCATCACGTATACACCGTGACTGATGTATTTGACAAATTCCCCTTTTTAGATCCCAGGCACATTGGATGTTCCAGCAGTAGCTGCAGTAGGACCATTAGCACCTGCTCCGGTAGTAGAAAGAGGGAGACGAGAGGCTCTAGCTCACAGCCGAGGTAGAGCTAGGGGCACCCATGATGAGAGTGGCCCCTCAAAGCCCATTCCAGATGATAATGATGATGAGACGAGTGAGGACGAGGAGGTAGCGAGTCCACAGTCAGAGGCATCTGAGGACGGAGAGAGCGATGCCGGCTCAGATTCTGAGGGTGGAAATGATGCTGAGGCCGGCTCAGCAGCTAGCTCAGACTCAGGGGCCTCTAACAGCAGCGCTGATGGTGATAGCTCTGAATCCATGCTGAGGAAGAGGACGAAGAGGGCTTCTCGATCATGAGGTGGATGGCACTGATTTAGACGTTGTGTTTAGTCTCTTTTGCCCTTTTTCTTTTAGTTGGTAATGTTAGCACATTGTACAGCCTTAGGCAGTTTTATTTTCTTAAAAACCTGTACTCTTTGTAAAAATAAACCATGATTGGAATGAAAATTGCTTTTTGATAAAAACATGTTGTGTTTTACATTCTGAACATCGCATGCACCATTTTACATAAAAACAGGATTTCATGGAATTTGAACATTGTAAACTCTATTGGCAACTTTTTAATCAGGTAATGAACCAACCAACACATAACAAATGGAGTAAAACAACTCAATGAACAACTAATGCAACAACTCGATAAGCAACAACAAAATAACTCGATAAACAAAGCGAAACAACATAAAGAGTAACTCAACAAAACTCTTAAAACAAGACGGCAAAATGCACCAAGAGTATAACAAAACACAGGTTCCCAACATTCCCAACACATAGGAAGGACATCGGAATTATGTCGGCCAAAGGAAGAGGCTGCCGGCCACCAAGAATGGCTGCCGGCCACTAGCACTTGCTGGTTGGCTACAAAAGTGGCCGGTCGGCCACAAAAAGTGGCCGGCCATTCACTAGTGCAGGGAACCTCCAAATTGTTGCCACCTGTCTTCCACTCAACACCTTATCTTCTACAAAAGTTGGGACTTCGTAGTTTCTTCATTCCAGCTCTGTTTTGCCACAAATGGAGCCATTCTTCACCGAAAAACTCTCATCTTGGATTGCAACTTTTGATGGCTCTAAAAAAATGAATTTTCGGGGTTTCGAGATAAATGCACTATTCCTGTTGAGTCGTACCCCACTGTGTTTTCCATTCATTCACGCCACGGCTAGATGTTGGAGCCTGGTTACACGTGTTTAACTTCAAGGGCCAAGAGATGTGCCCTACAATCGAAGAATTCCAAGTTTTGATGGAATCCCAGGGCGACGAGGAAATCTTGCCCCAGTCCCGTTTCAGCCACATCCAGGCTTTAGGAATAATGTTTGGGCTCACTTTACACGATGCCCTATCTTTGGTTCACAATGGAGCATTAGACATTCCCAGTCTCATTCATCGATTTTCTGACGCCGGCGACTGCGGCAACCGTCTTTGGCAAAGTTTTTGGCAGCATGCCCTCGACTTGTGTATGTTCGCTCATTTCCTGCTTGCTCCTAGCTTCAGAGGGTCTAGCATTCGCTTGATCGAAGGCTTGAAAGACGGCAAGACCTGCATTGGCTTGACACTAGCTGAGACTTTGATGGGCTTGGACGCCTTCCATCACCGGGAGACAACCAAGTTCGCAAGAAGTCCACTACTTTTGTAGGTAATGTTTCTTGCCCTTCTCACATGTGTTTCTCACATCACTCGACCCTCGTGCTCTATTTTTCTCTCAAAAACCCTTTCTCACTTTTTCTTTCTACATACACCTCTCTATTCTTTAATCTCTCTTATTTTTCATCCCCCCCCAGATATGGCTCATGGACAGGTTGAAAGTTGTGAACTCTTGCCCTGAATATTCAACACGAGGCTATTTCTTTCACCAACAGCTAGTTGATTTCCCGAATGAGGGATGGTGGTGTCACTGGATGTGTAACAGGTCTGCTGCTGACATTGTTTGGCGTTGTCCCTGGTTTGGTCTCCCTGAGATCAGCTACAGCTTGTCTCGACAACTTGGCATTCAGTTGACTGTCTTAACACACTATGTCTTCTACTTTCCATTCCGGTTCAGGCGTCAATTCGGACACGATCAGACTTGCCCAGAAGAGGTGGTAGAGTAGCCAGCTCTATTTCCAATCCGAGGTTTACAACTAGCTCGATATACCGCTGCTTGGAGGAGAAGAGAACTTCTGGCTCTCGCTCCCAATTTCAGTTGCGCCCTTTTTGGCGAATGCATGGCTTGGCTTGAGGATGAGGCGCAAACCGGGCCTACTTTAGCATCTAAAGTTTCCACAAGCTCTGGGAGGGGACACAGGAACACCTGACTTATCGATGCCCTAAGTTTATTGCCTTAATCTGTACTTTCAAGTTTTCCTTTTGAATTTAATAAAAGAAACTTTGATTTGTATCAAGAATTGGAGAACTCTATATTGAAATCAATGAAATTAAAGGTTGTGGGTACTAAAAATTTTAATTTTGGTCCAAAATTGGTCTAAGTTGTAAAAAGATTAATTTGAACGAAATCAACTTTTATTAAAAATTTTCAAAACCATTTTCGATAAGGATCACAATTGGACACACTCGGAATCTATCCTTGAAATGTACAACCCCAAATCCAGAAAATGGAAAGTTACCCCTTGTCTGAAGAGCACTGTACTGTAACCAGCTCTCATAGTGAAGATCACAACCGAACTCTTGGATGCAGAAAAGACAAAGATGACCATAACAATCACATGGACACAGTTGATTTGGAAGTGTTTATGGTTGGACTTCTGAATGAAGTTGACTACGTATCCCGAAGATGGGAATCAAGCCTTACGTAGTTTGGTACGGGTTCACTCGGGTATTAACACTCTCCTTTTGGGCTCTAACTTTTGCCAAGGTCGCTATTTCTGGGTTTTCAACCTTGCGAGCTCAATTTTTCTTTTTCTTTTTTTGTTCTAATTTTTTGTGCTCTAACTTTTGCCAAGGCCACCCTTTCTGGGTTTTCGGCCTAGCGAGCCACTCAAGGATAGTATTTCTTTAACTTGTCCATGTTGATTGGTTAGGAGAATTGGAGCCATCTAGGTCCATAAGAATGACAGTGCAGCTCGACCAGATAGATTTGATGATGAAAGGACCAGTCCAATTAGGTCTGAACTTGCTCCTAGGGTCGTGAATGGGAGCTCGGTTGTCTTTGAGCACCAAATCCCCTTCTTTCAGATTCATGGACTTAACTTTCTTGTTGAAAGCCCTGGAAATTCTACGTTGATAACTTTGGACGTGGTACAGTGCTTTCAGCCTTCTCTCATCAAACAACATTAGTTCCTCGAACCTGCTCTACTACCAATCCACTTATGCTATATGGCACTCAGCCATAACCCACAGCGACGAAACTTCAACTTCAATCGGCAGAACGACTTCCATCCCATAAACTAAAGAATACGGAGTTGCCCCAGTAGAAGTTCGGATTGATGTCCGGTAGCCCCAAAGAGCAAATGGCAACTTGTCTGGCCAGTCCCTGTAGGTTTCCGCCATCTTTTGTAGAATTTGTTTGATGTTCTTGTTGGCGGCCTCAACAGCTCCGTTGGTTTGAGGCCGATGTGTGGATGACTTATGAAAAGCCATGCTGTATTTCTCCAACAAGTCGATCAGTTCTTTCTTGAAGTGGGAACCATTCTCTGAGATGATCTCATTCAGGACCCCATAACGACAGATGATGTTATTTCTGATGAACTTGGCTATGTGCGATGTTTTTAGCACTACGTAGGATTAGGCCTCGACCCACTTTGTAAAGTAGTCTATTGCCACCAGGATATACCCATGCCCATTTGACCCCTTCGGAGTAACTGCCCCAATAACATCAATTCTGCAGACTGAAAATGGCCCTGGTGAAGTCATGTTTTACAGCTTTGACGGTGGGATATTCATGCGATTGCGTGAATTTGGCATTTATGGCATTGCCGAACAAAACCGATACAATCCTCCTCCATGGTTGACCAGTAGTAACCTTGCCTAAGAATCTTCTGGGCTAGCATAACTCCACTCATGTACGATCTGCACTCTTCTCTGTGGTGGCTTCCATTAGGTGCTTCAACTTTTCTTCATCAACACATAGTTTATGCATTCCCAGATGGCCTCGTTTCTACAATTTACCCCCGCCGATGATAAATTGAGCAGCCATTTGCCGTATTGCCCTCTTATCTTTGGCATTTGCCCCTAGTGGATAAACCTCCTTTTTCCAAGAAGTTCCAGATATCAAGGTACCAGGGGTTCTGATCTTGTACTTCATCTATTGCGGTGATTAGCTCGTAGGCCGGCACGTACCTCTGTTCAATAATAATCAAATGCATCCAAACTCCCAAAGGGATTTCCATCATGGAAGATAAAGTTGATAAAGTGTCAGCGAACCTGTTGCTCTCTCTTAACAGATGCATGAAGGTTAGCTTCTCAAACCTAGGAATCAGAACGTCCAAGGATTGGTGATAGATTTTCATCCTTTCTTCCTTAACCTTCCAGTCTCCTTTCCCTTGAGACACAACTAAGTTCGAGTCCCCAATGGCGTCCAACCATTTTACCCCTAGTTCCAGGGCAGCTTCCAAGCTAGTGATACATGCCTCATATTCTGGTTTGTTGTTTGATACCTTAAATCGGAGTTTGAAAGCTAAAGGTATATGGGAATTATCGAGTGCTATCAGCAACACCCTGTAGACGTGCCCCGAACGTCTCAGGAGGGAATCCCGTTTTGTTCATTTGGGGCTCACTACAGTTCGGACTAAAATTGTCACGATTTCTTAATCTGATCTCACAATGTGCGATGTGAGATTGATAAATCACCAAATAGTCCAAATCTGGTAAATCGTTTTGAAAAACAGATTTTTGAGAAAGAAGTGCCAAACATGGACTGCTTTGCCAGATACAGAGTCGCCACCTAAATGTTTTATCTTTGGAAAATTTAGGAAACCCTGACTCGTTGCCTAAGGCCACATGTCCATCATCACCAAAGTTTCCTTAGCTCTGGAACTTGGGTACGATTGGGAAAGGTCAGCTATGAGCACCCCCACTCGCCCGATCAAAGATCGGCTACTACTAAACATGATATCTTGTTTTTGAAAACACATGTGTTCTTATTCCGGTTAATTAGCTAGGTTTACTATGTAATGCGCACAGCAAAACAAGTATAGACTAGATCGCCTAATTTGGAACAAAGCATTACATATCCGTTTGTTCGGAAAAAATGGTTTGAGTTTTGCTACTCGCAAGTAGGCTAAAATACGGATTACAATGAATTGTCCCAATTCAAGTAATCCAACCTTCACCCACAGGCATTCAGACAGTTATATCACATAAGCAATTAGCCTCATGGTGAGCATGCTGTCATGTTAGCACTCACATACATGCAAGATGCTAAAGCATAAGCACTTAAAGTGTACTCCGAGCCAAAACAATGAACATGTTAGTAATCAAATGTATGATCCAAGTCCATGTTAAAATGGCTAATGCATCACAGGCAAAATGCAAATAGAATAGGCTCGGCTAATCTAAGGATGGCATGTGAAATGTAACAACTCGATACACGTATTCAACTTGGAATTTGAAATATTATGTAGTTAGTATGATGAGCCGAGCCCAGTGCATGCAATACAGATGAATGATCCAAACATGCATAGCATAAGGATGCTAACTGAAACGTGCCCTAGAACTAACCATCATAAGCGGTTGAGTAAAAGGGAGAAAGAAATGGTGGTTGGAAGACATGCATCACACACACGCACGCTTATTACAAAATTGCCCTCTCTCGGAGGGTCCGAATGAATAATACAAATTAATTAACTAACAAGCTAATTAAATATTGCAGACCCTTAATTAATTAAAGAAATTAATTAAATTATTGAAAGCAGTAAAACAGCCTCTGGAAGAGGGACGAATGCAAGCACGTTCAGCTCCGCTCGGAAACCCACCACCATGTCACATGTTGCCTCTGTTTACACGGCTCTGCACCTCTGAGGACTATACAAGTCTCCAGGATGTTTTTCAACCACTCCCTGATCACTGGGGTAGGTCACTGACCAAGGGGAAACACCACCGGCCATGGAGAACTGGTCATCGACCAAAAATTATACCACCGGCTGGGTTTTGATAGTCGGCCAGCACTGAAAGTTACCGGTCGGCCAATTCAAACACGCAAACATGGAAGACATGTAGCAACATGTTAAGCAACTTAATCAAAGATGCATGCCAAATGCAATATCACTTAAACATGCAACAACATGTTAATAGTCCAATCATCTAGACGTACAAACATACATAGCATGCAACAACATGCAAAGGGGCCAAGTATGTAACAACATGCAAAGGATGGTCTTAAACCAATATGGGCAGCTCTCAAATAGGCCCAAATCAGCAGCCAATATGCTAAGGGATGATGGACAAAGTCACATACAGACATGCATGTATAATGGTCCAACACTTAAGCATGAAAGGGTAACTTTTAAGGACACTTAAAAGGGAGAAACATGGACTTATGGCAAGCATTTTAATGCTCTGAAAACATGCAAAGGATGATGCCAAATCAACCTAATAATGCAAACAAATCATGCACAAAAGCTTGAAACTAGCCCAAAGGCTCAAACCATGATCATGTGACACATGAAGCAAATGACCAAAGTGGACCAAAACAGTTCCAAATCATGCCAAAGTAAGCCTAAAACATGCAATGGCCAAAGCTAAAACAAGCTAAAACAAAAGGGGCAAGGCATGAGGCATACAACGCCACCAAAGAGGTGTTACACTAAACCTAAGACAACCAAACATGGCATGATTTAGGCGACCAAAATCAGAGATATGGCATGCTAAAATGAGCCCAAAAACCCACTTAGATGGCATCCCAAATGCCTAGACATGATGGCGTACACAATGACACATCCATGAGGCATACAACCCTAACTCTTTAAAGCATTAAAGGAGTTATAAATGCAAGCATACAAGCATGAAACAAGGACTGAAATATCATAACTAATGGTTCCAAACCATGAAAATGATGCAAATGGAGCATGCTAGAGGATTCAACACTCGAAGCCAACAAGCAAGATTACATGGTAGCTATACAAAGCAAGTCAAGTATGGCCAAAACAACCAAAATCAGAGCTTTAGCATGGCAAGACAAGGCCAAAAGCTTCATGGAGTTAGGCCAAAACAAGTAAGCATAGTGGTCTAAATGCTAGGTGCATGTTAAGGCAAAATCATGGGATTACAAGACAAGTATACATAGCATGTATGGCACGTCTAAACCAACTTTGGACAGAGGTAAATCATGGAAAAATGACACCAAATATCAACTAAGACATGGCCAACATGAACTTAAACAAGGTGCTCACACATGAGGCAAACATGACAAGTATTGAAGACAACAAGGAGAGGGGATGGCCCTCTCCTTCTTAGGTGGTCTCGGAGCTCACAAAAAATGCACAAAAATGAGGCCAAACAAGGCCCTAACTTAAGCTTAAAAACATATGCAAGATAGGTTAAAAGTTTATGCAAAAATGGGGAAACTAAAGCAAGAACACTCACCCTTGTAGACCTTCTTCAAGAACAATGGTCCAGCAGGTTTTTTGAGTCCAAAGCAACCCAAGAACACCAAAATCAACCTCCAAGGACCTCAGCTCCAAGAGGATGGTGTAATGCTAGGTGTTTGTGTGCAAAAGTATGAACAAAGCAACCTTATACAGACACAAATATGTAAAGAGAGTGAGATATAGAGATAGATAGATACAACTATCTCTAACCCTAATTTCAGACCTCTGGAACCCTTGAGGAGGGAGGAGAAGCTCCCTTTTTACAGAATTCCAATCTTGCAAAGCTTCCAAAACAAGCTAAGCAAGAGACAAATCCCTCCATACACGTGTATGGAGGGAGTGAATTGTGCGTGCTAGTTGTGCCAGCTGGCACTAAATATCAGCATAAAGCAGATGAACAGGGGTCGGCTGGAAAAATATGGCCGATTGACCAACAAAAATGGCCGGCCGACCAAAAACACTGCTGACCGACCACAATATTTGGCCGGTAGCAAGAAAACTAGGCCGGTGGCCTCAAGCCAAGGCCGATGAGATGTGGGGATGGCCAACAAGCCATTCCCTGCCCTCAGAAGCAAAAACACAAGTGTTTGGTATACAACCAAGCACAAAACAAACAAGTCGAGAGGTCTTGAGGCAAGGCGCGCGACTGAAACCTCTGTGAACTCATGACAAACATGAACAAGGATGATCATCTAGTGTTCAAACGATGACGTCCAAGTCTTGAGGATGGTCGAAAATGGGGTGTCTGCACACCCCTATCCCATAACCGTACTGGTTAGACGCTCCATCAAAGTGTATAGTCCAAAACTCTTCTGCGACCTGCAGAATGGCCTCATCTGGGGACAAATACTCTACTGCTTCGTGTCCCACCACTGGGTGATCAGCTAGGAACTCCGCTACCGCTCTCCCTTTCACAAACTTACGAGTCATGTACTTCAAATCAAATTCGAAGGGAAGAAAAGACCAACGGGCTAGCCTACCTGTAAGTACTGGTTTCTCGAAGAGTTATTTGATGGGATCTAATCTCGAAACCAGAATTATAGAGTGAGCTATCAGGTACTGCCTCAACTTCCTGGTAGCCCATACCAAGGCCAAGCAAGCCATCTCGAGCGGAGTGTAACAGGTCTCATATTCTAGCATCTTCTTGCTCAGGTAATAGATGGCCTTCTCCGTCCTATCCTCAGATTCCTATGCAAGCATACAACCCATTGTCATGTCAATTACTAGTAGATACAAAATCAACGGCTTCCCCGGCTCTGGCGGTGACAACACGAGTGGGTTCTATAGATACTGCTTGATCTGCTCAAAAGCAACCCGGCATCCGTCATCCCATTGGAATTTCTTTCCCTTCTTCAGGAGACCAAATAATGGTTCACAAGTCAAGGTTAATTTTGCAATAAACCGTCTTATGAATTGCACTTTACCCGTAAAGCTTTGCACCTCCTTTTCCATCCATGGTGGTGGTATTTCTAGTATGGTCTTGATTTTGGAAGGATCGACTTCGATGCCCCTTTGTGTAATCAAGAACCCCGGCATTTTCCCTACTGTGACACCAAAAGTACATTTCTGAGGATTCAGTCGCAACTGATATTCTCTAATCCGTTGGAAAAATTTGTGCAATGCGGTGTAGTGACCCTCTCTTCCTTGGACCTGACAACCATGTCGTCCACGTACACCTCAACCTCTTTGTGGATCATATCATGCAAGATCGTGGTTCCAGCCCGTTGATAAGTAGCCCCAGCATTTTTTAGACCAAACAGCATCACCCTGTAGCAGTAGGTTCCCCACAGCATGGTGAAGGCAGTCTTCTCCCTATCCCCGGGTGCCATCAAGATCTGGTTATACTCGAAAAATCCATCGATAAAGGAGAGCAACGCGTGGCCTGTGGTGAAGTCCACTAATTCGTCGATGTGCAGTAGCGGAAAGTTGTCCTTCGGACTAGCTTTATTCAGATCCCTGAAATCCACACACGCCCGAATTTTGCCATCTTTTTTCGGCACCGGAACAATGTTGGCCAACCAAGTAGGATACTCAGATACTAACAAGAACCCTGCATCTATCTACTTGGTGACCTCTTCCTTAATCTTCAAAGCCCAATCCGGGTGTATTCTCCGAAGTTTCTGTTTGGCGGGTTGGGCCTCAAGGTCAAGAGGGATCCGGTGCTGTACCATCTTAGGATCGATTCCAGGCATGTCTTCGTAGGACCACGCAAAAACATCTTTGAAATCTTTTAATAAAACGACTAAGCGCTCACGTTCCTTTGAAGACAACGTGGACCCGATCTGGACCAGACGCGGATCCTTCTCTGTACCCACATTAATTGAAATGATTTCATCAGCCAAAGGTTTTACAAACCTCTCCTCCTCTCGACCAATCAAATGTTTCAAAACCAGAGGAATTCCTTCCTCGTCGTTTTCATGAAAATTTTGAAAGTCATGATCCATGCAGTACACAAGTGGCACAAAAAAGTACTCAGAAATAGCAGTGGTACCATTCTTATTCACAACTTCCAGCTCATCTGATTCCTCGATTACAACTAACTTAAAAGAAAAAGAAAAAGATGACTTGGACAAAACAACGGCATCCGGGTTATCAACCCCAGAATTACCGGACCCCGACTCAGAAGAACTGGAATCTGATTCTGACTCCACAGACTCTGTGGAATCAGATTTCGGTTCACTACCTGATTCAGAACTGCGGAACAAAAAGCCCTCCTCGAACTGCCAAACGAGGGAGGGCACGATAGATGCGTCCAGAATGCCACCGGAAGGGTCCACAACCGATTGATCCCCAATCATGGAAACAGAGAAGTCATCCCCCAAGCTGTCCGGTGTGATATGTGGATCTGAAAGGAGACAAACCGGCGTTACTCCTATCTCAAGTTCTATGCCATCGGACTCATCCTCTATACACTGTTCAGCCTCAGCTGGTAGGTAAGTCTGTTCTTCTGCAACTTTATCCCTTTGCAACTGTAGGTCGAAAAAGATCTCAAAGCCAAGCAAACCCCGCTTCTTAGAGTTCAGCCATGGCTCAGGAAAGCCACTGAATGGAAAATCTTCCCCCTCCCGAATAAAGCGGCTGTTTAGGGTTCCTTGAATGGGTCTATGCACCAACTCATAGTGCTTCCCAGTTTGTTTAGCTTTGGCCCTTCCTTCCATTTCCTTTCCCTTCCAAACCCAGTCCTCTTTGGTAGGCGTCTAACCTAGACCAAAGGTATGAGGGTTATGTGGCACTTCGGCCAATGCGACAATGCCCTTCCGGCTGCTCCTTCACAATCCCATTCCGGGTACATGTTGCTGCTTATTCATGAGGTAGACGGATTGAGCACTGACGTACAACCCCCTCATCAATAGCCAAAATATCTTGCACTACCCGGGCCTCGGCCAAGGTGAACCCAGATGAAAAGACATCCTCATTGTTGTGTACAATTTCCAGTACCGATGTAGTAACTTTCGGCGGAGGATGTATAGAAGAATTCCCAAAAACAATAGCTACCCCCTTCCCATGGGGGTACTTCAGCATCTGATGCAGAGTGTAAGAGACAGCTTTCACTTCGTGTAGCCACGGCCATCCAATGAGTAAATTAAAGGTGGCCGGAACATCCAAGACGTGGAACTCAATGTCCTATTGTGCCGGGCCAACCTGCGTTATGATCCGAACTGTCCCCATCACTTCCCGACTTGTATTGTCATAAGCCTGAATCACCTGGGCCGTCGGTACAAAGTCTGCTGGCTTCAAGCCAATAGCATAGGCCGTACGCGACAGACACACATTAATTGCAGACCTAGTATCAACCAAGACGACTGGTATCCACTTCTCTTTACATTCAACAGAGATGTATAGTGGTTTGTTATGCTCAGAGCCCTCAGGCAGCAATTCCTTATCTGTAAAAGTCAAAGTCGGCGAAGCCCCTCTCGAGAAGACTAGTCCCACTAACTTCTCCGGGGTTGTATCGATAAAGAGCTTAACCTTATCCATTGCTAATAGGATGGCTTGTGTATGCACCCGTGAAGCCATGAGCAATCCCCAAATGGATATGTCCGCTTGAATCTTTTCAGCTGCTTTAGTACAGCTTTCTCCTCCAACAGTTTATCTTTCTGTTTCTCAGCTTCCTTATCTTTCCCAGATGCTTCTGGTTGGTCTAGGTGTGGGGGCTTAAAGTACTGCCCGCTCCTGGTCATGTGATCGACTTCCTCAGAATACCATGTATCATCTGGCAAATTTTGTCCCCAATCTTCGTCCGTGTGGGCAAGATGCAAATCATCATCTTCCCACCACATTCCTTCGGCAACCGACAAGCAACTGTCAGGTTCCGTTGTAAGCGCTCCTATATCCGCAACATAGTTAATCCCCGCAGGGCCTTTGGCTTTTCTAGCCTTCTGATCATTCTCAATTCTTTCATGCTTGAACTGCTTCAGTGCGGCCTCTAGTTCTGTATCGGCTGTACAAATGCTACCCAATTCTTGAGAAAAATTCGTAGTACCGGTGCTCTTCGGCAACTTTCCCTTGTCATCGATCGTTCCGGCCGTTACAGCAATTCTCGCTTCTGACTGTCCCTGCTTTGGTTGAGACCCTGCATCAACATTCGGTTCATCACTGAGCCACCGTATATTATCCGTTGATCTGTACATATCAAACCAGCCAATCTATACACTCCTCAAATCTTGTTCATCGAAGAATTACAGATTACCGATGTCCTCCTCGAGCTCGGCTAAGTCATCCAGTCCTTGGTTTGGCCCGTCCTCCCGGACTACATTAACCCCCATTCTCGTAGGCAATTCCACCCTGGTCTGGCCTGACTTATTGGCACAATGTAGCGATACGGGTTGTATTCCTTTTCAGTTAAGCTCACGGAGCCCTCAGGTATGCCTTCTTCTACCACAGCCACCACCACAGGTTCGGGTTGGGATGTGGACGCGCTCATCATGCACAAGTCTGTGCTTTCCGAGATGAACAGCGCCGGCTTAGGTAGGTGAGAGGGGGTGATTTATATGCTGGGGTCATATGAGACAGCCAGTGTTTGGATAAGGTTTACTTCCCTGGGATACGGGGGTTGGTTATGTGGTAGGAGAGGATTTGTAGTGACATTAGGCTTTTTAGGAGGCGCTATCACTTTGTTGTCAACGAGATCCTGAATCTCATGACGTAATTTGCAGTATAGGTTGGTATCATGACCATGTTGTTGATAGAAGGCGTAGTATTTGGCTAGGTTGTGTGTAGGAGGGAGGGGATTAGGCAATGGGCGTGGCTCTAGGGGCTTTAGATGCCCCTTTCTAATCAGGACCCTCATGGCCGCAGATAGAGACATGTAGAGTGGGGTGAAATCCCTCTGGCCTCGGGGTTGGTGTTTTGTAGGTTGTGAGGTGGTTTCAGATGCACCGGTAAAGGGGGTGGCTATTTTCGGTGTGGTGATGACCATACCAACATCAGAAGTCCTTGCAGCTGCATTACTACTCATAGCCGCATTCGAACTGCGTGAAAAAGCCCTCTTGGGCTGCTCTTTTTCATGGTCTATTAGACCCTGTTTCATCGTATCCTCTATCTGCACCCCTATTTTATAGAGGTTGGCAAATGTAGGGAGAGGTAAGACTATCATCTTTTGTAGCAGCCTCGATTGTAGATTATAGACGACCATTCTTATCTGGTCTTTTTAGCTGGCCGGGTGGTTATCATGGAGGCCTTGGCCCTCTACCGAATGACGAAATCGGAGAAGCCCTCCTTCGGCTCTTGACGAGTTGACTCGAGATCACGAGTTGTGACCTCGATTTGAGTGTTATATGAGTATTGAGCAATAAAGGCCTCGGCTATCTCTTCCCTACTCCTCTTCACAAAATCTTCCAGTTTAGCATACCAAATGGCCACGATACCTGGCAAGGTCCAGCCGAAGAAGGATAATTTCTGTAGTCTAGTTAGGCCCATCGGTCGCAGAATGTCTGAAAATAGCCACAAGTGGACCATGGGATCACCCGAGCTGTCAAAACGGTCTATATGTGGCATTTTAAACCTATATGGCAAGGTCACCGTTGCATCGGCATAGCCATCCTCTATATCCGGGATCGAATTAACACCTTGAGCTCGTTTGAAAAACTTCTCAAGCTTGCTCACTTTCAGAGCAGTAGAGTCGATCTCAAACTCAAACGGTGCCTTCGTTGGGTAGACCGGTGCTTTGGAAGTCTGAGGTGGGACTGGCCTGGCTGGAATGTCCGTTTTTTCCCGAACATTAGTTGTATCCCTGGGTCTTGGAACCCTGATTGGGGGTTGATGCGAAGCAGAAGCTGTTGCTTGGTGTAGTTGTTATTGTTGTTGAAGCCTAGGGATTAACTCAGCCTGCTGGGCTGCAATTTCTTCTTGGCGGGTGGTGACTTCAGCTTGGCGGGCAGTGTCTAACTGCATTACCTCAATGGTCTGTTGAAGTTGATGCAACATGTCCTGTATGTTGTCTAAGGGGTGTTGATCTATCAGAACCAGCGTGTAATCTCTTTCTGATGTGGAAGCCCAAAACTGGGTTCGACTGAGCACAGGTGAAGTAGTCAGTAACTGCTGAATTGGTGACTGCTAAACCGATGAGCTATGCCTAATTCTCCTCCGTCTGGTAACCGGGGGTAGCGAAGCAAACACTGGTTGTCCTCCAATAAGACCCTCAGATCGGTAAATCCTTCTAACTCTAGTCCAGAGTGCTCGGAGGGTAACTGCCTCGTCTAAAGCAATTGTGAAATACTACCTTGCAAAAAGAAAAATAAAGCAAAAGAAACAAAAATCAGAAAACGCACAGCACCTCGGCTTAGACAAAGACAACACACAGCTGAAATCATAAGCTGGACAATCTATACTCAAACACTGATTTTTGCCCCAAATTTTCTCCCTCAAAACTAATATGCTCAAACTAATACCCAGACTTGCAATTGATACATACATTCCTGCAGAGTCACACTCTAAAAGCACATATCGAGCAAGTGAGAGCCAAAACACCCCTATGATGGGGTAAGGTTACCCTGTCCTAATCTCGTCAGAAGCTAGGGATTCACTACACAAACAAGCGGTTTCATACAATCTTCCATTCGGGTGAGCAACCTGTCCTAGTTTGGAACAGTCTCTATGGCTTCCGATATGCAACTAGATCGATTGGTCAAAAAGGGTACCTTAGCAAAACCACCTAATATACCTCTTGCTCCTAACACCGAGAAGTGAAAGGAGGATCAAACGGTACAGCGGTAGTCCAGATCCAAGGCTTCTGTTCCTATCGTGGCAGAGCCCACAACCGGTCAGCCTTATGGAACGCTTTTCCAGGCAAACCTCCGACAAACTACTCAGGAATAGCAGATGGAAAACACTATGACTTAGGTGCACCGATGCAAATGCAATGCAAAGAAATACATAATTGTAAATAAAACAACATGTCATGAGTTCGAGTCAAGTTCTCTAAATCCCCAGCGAAGTCGCCAGAAACTGTAGCTTGACTTTTTTGTGCCTCCTTTCGGAGAGCTCAAATTGGTCCTACAGTTCGGACTCCTGTCACGGTTCTGAATCTAATCTCACGAAGTGCAATGTGAAACTAATAAACACCAAAGAGTCCAATTTGGCGAATCAATTTGGAAAATCAATTTGGAATCAAATAATGCCAAAACTGGACTGATTTGCCAGATTACAGAGTCTCCACCTACATATTTCATTTTTTGAAAATTTAGGAAATCCTGACTCGCACCAAAGGCCACGTGTCTGTCATAACCAAAGTTGCCTCGGCTCAGGAACTTGGCTACGAGAGGGGAAGGACCTAAAATGAGCACCCCCGCTTGCCCGATCAAAGATTGGCCTTTACTAATCATGATATGTTCTTTTATAAACATTATGTGTTCTTATTCTGATTATTAGCTAACTTTACTATGTGATGCACACAAGAAAGTATAGACTAAATCGCAAGAATTGGAACAAATTCAACTTATGTTTGTTTCTTCAAAAATGCTTGAAGTTGCCACCCTCAAGTGGGCTTAAAATGCGGATTTGCCACCTTAAGTGGGCTTAAAACATGATTTGCCACTTCGCAAAGTGGGCTTAAAACGTGCACTCGTCGAATTGTTCCAATTCAAACAACAAAGCCTTCATCCACAAGCATTCATGCAATTTATCATAAAGCACATAGCCTCATAGCAAGCATGCGAAACATGGAAATATGGCAATCACACTCATGCAAGCATGCAAAAGCATAAAACTCACTCAGTACTCCGAGCCAAAACAAAAGTTAGTTCGAAAGATGCATGATCCTAACTATGTAAGTTGCTTAATTCAACACATGCGATAATGCAACTAAATAGGCTTGGTTGCTTAATCATGGTATTTGCAACACTCTGATAGCATACTTTGAAACATGTATTCAAAGAAGTATATTGAATTAACAATGTAGTTTGAATGATGTGCTGAGCCTCAGTGCATGCAATACAAATGAATGATACAATCATGCGAGCATAAGGTACGCTAATTGAAAATGTCCCTAATCTAACCATCGAAAGTGGTTAAGTAAAAGGGAGAAAGACGTGGGGTTGGAAGACATGCACACACGCACGCACACTTATTACAACATTGTGCCCTCACGCAGGAGGGTCCGAATGAATAAAAGCTACCTAACTAGCTACGCTAATTAAGCTACCCTATTACAACACAATTAATTAACTAACTTAGCTAATTAAAATATTACAAACCGAATTAATTAATTAAACACTTAACTAATTAATTACAAAAACGACTAGGCTAATGAACTAATTAGCTAGACAATTTAAATAAACAACCACGGGAAACAAGGGATGCATGTATGCATGCTCGGTTTTCTTCCTCTCGAAAATCCACCGCCTTGCCTTTGGATGCCTCTGTTTGCAGTCATTTGATCTCTGAAAATTGTGCCAACTCCCAGAATGCCTCTGCTCCAACTTAGGAACACACTGGTGCAAAATTGATTTCTGGCCAGTCAGCTACCAATGGTGGCTGTCGGCTACCATTGGTGGCCAGTCCGCTGTTTCTGGTGGCCGGTCCATTGCTGCTTTCCTGGACTTCCCTTTTTGCGGCAACAGAGAGCAAACAGAGGGAAAGTAGTGTATTCCAAGGAATATATGTGTACTATTAATGTCATGACCCGAACCGGCCTCTATAGGTTAAGGACATAACCGGCCAGTAATCAAGGGATTACTTACGGCCTCAAACCATTCCAGACATAACTCATCAGAGTAAAGGGGCCAAACGGAAGCAATTTCAAACCTTTGTCCATAGAACTGTGCTTATATGGCACGTCATAACAATTCATACATATACATGTTAATAACTCACATCAAAATATGTACTAACACAAAGTTTTGTACATACAGGATCATTCCAGTCTAGGTCAGCCAATCAAAACGATATACAACGTATCCAAAGTCCTCGCCAACATGACAAAATAAAACAAGATAGCGAAATAGCGAAGATGAGTCTCGTGGGCGAGACGTAAGGGCTGACTCTTTAAAACCTTGGTTGTTCCACAGAAACATCACTGAGGCTAGGTTTGGACCTCCCTTGGCTCACCTACAGACACATGAATGAGCGTGAGCAAAAGCCCAGTGAATAATATCAAATAAAGAAGTTACACAAGTGGTATTTAGAACAACGTGCTTCAAATGGCCTTGGGCCCAATTCGTATTTCTATCTAGCATATATATAAATATAGGTCAAGTGACTGCGGTTCCAAACACATCATACGGTCTCGGGCCCAATTCATTTGTGTCATATGGCCTCTGGCCCATTCATTCGTATCACTCATGTCAAACTGGCCTTTGGCCCATTCATTCTTTCATTCATATCAGACTGGCCTCTGACCCATTCATTCTTTTATTCATGTCAAACTAGCCTTCGGTCTATTCATTATTTCGTTCATGTCAAACTGGCCTTTGGCCCATTCATTCTATCTTTCATCTCAGACTGGCCTCTGGCCCGTTCATTCTTTCATTCATGTCAAACTGGCCTTCGGCCCATTCATTCCTTCGTTCATGTCAAACTGGCCTTTGGCCCATTCATTCTATCTTTCATGTCAGACTGGCCTCTGGCCCATTCAGTCTTTCATTCATGTCAGGCTAGCCTTTGGCCCATTCGTTCTATCTTTCATGTCAAACTGACCTCTGGCCCATTCATTTGGCATACGAAACATTTGTCCACCATTCAAACTAACGAACTTATAAGACTTACATAGGAGTAAGCAATTGGACAAATAACATACTTTGGATATCTTTATGAAGATATTACTCACAGTGATCGGCTGGATGATTTTCCCTGGAGCTTGACCCTCCACGTTACATGAACAGAATGGGTCACATACAATTCAATCCGTTCTTAATTGTCATATTCCTCTTTAGACTTCATTCTTATCCTTTTAACTCATTTACAACGCTTAATGCATGCCTAAGAGTACTTAGAAGTGGAAGAGAAGGGAAAATGAAACATAGAACACATTTACAAAATTTCAGAAACAGGGGTCCCCGCTCGAGCGGACCCATTAGGTCTGCAAAAGTGCTGGTTACCTCATTTTTACGCTCGAGCGGGAAATCGGACGCTCGAGCTGAAGGTCATTCTACATAGCTCCCCGCTCGAGCGTGAACTTCCCCGCTCGAGCGGATATCATGTTTGCAAAAGTTCTAAGAACTCGTATTTCCCGCTCGAGCAGTGCCTTCCCCGCCCGAGCGGACATCTCAAATTCTGGAAAATCCAAAATTGTTCTTGAGCTTCAAACTCGACCTCCAAAGGTTCAAAACTCATAATTTTGTTTCCAAAACATGCAAATACATTATATGTCATGAGTATACAAGCAAGATGAGCTCAATTGCTCAAAATCATGGTCACATTCTCAAATTATTCAACACTTCTTTTGTATAATTCAAACTCATGCCTTCGAATCTCATGTAAGCTCCATATTTCCAACAACCAAACATGCATGTAAATTTTTGACCTCAATTCCCTTTCAAATAGCACCAATGATGCTCATAATCATGAAAATCAACAAAACTATACTTGCATGTATGTTTCAATGCTCATATTCCCACATTCAACTTAATACATGCTTGATTATGCAAATCATGGTAATTCTATGCATGCATGTACACATTAGCGTCAATTTCATCACTCAACTTTGAATTCACAAAATTACAATATTAAACTCATGAATTCCTAACCAATTACTCACCTAGAAGCTCAATCTTCCCAATTTATGATCAAATCTTAAGTTGGTCTTCAATTTATTCAAGCTTCTTGAGCAATTCATCAACTTGAGCTCTCTCTCTCTCTCTCTCTCTAACCGACCCTCACTCCCTCTCTTTAGAGTGATTCTCAATTTTGAGCTCAAACAAATGAAATAAAAGTGTAGTAGAGTCCCTTATACAAGCCCTCTCTCAACACATTTCATTAATATTTAACTAATTGAGCACTAACCCATTAATTTAATCTAATTAATTTGATTCGAATCAATTTTCAATTAAATTTCACCGTAGGTTCTAAAAATTATGCCAATCACAATGGCACAGTCAATTTCGATTTTTGTGGCCGATAGGGCCTTCAATTTAAATTCCAAAGCAGATAATCAAACAGATATTCCTACGGTGAGCAGATAGAAATTCAAAATCACGTATTTTCACATAAATGGCACACAAAATCATATCAAACACATAAGCACATTCATAATAAGGACCAATTAGCATAATACAGAACAGGGTTATCACAATCTTCCCTCGTTTAGGAAGTTTGGTCCTCCAAACTTATTTTACCTTCGTCGAGAAACAAATGTGGATAGCGTAGGCGCATTTCATCCTCTTTTTCCCACGTGGCATCCGTCCCATAGTGTTCTTTCCATTCCACTTTCACCATTGGGATGGACTTGCTTCTCAATTGTTTCACTTGCCAGTCAACGATTCGTTCCGGCCACTCGGTGTACTCCATATTTTCATCAAGAGCTACCCGGTGATAATCAATCACATGAAACGGGTCTCAAAGATAACCCCTTAGCATTGACACATGAAACACATTATGGACTTGTTCGAATCCCGATGGCAGAGCGACTCGATAAGCGACTCGGCCAAGCCTTTCCAGAATTTGAAACGGCCCAATGTAACGGGGCGACAACTTACCTTTCTTTTCAAACCTGACTTGGCCTTTCATCAGAGTCACACGGATAAATACATAGTCACCAAGCTCATACTCGAGAGGTCTTCTTCAAACATCTGCATAATTCTTTTGTCGGTCCTGAGCTATTTTGAGCCTCTGTTGAATGGTTTTGATCTTCTTAGAAGTGTCTTGCACTATTTCAGGCCCAAGTAAAGCTCTATCCCCGTCTTCTGTCCAACAAATTGGTGATCTACACCTTCTACCATACAAAGCCTCGTATGGTGCCATATCGATGCTGGAGTGGAAGCTGTTATTGTATGCAAACTCTGCTAGTGGCAAATAGTCTTCCCAACTCCCCTGAAAATCCAAGGCACACATCCTTAGCATATCTTCTAACGTCTGTATGGTCTGTTCTGATTGCCCATCTGTCTGCGGATGGAATGCAGTACTAAATCTCAGTTCTGTTCCCATAGCTTCTTGTAAACTCTTCCACAATCTAGATACAAATTTCGGATCTCTATTTGACACAATAGATACCGGAACTCCGTGTAAATGGACAATCTCATTAACATATATTGTAGCCAGTCTATAAGCATTACATGTAGTTATAACTGGTAGAAAATGTGCAGACTTAGTCAGTCTATCAACTACAACCCAAATAGAATCCATAACTCGAGGAGTCTAAGGTAGACAGGCAACGAAATCCATAGTCACATGCTCCCACATCCATCCAGGAATAGGGAGAGGTTGAAGTAGACCACCCAGTTTCTGATGTTCAGCTTTAACTTGCTGACATTGAAGACATTTGGACACATATTCGGCAATCTCTCTCTTCATTTTAGGCCACCAATAGCTTTGTTTCAGATCCTGATACATTTTATTATTACCCGGATGCATAGAAAACACTGATTTATGGGCTTTATCTAAAACCCTTTTCTTTAGTTCCGGAATATCTGGGATACACATTCAGTTTCGAAATCTCAACACTTTGCCTTCGATGCTGAACTCTGCTTTCAGATTTGTCTCAAATTCAACAATCGCTTTCTTGAGGAATTCAACCCCTTTTTGTTTCTATTTAATCTCATCAATGATTGTTGGTTCAGCTGAAATAGCGGCTATCAATCCGCCCTGTTCACACAATACCACTTCAATCTCAGATTTCTCAAAATCTTGCAGGATTTTTTTCTGTTCAGTAAGCAAACAAGCCATACTCCCTGTCGACTTTCTGCTTAGGGCATCAGCAACTGTATTAGCTTTCCCGAGGTGGTACTGAATCTCAAGATCATAGTCTTTTATCAGTTCAAGCCATCTCCTCTGTCGCATGTTCAACTCCTTCTGTGCAAAGAAGTATTTCAAACTTTTGTGATCCATGTAGATTTCACATTTCGCCCCATACAAATAGTGCCACCAGATTTTCAAAGCAAAAACAACTACGGCCAATTCTAAATCATGTGTTGGGTAGTTTTTCTAATGTGGCCTCAACTGTCGAGAGGCGTAGGCAATGACCCTTCCATTCTGCATTAGTACACAACCCAAACCATTATAAGATGCATCACTGAAAATTACAAAGTTTTTCGTACCTGTGGGCAATGTCAATAGTGGTGCAGTGGTCAGTCTTGTCTTTAATTCATGAAAGGCAGATTCCCTTTTGTCATTCCATTCAAATGGTTGCCCTTTGTGTGTCAGTTGGGTAAAAGGTGCAGCTATCCTTGAAAAGTCTTTCACAAATCTCCTGTAATAACCGGCTAAGCCCATGAAACTGCGGACTTCTGTCACATTTGTCGGTGTAGGCTAATTTACAATTGCCTCTATTTTTTGTGGGTCCACTAAAATCCCTTCCTTGTTGATCACATGCCCTAAAAAGATAACTTCATCCAACCAAAATTCACATTTCTTTAGTTTGGCAAATAATTTCTTTTCTCTAAGTGTTTGCAGGACAGTTCTTAAATGATGTTCATGTTCAAGTCTATTCTTGGAGTATATTAAAATGTCATCAATAAAACCACAACAAATTCGTCAAGCTAGGTTTTAAAAATTTGATTCATTAAGTCCATAAACGCTGCCGAAGCATTAGTCACTCCAAATGGCATAACAAGAAATTCAAAATGACCATACCTCGTTCTGAATGCGATTTTCTCAACATCTTCTACCTTTACTTTCAACTAATGATACCCGGATCTCAAATCAATCTTGGAAAACACTTATGATCCCTGCAACTCGTCAAACAGGTCATCAATACGAGGTAGGAGATATTTCTTCTTTATTGTTACTTTGTTCAATTCCCGATAGTCGATACATAAATGCCAGGTTCCATCTTTCTTTTTCACAAACAACACTAGTGCACCCGATGGTGAAGTGCTTGGTCGGATAAACCCTTTGTCAAGTAGGTCTTGCAATTGATCTTTTAGCTCTTTTATTTTAGCAGTAGCCATTCTGTAGGGAGTTTCAGAAATAGGTTGGGTGCCTGGCATAATTTCAATCGTAAACTCTACCTCCCTGTCCACCAATTCCCCTGGTAATTCATTTGGAAACACATCTGGAAATTCTCTAACGATAGGGATACTATTCAATTCAACATTCACAGATGGTTCAGACAACACATAACACAAATATCCCTGGCACCCTTTCCTGATCAGTTTACATGCCTTCATTGCAGATATTAAATATGGTGAAGGTACTACCCCGTTACCCACAAATACAATTTCTTCATGTTCTAGTGGTCTAAACATAACCCGTTTTGTCACACAATCAATGGTGGCACAATATTTAGTTAACCAATCCATGCCCAAAATTATATCAAAGTGCCTAAAGTTCAAGGGCAACAAATCCACATACAAAATAGCATTCCCAATTCGCATGTCACAAAAACAATATACAGATTCACACAATACAGATTCCCCAGATGGAGCAGACACACATAGTAGATATGGCAATAATTCTAGAGGTCTACTCAGTTTAGATGCAAATGCACATTTTACGAAAGAGTGCATTGATCCGGAGTCAATTAGCACAAAAGCATCCTGATTACATATAGAAATAGTACCTGAGACAATTGTGTTAGCATTCCGTGTATCGCCCAGAACAAGCGCGAAAACTCTCCCTTACCTCACAGTATCTCCGGTGGTAGTAGATCTCATAGTATTTCCCGGTTTTGGGATCGATGAAGTGGAACTAGAAGCTATCTTCCCACTATTCTGATTACAATCTCGGGCCATATGCCCTTGTTTACCACATTTAAAACAGGCTCCCGACACACGGTAACAAACCCCACAATGCCTTTTACTACAAATATTGCACATAGGAGATGTATCTCGGGCAGAATTCGAAGTACTTGAGGAGCCCGTGTTTTGCTTTTTCAAAAATTTCTTCTTTGAAAAAAAGCCTTGCCTTTTGTTGCCTTTCCAATCAGTTGTTGACTTAGCCTGTCTAGCTATGTTAGCTTCTGATATTATGGCCCGATCTAGCACCCCAAAATAGGTTTCTAGCTTCAAGACATTCACCCTCTAAAATGTCGCTTCGAAGTCCACCTTCAAAATGCCTCGCTTTCTTATAATCAGTATCAATCACATGTGGTGCAAACCGGGCCAATTCAGTGAATTTGGCCTCATACTCAGCCACGGTCATGCTGTCTTGTTTAAGTTCCATGAACTCTGACACTTTCCTTTCCCGAACACATTGCGGGAAGTACTTATCATAGAAAATTTTCAAAAATTTGGTCCAGTCAACATCCTTATGATTCTCACACATTAACATCCACCATCTTCGTGCTTCATCTTCTAGCGTAAATGTGGCTAGAAGTACTTTCTGTGTCTCCGAACAAGGGAACACTTCAAGTAGCTTTTCGATGCCGAGGACCCATGCTTCAGCTTTCAACGGATCTAATCGCTCAAGGAACTGTGGTGGTTTCATTTTCTTAAACTCTTTGGTGAGAGCTATTATTCAATCATTATTCTGATTATCTGGCACGGGTGGTGCCGGAGGTGGAGGATGTGGTTGCTGCCACTGTTGTTGCCACTCTTGTTGTTACCTTAATGTTTCTGCCATTTCCTGAATCAATCTTTCTATCCTATCCATTCTAGCAGTAGAGGACTCCTCTATCTCATCACCTCTTGTTCTCACCATCTGATTAAGCTTGCATTATACTTTGTACAAAGATTCACAACTATGCATATACTAGAAAGCATACATATTCAAATAATTCACAATGCAAGCAAATCACAGACTTATAACACATAATTGTTGATCTTAAAACATTTGAGCATAGTCTCGATGCTTCCAAATTCATACTTATCACATGAATGCATTCTAGACCTTTTCCAGACGCTTATTGCTCATTTGGACAAGTGTGTGAGTTAATAATTCATGCTCTGATACCACTCTGTCACGACCCGAACCCGTCCCTATGGGTTAAGGACATAACCGGCCAGTAATCAAGGGATTACCTACGGTCTCAAACCATTCCAGACATAACTCATCAGAGAAAAGGGGCCAAACGGAAGCAATTTCAAACTTTTGTCCATAGAGTTGTGCTTATATGGCACGTCATAACAATCCATACGTATACATGTTAATAACTCATATCAAAATATGAACTAACACAAAGTTTCGTACATACAGGATCATTCAAGTCTATGTCAACCAATCAAAACTATATACAACGTATCCAAAGTCCTCGCCATCATGACAAAATAAAACAAGATAGCAAAAGGACGAAGACAAGTCTCGTGTGTGAGACGTAAGGGATGACTCTTTAAAACCTTGGTTGTTCCACACAAACTTCACTGAAGCTGGGTTTGGACCTCCCTTGGCTCACCTACAGACACATGAATGAGCGTAAGCGAAAGCCCAGTGAATAATATCAAATAAAGAAGTTACACAAGCGGTATTTAGAACAACGTGCTTCAAACAGCCTTGGGCCCAATTCGTATTTCTATCTTACATATATATAAATATAGGTCAAGTGACTATGATTCCAAACACATCATACGGCCTCGGGCCCAATTCATTCGTGTCATACGGCCTCTGGCCCATTCATTCATATCACTCATGTCAAACTGGCCTTTGGCCCATTCATTCTTTCATTCATATCAGACTGTCCTCTAGCCCATTCATTCTATCATTCATGTCAAACTGGCCTTCGGCCCATGCATTCTTTCGTTCATGTCAAACTGGCCTTTGGCCCATTCATTCTATCTTTCATATCAGACTGGCCTCTAGCCCGTTCATTCTTTCATTCATGTCGAACTGGCCTTCGGCCCATTCATTCCTTTGTTAATGTGAAACTGGCCTTTGGCCTATGCATTCTATCTTTCATATCAGACTGGCCTCTATCCCATTTATTCTTTCATTCATGTCAAACTGGCCTTTGGCCCATTCATTCTATCTTTCATGTCAAACTGGCCTCTGGCCCATTCATTTGGCATAGCAAACATTTGTCCACCATTCAAACTAACGAACTTATAAGACTTATATAGGAGTAAGCAATTGGACAAATAACATACTTCAGATATCTTTATGAATATATTACTCATAGTGATCGGCTGGATGATTTGCCCTGGAGCTTGACCCTCCACATTCCATGAACACAATGGGTCACAAACAATTTAATCCGTTCTTAATTAACACATTCCTCTTTAGGCTTCATTCTTATCTTTTTAACTCATTTACAGTGCTTAATGCATGCCTAAGAGTATTTAGAAGTGAAAGAGAACGGAAAATGCAACACAGAACACATTTACAAAATTTCATAAACAGGGGTCACCGCTCGAGCGTGGACTTCCCCACTCGAGCGGACCCATTAGGTCTGCAAAAGTGCTACTTACATCATTTTTACGCTCTAGCTGAAGGTCATTCTACATAGCTCCCCACTCGAGCGTGAACTTTCCCGCTCGAGCGGACATCATGTCTGCAAAAGTTCTAGGAACTCGTATTTCCCGCTCGAGCAGCGCCTTCCCCGCTCAAGCGGACATCCCAAATTCTGGAAAATCCAGAATTGTTCTTGAGCTTCAAACTCGACCTCCAAAGGTTCAAAACTCATAATTTTGGTTCCAAAACATGCAAATACATTATATATCATGAGTATACAAGCAAGATGAGGTCAATTGCTCAAAATCATGGTCACATTCTCAAATTATTCAACACTTCTTTTGTATAATTCAAACTCATGCCTTCAAATCTCATGTAAGCTCCATATTTCCAACAACCAAACATGCATGTAAATTTTTGACCTCAATTCCCTTTCAAATAGCACCAATGATGTTCATAATCATGAAAATCAACAAAACTATACTTGCATGTATGTTTCAATGCTCATATTCCCACATTCAACTTAATACATGCTTGATTATGCCAAATCATGGTAATTCTATGCATGCATGTACACATTAGCTTCAATTTCATCACTCAACTTTGAATTCACAAAATTACAATATTAAACTCATGAATTCCTAACCAATTACTCACCTAGAAGCTCAATCTTCCCAATTTATGATAAAATCTTAAGTTGGTCTTCAATTTATTACTTGAGCTCTCTCTCTCTCGCTCTCTCTCTCTAACTGGCCCTCACTCCCTTTCTTTAGAGTGATTCTCTGCTTTGAGCTTAAACAAATGAAATAAAAGTGTAGTAGAGTCCCTTATACAAGCCTTCTCTCAACACATTTCATTAATATTTAAATAATTGAGCACTAACCCAGTAATTTAATCTAATTAATTTGATCCAAATCAATTTTCAATTAAATTTCACCGTAGGCTCTAAAAATTACGCCAATCACAATGGCGAAGTCAACTTCGGTTTCTATGGCCGATAGGGCCTTCAATTTAAATTCCAAAATAGATAATCAAACAGATATTCCTACGGTGAACAGATAGAAATTCAAAACCACGTATTTTCACATAAATGACACATAAAATCATATCAAACACAAAATCGCATTCATAATAAGGACTAAATATCATAATACGAAACAGGGTTATCACAATTACCCTCCTTATCATTACACAAAGTCAAAGGAGTGTAATTCTTGGCTCCAAAACCAACAACCAAGCATTCTCAATGCATGATGGCTAAAGAACCAAGAAGTACAACTTCATTGTAAGCCAAAAAAACAAGACTCAAGACCATCGCCTTATCATGTTTGATGAAAGACAATGGAGACTAAGGAGATTGGCTCATTTCATCACTTTGAGTATGAAATGCTCCAATCTTCCTTGTGTTCAATATAACGTCTGATTGAACACGGGCAATGAAACAGAACATGCTTATCTTGCTCAAATTTTATTTGTCATGTTTTATTTACTCATTTTAATTACCGATCCATTCTTTAACCGGTTAAGTCCAAGGTGGGAGTCCTCTAATGGAAAGAGGGCTTAAGCCACAAGTACCTTGAGCATGAAAGAGCCCTCATGTTATTGGTAATGAACTCCTGAAGGAATTAAACCACTAGGCATGAGGGTCTCAATTCCACACTTAAGCCAACAAGAGGCTCAGAGCCATTTTCAAAACAAAAGGAAGAGTGAAGAATATAGGGAGATTGCAGAGATTTCGGTACTAAAATGGAGTGCAAAATGACCCTAAAACATGCAAGCAATTCATGCAATTCATGCTAGAAAGCTTAAAACATTAAGCTAGTGAATGAGATTGCACTACAACCACACAATGCAAGCCTCAAATGGCCAAATCAACTCAAAATAGTGCTAAGACTAGTCAAAACAGTGGCAAAATCATGCTGAGATTAAGCTACAAAATGCTAGAAAAACATGCTCGCATGTTGGCTTGCAAATAAGACTCAAAAGCAATGAAAGAGTGAAACAAGTGAACATGTGACAAAGCTACATACATTGAAATTACATGACACCACAACATGCAAACCTCGCAAGCAAATCATATTTGAAGGCCTAAAACACTAAACTAGTGAAGGCATTTACACTACAACTATGCAAAACAAGACTCATATGACCAAAGCAGCCCAAAACAGACCAAAACAATCAAAATCAGAGGCAAAAATATGCTGGAAATAAGATGAGTTAGGCTACAAAAACATGCTACCATGTGAAGCTAACTAGGCATGCAAGTAAGACACAAGAAGGGGAGGTTAACCCCTCCAATTTTGGACTTCAAAACAAAGTTTTTGCCACTGAAATAACACTGTTTTTCAGTGGTTAAAAGGGCCAAAAGGTTTGATTTAAATGTGAGAGAAAATGGCGCAAAAGGCCTCACAAGCAAAGAGATCAAAAATGGAGGAACAACCCCCTAGCTCACAAAGACTCAGACTCCTATTTTTATGCCTCAAAAATAGAGTTTTTTATACCTCAAAAACAACCTTAAAGTAGTTGAAAAAGATGGTAAATCAAGTTTACTCAATAAGCTTAAACAAGATAGATTTAATAAATTTGAAGCAAAGAGCACTTCGGCCACAAATTCAAGCTCAATACCTCTTTCAAGACTCAAATAAAGTTCCAAGGAACCTCAGCTCCAAGGGGGTGGTGTTTGGTTAAGAGATTATGTGCAAACATGTAGAGGAAACCAACTGCAAGGCACAAAACAAGAAGAGAGAGAGAAAAAAAAATTTGCTCCAAATTATCTAACCCCCCAAAATGGGGGAGAGACCCCCTTATATATAGAAAAACAAGCTTAGGGCTTGTATTCGTCCCTCCATACACGTGTATGGAGATGCATATCAGTGAGCAACAGCTAGCACAACTGACAAACAAATATCTGAAAAAGGAAAAAAATGGCTGCTGGCCATCACTAGTGGCCGACCGACCACCACTGATGGCCGACAGGCACAAGACATGGCCGGTGGACTATGGGGATGGCAGACAAGCCTCCCTCTCCTCCGGATTTGAAACAACAAGCTCTTGGTCCACAACCAAACACAAAACAGATAAGTTAAGAGGCTCAAAGACAAGGCACTTCGCTAAGAACTTCAGGCACTCAAAACAAACACGAGCGTACAAGATCATCGAGTGTTCAAACGATGATATCCAAATCTTGAGGACGGTCAAAAATGGGGTGTCTACACCTATGGTGAAGACTCATGAATGTCAATAATGGGATACCTAATTTACTAGAAACAATAGAGTGTAATTATGAATATCATTTGCGATTGAGCTTAACTATCTGGGGAACATGTGAATTATTTGAAGATAGGTGTGGATAGTAAAACAAGAATATACGAGTGTTATGAACAATGTGTTTTTTGTTTTGATGTTACATTTTATATTTTGATGCTAGGAAGTCGACATTGAGACCCATCGTTATGATTCAACCAATTTGGGCTAGTAACCTATATATATATGATAATGAATTAAACTCTGGTAAAGAGAAAATCAAATGGTAAGAAATGTTAAGAGGAAAAACTAAATATGACAATCGACAAGGACTGCAAAAGGAAATTCTGTGGTAGAAGTAATCGATAAGTATATATATCTTGAATGAGGCAAGAGGACTTGAACCTAAATTTGGTTGATAGATAGTTTAGACCTCATTTATCTCATGCATTATGAAAATAAATAGATTGGGGATACTTCGAATTACCAAGACCATTATTGTGAATATTCAAACCATTAGTGAGCAAGAGCCATAAAGTCGTTGATTTAGAACTCATTTGTTTATTTTGGTTCAGTTGTTGTAGGATGCATTTGCCATTGGAAGCACGATTAAGTGGTGAATATTTCTTTATTTTTCGAAGAATTATAATATTTGGGACTGTTTGTGGAACTAATGAATTTGAACTATGATTGATGGTTTACGAGTTGCATGCAAACGATCACTTGAAGAAAATAAGATTATGAACACCCCTGGGGTTAAGGTTTTACCATTTGGGGTATATGACTTATGGATCAATAAATTGAACTGTATATGGTTGTGAATAATAAGATGATGTTTATTAGGTTACCAATGGGCTAGTAAATGACGAATTAATTCTGATTCTTGGAACAAACTTCATTGAGGTTGATCGCATAGGACTGTGAACTGTTAAATGATTGAGGGTTGTTGTATACCTGAGACAGAACTGGACTATGGTAAGTGACAGAGATTCATGAACTGGACTTGTGACATGGTAAATCAAGTTTAGAGGACCAAACTTCTTAAGGTGGGGAGAATGTAACGACCCCAAAATGCATATCGGAAATAATCTTTATTTAATTATGGGTTAATGTGCTTTAATTTAATTATATCTGTTTGAATTGAGGAATTATCTATTGAGTTACGATTTTAAAACGGAAATTGCCGACTTTCATGGGTTCAGAAATTGAAATTGGGTACATAGATATGCTAATGGAAATTTTTAGAGCTATTTGGGAAAGTTAATTGAAAATTTATTTCATTTGATTCGTTAAGGTGTGTTTGGGTGGTTAACTTTGCATTGCAAATTGAAGGCCTTAGAGGCTTCAGAAACTAGAACAGAGTATATAGTTATGGTCAGCATGATTTTTAGAGTCATCTGCGAAGTTTAATTGAAATTTGATTTCGTTTGATTTGTAAGGGTGCGTTTGGCTCTCTCTAATTGTGATAAGCTTATGTGTATATATATGATATATGAGTTGAACTCATCACTTTTGAGCCCAAAAATATCTGAGGGAGATGGAGAGAACCGAGAGAGAAAGAGAGAGAGAGAGAGAGAGAGAGAAAGAGAGAAAGCTTCTCTAAGAGAGAGTGCTCAACATTCATGGGATTGAAGACAAATTGAAGAGATTTAAGAGAAAGGAAGGAGATCAACCACGAAAGCTTAGAAAAATTGAAGAGGTTTAAGGGAAAAACAAAGATTGAACTAAGGTATGGAAATCTATCTCGAATTCTTATGATTAATTCATCAATTTCATGAAATCATAATGAGATTGGAAAGATTTGAAACCAATATGGGGTAGGGTTTTGTGTTATGTATTTAATTTAGCTCAATTTAAGAAATTAGAACATGGGTCCTTTGATTTTGTTTATGATTGGAGCTCAACCTTGTGAATAACATATGAAATGAACTCTAGATTGTCCATAGAACAAGATTTATGCAAGGATCAAGTGTGTTTGTGGGTTGTGTTTTGGGAACCTTCCAGATTATGAAAGATGAAACATTGATCTTGAACTTGAGGCAAAGATTGATTTGTTTGAGATGAAATTACACTTAAATGATGTTAGTTTACCATTTCGTGGGGTAATTTTACATGTTTTTGAGTGATTAGAGTGTAAAACTAGTTTAGAAAGTGGAAAAACAAGTGTTAGAGCCAACAGGGATTTTTGGACAACAGATTTTGCCCAGAGCCGCACATACAGGGAGGCTTCCCGCACGTGTGGAAATCTACTTCCAGCACTTAAATTGATTCTGAAATAAAAGCACCTTGTCCCACACGTGCGGCTCAATTCCCGAACGTGCGGCCCTGTTTCCCGCAGGTGCGGGGCACCCTTGTTTCAACCCACTTTCAAATAAGCATATCTCCCTCATCCAGACTCTATTTTAAGTGATTCTTCAGCCTAAATTCAAGCCTCGGAAGTCTAGTTTCCAATGGTGGTGGTCTCACATCCAAATTCTAAGTACACAAATAGATATGCTCAAATTAGTAAAGGTTGTTCACTTTCTGTCTACAAGTTTTATACCATTTCTTCTTCTAACCCATTTTCCTTTCGTTTCCTCCAATTTTCCAAGACACGAATTGTGACCTATTGAGAACTAATGAGTTGAGAACCAACATAACTAATTTATTAAAGAGAATAAAGAAATGGATCAATCATATTCATATGTTGTGTTATGTAATTGTGGTTGTAGGTCAAGACGGGGACATCATCCAATTGCTATCAGAAGCCCATCACTGTGAGTAATAGTATAGAAAAGATTTGTTTTTCATTGGCTATCTTAATTTATGTATGACATGATCCTCTAAATGTTACATTTTATCAAAATGCACATGTTTCCAAGAAATGAGAATTATTTATAACATAATATGGTGGGCCCAAGGTCGTTCCGTTTGTCCGTTTCATTTATGCTATACATGATATGAATTGTTCGGTCTTTAAGACCTATTGATTTCCGGTATGGAACAAAGTGTTGTATGGAACTAAGTTCTACAGTGGGAGTCATCTCTAGAGTCCGTACGAGTCACCTCTTGTCTCTATACATACATGAATTGGGCCCAAGGAGAGGTGGAGACATGTCGATGTTCCATCTACTCCATAATCGGATGCAGTGATACGATTTGATACGTTTGGACCTAAGGTTGTTTTGATATTGATTGGGCCCAAGGCCATTTTGACATATGTGGACACGAGGTCATTCAGAATATATGATATGAATACAAAGGTTTTCACATCGCTATATGACTCATGTTACGATGCGTTATTTTATATGCATGAATGGATGTCCTATGTTAAGTGGGTGTACCACATACCACGTAAAATGTTTTGTAATAGTTCAAATATGTATTCCATTTGAAAAGGCACGGATTATGATACGATAAATGTTTTTTTTGAAAAGAGTTAAGAATACGTTTCAGAATTGTGAAATATGTTTTCTTAATGTTAAGGACATCATTCATTAACCTCTTTACTTTAATATTACTCAATGGGCATTAGCTCACCCTTTTATTTTATATATGTAGGTGAGCCATCGGGGATTAACACTAGAGTTGGATCGAGATCGACCTCTCTGTCAAGCCACCTAGGTTATGCCTCTGTGTCGAGGCTTTAATTTTGTATTGTAGAATTATGTATTTCATTGGGTCTTATGTATATGTGTGTGAGATCTGTATAAGTTTTGTGATTATACGTAAATATGGAAAGCGTATTTAAATGCTTAAATTAATCTAAGTCTTCATGCATGCACAAGCTCAATGGGCATTGTCTTCATACTGGGATTTGCTTCTGCTTAAGGTCCTGTATTTGAGTAAATATTCATGAAATTTTGTTTTGAGGCCTATGTGCAGGCCAGTCATGGACCAAACTTTTAGGGAGAAATGGGTAGAAAACCCACAAGTGCATGATAAACTCCTCATCTAGCTTATAAACGAGGCATATACCATTATGGTAGGCCTTCCTTCAAAAATTTATTTGGCTAACCGAAACAATATCATATTGTAGACACTCTATTTTTTACCCCTTTAAGACTTGGGCGCCACTGATTGATCACCCAATGATGAATTTATGTGCTCAATTTCCTCAGCAAAAAGCCTCGATTTTGAGCCTCAAAAGCCTACAAACCTTGCACCTTCTTTTGACAAAAATAGTTGTTTTTCAAGCCTGACCACCTAGAGGACTGCAGGCCCCTTGGTGGCCGACCGGCTAGAGTACAGCCGTCCCCTTAGTGGCCGGTCGGCCACTTGTGCCGGCTGTTTCCACAGGTGCATACACTACACCAGCAGTGTGTATACTGATATTTTTTAGAGCCTAGCATAATTTTCTATATATACTTAACCCCCTCTCATAAAATTAGGTTAGAAAATTTTGGTGAAGCCAAATTCTTAGAACAAATATCTCTTTTCCTTGCAAATTATACACATCTATACATACCTTACCTAGGCTCCTTTAGACCAAGCTTCTTGAGGGTTCTTGGATGAGGTTATTGAGATTGAATATTAGCTCTTGAGAGTGAGAAATTGGTGGTTTCTAACTGAAGGTGTCGCTCATCATCAAGATGTATAATTCCTAGCTTCCTTCCCTTATTCATTTACCATCTTTACTTATTGTTTTTGGGCTATTTTTAAACTACGTTTATGGGCTGAAACTTGTAGTTAAAAGCTATCCAAGGTATTTAAACCTTGTATTTCAAGCTCTTTCCCTTGTGTTTCCCATGTTTTCGTCAACTTTTTTAAGATTTTTACCACTGAATTTCAGAAGTTTCTAGAGGCCAAAAATGTGGTTTTAAGTTCCAAAAATGGAGGGGTTAGCTGCCTCTTTTTTGGCTTGTTTGCTAGATTAATTGCTCCATTATTTTAGCTTTTTTTAAAACTATTTTTACCTTAATTCCAGTAATGTTTCAGCCTAATTTATGACTGTTTTTATATGTTAGCTTCATTTATGCTTTGTATGGCATGCTTGTAGGGTAATGGTCCTCTTAGGTTTGGTGTTTTAGGCATTAGAAACCAACTTACTTGAGTTGATAGCATTTATTTAGTGTTTTCCATACTTGTGTTCACCTCTAATCACCTCTACAACCTCCCTCTTTTCTTGGATTTTTCTTTTTTTTGAGAGTTGTTTTGAATGAGTATTGTTTAAGCTTGAGATAGAGATCCTTGTGCTTAATAGTTTAATCTCTTCAGAGGTTCATTACCAAAGGCATGACATCTCTCTTATGCCTAAAACAACCCTTTGTTTGACACTTCTCTCCATTAGTGGACTTAATGATCATTCTTGGACTAAAATGACTAATGAAGGGAAAGGTAATTAAAAGAGGCAGTAAAACTTGGACTAAAATGAACAAGATAATAAAATCAATTTGGGTTCAATCGGACATTAATTGAACCACCTGAGTCTTTTGTCATTTCATACTTGTTAGTGGTGAAAACAGTTCAAGATTCAAGGTCAACCACTTCCCTTGATCAATTCCATGATAGGAAGGAGCTTTTGTTGGTCTTTCATTATCATTTATTGAAGTCTTCTCCCTTGATCCATAAACCAACTCGCAATGAATTTGTGTCGATTGATGGTTTGTGAATCGAGCCTACCCCTTCTTTGATATGTTTGATGATAAGGGGAGGCAGGGTGGACAAACATCCCCTTAAAATACTCTGTTTGTGCTCTATTTCTTGTCTGTTGCAGTAGGGCAATACCAAACACTAGTGGCCGGCCGACCACTTTTACTGGCCAGGCAGCTACTTCTTTTCAGCCAGGCAGTGTCCTTTTTCCTACTGAACAGAGCAGAGGCTGAGGCAAAAACAACTCAATTTTCTTACTGTGCAACCGAAGCATTCTAGAAGCAGAACAGAAAGCATTTTCGGGTGAAAATTCGCATTTATTCATGAGCCATCCCTCATTTCTCGGGACCCTTTAAAATTATGTTTAATAGTAGCATGTTGTACCTAAAATAGTAGACTTGTAATTAATTAAATTGGATTCATTTAATTTGTAATAATTAGTTAGAATAGCCAATTATTTTGGCGTTGTAATAAATAGCTTAATTAGCTAGGACATTCATTCGGACCCTCCTGCATGAGGGCGACGATGTAATAATGTGTATGTCTTCCAACCCTATGTCTTCTCCCTTTTATTTACCGTTTATGATGGATAGTGTAAAGCTTTATGTTTCTCTTAACATTTTTCATGACTTACATCCATTTGTCTGGCATGCATAAGGTTCGGTTCACCATTCTAACAACATTATAATTTATTACTTTCATGAATGCGTGCGTCACTGTATGCTATTAAAGTAATTCAGACATTAGTTGCATTTTTGCATGTGTTGCAATAGTCATTTTTCATCATTAGGATCATGCATTTTTCCTAACTATTTTATTTGTTTTGGCTTTCCTTAGAGTACTAGGTGAGCATTTATGGCTTTAACATATTGCATGCGTGTGATTGTTGCCATGTCAAGCATGATTAACATGAGGCTAAGTGTTTAAATGATATATATCTTGAATGTCTGTGGATGAAGGCTAATTGCTTAAGTTGGGATAATTTGATGAATGTACACATGAAATCACTTTTTTTTTTTTTTTTGAGTGGTACATATCCAAAACAATTTGCAAACAAACATAAATCAAAGTGTTCCAACTTTTGCAAATTAGTCTATACTTGTGTGCAACACATAATGAGAATAGCTTAAATAATCAGAACAAGAGCATATGATGCAAATAAGAATCACTTCATGATTAGTAGAGGTCGTTCTTTGATCGGGCAAGTAGGGGTGCTCAATCATGACCTTCCCCTCTTGTACCTAACTTCCCGAGCCGAGACACTTTGGTGATAATGGATAAGTAGCCTTTGGCACGAGTCACCGGTTTCCTAAATTTCCCAAAACATTTAGGTGGCATCTCTGTAACTGACAATGCAATCAATTTTTTGGCATTTTGATTCAAAATCGATTTTCTAAAAGAATTGTCAGATTTGGACTCATTTGTGTTTATCTATTTCATATTGCACTTATGGAATCAGATTCATAACCATGGGAGTCCAAACTGTTGGGCTAGTTGTATCCGAAAGGAGCACGAAATGAAAGCTACAGTTTCTAGCGACTCTGTTGGGGAATTTAGAGAACTTGACTTGAACTTCATGATTTGAAATTTTATCTATGCTTATATGTTCTTTGCATTACATTTGCATTGTTACTATAAGTCACTGTGTTTTTTATCTGCTATTGATGGACGGTTTGTTGGAGGCTTGCCCGAAAGGCTGACCGGTCGTAGGCTCTGCCATGTTGGAAACACAACCTTTGGATCTGGACTACCGCTGTACTATTTGATCCTCCTTTCACATCTTGGTGTTAGGTGTGAGAGGTATATTAGGTAGTCTTGCTGAGGTACCTCTCTTTGACCATTTAGCCTAGCTGTATATAGTAAAGCCATAGTGACTATTCCAAACTAAGACAGGATGCTCACTCGTAAGCAGGATTGAGTGAAAACTACTTGATTGAAGTAGTGAAACCCTAGTTCATCACAAAACTAGGATAGGGTAACCCTATCCCCTCATAGGGGTGTTTTGGCTCTCTCTTAACTAGTAGGTTCTTTACAGTGAAACTGTACCGGAATGTTCATATCAGTGGTGGAGTTGGTATCTATTTAGGGGACAGAATTCAGTGTGGAGTACAGTTCTACAGCTTTGATCATGTATGTGTTCATAACATCTTAGTTGAGGTGTTGTGTGATTTCTGATTACTGCTCTTTTGCTTTATTTCTTTTGCTGGGTAGTTTAAAACCATAGTTTCAGAAGGTTCTAATATCCCCAAAGTACTCTGGTCCCACGTTGGAAGACTTTGCAAGGTCAGAGATCTTGTTCGGGGATTGCTCGTGTTTACTTCATTGTCACTAGTTACAAGGTGAAGAGCGGTTAGGAAAAATTCACTAGTCCAGTTCTTATAGCAGTCATCTCTCAGGTCACCTATGTCTAGTCTGGTTCAAGAACAGGCATCTACTTCCAGTCTAACTCAAGAACAGTCATCTATTCCAATGGCGCAGTATCCCCCGGCAAATATGGAGGACTTAATACTCCATCTACAACAAACAGTTGAGATGATATAGCATGAGGCGGTTCGTCAGGCCGAGGTTACGGCCTGTCAGGCTGAGGTTATAACTAGGCTACAACAATAGCAACCACAGCCAGCAGCGGCCTCTACATCCTATATGCCTCCTGTGGCTATTCTTGTGCCCGGTGCAACTACTAATATTGACGCTACACAAGATCCACAGTCCAAGGCTGTTCCGATTTTCCTAGCTCAAACAGAACCCATCCCAGCACAAGCTTCCAAAGCCTCAGTTTATTAGACTGGGGCACCGTTCGAATTTGAGGTTGACCCCACCGCACTCAAAGTCAACAAACTAGAAAAGTTGTTCAAAAAGGCACAAGGGGTCAATTTCATTCCAAACATAGAGGAGAGATACACTAAGTCTGAGGTTACTTTACCAGAGTGATTTAACATGCCACACATTGACCGTTTTGATGGCTCCGGGGAATCGATGGTTCATTTACGACTGTGTTCAAATATTTTGCAGCCAATGGGTTTAACAAGACCACAGAAGCTGTCACTCTTTGGTCGCACTATGTCAGGATTAGCGGCCATTTGGTACACCAAATTGGAAGATTCAGTAAAGCATAACTGGGAGGAGTTAGCCGAGTCCTTCATCGCTCAATAGTTTTATAACACGCAAATTGAGGTCACAACTCGTGATCTCAAGGCGATTGTAGACGCGCCCGTGGGCCTCACTACAGTTCGGACTCAATTTGTGTCACAGTTCTTAATCTGAACCAAAGAGTCCAAATCCGGCAAATCGTTTTGAGAAACAGATTTTATTGAAAAGAAGTGCCAAACATGGACTGCTTTGCCAGATACAAAGTCGCCACCTAAATATTTTAAAATGGGTGAATTTAGGAAACCCTGACTCGGTGTCAAAGGCCACGTATCTGTCATTGCCAAAGTTGCCTCGGCTCGGGAGCTTGGGTACGATTGGGGAAGGTCAGCTATGAGCACCCCCTCTCGCCCGGTCTGAAGACCGGCCTCTACTAACCGTGATATCCAGTTTTGAAAACGTTATGTGTTCTTATTCCGATTATTAGTCTAGAATTACTATGTGATGCGCACAGCAAACAAATATAGACTAGATTGCTTAACTTGGAAATAAGCATTGTATATCCGTTTGTTTTGAAAAATACTTTGGAATTTGCTACTCGCAAGTAGGCTAAAATACGGATTTCAACGAGTTTTTCCAACTCAGGCAGTCCAACCTTCACCCACAGGCATTCAAACAATTTATCGCATAAGCATTTAGCCGCATGGCAAACATACTGTCATGGCAACACTCATACGCATGCGGGATGCTAAAGCATAAATACTTACATCGTACTCCGTGCCAAAACAATAAACTAGTTAGCCAACATGCGCGATCCTAGTTCATGTCAGATTGCCTAATGTAACACATACAGGATGCAATCAAAGTAGGCTCGGCTAACCTAAGCATGGCATGTGAAATGCGATCAATTGATGCACGTATTCAATTTGGAATTGATGTACAAATGCAGTTAGCGTGATGTACCGAGCCTGATGCATGCAATACGAATGCATGAATGCACGCATGCGTAGCATAAGGTATGCTAATTTTAAAAATGCCCTAGTCTACCATCATAAGCAGGTAAATAAAAGGGAAGAAAGACGTGAGGTTGGAAGACATACACACACCCACGCACACTTATTACATCATTGCCCTCACTCAGAGGGTCCGAATAAATATTACAGTCCGAATGATAAGCAAATAAATTATTACAGAATTTCAAATTTACTTAACAGAATGAGTGCCAATAAAAAAAGAAAGGTGGTCGCAGCCCCCGTCTCGGGATACGCGAATGATGCATGCTCGAACCCAGCTCGCCCGGAAAGCCCGTACCATACCACTGCCGCCTCTGTTTATACTGCCCTGTCTCTCTGAAAATTGCCAAAGCCCTAGGACAGGTTCCTTGCATGCTGCAGAATACCACCGGCTGGAGGAAATTCCCACCGACAGTGTATAACTCCCATCGGCTGCTGATTGGGTCATCGGCCATTCAACAATGGCCGGTCGGCACTGAATTATGCCGGTCGGCAGAAACTTCCTGCAGGAGACAGTTTTGACAACAACAGAGGACAGACAGCATATGGCATAGGATTTCAGGCACATGTGAGCTTGGTCATGTTTCCCATCATGTGTTGAACTCAAGGAAGCATGGCCATCGATCCTCGAGCCATCAATTGTGCATGATAGCCCAAGAGATCAAGCTTGCCATTTGATGTAAAAATGCATGCAATCACACAAATGAGGACCAAGACCCTATCATGCCGAAGTCAAGGGTCCCGGTGACCGAGAGTCAAGGCGCATTACATCACTTATAGTATGAACGCTCCTTGACCCTTACACTTGGTTTGACACCCCAAACCAAGTAATGCAATGCATGTTATGCAAACAATGCCTCAAAGATACAACATGGGATTAAAATGCAAAGCATGCCAAGTGCCATGCAACTAATATGGCAAGTATGCAATGCTAGGCATACAAAATGCAAATGCGATGCAAACATGGTCAACCTAAGCAATAGGATCAACATAATACAACACTTGATGAGGCAATCATGCAATGGACATGAGACAAGCATGCAAGGGGGCCTTAAACCATAAAGGGGCAGACCTTGATCCCCCCCAAAACAGTGGCCAAAAGTGCCTAAGAAGGTGGAGAAAAACTTATGCCAACAAGCAAGCCAATGGTCCTAAGGTTAAGGCACAAAAGGGGGCACTTCACTTCCACTAACAAGACCACTCATGGCATGAATTGGACAAGCCAAAACAGGAACTTAGCAAGCAAAATGGACTCCAAACTTACTAACATGGCAGCTAAAGTGACTCTAATGGGATGCATGCACCGAAGCTCATTCCTAGGCATAAGAGGGCCCACCCTCAAGGCATGAAAGATGTCACACATGCACACATATAAACATGATTTATGGACTGAAATATGGTCCTAAATGATGCCAAATCATGAGGATGGTCATAGCTACGCATGCTAGAGGTCAATATGCTCAAGGCTTACAAGCCAAAACACAAAGAGATGACACCAAACAAAGCAAGCATGACTGAAATAGATGGCCAACAGACCTTAAACATGGTAGAATAATGCCAAAACCTTCATGGAACTAAGCCAACACATGCAAGAATCATGACCTAAACACAAGGTGCATTTCTAGGCCAAATAGGGGGATGTAAAGCAAGTATCTTAAGCATGCAAAAGGCCACAAATCTGACTAAAAATAGAGATTACAAATGACCCAAAAACACCCAAAAACCTCTGAAAAAGGGCTAAAACCAATCAAGCATGCATGTTACCCTTTTAGCCAAAATGCAAGGAAATAAGACAATGAAGGGAGAGGAGTGTCCCTCCCCTATGCAAGACTTCAAACCACCTTCCACACCACTGAAAATCCACTGGTTTTCAGTGGTGAGAAGACCAAAACACTTAAGCAAACAAGGCCTTACCAAGGAGGCAACAAAAAGGCCAAATAAGGCCTAAGAGGGTGAGTTTGAACTCAAACCACAAAAGACCCTTAATGAAAGTTCTTAAGCATGAAAATACAAGCTTTTTTTATGTTATGCACAAAACTTAAAACAGCAAGCAAGATAGGTAAAAAACTAGTGCAAGTTTGTGGAAACTAAAGCAAAGTGCTCACTCTTGAAGCACACCTCAAGAACTGCCAATGCAGCCCTCTCCTTCTGATCAAAAACAGCCCAAAAACTCAAGAATCAACCCTCAAAGTCCCTCAATCTCGGAGCAAGGTGTAATAGTGTGTGTATTAGTGCAAAAGTAAGGTAAAAGCACACTTTTAGGCCAAGAAACACACACAAGGGAGGAGAGAGATGGAAATATGGAGAGAGGGTGTATCTATATGTATAAGCCCTAGTTTTACCTTTAAAATTTCTAACCTAGAACAAGGAGAAGACCTCTCCTCTTAGAGAAGTCCCTCTTGCCAAGCTTACACAACAAGCTTGCATAGAGGGAGATCCCTCCATACACGTGTATGGAGGGAAGCAGAGTTGGTGCCAGCTATCACAGCTGGCACAAAATATCTACATAAAGTAGATGAACAGTAGTCGGCTGCCCAAAAATGCCATTTCGGCAAAAATGAGTGCCGACCGGCAACAAATAGTGCCGACCGGCAATATATATTGTCGACGGAGACAAAAAATAACCGGTGGCCTCTGGCCATGGCCGGTGGCGTGTGGGGATGCCTCACAAGGCATTCCCTACCCCTCCAAGGCAAAATGCAAGTGTTTGGTGAAAAACCAGACACTAAACGGTCGAGTTCGGAGATCCTGAGGCAAGGCGCGTAGCCGAGACCTCCGGGAACTCCAAACGAACACAAACATGGATGATCACCGGGTGTTCAAACGGTGACGTCCAAGTCTTGAGGATGGTCAAAAATGCGGTGTCTACAGATGCGTCAAGAGCCAAAGGAAGGTTTCTCCGAGTTTGTGACAAGATAGACAGCCAGAGCATTCATGATGACTGTTCGACCTTCAGAGAAAGATCAGATCAGAATGGTTGGCCAGAATTCGCATGGCAAGTTGTTGTAGAAAATGATTGTTCTCTCCTTAGTTACGTTTAAAGAACTTCATGAGATAGGGGTTCAAATCGAGGATGCCATAAAGCAGGGGATTATCACCGATGATAAAGAGCTAGCTAAGAGGCCATTTGTTTATAGTTCCAATGCAGCTAGTGATAGCACAGCTGGGAGGCCATTCGATGTAAGTGTTGTCACCACAACTAAGACTGCCGATCCCTTCGCAAATATAAGCCCACAAACATCGTCAAATCCTACTCAACCTCAGGGCAGGACTTTCAACCAATTATACACGACCCTATCCAAAGCCATGCAGGTGCCGATTAAGAAAGGGAACCTAAAACCCTTAGAACCTCATCCACTTCCTGACCCTCTTCCACCAAAGTATAACCCTGCAATGTACTGTGCATTTCACTAGCAGCATGGTTATGATGCTGACCAGTGTTTCCGCTTGCATCATGTGATTCAAGATCTCATTGACAACAAATTCATCGCTCCACCCCAGAAACTAAATGTAACCACGAATCTGCCCCCGGCCCATAATCAAGTCCCTCCACCTCGAAACCTGAACCTTATCCATATGCTAGCTACCTCTTATGACCCCAGCATATATATTACCCCCTCGTACCTACCAAAATTGATGTTGTTCATTCCTGAGGCTAATCCACAACCTGAGCCTCACAATGTGGTGACAATACCTGCAGTAAATGAGGTTTTAGCCTCGGTGGGAGGTACTAGTTGGTCGTCAGGGTGTCTCGGGGACCTATTTGAAAGGGCATATGATCTGAGTTACTATATCGTGCCAAACACTTAAGCCAGGCCTAAAGTAGTGCTACCAACCTCGGTAGGCATTAATGTGGTCAGGGAGGATAGCCCAAGCCAAGGGTTGGACGACCTGGCAAATCTTGAAGAAGATCTAGACAAGTTGCAGTTCTTTGATGAGCATGATCAGAGAGATGTACAGATCGGGTCGTTTGACCTAAATGGATCGACCAATAATACCGAATGGCTGAGTGATCAGCCAGACAAGGAAGAAGAAACTGGGATGAAACTAGGACAAAAGGAAACAGAGGTAGCTGTGGTAGCCGGAAAGGCTGATGAGAAAGGGAAACTTCACATGTGTAGGAAAATCGATCCAGGAATTAGGTCTAACAAAGACTACAGATACTGAATAGGAAGCTGCACTAAAGCAGTTTGACAGTGAAAGAATTTAAGATGGCTTGAAAACCGCAACAGTGTATCGCCCTGAGGGGGACTCTTGTACTGTAAAGATGATTCAGGTAGAGCCGGACAACTGTTTGTCGATGGCCAAGGGCGAGGGATAGAATGACAATGATTTGCATCTAGCCCATACTGACGAAGACTGAGGGGACAACACCCCAGATAATACATGGTATATTAAGGAGATAGACCATCTCACCTGAAGTGGATGGTACTTTGAACTGCCAAATTTGGATCAAGTAGAGCCATCAGGAAAGGACAAGGAGGTCGAGAAACAGAAGGAGAAGAAATTAAAAGAGGAGTTAGTTCTAAAGCAGCTCAAGAAAATTCAAGCGAATATCTCTATCTTGGGGCTCCTTATGGCTTCACAGGTGCACCGACAGGCTGTAATGTCGGCAATAGACAAGGCTAAATTGTCCATCCACACAATGCCCTAGCAATGTGTGGGCCTAGCCTTTCCAAGTGGTGGCAAGCCAATGCTTACTTTCTCTGACAAAGAGATGCCACCAAAAAGTTCAGCTCACAACAAAGCCATTATACATATTTGTGGAATATAAGGACAAGTGGGTGCCAGTGGTGTTGGTAGACACTGGTCCTGCCATTAATGTTTGTCCTTCTCATACTACCAATGCGATTGGCCTCAAACCGGTAGACTTTATCCCCACAGCCCAGGTGATACGGGCGTATGACAATACAAGCAGAAAGGTTATGGGTACAGTGAAGTTGCGAGTCTAGGTAGGCCCGTTAGAGCAAGAGATCAAGTTCCACGTCTTAGATGTGCCGACTACCTTTAATTTGTTGTTGGGGAGGCCTTGGTTACATCACGTGAAGGCTGTCTCTTCCACCCTCCGTCAAATGTTGAAGTATCCTCATGAGAGAGGAGTAGCAACTGTTTTTGGGAACTCATCCATCCATCCATCTCTAGAGGTGACTACGCCAGTGCTAGAGATCAACCATGGTGAGGAGGATGTATTCCTCTCGGGAGTCACTCTAGCGAAAGCCTAAGTAGTGCAGATTATTCTGGCCACGGACAAAGGCATGTACATCAGTGCCTAGTTCATCTACTTCATGAACAAACTACGGCCCATTCCCGGAATGGTACTCGAACAAAGTGGGTAGAAAAGTGTTACAACGTTGGCAGAGGTGCCACGCAACCCGTATGTGTTTGGGTTGGGCTATGTGCCCACCAAAAAAGACTGGATAAGAAAAGGAGAAAAGATGAGGGGCCGAACCAAGGCCAAGAGAGCTGGGAAGCATTATGAGCTCGTCCATAGGCCAATCCGGGGGACAATAAATGGTCATTTTGTTCGAGATGGAGAGGATTTCCCTTTTTGCAGCTTTCCCAAGCCTTGGGTAAATTTCTCGAAAAAGCGAGTTCTCGGATTTAAGATCTTCTTTTGATTTCCAGCTGCCAGACAGTGATGAGGAGAGGGACGAGCCAACCATAAAAATTAGCCAGAGCACAGAAGATGACTCAGATAATAACGAGGCTAAAGTAGGGCATCACTGGTCAATCTCCTAAGAGATCCTGCGACTGCCCTGGAGAACTTGGGAGATAACATTACTGTCTCTATGATTGGGGAAGAACCGGGCGTGGACCCAACCAGTGGTATTTTGGATTCGTCAAGGGGACCATGTCTTACTTGGTAGCTGGAGAAAGGCTTTCTTTCCAGTTCTGAATTGGGTGATGAGCCAGAATCTGATTCCACTAAGTCTCTGGAGTCGGGATCAGATTCAAGTTCTTTTGAGTCTCAGTTTGGTATTTCCGGGGGTGGTAACCCGGTTACCAAAGTCCTGTCTAAGTCTTTATTTAGCTTTTCTTTTGAGTCTGTAACTGAAGATCCGAACTTTTTGAAAGGGAATGATATAGATTCTATGTAGTACTCTGTGCCGGTGATTAATTGTATTGACCAAGATTTTCAGAATTTTAATGAAAACAAAGAGAAAGAAATTCCTCTGACTTTGAAAAACTTGATTAATCGAGAGGAGGAGAGACGTGCTAAACCCTGTATTGATGAAAACATTGCCATTAATATGGATACTGAGAAGGATCCGCTCTTGGTCCAGATCGAGTCCACGTTGTCTTCAGAGGAACGTGAGCATTTAATCACTTTATTAAAAGATTTCAAAGATGTTTTTGCATGGTCCTACGAAGACATGTCTGGAATCGATCCTGAGACTGTACAGCACCGAATCCCTCTTAATCCAGAGGCCCGACCAATCAAGCCAAAATTGCGCAGAATTCGTCCGGATTGGGCACTGAAAATCACCAAGCAGATTGATGCATGATTCTTGCTGGTGGATAAGTATTCGACCCGGTTGGCCAATATTGTTCCAGTGCCAAAGAAGGATAGCAGAATCCAGGTTTGTGTTGACTTTTGGGACTTGAACAGAGCCAGTTCGAAGAATGACTTTCCTCTGCTGCACATCGATAAATTTGTAGATTTCACTGCTGGCCATGCCTTGCTTTAATTTATGGATGGGTTCTCCGAGTATAACTAGAATCTGATGACACCAGAAGACAAGGAAAATACCTCATTTACCACGCCATAGGGTACGTACTACTACCGAGTTATGCCTTTTGGGTTGAAAAATGCTAGGGCTACCTATCAGAGGGCCACGACCACCATTCTGCATGACATGATCCACAAAGAGGTTGAGATGTATGTGGACGACATGCTTGTCAAGTCCAAAAAGCGAGAGGGCCACTAAACTGCACTGGAAAATTCTTTCAATGGATCAGGGAATTCAGATTGATGTTAAATCCACAGAAATGCACTTGTGGGGTGACGGTAGGGAAAATGCTGGGATTTCTGATCACACAAATGGGAATTGAAGTAGATCCGTCCAAAATCAAGGCCATCTTAGAAATGCTACCACCAAGACTGAAAAGGAGGTGCGCGACTTTCTAGGCAAAGTGCAATTCATAAGACGATTTATTTCCAAATTAACCTTGAGTAGTGAACCATTGTTTGGTCTCCTGAAGAAAGGAAAGAAGTTCCGATAGGACGATCAATGTTAGTTCGCCTTCAAGCAGGTCAAGTAGTACCTCCAAAATCCACTTGTGTTGTCACCGCTAGAGCCGAGAAAGCCTTTGATTCTGTACTTATCGGTAACGGCTACGACCATAGGGTGCATGCTAGCTCAAGAATTTGAAGATAAGGTGGAGAAGGCCATCTACTACTTGAGTAAGAAAATCCTGGACTATGAGACCCACTACATGTAATAACCCGACCCTCGTACATGTTTTCTGATATATTTTCAGTCCCTGTTTTGTGCTTTCGGATGCTTATTGTGAAATCCTATGAGAAATTACGGTTAAGAAAGTGAACTTCATGTTTAAAGATGCCTATCTGTTTGATAAGAAATGTATCTGTTGCAACTATAAAGTTTGAATCAGAAATTGGAAGCCTTAGGGGCCTGCTTATCTGAAATTGATTTTATATATGTGATCAACATAATTTTTAGGTAATATTAAGCGTTTCTATGGAATTTCAATTTCAGATGTTTAAACGATTGATTTTCGTCTTTATTCACCCTTTATATATGTATGTCTATAAGAGCCTCTATGAACTCAAGACTTAGGGACATCCATGTAACATATTCCCTAGAGAAAAGTGAGGAGAGGAGAAGATCAAGGGAGAGTTAAGAGAAATTGAAGCTAAGGTAAGTTTAATTTCCCTAATCCAATCCTTTTCCTCAATTTGAAATGGGAAGCTCTTGATGTGTATAATCTAGAGTGGAATGAAAGCCCTAGATGCATGTGTTGAAGACTTGGTATGATAATCCTATCATTTGTGCATTTTGGATCCAATTTAAGTTATCTAGTGAGAGCATACATTTTGTCTCTTTACTTCTCAAATTGGTGTTCATGTTTATGCCATGCCTTTGGGTATCTATGTTATGTGTGTGTAGAGTTGAGAGACTCAAGAATGAAATTATATTGATGAGCTTCAACTTTTGTTCAAACCAATTGAGTTGTGTTCATGGCTTTAATTCAAGTTAGATTATGGTATGTTGTACCTTGACTTACATGTTTTTGAACCATGATTTAGTAATGAATGATCCATTTTAGAGCCTTGAGAACATTTCCCAAAAGATGAGAATTTGTTGCAAATTTCGGACCAAAACAGGGCAATCGCCGCACGTGCGGGAGTCACTGCCGCACGTGCGGCAAATGCTGAAATTTTGTGGTTTGGTTCTGCCAAAAAGGCACGTGCAGGACCTCAAGGCCGCACGTGCGGGGCCAACTGCCGCACGTGCGGGGCTCACAGCCGCACGTGCGGCTCATGCTGAAAAATATTATTTGCTCTGTTTTGCGTGTAGAATCCTCTAAAACTATCGGAATATGTATTTGAGGCCTTTTGATAATGATATACTCCTTCGAAGTGAAATGAAACAGAAAGTGAAATAATAAGGAAAATGAACTAATGAGCGAGTTTTGAATGTGTGCAGGACACACCCTGAGAGGAAGTAACACATCATCTCGACACTGTGAGTACTAGTACTATAGTCGCACGTTCAAGTATTGTTAATGATTCTCATTGTTAACATTCTATCCCTTGTAAGTAATTAAGTTAACAATATGTTGATTGGAAAATCTAGAGGCATTATTGAGCAGTCCATTCTATTTACTGTTGACATTGAATACTAACTTGCTGTTATTTGCAAGATAGCTATAGTGATTCATGACGAACAAATAGAACGTATGAGGATTATGGAAATATGGTATTCCGGTATCTCTAGAACCATTCAATCGGTAAAATGTGTTTACCTTTCGTTAATAATTATCAAAAACGTTCTGTTGAACTTAAGTTAACTGCATTAACTCATGTGAATGATGCAATGGTTACCATTAGCACTCTGTTGTGTTTCATATGAACTCGAAGTTATTCAGAATCTATGACATGAACGCAAAAGTTTAACATCATTATGTGACCCACATAAGAATGTGAATTATTCTATTTTGTTAAGCGCACGGTAATGACATGATATACCAAGAAATGCTCTATTTTATGACATGTGACTCTATGAATTAATGAATGATTATCCATATATGTAAAAGTATTCATGGCATCCTTAGCACAAGGCCCTTGCCCGGGGGTAATAATACCGTGGTCTTATGGCCCTTGCCCGGGGGTAATAATACCGTGGTTCAAGTATGTAACAAGATATCTCTTACCACCGACGGTCTTGTACGGGTGGATTATGTTTTACCATCGATGGTCTTGTACGGATGGTACCACCGACGGTCTTGTACGGGTGGGTTAGGATCAAGCATGAACTCTGATTTCTGTTTCTGATTCAAGCATAAGTAAGAATATGTATGAATATGTTTCTATTTATCCGTTCCGTTTATGCCGTGTTATAACATGATATGAATTGATCGGTCTTTAAGACCTAATGATTTCTGGTATGGAACAAAGTGATGTACGGAACTAAGTGCTGCAATGCGAGTCACCTCTAGAATCCATACGAGCCACCTCTTGAGTCCATACATATGTTCAAGGGCTTAATCCCAACTTTTCAAGGGCTTCATGCCAAACGTACAAGGGCTATATGCCAACATGTTTAAGGGCTTCATGCCAAATGTACAAGGGCTATATGCCAACATGTTTAAGGGCTTCATGCCATATGTTCAAGGGCTATATGCCAACATGTGTAAAAGCTTAATGTTAATATGTTCAAGGGCTATCGCCAATCCATTCAAAGGCTTAAAGCCATTATGTTTCAAGATTTGGCCTAAGGCCATTCTAAAATTAGTACAGAATTCTCAATTATATGATCTCCGCATTTACATACGCATTGATATGTATTATGATTGAGTTGAATATTGAATCATTTATATACTACTATTCACTGAGCTTCGCTCACTTTGTGTTATGTCTGTTCTGTAGGTAATTACTTTGGGAGTTCGTCTTAACCCTTGATGCTTACCCTTCAATCGTCAACCTCCGTATGTCTAGACTCCCAGACCAAGCCTATGCATTTATGTGAAGTTTTGTTAAGATTTTGTCATGCACTTTAATTATTTACTTAAGGTTAAAATGTATGTATATACCCCCTTTCTTTACCAATGTTCAGATATACACTCATTTATATGTATGGGTATGTATATAGATAAATGGCTCTCACGTATGTGATCCTGGCATGTTACTTTTAGCTCAATGGATGTTATTCTATGTTACCTTGTAATATTAAATGCTTCCATTCAGGCCCCGTATATTATGTATATTAGGTCATGTGTCCATATCTGCATAGGTCATGCCTGAACTTTTAGGGGCAAGTTTGGGGTGTGACACTACACTCCCCTCGAGAAGGCTTGCTTAGCCTTGGTATAGGCTACCAGGAAGTTGAGACACTACCTGTTAGCTCTCTTTGTAATTCTGGTTTCGAGATTAGATCCCATCAAATATCTCTTTGAGAAACCAGCACTTACGAGTAGGCTGGCTCGTTGGTTGCTTCTTCTCTCTGAATTTGATCTCAAGTATGTCACGCGCAAATCAATTAAAGGGAGAGCTATTGTGGAATTCCTAGCAAATCATCTAGTAGAAAGAGATGAGGTAGTGGAATACCTCTTCTCAGATGAAAATATTATGTAAGTAGAAGAAGAAACATGGACGATGTACTTTAACGGGCCATCCAATCAGTACGGTTATGGGATAGGTGTGTTGCTGATAGCACCCGATGATTCTCATATACCTTTAGCCTTCAAACTCTGATTCATAGTGTCCAACAACGAAGCAAAATATGAGGCGTATATTGTTGGTTTGGAAGCTGCCCTAGAACTAGGGGCAATAAGGTTGGATGTTATCAAACACTCGAACCCGGTTGTTTCTCAAGAAAACGAAGACTGGAAGATCAAACAGAAGAAAATGAAGGTTTATCATTAGACCTTGGATGTTCTGATTCTGAGGTTTGAAAAATTGACATTTACACACATGTTGAGAGAGAACAACCGGTTCATTGATGCATTGGCAACTCTATCTTCTATGGTACACATCCCATTAGGAGTTTAGATGCGTCCGATCATCATTGAACAGAAGTACACACCTGCTTATGAGACTATTGCCGCAATAGATGAGGTTCAAGACAAAAACCCTTGGTATTACGACATTTGGAATGTTCTGAAAAAGAAGCATATCCACCAGAGGAAAATGCTAAAGACAAACGGGAAATACGACATTTGGTCGTCTAGTTCATCACCTACGAAGGCAAGCTGTACAAGAGAGGTCATCTGCGAATACACAAGTTGTGTGTTAAAAAAAAGGAATCGAAGCAGTTGATAGAGGCCATCCATGGAGGAGAGTGTAGGGCATACATGAATGGTGTGATGCTAGCCCCGGAAGATCCTTAGACAAGGTTGTTACTAGTCAACCATGAAGGAGGATTGCTTTGGTTTTGTACGGCGATGCCATAAATGTTAGATCCATGCCAATCGCATGAATATCCCGCCGTCAAAGGTCTACAACATGACTTCGCCATGGCCTATCTCAATTTGGGTAATTGACGTTATTGGTGCAGTCTCGCCAAAATGATCAAATGGACATGAGTTCATTCTGGTGGCGATTGATTATTTCACGAGCAGTCCTATGCTGTGTTGAAAGCGTCACATGTAGCCAAGTTTATTAGAAACAACAATATCTACCGATATGGGGTTCCGAACTAGATCATATCAGATAACAGCTCACACTTCAAGAAAGAGGTGGTGGATCTACTCAAGAAATATACCATGACTTTTAATAAGTCATCAACATATAGACCACAGACCAACGGAGTTGTTGAGGCCGCTAACAAGAATGTTAAGAACATCTTGCGGAAGATGGTGGAGACCTATCGAGACTAGCCTGATAAGCTACTTTTTGCTCTCTAAGGCTATAGAACATCAATTCGGATATCCATAGGGGAAACCCCCTATTTCCTTGTCTATGGGATAGAAGTTGTTCTGCCAATAGAGATTGAAGTACCGTCACTGAGAATTATGGATGAGTGTTAGATAGCAGAGGCGGATTGGCAACAGAGCAGGTTTAAGGAATTGATGTTGTTCGATGAGAGGTGGCTGAACGCATTTGTTGACGTCCCTGAACGTCCCGGGAGGGAAACCCTGTTTTGTTCCTTTCGGCTCACCACAGTTCAGGACTCAAATGTCACGGTCCTGCATCTAATCTCACAAAGTACAATGCAAGACCGATGAAACATCAAAAAGTCCAAATCCGGCAAATCGTTTTTGAAAACAGATTTTTTGAAAGAAGTTCCAAACATGGACTGCTTTGCCAGATACAGAATTGCCACCTAAATATTTTATTTTGGGAAATTTAGGAAACCCTGACTCGTTGCCTAAGGCCATGTGTCCGTCATCACCAAAGTTGCCTCGGCTCGGGAACTTGGGTACGATTGGGGAAGGTCACTTCGTGAGCACCCTTGCTCGCCCGATCAAAGATCGGCCTCTACTAACCATGATATCGAGTTTTGAAAACATTATGCGTTCTTATTCCGGTTATTAGCCTAGAATTACTATGTGATGCACACAGCATACAAGCATAGACTGGATCGCCTAAGTTGGAACAAATCATCTCATGTTTGTTTCGAAAACGTTTGCTACTCGCAAGTAAGCTAAAGTACATATTTTGCCACCCTCAAGTGGGCTTAGAAAACATGATGATTTGCCACTCTCAAGTGGACTTAAAACTCGCAATCAATGAATTGTCCCAATTCAGGCAATCTAACCTTCACCCACAGGCATTCAGGCAGTTATATCACATAAGCAAATAGTCTCATGGTAAGCATGCTATCATGGCAGTCACTCACACACATGCAAGGACGCTAAAACATAAACACTTACTGTGTACTCCAAGCCAAAACAGAATCTATGTTAGAAATCCATGCATGATCCTAACTATACAGAAATGCCTAATGCAACACATGCAAAAGTGCAACTATAATAGGCTCGGCTATTCTAAGAATGGCATATGAGATGCTACAGCTAACACGTATTCAATTTGGAATTGAAATACGATGCAGTTAGTATGATGTGCCGAGCCCGGTGCATGCAAGACAGATGAATGATGCAAACATGCAAGCATAAGTATGCTAATTGAAACATGCCCTAATCTAACCATCATAAGTTGGTAAATAAAAGGGAGAAAGAAGTGGGGGGGTGAAAGACATACATCACACACACGCACACTTATTACAATTGTGCCCTCGCTCGGAGGGTCTGAATGAATATTACACAACCAAAATAAAGAACGAATTATAACACAACACTAATTACTTAACAAATGAACTAGGTAAGCAAAGTAAACTAGCATGCTATGCTACGTGCAATGGACTGGCTCTGCTCTGCTCGGAATGATGGAGGATGTATGCAAGCTCAAGTTGCCTTGTCGGTAAATTCCATTGCAATGCCTCGCCTCACCTTTGTTTGCAATTGACCGTAGAAACTTGTACGAAGCTCCAGAAGGCTGAAACTCCACCTTGGGAAGGCCACCGACCAGTTATCAGCATTGGAGACTGTGGAGAAGTGGTTTGGAAATACCCTTCAAATCCTGGGAGACGTTAGTGATCCTCAACTAGTCACCTGAAAAGATACAAACACTCCGACGGACAAGTTAGTTCAGACACTCAGGATAGCTTGTTTACCAAATTTAGTGAAGTGATTCTTACATACCTTTCTATAACTGTTGTTCCTGTATTTATACCTATTCTTTTTGATCCTCGGGGCCAGGACCTACTTTTTAATCATTGTCCTTTCTTTTATTCGGCCCTAGGACTTACATTTATTCGGTGCATATATTATATTCGGCTCTCCACTCTCGTAGGATACAGTCGATTAATATCAGTCTTCCAATGGTATGCACCTTCTAATTTTTCCATGTATTCGGCGCCCACAGAGACCACCTGCCGACCACCCTTTGTGGTGGAGACCAAAGAGGGTGGTCGGCCGACCAGTTTCCACCTCTGGTTCTGGTTTTTTCTGCAACAAAGGCAAGAGAGAGAAAAGGCAATGTATTTTCAACACATGTGTGCACGGCTACTCTCCCCGTCATTGCACAAGCTCTAGGGAGTGTAGACCTCGATCCTCATGCCACCAATCACGCATCTCGATACACGATGGCCAAGGAATCCAATTGCATGACTCGATGTGAAACGAATGCAAATATGAACACAACAAGGTCTAAACTCCATTATGGATAATCCGGAGCGTCGGCGACCGAGAATCGAGGTACGTTTCGTCACTTGGAGTACGAAACGTCCCTCGTTTCCCGTGTTTGGACTAAACCCTACTCCAAACATAATGCAATATGCATGACATGCATGACATGCAATTCTAACATGCAATCCTAGATGCAATGTCACTGAATGACACAAACATGCAAGGGATGAAAATGAAAACATGCACCTAGCATATACAGTGCTAACACTACATGGCATGCATAATGCTCATGAACTATGGCATACTCAATGCGACTAACAACCTAGCATACACAATGCGAGGAATGACATGGCATACACAATGCACGTGACATAACATGGCATGCACAATGCACCTAACAACCTAGCATACGCAATGCAAAGGCCAAACATGCAACAACATGAACTGAATGGCATACTCAATGCAAGATGGACTTACACCAATATGAGTTGACCTCAGCCACACCCACATCAGTGGCCATATGATGAAAATGAGACAACTGAAATACATGCAAACATGCACGGATGCAAAGGGCCGATCCTAAGGCACAACATGCAACTCTAACAAAGCATGGCAAAGGATGAAATATGGCATAGAATGGCACATGATCCAGCTCTGAAATATGATGCACAATGGTCCCGAATCATGCAAACACTTCACACGATGCGTGCTAAATGGCCTGAATACCGAAACTAGTGAAGTGCGTTACACTAGAGGTACACAAAGCAATGCACAAATGGAAAAACCAACCCCAAATAGACCCTAAGTAGGTCCAAGACAGTGGGAAAATGGCCTAAAATGATGGCTCAAAGTGCATGGAAATGAAGCCCATTCAATGGTCCGAAAACGAGGCATTTATGCTCAACTCTCAAACGCATTTAAAGAGTGGAAAACATGACAATATGGCATGTATGTAAGCTCTGAAATATGACGTGCAATGGCCTCAAAACATGAAAACACCTCAGCATATGCATGTAATAGACCTCGAAACTCAAAGCTAAGCATGGATATTGAACTATAAACATGCAAAATAAGCATCATTCGACCATGAGACCCAAAAACAGAGCTGAGGTAGTCCAAAATATGCACAAAATTAGTTTAAGGCATGGCCAAAAAGTGCTACCATGAAGGGCCAAAACAACATGTAACATAGGCTAGTGAGCATGGTTTACACTACATGTATATGAAGCACATGAGGGGCCACCAAACCAGCCAAAAACATAAACATGGCATGCCAAAATATGACCAAAAACCCACTAAAACTCAGTCAACACATGTTAGAATGAAGTGTTCCTTTGAAAGGCCAATGAGAGGGTTGTTCTACACATGTATGATGGACACACAAAATGGAAAAACTACCTCTGGACAGAGGTTATGAGGGCCCTAAAACTCACTAAAAAGGGCCCGAAATGAGTCTAGGAAGCATGCAAGTAAAGGCCCCTTTGGAAGGCCTTGAAGAGGATTACTCTACACATGCATAATAGACATTCAACATGGCAAAAAGGGCTCTGGACAGAGCCTATGCAGGTCACAAAACTCACAAAAAGTGGCCTGAAACATGGCTCAAAAACATGCAAGTTGGGGCTCCTTTTGTAAAGCCAACAAAGCTAGTAAACAAAACAAGGCCAAACCAAGGCCAACACAAATGCTCTAATGCATAGCTCAAAACAAGAGGAAATGATGCATGCAAGGGGGTAGATGACCCCCAATAGAAAAATGGCCATAAACAAACTTGTTTAGAATCTCAAAATAAGACTTTTTTTAGTTTATGACAAAGCCTAAATATGCTTTCAAACTAGGCTAATATATGGATCAAAATAATGCTCAAAAGAGGGAAAAATGATTACCCTTGGAGACCATCAAAAACCAGCAGCCTCTGGACCCAAAAACCCAACCTTGAACCTCTGAAAATATCCTCCAAGGGTCTTAGGTTGATGATGGAAGGGTTAGGCTATGGAGTTGTGTGCAAAGGGGCCAAGAACCAAGCAATTTAGAGCTCAAAAGAGAGAGATATAAAGAGAGATATACTGTTTAGCCCTAACAAAAATCTGAACCCTTTCAAGTGAGGGATATGGTTTCTCTTATAGAACAAAAGGTCTAAAGCTTCTCAAAGAAGCTTCAAACCAAGGGCCAAGATCCTCCATACGTGTATGGAGGATGCAGCAAATGCCTCCCAGCTGGCACAGCTGGAACACACTCACTGAGACAAATAGGATGGGAGCTGGACGACCAGTTCAAGTGGTCGACCGACCACTTGACCTTTTCGGCCGACCAGGTTAAAAGGTTCAAGGTGGTCAGCCACCCCAGAGAATGAAGCCCCAGAGGTTAGCTCTCCAATGGCGTAAACCTTGCATTAAAATTCCATCTGTGCAAAAAGTTGTGCCTGTTTTAGTGAAGCCGCACAGATTCGGTCCAATCGGATTGATGCCCTACTTCAACCAACCATATCTCCCCAATCTAGACTTTTCTTTAGGAGATTCTTGAGTGAAAAATGAAGCCCCAGAAGTTAGATTTCCAATGGTGCCAACCTTGAATCAAAATTCCTCCTGTGAAAAGAGTTATTCCCATTTCGGTGAAGCCGCGCAGTTTTGGTCCTACCCGGATTCACGCCGAACTTCTCCCTAACTAGTTTTCTTCTCTCTTCTTCTCTTTTCTTCAACTCCAAACCCCTAAACAAGGTGTTTTGAAATATTTTTCAAAGATTTCATCTCTCTTTCATTCATTTCCACTCTGTCCTGACTCGGTTTATCGAAAAGCGCAACATTTAACAAAATGTGAGCCTCGGAACATTGTAAAAACTTTAATTCAAAAATGTTTTGAAAGAGAGGGTTTTAAGGTCTAAAAACCATTCAAAATAGCTTTGATCCAAAATGGGGTATGAAGTTGAGATTTGACTCTCCCATTGCCGAAAAAACTGAACTTTTGCCCTGCACACCTTTCTCCACCAAATGAAACATCAGTAGTGCCCAATTCTTAAGGGCGGTCAAAAATAGGGTGTCTACAGTTGCCCCTCTTTGACAGAACTCAGGAGTCAAGAAGTGACGGGAGTGAATGTCAAAGCCCAGAGACGACCCATTTTTGACAAGGCTGAAGACTTGGACAAACAAATAAAGTACAGACAAATAAATGGTTGTGCCCGCAGGTTGCCTACGTATCCCTTTGCAAGGAATCAAACTAGCGTAGTTCAGGGGCAGGATGCAAAATGTTATGCAGGAAGATTTCGATAATTGGACATATACGCTACGCGAAACCGGTTTGAAAATTGGACTTATACGCTACGCGAAGCCGGTTTGATAATTGGACTTATACGCTATGCGAAGCCGGTTTGAAAATTGGACTTATACGCTACGCGAAGCCGGTTTGAAAATTCAATATTTATGCAATGCAATGTAGTAACTAAAATGCAATGTAAAAGCTAGGAAGGGAAGATACCTTACAGGGGCAACCGGCAATGACTTACCTCGGCAATGTCCTACCTCATGTTGATGTAGGAATCTTCCCCTTTCTTCTTGGTTGAACTGCAGGTACTACTTTTCTCCCTGACTATGGTCGCAGCTTTCCCTATTCTCCAACAGGGTGATAGACTAGGTTGTTTCAGTATCCAGAATTGAGGTGCATACACATGCTATATCAATCTATGGGGCTGCCATACAGATTTCAAGCGGAGGATATACCTCTGGGATTTAAACTAGACTTTAGTCTCAGAAATCCCGAACCTTTGCGTTCTAGGCAAGAGCCATTCGAACTCTAGTTTCCACCGTCTCAGTTGGTCTCCTAGGAACTCACCGCAAACACAGGCAGGTGGCTATACCAGACCATCGGAAGTCGTTTGGGCACGACAAACACCAAAGGAATTGCACCTTTAGAGGATTTAAGGTCTCCTAGACCAGAAAGTGCACAAGACAGTGCGAATGATACAAAAATACAATGTGCACAAGATAGTGCGATGCAGAGCGAATGCACAAAACAGTGCTAAACAGATGCACAAAATAGTGCGATGCTAAAGGTGTACAAAACAGTACGAGCAGGGTGAATGCACAAAACAATGCGATACAGATAAGGTGCGCAAGATAGCGCGATGTAATGCACTAACAAGTGCAGGTAAGGTGCGCAAGATAGCGCGATGCAATGCACTAACAAGTGTGGAGAAGTGCGCAAAATAGCGCGATGTGATATGCAAAGCACAACACAGTGCGATTGAGGTGCGCAAAATAGCGTGAATGAATGTAATGCATAGGACAGTGCAATGCGCAAAATAGCGCGAATGTAAACTGCACAAAACAGTGCGATTGAGGTGCGCAAAATAGCGCGAATGATAAACTACACAAAACAGTGCGATGCGCAAAATAGCGCGAATGTAAACTACACAAAACAGTGCAATGTGCAAAATAGCGCGAATGTAAACTGCACAAAACAGTGCGATACGCTAAACAGCGCGATTGATTTGAAATGCACTAACAGTACAATACGCTAAACAGCGTGAGTGATTTGAAATGCACTAAACAGTGCGATACGCTAAACAGCGCGAGTGATATGCAATGCACAAGATAGTGTGAGTGAGATACAACCACAAGATGCACAAGATAGTGCTAGTGAGATACAAAGTGTAAGTGCAGAAGACAGTGCGATAAAATGCATCTTCTATGCAAGTATGGGGACATTTTCTACACAACAGATACGAGCATTTTCTATGCAAGTATGGAAGCACATTTTATGCAATATTGAAAGCATATTCTATGTATGAGACAAGCAAAGCATATTCTATGTGGAATCGAAAGCAAGCATATGCTATGCATGAATCATAACGATGCGCGGCACGCATGCAACAATAGTGTATATGAAAGTTCACATTCTATGCAATAGAGGAGCATCAAATATGTACTCTAGCGCCTCCGATTTATCTCTCAGAGGGCTTTGCAACACACTCAGCTCGAAAAGGGTACACCCATTTATGTTGGCAAGAGATAACATCTGCATGTGAAACCCTCGGGTGCTGCTTGGACGGCCATTCTGACTTGAAGGAGGCTTACACTTGGGGTCAAGATACACTCATACTCCAGAGAAATGACGAGGCCTGAGAAGGTGCACCTGGAATGCAGTCTCGGATTTTGCTAAAGTTGAAACATGCTAAGATGCTCCAAATTTTCCCTCTTTTCTTTTGCTTTGCAGTCCGGAACCTAAATAGCTTTAGATAGGCCCTTGTTTTACTATTCTGACATGACCTGGGTTAAACCCTGCAGCTTTATGGAAGAACCAATCCTGTTTTGCACAAATGTGGAGAACGACACCGCACTCTGAGCACAAAACGATTTTTGAAATTGAAATGAGAAAAGGGTTCTCAACCAGGTATTGAGCGTACAACTGACCACAGCCAAAACGACTCAACAATGGAAAACAAAGGTAGAACAACTTAAACACAATTCAACAAAGGAAAAACAAGGTAAAATGACCTAAACATCTATTGACACTCAAACGACTCAAAACAAGAATCGAGACAAACAAAAACGCACAAACACAACACTCAGCTGTGTTAGAAAGGCAAGAGACCTCTCGGTGCACGAGGAGCTAGTTTCTCCGGGTATTGTTTTCCACCATTTCTTATTTGTGATTCTCATATCACTCGGCCCTCAGGCTCGGCTTTTCTCACAAAACCCTTTTCCTCACTTTTTCTCTCAGAGCACATCTCTCTATTCTTTAATCTCTCATTTTTTATCCATCCCCTGAGTGGTTGATGGATAAACAAAAAGTTGCAGGCTCTTGCCCCTAGTACTCAGCTAGATTCTTCTTTTTCTGCGCGTAGCTAGTGAGTTCCTCCCACAGAGGGGTTGTGCTGTAACTAAGCGTGTAGCAAATCTGCAGCTGACACCGGTTGACGATGCTCTGCTCAGGAGTTTGGGTGTGATTAGATGTGTCCAAACAAGGAAGTGGAATATCTTAGTCCATTCCATTTCGTGCTTCGCACTTGGCTTGATACCTTGTTGCTTGGAGGATGAGAGAGCTTTCGACATTTTGCTGTTAGCTTCAGTTGTGCCCTTTTCTGGCAGATAGAGTGGCCTTTTCTGGCAGGCATGTTAACAATGGGGAAAAGACAGAACACCTAACTCAACCGTGTCCCTAGTTCATCATTTTGACCATTTTTTGTTTTGTTTTTTTTTTTTTTTTTTTTTTGGTTTTCTACTAAAACAATTTGACCAATATGAGAATTTGATTAACACACTTGTTCGACTTTTTGATTTTGAAAATCATGCAAGTTAGGTCATAAGCACTGAAAATTTTCCTTTTCTGGGTCCATAAAAGGGTCCAGTTTTTGAAAAAAGTGTAATAATTTTCGAGAGAATCAGTCAACCTCAGTAAAAATTCTCAAAAACTAGTTTTGCAAATGGCCACTGCTCGACCAACACGGAACTTACTCTTGAGATGCACAACCTCAGATCCAATGGAAAATTGCCCCTTGCTTGAAGTGAGATGCATGGCAATGGAGAGTTAACCCCTATTTGAACGGTACCGCGGCGCATTGAATGGTAACGGAAAGTTGCCCCTTGTTTGAATGGCACCGCAGCGCATTGTAATCAGTCCTCAAAGTGACGAACACAACCAAATTCTCGAATACAGAGAAGGCGAAGATGATCAAAACCATTACATGGGCACAATCAATTTGAAGTGTTTTACGGCTGGACTTCAGAATGAAGTTGCCTACGTATTCCAAACATGGGAATCAAGCCTTACGTAGTTCGGGGTTAAGGTACACTCGGGTATTAACCTCTCACTTTTTACGCTCTAACTTTTGCCAAGGCCGCCCTTATGGGTTTTCGACCTTTTCTTTTCAATTCTTTTTGTTCTTTTTTTCTCTTTTTCATCTTTTCTTTTCATTTTCTTCATTTTTTTTCTTCATTTTTTTCTTCTTTTCTTTTCTTTTCTTTTTCTTTGTTCTTTTTTTTTCTTTTTCTTGCTCTAACTTTTGCCCGGGTCGCCCTTCCGGGTTTTCGGCCCAGCGAGCCTCTCAAGGGTAAAAGTGTAGCTTTGTCCATGTTGAATGGTTTTAGATCTTGAAGTCATTTGAATCCAGGAGAATGGCTGCTGTTCGCTGATGATGCAGAAGGCAATCAATGGAGGGTGAATTTGCGCCTAGTGTTGTGGATAGGAACTCGGTTGTCCTTCAGCAAATGCTTTCTTCTTTCTTCCCTTCTGGGATTTGGCATTCCTGCCAGTCTTCATTGATTTGCAAGATGATCCATCTTCGGCTCTTTGAGCACATCTGACATTTTTCTGCCCCTAGGTCGAGGGTGACTTCGAATCTGGCCACACAGGCCTCACATTGCGGTTGACCGTTGAACATTCTGAGTTAAGGTTTCAAGGTTTGAAAGCAAAGGGGGGTCGAGTCTCGAGGCTGAGAGCGATCCTAAGTTGCAAAATCTCAAGAGCGATTCCACACAGGTCTTCGCAGGACTGCGCAAAATATTTTTTGAAATCTTTTAAGAAAACGAATAATCGCTCGCACAGAAGACAATGTAGAACCAATTCGGATCAAGCCAGAATCCTTCTCGGTACTCACATTAACAAAAATGATTTCATTCATGTAGACACCCCATTTTTGACCGTCCTCAAGACTTGGACGTCACCGTTTGAACACTCGGTGATCATCCATGTTTGTGTTCGTCTTGAGTTCCCGGAGGTCTCAGCCACGCACTTGCCTCAGGATCTCTCAACTCGACTGTTTTGTGTTTGGTTTTGCACCAAACACTTTTGTCTTTGCTTTGGAGGGCAGGGAATGGCTTGTTGGCCATCCCCACACCTCACCGGCCATGGCTTGAGGCCACCGGCCATTGTTTTGTTAGCATCGGCCAAATGTTTGGCCGGTCGGTACTCTTTGTGGTCGGTCGACCATTTATTTGGTCAATTTGTCATTTTTGGCTAGCCGACCACTGTGCATCTGCTTTTGCATTTTTTTTATGCCAGCTGTGCTAGCTGGCTTACACTTTGCACCCCCTCCATACACGTGTATGGAAGGATTTCACTCTTGCTTAGCTTGTCTTGTAAGCTTTGCAAGAGTGATCCTCTATAAAGGCAGGCCTCCTCCTCCCTCCTCAAGGGTTTCAAAAAAGTTCCAGAGAGCTCTAAGATTAGGGTTTGCATAGTGTATCTATCTATCTCTATATCTCTCTCTCTTTTTGCCTTTGTGTGTGTATAAGTGTGTTTGTGTCTTACTTTTGTGCATAAACACCTAGTGCTACACCTTGTCTTGGTTTCGGAGATGCCAAAGGTTGTTTTTCAAAGTTTTGAGCTGGTTTTGTCCTAAGGAAAGTAGCTGGAGTGCTATTCTTGAAGGGGTCTACAAGGGTAAGAACTTTACCTTTAAACACCCCATTTTTGCATAGTCTTTTTGCCTACCTTGCATCTATTTTTGAGCTTAGTGTATAAAATATAAAAGTCTTGTTTTTTTACTTGCTCAAAATAGTTGTTTGAGGTTGCTTTGAGCTTTGGGGTTGTTTGACCCCTCATAGGCCTTGTTTGGCCCCCATTTTGTGCTATTTTGGTGAGCTCCGGGACCACCTTGTTTGCGCCTCCTCACCACTGAAATCTTGAGGGATTTCAGTGGTCGGGATGGTGCTTTAAGGTCCTAAGAAGGAGAGGGCCATCCCCTCTCCTTGTTGCCTTCAAAAAGTGCCATTTTAGCCTCATGTATGAGCACCATTTTTAAGTTCATGTTGGCCATGTATTAAGTGTTATTTGTGCTTATTTTGTTATGATATAGCACTGTTTTTAGTTGGTTTAGATACACCAAGCATGCTTAGCATACTTGTCTTGTAATGCCATGAATTTGCCTTAACATGCTTTGTGCTTTGAGCCTTGTTCTAGCATGATTTTGGCCAAGCCTTGTGAAGCTTTTATGCATTTTTTAGTATGTTTTAGCTCTTTTTTTAATTGCTTTGGCCATGCTTGAGATGCTTTGTATAGCCACCTTGCATTTTGGCTTGCTAGCCTCGGGTGTGTGAGTGTTGAGCATACATTGCTTGGCTCGTTTCAGTGGTTTGGCACCACTTATAGCATCATTTCAGTCCCCATGGTATGCTTGTATGCTTGCATTTGATGCTCCTTTAATGCTTTAAAAGGTTGTAGTCTTGTGCTCCATGTTTGGCCTCTTTTGTATGCTTCCATGTGTAGGCCACTTAGATGCTATCAAGGTGTGTCCTTAGCTTTGTTTAGGTCTGCCTTGGGACTATTCTAAGTCCTCTTAGCCTTGTGAGGCTTGGTTGGCACGGCCATGGTTTAAACCCCTTGGCTTACCTTGAGTTTTGGACATCGTTGAATGCTTAGCTTGTCTTGTTTACTTGGTTTGGCTCCTTTTATAACATGATTTTAGTGCTTAGTATGCATCCCATTAGTCCATGATTGTCCTCTTTTAAGTGTGCTTAAAAGTCGCTCTTTAATGCCTAAGTGTTGAACCATGTGTGCATGCATGTTTGTATGTCATTTTTGCCTTCATTTCCTTGGCATTTGGCCACTGTTTTGGGCTTATTTGAGAGCTACCCAAATTGGTATGAGTCCATTGTTCACATGTTGTTGCACGCCCGCCTTGTGTGTTGTTGAATACTTGGCCTACCGCATGTGTTGCATGCTTAATCATAGTGCATTTGGCATGCATTCTCATCTTTGCTTTGATTGCTTAACATGCCACATGTTTTGCATATTTGAATGTTGGCATTGCATCTTGCATGCTCAATTAGCTTGCATACTTGTTATATGCTTTCCATGCTTGCCACATGTTCATGTTGCCTATTTAGTTTCCACGCCTAGGGTGCATTGCATTGAACATGCAAGCCTTGCCTCTTGAAATCAAGTGATAGAGGTTGGGCCTTTATGTTCTTATTTGGTTTGCATTTCATTTGAAATGAAAGTGCACAACTTGGTTTCTTGGGCCATCACGCATTGAAATGCGCGATTGGTGGTCCGAGAATCGAGTACTATCCCTCTTTGAGTCATAAACATGATAAAGGGTGTATTGGTGCACACATTTGCTTGAAATACATTGCCATGCCTTGTTTTGCCCTCTGCTGCTGTCAAAATAGGTTCTGCAGGAAGCTTTGGTCGGTCGACTCTATCAAGTGCCGACCGACCAATTATTGATGGCCGACAACTCCATAGATGGTCGATGACCACTTCTACTCGGCCGGTGACAATTCCTCATGGCCGGTGGCATTTCCCAATGTTCATAAGGTATACCTTGGGAATTGTGCCATTTTCAGAGGAGCAGTGCAGGGAAAACAGAGGCAGCTTGTGCATGGCATTGGATTTCCGGGCGAAGCCAATCCGAGCACGCGTGCATCCCTCTTCCCGAGGCCTTTTAATGCTTTCCTTAGCTTAATTGATTTGTTAATTAATTAGGTGGTCTGTAAATTATTTAATTAGCTTGTAGGTTAATTAAAGTGCATTATTCTTTTGGTCCCTCCAAGTGACGGCGAATGTGTAATAAGTGTGGGTGCGTGTGTGCATGTCTTCCAACCCCCACTTCTTTCTCCCTTTTACATACCTGCTTTTGATGGTTAGTATTAGGTCATATTTAATTTAGCATACCTTATGCTATGTATGCGTGCATCCATTCATTTGTCTTGCATGCACCGGGCTCGGCGCATCATGCTAACTGCATAGTATTTCAAATCTAACTTGAATACGTGTTACTTGTTGCATTCCATACGCCATCCTAGGATTGGCCGAGCCTAATCTAGATTGCATTTTGTATGCGATGCATTAGCCACTAAACATAGACTTGGATCATACATTCGATTGCTAACAAGTTTCCTATTTTGGCTCGGAGTACACTGTAAGTATTTATGCCTTAGCATCTCGCATGAGTGTGAATGTTGACATGACAGCATGCTTACCATGTGGCTATGTGCTTATGTGATATTACTGCTTGAATGCCTGTGGGTGAAGGTTGGATTGTTTGAGTTGGAACAACTCATTGAAATCCGTGTTTTAGCCTACTCATGAGTAGCAGATTTCAAATCATTTCCAAACAAATGGATATGCGATGCTTTGTTCCAAATTAGGCGATCTAGTCTATACTTTTGTTCTGTGCGCATCACATAGTAAATCTAGGCTAATAACCGGAATAAAAACGCATAATGTTTTCAAAACAAGATATCATGGTTAGTAGAAGTCGATCTTCGGATCGGGCGAGAGGGGGTGCTCATAGCTGACCTTCCCCAATCGTACCCAAGTTCCTGAGCCGAGGCAACTTTGGTGATGACGGACATGTGGCCTTAGGCAAACGAGTCAGGGTTTCCTAAATTCCTCCAAAATAAAATATTTAGGTGGCGACTCTGTATCTAGCAAAGCAGTCTATGTTTGACACTTCTTTACAGAAATTTGTTTTCCAAAATGATTTGCCAGATTTGGACTCTTTGGTTCAGATTAAGAACTGTGACAATTTGAGTCCAAACTGTAGTAAGCCCAAATGAACATATCGGGATTTCCCTCCCGGGAGGTTCGGGGATGTCTACAGTTTCTGGCGACTTGGCTGGGGAATTTATAGAGCTTGACTCGAACTCATGATATCTTGTTTTGATTACACTCATGTGTTTCTTTGCATTACATGTGCATTGGTGCGCCTAGGACACCATATTTACTGTCTGCTATTCCTTAACGGTTTGCCGAAGGCTTGCTTTGTTAAAGCGTGCCATAAGGCTAACCGATTACGGGCTTTGCCAGTATGGGAACACAAATCCCGATTTTACCAGGGCACCCTTTTGGCCATTCGACCTAGTGCATATTCGGAATCCATAGTGACCATTCCAAACTAGGACATGTTCCTTACCCGATTTTAGGTTGTTTGAAACCACTGCATGCATAGTGAAACCCTAACTCCTGACAAAATAGGACAGGGAAACCCTACCCCAACATAGAGGTGTTTTGGTTCTCATTTACTTGCTATGTGCTTTTAGAGTGTATCTCTACAAGAACGCACATGTCAGCTTGCAAGTTTAAATACCAGGCCCAAGGGCATCAGTATCAGTGTTTTGGGGAATCAGTTATATCTGCGGGTATTAGATTCATTTTTTTTTTGGGCAGTGATTTTTGGGGAACAGTGATCAGTAGTAGAGTACAGTTATTCAGCTACACCTGTGTCTGTTCCGTTTGGGGCTGAAATGCTGCCTGTTTTCCCTTTCAGTTCAGAGATTTGGGGTCAGAGATTTGGTGTTCTTCTTTGCTGAGGCAAGACAGACGTCTGATCCGTCAGTCACCGTTCAGTCTAGCGAACTTATGATGATGCAAAGTTCAGAGGAAATTGTGGTTATAGCAGCCGCGTTAGACCAAGGAATCATCTTGCAGGAGGAGACCAATGTCGATGTACCACATCCGTCCAGGTCGCCTGTTGCGCACCCGATCTGGACACCCCAATTATATCAAGCTCGTGTGCCCACCACGTTTGAGTTGATGGGAATGATTGGTGACCTTCAGAGGTCTGTGGCTGATCTCGCCTACGGAATGTCGACTTCGCCACCAACCACATCGTATGCCAGGAATTTCATACCACAAGAGCCCCCGCTACTGGGACGAATTGTGATCGAGCTCTGCCAGCCTGAGGCTGTCCCAAGCTATGGCAATGACATGTCAACAAACACCGGGTTCCACTTTGATATAGCAACCCAAACCCTCGATCAGGCTGAGGCTAGAGGTAAGAATAAAGTGGGAACAGATGTTGATCCCGTTGAACAACTGCTGTAGGCAGTCGAGGCTTTGAAAGCTGGAGGGTTGAATAAGCAGCAAGTATTCGCAGTCATGACTAAAGCTGTGGATGATGCTTTCCCCATTCCAGCCGAGGGCAGTTCACGCCAGGCGAAAATCGGGATAGGCCCCGTCATGCCAGAACAGTTCCTTCCGCTCCCAACCCTGCACCGAAAAAAGATCAGAAAGCCAAGGCAGTGCCTGCCGACCCTTTCGCTAGTGCATCTAGCATGAACCCCCAGACTTCGAAGTATCTGCCCCAAGGGCGCAGAGTCTTTCTTGCCCTCTACATGCCTTTGTCTAGGGCATTTCAAATTTTGGCTAAAAAGGGGCATCTTAAACCCTTCGAACCTCGACCTCTCCTGAAGAATCTCCCTCTTACACATGATGCTGCCTTGTATTGGGCATACCACCAGCAAACCGGTCACAGCACCGACGGTTGTTTCCGCCTTCGCCATGAAGTGCAAGATTTGATTGACAATGAGGTCATCCTCCCACCTACCTCAGCAAAGTCTGTCACCACTGAGTTGTTGGACTTCGAGGATACTGCAAGTATGTGATCAGGGGTTGGACCACCTGCGGGCGGCGGTCGGTGTATTTCAGATGTGGCATTTGGCACGCACTATCGGGAGCATTTGCGAATGCAGTTTTGTAATTTCTGGCTTGGGTGTTGAGTTAGTTCTTTGTTTTGTTTTGGGTCTGTCTCATTGTCTTGAGTCAGTCTTTTTGCTTAAGGGTCTGTCTTGTTGTGTCGAGTCAGTCCCACTGTATAGAAATCAGGTGATTCCAGGGTTGTTCCCTCGGATATCATTATTTTGTTTTGTAATTATCCTTTTGCTTTCTTTTGAGTCTGTCTCTGCTGTGGAGCCAGTTGCAACCAGGAAATCTGAATGAAACGGCTGCGGCTATCATGTTTCCGTGCTTATTGCTACTTTGAGCTAGTTGTGCCAGAGCATTTGAATGAAACGGCGAAGCATCTCACTTACTCTTCTGCACCTCGAATTCATTGCATTGACCTAAGTTTTTCAAAAAATTTTTAACACTGTGGTGATGAAAACGAAGAGGAAGGAATTTCTCGGGATTTACAAAACTTTGATCATTTGAGAGAAAGAGAGGCGTGCTAAGCCCTTAATGATTGAAATCATGTTTGTTAACATGAGTACTGGGAAGGACCCTAGCTTGATCCAGATTGGTTCCGCACTATCTTCAGCGCGAGTGATTTGTCACTTTCTTAAAAACTTTTAAAAACAAAAGTTTTGCGCAGTCCTACGAAGACCTGTGTGGAATCACTCTTGAGATTGTGCAGCTTAGGATCAATCTCAGCCTCAAGACTTGAGCCCTTGCTTTCAAATCTTGGATCTTAGTTCAGAATGTTCAACAGTCAACTACAAACATGAGGCATGCGTGGCCAAATTTGAAGCAACCCTCGAACAAAAGGCTAAGAAAGTCAGACCAAGAAGATCAGACCTCATCAGAAGAAGCTTGCAAAGCTAAATCAGAAGCGCCCCTCGAACTAGGGGCAAAAATGTCCGATGTGCTCGAAGAGTCGAAGATGGATCTTTCTGTAAATCAATACAGCAGCCACTCTCCTGAATATGGATGGCTTCAAAAACCTAAAACCATTTGGCATGGGCTTGTTACACTTTTACCCTTTGAGAGGCTCGCTAGGCCGAAAACCTGGAAGGGCGACCCAGGCAAAAGTTAGAGCAAGAGAAAAATACAAAAAAGAAGAAAAAGAAAAAAAAAAGGGGGAAGAGAAATAAAAGATGAAAAAAGAAAAAGGAATGAAAAGATACAAAAAGAGAAGAGTTGAAAAGAAAAGAAAAACAAAGCTCGCAAGGTTGAAAACCCAGAAGGGCGGCCTTGGCAAAAGTTAGAGCGTAAAAAGGTGAGAGTTAATACACGAGTGTACCTTAACCGGAACTACATAAGGCTTGATTCCCATGTTTAGGATACGTAGGCAACTTCATCTTGAAGTCCAGCCACAAACACTTCCAAATCAAGTGTGTCTATGTAATGGTTTTGATCATCCTTGCCTTTTCTGAATCCGATAGTTCGGTTGTGACACAACCCGAACTACGTAAGGCTTGATTCCCATGTTTGGGATATGTAGGGAACTTCATCCTGAAGTCCAGCCATCTACACTTTCAAAGTGACTGTGTCCATATATTGGTTTTGACCATCTTTGTCTTCTCTGTATCCGAGAGTTCAGTTGCGATCATCACTAAGGAGGACTGACTACAGTATGTTGTGGCGTTATCCAGACAAGGGGCAACTTTCCATTGCCATGAGTCGCCATTCAAACAAGGAGCAACTTTCCGTTGCCAGGCAGCTCTCTTCAAGCAAGGGGCAATTTACCTTCGATCTAAGGTTGTGCATCTCGAGAGTAGGTTCCGTGCTTTTTAAGCAATGGCCCTTTGCAAAAAAATAGTTTTTGAGAATTTTTTACTGAGGTTGACTATTTTCTCGAAAATTATTCCATCTTTTCCAAAACTGGACCATTTTCTTGGACCCAAAAAAGGAAAATTTTTAGTGCTCATGGCCTGACTTGCACGATTTTCAAATCAAAAATCGAACAAGTATGTTAATCTAACTCTCATTCTGGTCAAAATTGTTTTAGTAGAAAACCAAAACAAAAAATGGTCAAAATGATGAACTAGGGGCACAGTTGAGTCAGGCTTCCTGTCTTTCCCCCATCGCCAGCATACTTGCCAAAAAAGGGCACAATTGGAACTATCTATAAAGGGCTAAAAGCTCTCTCATCCTCCGAGCAACGAGGTATTAAACCAAGTGCGAAGCACGAATTTGAATGGATCAAGACACTCCACTCCCTCATCCGGAACATCGACTAAACGTCACCGGAAGAAATAGCTGCGAGCTAACAGTGTTGGGCATGAACCCATAACTCTCTGTTTATCCATCAACCACCTAGGGAAGGGATGAAAAATGAGAGATTAAAGAATAGAGAGGTGTAAGTTGAGAGAAAAGTGAGCAAAAGGGTTTTGAGTGAAAAACCGAGCCTGAGGGCCGAGTGATGCGAGAATCACAAATGGGAAGAGGGTAGGAAATAATACCCAAAAAAACTGACTCCTCGTGACCTAAGAGGCCTCTCGTATCAGCAACACGTCTGTGTGTCGTGTCTTTTGTTTTGTTTACCTTAACTCTTGTTTTGGGTCTGTTCCGAGCGTGCCTCGTTGTGTTTAGGTTGTTTACCTTTTGTTTTTCGTTGTTGAGTCGTTTTCGCTGTGTTCAGTCGTAGGCTCAACACCCGGTTGGAAACCCTCTTTTCAAATCGTTTTGTGCTTAGAGTGCTATGCCGTTCTCCACATTTGTGCAAAACAGATTTGTTTCTTTTGTAAAAACTACAGGGGTTCGACCCTCCGGTCACTTGAAAACAGTGAACTTCCCGTCTCTTCAAGAGTCAATTGTTTGTTCAAAATAGGCCGTGTGTAGGTAAACAGAATACTGTGTCATGAGCTATGAGTTTAGAATGAACCGTTTGTATGAGCTGTGTGGATCCGCTGTGTGCAGAATAAACCAAGCGCTGTGTTATGGGCTGTATGTTCAGAATGAGCAGTGGGTTGTGCAAGTTGTTTTGTCGATAGTTGGTTCATTATCTGGTTATTACAATACAAGTGTTTGATTTTCAGACAGGAGATCAATCTCATTTACATTGAGGTGTAATATGATGCAATGCGATGAAAGGTACGAAATGTACCAATGTAACACTTTTTCAGACAAAAAGTTTGTTTCATTTCACCATTTTTCAAGTACATAGCTTTGGGGAAAACAAAACCTACCCGCGACAGTACAAGGTACTCAAGCTACCAGCAAAAAAGAAAAGTACAAACAAAAGAAGAAAAGCAACGAAAATCTGGATCAGCATCAATCATCTCAGGCCTGAAAGTCTGTCCTCATCCTCTTCCTGGACGAAGGTCCAGGAGCATCATCGTCAACACCATCATCTGAGCCCGAGTCCGAGTCATCTCCAGTCTCTTCCTCAGATGACTCTGCCTCGGACTTATCATCGTCAAGGATCAGTGCCCGAGAGCTACTCCCAACATGAGTGCGCCCTGCTTTGGTGCGGGGGAATACTGTGCCACCTAGCCCTCCTCCTCAAGCGGGAACGGAAGGCCCAGCTGGAGCACCTCCTGCGGCCGACATCTGGAATGGAGGCTGAAAAGCACAAATGGTAAACGCATCAGTATGCTACGCAAAACAAAGTATAAATACAGAATACAGTGTGTGAGTACAATGTATGAATACTGTGAGCAGTGTATCAGTACAGAATGTAGTGTGTGAGTACAGTGTATGAATACCGTGAGCAATATATGAATACAGAATGCAGTAACGGAGTGCAGTGTATGAATGCTGTGAGTAATGCTATGAACAGTCTGTGGGATACAGTGTATCGAATGCCGTGAGGGCCGTATATCAAGTACTGTGTTGATGGTGAGATGCATCAGATTATGCAAAGTTTGAGAAGATGGTCAAAAGAACGTACCAAGATACTATAAATGCCCAGCAAGTCGAAGCTCCGCTGTAGCATCCCCATCATGGAGGCGTTCAACTCCAGGGACTAACGCGTATACTCGGATGAAGCCTACAAAAGTGTTAGAAGTATTAGTATTCTGCGGAATATCAAAGATAAATGAAATTAAATGACTGTACAAAATGCAGTAGTACATACCAGAGGCAAGTCGTAGAAACCGACTAGCTCGTGATCAGCCGGAGGGGAAGCGAAGGGGATCTGATAGGTCTCCCCACCCTGCCCTCGGCATGTCATCATCGTAGGCAGTGCTGGCCAACTAGCCTCCCGTCCTCTCCGGGCCCCACTCCTGCCACGGACCCGAGCCACCCTCGGCGCTTCTACTCCCGCTCCTGCCCTAGCCGGCAGCGCCGTTGGCCTCTCTCTCAGCTCGACGGCCACTGCTCAAAGGCCGCATGGTGTAGGTCTGGACGTACTCTATGTAGTCACCCTCACCCCTGAAGTCCTCAGCATCCTAGCAGATCGTGTAATCGGCCATCTCCTCCAGGGTATACCTCTCTGTGTCCCTCATATGGACAGGGGGCGGACCTAGAACTATCTGCTCTGGTAAACCCAGCATCCGGCGCAGGAAGCGCTCGCCCAGGTACCAAGCCCGACAGACCGGGCCCTCCAACAAGATCCTGAACCGGGCAGTCTCCTCAGCACCGGCAAACCGATCCCGAACCGCAGCCGGCAATGGAGCCCAGGGCTGCCAAGTGATCTGAAAGTGATATGCAGTCAATTATCTACTGTTATTGAAAATACAGTGCAAAGCAAAGCTTGAGATAAACTCTAAAGTTGAAAATACCTCTGCAGTGGTGATGGTATCGAAGTAGCAGTGGAAGAATATGAACGTCTCCCGGGGTCTCCGCACGCATCTCACATCGAAGCGTCGAGAGAATGGAACACCGAGGGGAGTCTCCTCGTCAGGCACTGGCGCAAGCCTCGGGAGGTAGGCGTAGACCCACAACTGCAGAGCAAATATCAGTATGTTTATCAGATAAAGCAGAATGCAGAACGAAGCAGAAAACGCAGAAGCGTGTATCGTGCAGTATATTGTGCAGAATGTACAGTGTGTGCAGTGTACAGTCAGTGTAAAGCAGATTATATATGTACCGTGGGCACAGTATACAGTCAACGCAAAGCAGACCGCAGTGTGTCCAGTGTGCAGTGTACAGAGTACGCGAAATGGAAAACATAAATGTAAAAGAGGAAGAAAATATACCTCCCAAGCCCGCCAGTAACCTCTGAGCAACTGCCCGCTGCACCGAGAGGATGAGCTCATGTATCCATAGAGTGTAGCCAAGGCTGCCCCACCCCAGTCATAGCGCAGGATCCGTGTGACGTCCACTAAAACGCTCAGCAGACAGAGAGGCACGGTGTTTGCCCGGTTGGCGAAGATGGTCGTCCTCAATAAGAACATGAGGAAGCCGCGTGCAGACTGCTCCGCCTCCTCCTGAGCCATTGGCGCCTCCTCAGCTAAGGCTGGCTAAATCCTTAAATGGTCCTCGAACCACGAATATCTGACGAAGCCTAGACGAGCAAGAGGCGGTAGGTCGCTAAGCAAGTACATCTGAGCGGCCTCTCACTCATCCATGTCAGTGTCAAAGGGGATCAGATCACCCCCTACCCCGATGCCGGTGAGCATCGAGAAGTCATAGGGAGTCATCGTCATGTCTCCCATGGCAGAGAAGTGGAAGGAGTCGGTGGTGTCCCACCACCTCTCCACCAGAGCGGCAAGAAGAGGCCTGCTCGTGGTAAGGCGTGAGAGTCCCCTGCAGAAGGTGCCGAAGCCGGCCTGGTCGACAATGTGACGGACTGCGTCCGGTAGCTCCATGTACCATCTGCGGGCAGCAACATTTCCATACCCTCGGAAGGCATGGGAATCCCCCTGTATTCAAAAACAAACAGTTGCGAAGCAATTTTCAATATACAGTTTTGAAGAGCATTCAGAATTGGTAACAATACAGCGTGTGCGCACGTGTTCAGATTCAAACAGACATTGGGTGCCGATATGCTCGCAGTGAACTATAGTGTATGATGTGTCAGGGTGTTTGAGTGGTTTAGGGCAAATATAGTATGTGTGCGCGTGTTCCAATTCAAACAGATATCGAATGCAGGTGTGTTCACAGTCAACTATAGCATATAGTATATCGGTGTATCCGGATCAGACAATTAAAGGCAGAATCGACTATGGCAGTTAGGTATTCTACTTTGCAGAAAATAAAACGGGGAAGAATATACCTCGGAAGCGCCATATGAAAGGTGCATCTCTGGCTCGCCCAGAAGCAGCTCTAGTGGCACCCTCCTGTCAAAACTCCTGAACTGGCGAAGTCCGTCAGGAGGCAACACATGAATCGCCAGTCTGTAGGCCACCGGATCAAACGGGCGGATGTGAAGCTGCAAGAGCTCGGCCTCTGGGTCCATATCTACCTCCAGGGGAGCCCCACCACCGGGAATGTCATCCGTCATCTCGAGAATGGTGCGAAAATGACCGGAAGAGTGAAAACCGGGCAAGAATATGAAAAGTCAACCGAAAAGTCAACCCCAGGAGGGTGAAAAATGGCCCAAAAAACCGGGGTATGGAAAAGGCATGAAGACCAAAGAAAACTTGGGGAAAGCAAACCCCAAGTGGTGGAAATCGAGAAAAGTACACCGAAACGGAGATTTGTTCAATTCAAAGTATTTGAAACGCGAAGGAGTTCGCGAATCGAATGACGAAACGGGCTTTAAAACGCGACAAAAGCGTGGATCGAAGGTTGAAAAAACACCTAGAGGGAGAGGGGAAGAAATTTCGAGCAAGAGGAAGTGAACAAAATAGGGTTTAAACCCCTATTTTAAAAGACCCGTGCCAAAATGTCCAAACTGCCCCGATTCAGGCAGATTTGGCCGGTCGGCCACACTGTTGGCCAGTCGGCCAAATATTTGGCCGATATACTTTTTTGGTGGCCGATGGATGGCCGATGACCCCCTCCCATGGCCGGTGAACCTCCTACACCTTTGTTTGGGTCTTTGATGTGATTTGGGGTCTCCATTGCTCAACACAGTGCAAGAGAGTGCATTTCTGAAGCTCAACCAGACTCTGTTTTGACCCCGGACCGTGTTTTCTGTGCGTAGCACTCGAATACGTGCGCGGCGTATCCTTTTTGTATCCTTTTGTCTCTTGAGAGATTTGAAAGTTGCCCCATGTGCATACGTTACAGCGCTTTGTCGTAAACGCGCGTTGAGTTATACGTCATTCCACTCGCATTGTCATGCGCATGCCATACTTGCATTAGTATGCATCTTCTTTATGTCGCATTGTCAGGAGCACTTTACATGCATTGTCATGCACACTTCATATGCATTGTCATGCATTTTGAGCGACTCGTGTCGTCACACATTCAAGTTCACATGCATTGTCATGCATTTCGAGCGACTCGTGGCGTCACACATTCAAGTTCACATGCATTGTCATGCATTTCAAGAGACGCGTGTTGTCGTGCATTCAAGGTCATGTGCATTGTCATGCCTTTCAAAAGACGCGCGTTGTCGTGCATTCAAGATCACATGCATCATCATGCACTTTTCATGCATTTCAAAAAAACAAAACAAAAAATATTGCATATATCATGCATCATTGTATATATTGCATATATCATGCATCATTGTATATATTGCATATGTCATGCATCATTGTATATATTGCATTGTCATGCATCATTGTAAATAGTGCATATGTCATGCATCCCTTGTATATAGTGCATATTGCATGCATTCACTGTACATATTGCATTTGCATATGTCATTGCATATTGTAAATATTCCATTGTAGCTTGCATGCATTCATTGTATCACCTCCATCCACGGCTTGCGCCTTTCCATGTTGTGCTTGGTCTGGTATGTGCCCATATTCTTCGCGTTGAAGCACGGTTATGATATTATGTGTACGCGCCTATTCCACTGCTGATATTGTGGTTTGAGGGTGACGGCACCGTTTCCGTATCAAACGCGGTCTGTATGTGTCCATGCCTTTCCTAGGCAAGATATGGTTTGGTCGCATGCCTTATCCATTGTAAATATTACATTCCATTGCATATTGTATATATTGCATTATAGCTTGCATGCATTTATTGCATCACCTCCATTTACGGCTTGCGCCTTCCATGTTGAGTTTGGTGTGGTATGTGCCCGTACTCTTCGCGTTGAAGTACGGTTATGATATTATGTGTATGCACCTAGTGTTGAGGGTGACGGCACCGTTTCTGTATTAAACGTGGTCTGTATGTGTCCATTCCTTTCCTAGGCAAGATACGGTTTGGCCGCAGGCCTTATCCACTGCATCCATTGCATTTTAGCTAGTAAATATTGCATTGTACATAGCTTGCATTGTCATGCATCTTTCCTTACATGAATTGTAGTGCATTCTTCCTTACTTTGCATATTGCATGCACTCACTGTAAATATTGCATTTACATACATTCCATTGCATATTGTAAATATTGCATTGTAGCTTGCATGCATTCATTGCATCACCTCCATCCACGGCTTGCGCCTTTCCATGTTGAGCTTGGTCTGGTATGTGCCCATATTTTTCACGTCGAAGCACAGTTATGACATTATGTGTACGCACCTATTCCACTGCTGGTATTGTGGTTTGAGGGTGACGGCACCGTTTCTGTGTTAGATGCGATTTGTATGTGTCCATGCCTTTCCTAGGCAAGATACAATTTGGCCGTAGGCCTTATCCATTGTATATATTACATTGTAGTGTAATGTTTTGCATCCAGCATTTAGGATCATGGCCTTTCCTCAGCAGGGCATGCCTCACTTACGTCATTCCACCCAATTACTTGTTCTTGTGTCCGTCTACATTACTCATAGTTCTTCATGTGTATGCGCCTATTCCACTGCTGGTATTGTGGTTTGAGGGTTGCGGCACCTTTTCTATGGTAGACGGACTTTGTATCACCATCATCCTTATGACATTTGTGTGGTTTTGAGCCGCTTATGGTTTGATCATGTTTCAATTGCATTGCATATCATTTGCATTGCTCATACGTAGTTTTGTAAATATTGCATATCATTTTGCGCATAGGTTGCATTGTCATGCACTCCTACACTTGCGTTGTCACGCAATCTTAACTTGCATTGTCATGCATGTTGCTAACAATATTGTACCTGTTAAGTTTCTCTCTTTTACAGGCATGATATTGTATGTACGGTTCATTTGAGGCTGGCGCAACCAGACGAACCACACAGGTATCATATTCTCCGCGTGAAACGTAGCGAGAATTACATAATTCTCTTACATCCTTTCTGCATTGTAATGTAGTTGGATTTGTGTTTGATTGCTTAAAATTGTTGCATGTTATGCTTCGTTACAGCTTTATTTACATTATCATAAGTTATGCTTGGCTTTGTGCATTGTCAGTTGCATTTTGCCCCCGCCTTCGGGCGCATATCCTTATTGTCTTGCATGCTTTGTCTAAGTCTTCGGCCTTGTCAAAAATGGGTCGTCTCTGGGCTTTGACACTCACTCCCGTCATTGCTATGACTTTCGAGTTCTGTCAAAGAGGGGCAACTGTAGACACCCCATTTTTGATCGTCCTCAAGACTTGGACGTCACCATTTGAGCACTCGGTGATCATCCATGTTTGTGTTCGTCTTGAGTTCCCGGAGGTCTCGGCCACGCGCCTTGCCTCAGGATCTCTCGACTCGACTATTTTGTGCTTGGTTTTGCACCAAACACTTTTGTCTTTGCTTTGGAGGGCAGGGAATGGCTTGTTGGCCATCCCCACACCTCACCGGTCATGGCTTGAGGCCACCGGCCATTGTTTTGTTGCCATCAGCCAAATGTTTGGCCAGTCGGCACTCTTTGTGGTTGGTCGACCATTTATTTGGTCAATTTGTCATTTTTGGCTAGCCGACCACTGTTCATCTGTTTTTGCAGATTTTTTTATGCCAGCTGTGCTAGCTGGCATACACTTTGCACCCCCTCCATACACGTGTATGGAGGGATTTCACTCTTGCTTAGCTTGTCTTGTAAGCTTTGCAAGAGTGATCCTCTATAAAGGGAGGCCTCCTCCTCCCTTCTCAAGGGTTACAAAAAAGTTCCAGAGAGCTCTGAGATTAGGGTTTGCATAGTGTATCTATCTATCTCTATATCTCTCTCTCTTTTTGCCTTTGTGTGTGTATAAGTGTGTTTGTATCTTACTTTTGTGCATAAACACCTAGTGCTACACCTTGTCTTGGTTTCTGAAGTGCCAAAGGTTTGTTTTTCAAAGTTTTGAGCTGGTTTTGGCCTAAGGAAAGCAGCTGGAGTGCCGTTCTTGAAGGGGTCTACAAGGGTAAGAACTTTACCTTTAAATACCTCATTTTTGCATAGTCTTTTTGCCTACCTTGCATCTGTTTTTGAGCTTAGTGTATAACATAGAAAAATCTTGTTTTTACTTGCTCAAAATAGTTGTTTGAGGTTGCTTTGAGCTTTGGGGTTGTTTGACCCCTCTTAGGCCTTGTTTGGCCCCCATTTTGTGTTATTTTGGTGAGCTCCGGGACCACCCTGTTTGGGCCTCCTCACCACTGAAATCTTGAGGGATTTCAGTGGTGGGGATGGTGCTTTAAGGTCCTAAGAATGAGAGGGTCATCCCCTCTCCTTGTTGCCTTCAAAAAGTGCCATTTTAGCCTCATGTGTGAGCACCATTTTTAAGTTCATGTTGGCCATGTCTTAAGTGTTATTTGTGCTTATTTTGCTATGATATAGCACTTTTTTTAGTTGATTTAGACACACCACGCATGGTTAGCATACTTGTCTTGTAATGTCATAAATTTGCCTTAACATGCTTTGTGCTTTGAGCCTTGTTCTAACATGATTTTGGCCAAGCCTTGTGAAGCTTTTATGCATGTTTTAGTATGCTTTAGCTCTTTTTTTAATTGCTTTGGCCATGCTTGAGATGCTTTGTATAGCCACCTTGCATTTTGGCTTGATAACCTCGGGTGTGTGAGTGTTGAGCATACATTGCTTGGCTCGTTTCAGTGGTTTGGCACCACTTATAGCATCATTTCAGTCCCCATGGTATGCTTGTATGCTTGCATTTGATGCTCCTTTAATGCTTTAAAAGGTTATAGTCTTGTGTTCCATGTTTGGCCTCTTTTGTATGCTTCCATGTGTAGGCCACTTAGATGCTATCTAGGTGTGTCGTTAGCTTTGTGTAGACGTCCCCCGAACGCCCCGGGAGGGTGAGTCCCGTTCTGTTCATTTCGGGTCACTACAGTTCGGACTCGATTTGTGTCACGATTCTAAATCTGATCCAAAGAGTCCAAATCCGGCAAATCGTTGTGAGAAACAGATTTTTTGAAAAGAAGTGCCAAACATGGACTGCTTTGCCAGATACAGAGTCGCCACCTAAATATTTTTAAATGGGAGAATTTAGGAAACCCTGATTCGGTGCCGAAGGCCACATGTCCGTCATCACCAGAGTTGTCTCGGCTCGGGAGCATGGGTACGATCGGGGAAGGTCAGCTATGAGCACCCCCTTTCGCTCGGTCCGAAGACCGGCCTCTACTAACCGTGATATCCATTTTTGAAAACGTTATGTGTTCTTATACCAATTGTTAGCCTAGGATTACTATGTTAGGCGCGCAACAAACAAGTATAGACTAGATTGCCTAATTTGGAAATAAGCATTGCATATCCGTTTGTTTTGAAAAGCGCTTTGGAATTTGCTACTCGCAAGTAGGCTAAAACACGGATTTCAATGAGTCTTTCCAACTCAAACAATCCAACCTTCACCCACAGGCATTCAAACAGTTTAGCACATAAGCATCTAGCCACATGTTAAGCGTACTGTTATGATAACATTCACACGCATGCGATATGCTAAAGCAGGAAAATACTTACATCGTACTACGTACCAAAACAGTAAACTAGTTAGCAAACATGCGTGTCCTAGTTCATGTTAAATTGCCTAATGCAACACATGCAGGATGCGATTAGATAGGCTCGGCTAACCTAAGCATGGCATGTGAAATGCGATCAACTATCACATATTCAAATTGTGAATTGAAGTACAAATGCAGTTATCGTGATGTACCGAGCTTAATGCATGCAATACAAATGCACGGATGCACGCATGCATAGCATAAGGTATGCTAAATTAAATGTGCCCTAATGCTAACCAACAAAGCAGGTAAGTAAAAGGGAAGAAAGAAGTGGGGACTGGAAAACATACACACCACTCACACACACTTATTACAGATTTGCCCTCGCTCGGAGGGACCAAATAAATAATACAAATTAATTAACTACGCAAGCTAATTAAATATTACAAATTGCCTAATCAACTAAGCAAATTAACTAAAGCTAGGAAAACAGTAAACCGCCTCGGGAGGAGAGCCTGATGCAATGTATGTTTGATCCCGCTCGGAAATGCACCGCCATGCATAGGCTGCCTCTGTTTTCCTTCCTTCACTTCTCTGGAGGCTGCCAAAACCTCAGGACTACTTCCTTGGATGCTGGGAGACATCACCGGCTGCATGGAATTGCCACCGACAGTGGCATGTGACCACCGGCACAAAATGATGCTGTCGGCAGAGAAATGGTTGCCGGTCGGCACTATTCACTGCCGGTCGGCATAGTGTTCCTGCAGAATCTGTAACTCACAGCAACAGAGGGCAAGGCAAAGCATGGCAGCACAATTCAAGGCATATATGCACCAATCATGTCCCTTATCATGGTAATGACTCAAAGGGGCATGTGCCTCGATCCTCGGACCACCAATCACGTATTTCCATGCATGATGGCCCAAGTGATCAAGTGTGCAACTTTCATGTCAAATGAAATGAAAACCATCCAAACAAACCAAGGCCCAATTCCTATCATCAAGTCAAGGAACAAGGCATGCATGCAAGATGCAATGCAACCTAGGCATACAAGCTAAGGATGCAACATGGCATGGCAAAGCACTTATGCAAGCATGCAAGCAAACACGAGGCGATACCGACCAATGTCAAGATGGACTTAGGCACGGTTGAGGCAGCTCTAATAAGGCCTAAAACAAGGGCCAAAGTGCTATAATGAGGGACCAAATACACATGCACACATACACACGTTGAAAGGTCAACACTTAGGCACAAATTGAACAACTTTGAAACACATTTGAAAGAAGGTAATCATGGACATATAGCATGCGACATAAGCATTGAAAATCATATAGGAAATGATGCCAAATTAACCTACTCATGCAAGCTATACATGCAACGAGTCCCAAGGACCTAAAGTATGATCACATGACTCATGAAGCAAATGACCAAATCGAACCAAAACAGTCCCAAATCATGCAAAAACAAGCCTCAAGAATCACTTAGATGGCATCCAAGTAACCTAATCCTAGAGGTATACATCATGGCACAAATATGAAGCATGGAGCATCAACTCTTGAAGCAACAAAGGGGCCACAAAATGCAAACATTTAGGCATGCTAAAAGGTCTGAAATGACATGGTGGGTGGTTTCAAACCACCGAAATGATGCAAGAAACACATTTTACACATCTGCATACTTGAGGCCAACAAGCCCAAATACAAAGGAGCTATACTAAGCATGCCGAGATCAACCCAAACGATTATGGACAGACCTAAAACATGGCAAAATATGCACAAAAGCTTCACAAGACTAAGCCTAAAACATGCTTGAACAAAGGCTAACAACCTAAGGCACATTAAGGCATAAACATGGCATTACAAGGTAGGTATGCTAAGCATGCATGGTGTACCAAAACCAACAATAAACAGAGGTATATCATGATATAATAGGCACAAAAACACAGCCAAGGCATGATCAATACACACTTTAACATGATGCTCTCTCAAGAGGCCAAAAATGGTCCATTTCAAGGACAACAAAGGGAGGGGGTGGCCCTCCCCTTTTAGAGACTTCAAGGCACCATCTTCACCACTGAAATCCCTCAAGATTTCAGTGGTGAAGAGGCCCAAACACCAAAGTCTCGAAACTAGCACAAAATAGCACAAAATGAGGCCTTTCAAGGCCTAAGAGGGGTCAAGCACCCTCAAATCACAAAACACTCTTAATAAACAATCAAGAGGGCTAAAAAACAGAACTTTTTATGTTATACAGTAAGCACAAAAATAGCTCTAAGATAGGTAGAAAATCAATGCAAAAATGGGGAATATAAAGTCAAAATCGTTACCCTTCAAGACTTTCTTCACAAATGGTGGACCAGCTGGTTCTTCAAGCTCAAAACCACTCAAGAACACCAAGAACAACCTCTTAGGACCTCAGTAGCCAAAGGAAGGTGAAACACTATGTGTTTGTGTGCAATAGTATGACACAAACACACTTTAACACACACAAGAGGGAAAAAGAGAGAGATAATGTGTATCAAACCCTAACCCTAGAACTCAAACCCTAAAAATGGCTATCTAAGCTCTCCAAAATATCTCAAGTCACTCTAACTTGTCTAACCTTTAAGGACAAGAGAGAAAACCCTCTCTTATAGAGCCTTATTGTCTTGTAAAGCTTACAAGACAAGCTTCCAAGAGGGAGATCCCTCCATACACGTGTATGGAGGGGAGCAAAAGCAAGACAGCTGTCTTAAAAATATCTACAAAAGCAGATGCACAGTAGTCGGCCGGCCAAAAATGCCATTTTGGCCAAAAAGAGTGCCGACCGGCACTAAAAAAGTGCCGACCAGCACTAAACAGTGCCGACCGGCAATATACATTGCCGGTGGCCGCAAAAACCAGCCGGTGACCTCTAGCCACTGCCGGTGGTGGGTGGGGATGGTCTACAAACCCTACCCTGCCTCTCCAAGGCAAAATGCAAGTGTTTGGTGCAAAACCAGACACTAAACGGTCGAGTTCGGAGATCCTGAGGCAAGGCGTGTAGCCGAGACCTCCGGGAACTCCAAACGAACACAAACATGGATGATCACCGAGTGTTCAAACGGTGACGTCCAAGTCTTGAGGATGGTCAAAAATGGGGTGTCTACAGTTGCCCCTCTTTGACAGAACTCGAAAGTCATAACAATGACGAGAGTGAATGTCAAAGCCCAGAGACGACCCATTTTTGACAAGGCCGAAGACTTAGACAAACATGCAAGACAAACAAGGTATGCGCCCGAAGGCAGGGGCAAAATGCAAAACAATGCACGAAGCCGAGCATAACTTATGATCATGCAAAGAAAGCTGTAATGAAGCATACATGCGACAATTTTAAGCTAGCATAAACCAAACTACACTACAATGCAGAAAGGATGTAAGAGAATTATGCAATTCTCGATACGTCTCACTCAGAGGATACAATACCTGTGCGGCTCGTCTGGTTGCACCAGCCTCAAATGAACCGTACATACAATATCGTACCTACAAAGAAAACAAACTTAACAGGTACAATATTGTTAGCAACATGCATGACAATGCAAAATGGATGCAAAACGATATGCAATATATACAAAACAATGTATAAACAATGCAAATGAAGATGCAATATAATTGAAACAATGCAAACTACATGCAAAGCAATTGAATCACGATCCAATCACGAGCGGTTCGAAACCACACCTATGTCAAATAGATTGATGGAGGTAACAAGTCTGTCTACCATAGAACGGTCAACTAAACTATGAGCATTGTAGATAGACGCAAGAACAAGTATTGGGTGGCATGACATAAGTGGGGAAACGACCCGCTGGAGAAAGGACAATGATCCTAATGCTGAATGCAAAAATTACACTACAATGTAATCTATATGGATATGCTAGGAAGATGGCAATGGATATGGCACGCGGGCCAAACCAAATCTTGCCTAGGAAAGGCATGTACGCATACAGGCCATGTTTAACATAGAACGGTCTACTGAACTATGCTTCGACACGAGAAGTATGGGCACATACCAGACCAAGCTCGACATGGAAACGCGCAAGCCATAGATGGAAGGTGATGCAATGAATGCATGCAATCTACAATGTGATGGATATGGCACGCGGGCCAAACCAAATCTTGCCTAGGAAAGGCATGTACGCATACGAGCCATGTGTAACACAGAAAAGGTGCCGCAACCCTCAAACCAACATACCAGCGTGGAATCAGCGCGATACACATGCAGAACTGTGTTTTAACATGAAAAGTAAGGGCACATACCGGACCAAGCTCAACCTGGAAAGGCGCAAGCCATAGGCGGAAGGTGATGCAATGAATGCATGCGAACTACAATGCAATATTTACAAATATGCAATGAAATGGATATTTACAAATATGCATGACAATGCAGTATGATGCGACCTACTGGGGAAAATGCAGTGGATGCATGCAAGCTACAATGGAAATGCATGACAATGCATGTTGATGCAATGGCTATGATTGCAGCTTTCCCTATCGTACCAACAGGGCGATATACTAGGTTGGTTCAGTATCCAGAACTGAGGCGCAGACATGCTGCCTCAATCTATGGGGCTTCCATACAGATTTCAAGCCGAGGGTACACCCCTGGGTATTTAAACCAGACTTTAGTCTCGGAACTCCCGAACCTTTGCGTTCTAGGCATAAGCCATTCGAACTCTAGTTTCCACCATCCCAGTTGGTCTTCTAGGAACTCACCGCAAACATAGGCAGGTGGCTTTACCAGACCACCGAAAGTCGTTCGGGCACGACAAACACCAAAGGAATTGCACCTTTAGAGGATTTAAGGTCTCCTAGACCGGGATGCAAAATGTATGCATGACAATGCATTTTTTTTTTTTTTTTTTCAAATGCAAATGATGCATGAAATGCATGTTGCATGGAATGCGCGACAACACACGGCTTAAGATACACATGATAATGCGAATGAACTGCGCACATCAATGGGCCAAAGGTTTTGCACCCTCCAAGGATTTAAGGTCTCCTAGACCGTGCGTATTTAAGGTCTTGCCAGACCATGCGTGTTTAAGGCCTCGCCAGACCGTGCGTGTTTAAGGTCTCGCCAGACCATACAAGGATTTAAGGTCTCCTAGACCGTACGTGTTTAAGGTTTCGCCAGACCATCCCAAGGATTTAAGGTCTCCTAGACCGTACGTGTTTAAGGTCTCGCCAGACCGTGCGTGTTTAAGGTCTCGCCAGACCGTGCGTGTTTAAGGTCTCGCCAGACCGTGCGTGTTTAAGGTCTCGCCAGACCGTGAAGTGCACAAGACAGTGCGACGCAATGTAATGCGAAATGCAATGAGATGCGCAAAAAAGCGCAATGCGTTAGACAACGCGAGTGCACAAGACAGTGCGATGGAATGCAATGCACAAAACAGTGCAATACGCTAAACAGCGCAATCGATATGCAATGCACAAAACAGTGCGATGCGCCAAACAACGCGATCGAAATGCAATGCACAAAACAGTGCGAGTGATTGAAGTGCACAAAACAGTGCGAGTGGACTGAAGTGCACAAAACAGTGCGATTGATTTGAAATGCACAAAACAGTGCGATACGCTAAACAGCGCGATTGAAATACAATGCACAAAACAGTGCGCTAAACAGCATGATTGAAATGCAATGCACAAAACAGTGCGAGTGAGATAAGGTGCGCAAGATAGCGCGATGCAATACACTGACAAGTGTAAAGAGGTGCGCGAAACAGCGCGAATGTAAACTGCACAAAACAATGCGATGCGCAAAATAGCGCGAATGATAAACTGCACAAAACAGTGCGATGCGCTAAACAGCGCGATTGAAATACAATGTGTAAGTGCACAAGATAGTGCGAGTGAATGCATGTTCTCCGCAAACGAGGCGCACAGGCCGGTGAAGATGACACAAAATGAAACACGCATGCCCCACAAGACGCAACATGAAACAAATGAGACACGTATGCCTCATAAGATGCAAAATGAAACAAATGAGACACGCATGCCTCATAAGGTGCAAAATGATGTTCAGTGCGACACGTATGCCACATGGGATGTAGATGGACTCAAATGCGTAACAACGCACGTGTTTTGGAATGCATGACAATGCATGGAATAAAAATGCAATGACAATGCATGAGAGATGTGCATGACAATGCGAGGGGTGCGTGTTACAACGCATGCAGTATGTTCACAACAATGCAACTGCGAGGCGCGTGACAGCGCGATGTGATGCACCGAGAAAGTGCGATGAACGCGTGCAACGCACATGGGGCAACTTTTTGGATCTCTTAAGAGGCAAAAAGGATACTAAAGGATACAACCTTGCTCGAGTTGGAGTGCTACGCACGGCAGACGCGGTCCGAAGTCAAAACGGAGGCCGGTTGAGCGTCGGAGATACACTTTCTTGCACTTTCTTGAGCTATGAAGACCAAAATCTGCTCACATGGCCTAAACAAGGTTGTGGGAACACCACCGGCCGGAAGGGGAGGCCACCGGCTGTCCACCGGCTGAAAAAATAACTCTATCGGCACAAAATACTGTCGGCCGGCACAAAACATTGCCGACCGGCAAAAAGTTACTGAATCGGGGCAGTTTCGACATTTCACCTTGGGTGTTTTAAAATAGGGTTTCAAACCCTAATTCTTCACTTCCCCACCGCCGAAAACTCTCACCCTCTCTCTCTAGAGCATTTTTCTCTCCCCGTTTCTGTGCGTTCTACGCCCGTTTCGTCGTCAGATTCGCGATTTTCTTCGCGTTTCGGACATTTTCAACCGAACAAAACTTTGTTTCGGTGCCTCGTTTGGCGTTCCCGCCTTTTCAAGGTTTGTTCCCCTCACTTTCCTCTTGATTTCCATGCCTTTTCACATTCTGGCCTTCCCGGCCACTTTTGACCCTCTCGGGAGTTGACTTTTCAGTTGACTCTTCGTATTCCGGTCCGGTTTTCCTTCCTCCGGCCATTTTCACATTATTCTTGATATGGCGGACGACATCCCACGTGGCGGGACTCCCCCAGACCACGAGATGGATCCCGGGGTCGAGCTCCTACCTTTGAGCGAGCGCCCGTTCGACCTGGCGACCTACCGACCGGCGATCTATGTTCTGCCTCCCGACGGCCTGTGCCAGTTTCGGAGCTTCGAGAGGCACGTGCCACCCGAGTTATTGCTGCGCGAGCCTACCTCCCACCTTTCCTTCGGCGCTTCCGAGGTAACTTTCTTTCTTCTGCTTTACTTTCCGCAATGTAGGATACAAAAACTGTCGTAGTTAATTGTACTCTTTAACTGCTTGAATCCGATGTGCTAAACACCATAGTTGACTGTAAACATACACACAACTAATATCTACTTGAAACTGACACATGCACACACACTGCACTAGCCCCGAATCACTCAAACACAGGGCGCACACTGTATTTCACTGCAAACACACCGATGCCCGATAGCTGTTCAAACCTGTCAAATTTGCACACATGCTATATCTGTTCTGAACCACCCAAACACGCTGACACATAACACGCTGTAGTTCACTGTAAGCACACCGACACCCGGTATTTGTTTAAACCTGTTAAACTTGCACACATGCCATATCTGTATGCTTCTTAAAACTGCATTTTGAATGTTGTCTTGCAATTGTTATTTTCTGTTTACAGGAGGATTCCCATACCATCCGCGGGTATGGCAACACTGGCGCTCGGGACTGGTACGACGAGCTCCCTGACGCGGTCCGCCGCATAGTAGATCGAGCGGGCTTCGGCGCCTTCTGCCGAGGACTCTCCAGGCTTTCTACCTGCAGACCTCTCCTTGCCGCTCTGGCGGAGAGGTGGTGGGACACCACTGATTCGTTTCACTTTTCCACAACAGGGGACATGACGATGACCCCTTACGATTTCTCGATGCTCACAGGCATCGGGGTAGGGGGTGATCCGATCCCCTTTGACATCGACATGGATGAGTGGACCGCCGCTCAGGTCCATCTACTGGGTGAGGCGCCACCTCTAGCTCGTCCAGGTTTTGTGCGGTACTCCTGGTTCGAGGTCCAGTTTAGGGTCCAGCCCGTGTTGGAGGAGGAGGCGCAGATGACTCAGGAGGACGTGGAGAGGTATGTACGCGGCTTCCTCATGTTCCAGTTCGGGATGACCATCTTCGCCGACCGGGCGAACACCGTGCCTCTCTATCTTCTCACCGCACTGGTGGACGTCCGGGACATCCTGCATTATGATTGGGGTGGCGCCGCTCTGGCCACCCTTTATGGATACATGAGCTCAGCTTCCCGCGGCAGCGGCCAGTTGCTCGGAGGCTATTGGCGGGTTTGGGAGTTACATTTTTTCTCCGCTTTTCATTTCTGCTCTATACTTCCTGTACTCTGTACACTGCACACACACTGTAGCCTGCTTTATGCTTGCTGTATACTGTACACACGGCACACACATACATTCTGCTTTACACTGACTGCACACTGCTCACACTGTACACTCTGTACACAATACACTGCACAACACACGGCTCTGCCATTTCTGCTTTATTCTGTATTCTGCTTCATCTGATAAATGCACTGATATTTATCTTGCAGTTGTGGGTTTACGCCTACTTTCCTAGGCTCGCTCCCGTTCCTGTCACAGAGACTCCTCTGGTAGTCCCCTTTTCACGTCGCTTCGACGGGAGATGCACCCGGCGGCCACGAGAGACATTCGGCTTCTTCCACCGATACTTTGACACCATTACCCCTGCCGAGGTATGTTTTACTTGCAGTTCATTTAAGCTTCACTTTTCCACTGCATATTTCAAAAACAGTAGATAACAAACTGTCTGTCACTTTCAGATCGCTTGGCGGCCGTGGGCTCCATTACCGGCGGTGACGCGGGACAGATTTGCCGGTGCGGAGGAGACCTCGCGTTTCCGGATCTTGCTGGAGGGCCCGGTCTGTCGGGCTTGGTACCTGGGTGAGCGTTTCCTATGCCAGACCCTGGGGTTACCTGAGCAGATAGTCCCGGTTCACCCTCCTGCGGACATGATGGAGACCGAGAGGCTCACCACTGAGCAGATGGACGATTACACCATTGGCTGGGAGGAGGCCCACTTTAGAGGCGTCGGCGACTATCGAGAGTACGTGCAGACGTACCTGATGCAACCTCTGAGCGGCGGCCGTCGAGCAGAGGGGGGCAGGCCTGTGGCGCCAGCGGCTAGGGCTGGAGCGGGAGTTGGAGCAGGAGCTACAAGGAGGGCCCGAGTCCGTGGCAGGGGCGGAGTTCAGGGAGGACGGGGAGCTGGCTGGCCCGCACTGCCTGCTGCACTGACTTTCCGGGGGCAGGGTGGGGCGACCTATCAGATCCCCTTCGCCCCTCCGCCAGCTGATCATGAGTTCATCGGTGTCCCCGACTTACCTCCGGTATGTATTACTGCATGTTGTACAGTCATTTCATTTCAGTTTATTTGATATTCCACAGAATATTAATGCATCTGACACTTTTGCAGGCTTCTTCTGAGTACACCCGTCAATCGTTGGCGATGAATGCCTCGATGATGGGGATGCTTCAGCGGACTTTTGATCTCCTGGCCCTCTACAACATTCCGGTATGTTCTTCTGACACTGGCCTCAAACCATTCATACCCTGCTTTACATAATCTCATGCATGGCGCAACACCTGATCCACTGATCTCACAGTATCTGATGCATTGCATACGCTGCATTCCGTACTGTATTCCACACTGATAAACTGCTCACGGCATTCATACACTGTACTCATACACTGCATTCTGCACTAATAAATTGCTCATGGCATTCTCACACTGTACTCATACACTGCATTCTGCACTGATAAATTGTTCCACAGTATTCTCACACTGTACTCATACACTGCATTCTGCACTGATAAACTGTTCACAGTATACTGATGCATTTCCCTTTTGTGTACTTTTTCAGCCTCCTTTCCAGATTCCCATGGCAGGAGGTGCTTCAGCCGGACCTTCCGTCCCAGCTCGAGGGAGAGATGAGGAGAGTAGAGCATTCCCCCGCACAAAGGCGGGGCGCACTCATGTCGGGAGTAGCTTGCGAGCTCCAGTCCCGGACGATGATGATGATGAGGATTCAGAGGCGGAGGCGGAGGCAGAGGCGGGGTCAGAGTCATCAGAGGAGGAGACCGGAGATGGCACTAGCTCGGGCTCTGACGACGATGCTGATGATGCTCCTGGACCCTCGTCTAGGAAGAGGACTAGGACGGACTGATGGCCCCCCAGAGTGCTCGTCATGGATACAGATTTTTTGTTATTTTTCTTTTTTCTTGTACTTTTCTCTTTTTGTAGGTAGTTAGATTACCTTGTACTGCCGCAGGCAGATTTTTGTTTCCAAAACTTGTACATTTGCAAAGATGATGAAATGAAACAGACTTTTTATCTGAAAAAGTGTTTACATTCGTATATCATTACCTTTCATACTTTGCATCGCATCACACCATATTACACCTCAATGTAAATGAAATTGATTGGTTGTCTGAAAATTGAACACTTGCACTGTAATAATCAGATAACTTGAACAGCCAATAGCAAAATAGCACAAGCAACCCACTGCCTGATTCTGGACACACAGCCCTTACTCTGTTGGGGATTAATCTGCATACAGCCCATAACACAGCATTCGGCTCATTCTGCACACAGCAAATCCAGAACAAACAGCCCAATCTGACAAGACGGCCTTCAAAGGTGAAACCGGCTAGGGTTGAAACACAATCGAATATAGAGAATGGCACAACATTCTGAGCATAAACGATTTTTGAAATTAAATAAGGGTTTTTCAAACCGGGGTATCGAGCCTACAACTGAACACAGCGGGGAGGACTCAAACAAAAGGGTATGCGACCTAAACACAACGAGACATGCTCGGGAGAAACCTAGGACAAAGGTTGAGGTAAACACAACAAACGACACGACACACAGACGCGTTAACAACGACGGGGACCTCAGATCACGAGGAGCCAGTTTCTCTGGGTATTGTTTCCCACCCTTTTCTCATTTGTGATTCTCACATCACTCGGCCCTCGGGCTCGGTTTTTCTCTCAAAACCCTTTGGCTCACTTTTTCTCTCAACTTACACCTCTCTATTCTTTATTCTCTCATTTTTCGTCCCTCCCCAAGGTGATTAATGAATGAATATGAAGGTGTGGGTTCATGCCCGATGCCGTTAGCTCACAGCTATTTCTTCTGGTGGGTAGAGTGCCCTCCTGGCGAGTACGTTGACGACAGGGGAAAGACAGAACGCCTGACTCAACTGTGCCCCTAGTTCATTATTTTTGACCATTTTTTGTTTTTGCTAAAACGGTTTTGATCAAAATGAGAGTCGGATTAACGTACTCGTTCGATTTTTGGTTTGAAAACCATGCAAGTCAGGCTGTAAGCACTGAAAATTTTCCTTTTTGGGTCCAAGAAAATGGTCCAGTTTTTGGAAAATGGGATAGTTTTTGATAAAATAGTCCACCTCAGTAAAAATTTTCAAAAATTATTTTTGCAAACAGCTGATGCTCAACGAGCATGGAACTTATCCTTTTGAGATGCGCAACCTCGGATCGGAGGCAATGGAAAATTGCCCCTAGTTTGAAGAACGCCGCACGGCAACGGAAAGTTGCCCCTGGTTTGAATGGCGGCTCGCGACGACTGGTGGCAACGGAAAGTTACCCCTTGTTTAGATGATGCCGCAGCAGTCTGCAGACAATCTTTAATGGTGGTGGCCGAACTCTTGGACACAGAGATGACAAAGACGGTCACAACAAATATATGGACACAGTCGCCTTGGAATGTGTTGGCGACCAGACTTTGGGATGAAGTCAAAACCATTGCATGGACTGGGACGCTATGACAGCGTTGGGGGCTGGACTTCAGGATGAAGTTGCCTACGTATCCCAAACATGGGAATCAAGCCTTACGTAGTTCGATTAAAGTACACTCGGGTATTTTAACCTTCACTTTTCAGGCTCTAACTTTTGCCAAGGTGCCCGATGCGGGTTTTCGACCTTGCGAGCTTCTTTTTATTTTCTTTTATTCATTTATTTTCTTCTCTTTTTCGCATTTTTTTTCTTTTCTCTTCTTTTCTTTTCCTTTTTTTGTATTTTTTTGCTTTTTTTGTATTTTTCTCTTGCTCTAACTTTTGCCTGAGTCGCCCTTCCGGGTTTTCGACCCAGCGAGCCTCTCAAAGGGTAAAAATGTAGCAAGTCCATGTCAAATGGTTTCTGAAATTGAAGCCTCTCAGTGTGTAGGAGAACGGCTGTTGCAATGTTTTGCAGGAGAATCCGTTTCGGTTGCTCCACGAGCTTCTTCCGGCGAGATCTACTCCTTCTGATTCGGCTTTGGTGCCTCTTACTTGAGGGCTGCTTCAAAACTGGCCACACGAGCCTCCTTCGACAGTTGACCGTTGAATGTTCCGGATGAGTTCGAGGTTCAAAACAAACAGGTCGAATCTTGAGGCTAAGAGCGATCCTAGGCTGCACAATCTCAAGAGCGGTTCCACACGGGTCTTCACAGGGCCGTGTAAAACATTTGTTTTTGAAAGTTTTTAAGAAAGCGACGAATCGCTCGCGCCGAAGATAGTGTGGAACCAATCTGGATCAAGCCAGGGTCCTTCCCAGTACTCACGCTGACAAGCATGGTTTCATTCATTAAGGGCTTAGCATGCCTCTCTTCCTCTCAAAATGATCAAAATTTTGCAAAACCCGAGGAATTCCTTCCTCTTCGTTTTTATCACCGCAGTGTTAAAAGGGTTTTTTTTGAAAAACTTAGGCTACTGCAATGAGTTTGGCACGCAGGAGAGTAGGCAAGATGTATTGTCAGTCCATTCGAATCCTCTGGCACTTGTACTGAAAGCAAGCACGAAAGTGAGATAGCAACAGCTGTTTCATTCAGATTTGCTGGTATAACTGGCCCCTCGGCAGAAACAGACTAAAAACAAAAATAGATAATTACAAGACAAAAACGGTGTTCGAGACAACAACCCCAGAATCACCTGGTATTCTATACAAAGGGGACTGACTCAATACAATAAGACAGACCCTTAAGCAAAAAGACTGACTCAAAACAAAGAGACAGACTCAAAACAAAAGACTGACTCGACACCCAAGCCAGGATTTACAAAACTCGGTTTCACCGATGCTCAAAATGCGTGCCAGACGCCACATCCAAAACATACCGAATGCCGCCCGCAGGCGGTTCACTTTCTGACTACATACTCGCTGTATCTGAGCCCTCAAAATCCAACAACTGGGTGGTAACGGACTTGGCTGAGGTAGGCGGGAGGATAACCTTGTTATCAATCAAATCTTGTACCTCATGACAGAGGCGGGAGCAATTGTCAGTAGGATGGCCTGTCTGCTGGTGGTACGCACAGTGCTGAGCAGCATCATGCGTGGCAGGGAGATTCTTTGGGAGTGGCCGAGGCTCCAAGGGTTTAAGGTGCCCCTTCTCGGCGAGGATTTGGAGTGCCTTGGACAGAGGCATGTAGAGAGCATGAAAGGCCCTGCGCCCTCGGGGTAGATACTTCGGAGTCTGAGCACTTTTACTAGCCGCACAGGCAAAAGGTCGGCAGGCGCCACCTTAGCTTTCTGATCTTTCCCGGGTGCAGGGGCGGGAATAGGAGGAACTGTTCTGGCATGACGGGGCCCAACCCGATTTTCTGACTGACTCGAACTACTCTCCGGCGGAGTGGGGAAAGCATCCTCCACAGTTTTTGCCACAACTGCGGATATCTGTTGCTTATTCATTCCCCCGGCTTTCAAAGCCTCGACTGCCCACAGCAGTTGTTTGATGGGATCGGCGTCTACCTTCGCTTTGTCTTTTCCTCTGGTCTCAGCCTGATTGAGGGTCTGGGTTGGCGCTGGCATGTCATTGCCATAGTTGGAGACCATCTCCGGTTGACTGAGTTCGATCACAATTCGCCCCAACAGCGGGGGCTCCTGGGGTACAAAACTCCCGGCATACGGTGCGGCTGGAGGTGAAGCTGACATTCCGTAGGCGAGATCCGCTACAGACCTCTGGAGATCACCTATCATCCCCATTAGTTCAAAGGCGATGGGCTCACGAGCCTGATATAACTGGGGGGCCCAGACCGGGTGCACAACAGGCGTCCTAGGTGGGTGTGGCATATCCATGTTGGTCTCACTTTGCAGAGTGATCCCTTGATCTAATGCAGTCGTCATAACCACGAACTCTTCTGAATTCTGCGTTGTCATAGGTCCTGCCTCAGCAAGGGGAACACTGGCTATTCTGTATCAACTCTCTAACCCTCTGAACTGAAAGGAAAACAGACAGCATTTCAGCCCAAACTGATCAAACACAGGTGTAGCCGAACAACTGTATTCCACTACTGATCACTGTTCTCAGAAACCACTGTCCCCAAATCTGAATGTGATACCCGCAGATATAACTGATTCCTAACAACACTGATTCTGGTGCCCTCAGGCCTGATACTCAATCTTGCAAACTGATATGTACTTTATGTACTTTCCTGTAGAAATACATTCTAAAAGCACATAGCAAGTAAAAAAAAGAGCCAAAACACCCCTATGTTGGGGTAGGGTTTCCCTGTCCTATTTTGTCAGGAGCTAGGGTTTCACTATGCACGCAGCAGTTTTCAAACAACCTAACATCGGGTAAGCAGCCTGTCCTAACTTGGAATGGTCACTATGGATCCGAATATGTACTAGGTCGAATGGTCGAAAAGGGTGCCCCGGTAAAACCGGGGTTTGTGTTCCCATACTGTCAGAGCCCATAGCCGGTCAGCCTTATGGTCATGCCTTGACAAGGCAAGCCTCCGGCAAACCGTTCAGGAATGGCAGATGGCAAACACTGTGTCCCTAGGCGCACCAATGCACATGCAATGCAAAGAAACACATAACTGAAATCAAAACAGGATATCACGAGTTCGAGTCAAGCTCTCTAAAAATCCCCAACCGAGTAGCCAGAAACTGTAGACGTCCCCCGAATGCCCCGGGAGGGTGAGTCCCGTTCTGTTCATTTGGGGTCATTACAGTTCGGACTCGATTTGTGTCACGGTTCTAAATCTGAACCAAAGAGTCCAAATCCGGCAAATCATTTTGAGAAACAGATTTTTTGAAAAGAAGTGCCAAACATGGACTGCTTTGCCAGATACAGAGTCGCCACCTAAATATTTTAAAATGGGAGAATTTAGGAAACCCTGACTCGGTGCCGAAGGCCACATGTCCGTCATCACCGGAGTTGTCTCGGCTCGGGAGCTTGGGTACGATCGGGGAAGGTCAGCTATGAGCACCCCCTTTCGCCCGGTCCGAAGACCGGCCTCTACTAACCGTGATATCCATTTTTGAAAACGTTATGTGTTCTTATACCAATTGTTAGCCTAGGATTACTATGTTAGGCGCAAGCAAATAAGTATAGACTAGATTGCCTAATTTGGAAATAAGCATTGCATATCCGTTTGTTTTGAAAAGCGCTTTGGAATTTGCTATTCGCAAGTAGGCTAAAACACGGATTTCAATGAGTCTTTCCAACTCAAACAATCCAACCTTCACCCACAAGCATTCAAACAGTTTAGCACATAAGCATCTAGCCACATGTTAAGCGTACTGTTATGATAACATTCACACGCATGCGATATGCTAAAGCAGGAAAATACTTACATCGTACTCCGTGCCAAAACAGTAAACTAGTTAGCAAACATGCGTGTCCTAGTTCATGTTAAATTGCCTAATGCAACACATGCAGGATGCGATTAGATAGGCTCGGCTAACCTAAGCATGGCATGTGAAATGCGATCAACTATCACATATTCAAATTATGAATTGAAGTACAAATGCAGTTATCGTGATGTACCGAGCCTAATGCATGCAATACAAATGCATGGTTGCACGCATGCATAGCATAAGGTATGCTAAATTAAACGTGCCCTAATGCTAACCAACAAAGCAGGTAAGTAAAAGGGAAGAAAGAAGTGGGGACTGGAAGACATACACACCACTCACACACACTTATTACAGATTTGCCCTCGCTCGGAGGGACCAAATAAATAATACAAATTAATTAACTACGCAAGTTAATTAAATATTACAAATTGCCTAATCAACTAAGCAAATTAACTAAAGCTAGGAAAACAGTAAACCGCCTCGGGAGGAGAGCCTGATGCAATGCATGTTCAATCCCGCTCGGAAATGCACCGCCATGCATAGGCTGCCTCTGTTTTCCTTCCTTCACTTCTCTGGAGGCTGCCAAAACCTCAGGACTACTTCCTTGGATGCTGGGAGACATCACCGGCTGCATGGAATTGCCACCGGCAGTGGCATGTGACCACCGGCACAAAATGAAGCTGTCGGCAGAGAAATGATTGCCGGTCGGCACTATTCACTGCCGGTCGGCATAGTGTTCCTGCAGAATCTACAACTCACTGCAACAGAGGGCAAGGCAAAGCATGGCAACACAATTCAAGGCATATATGCACCAATCATGTCCCTTATCATGGTAATGACTCAAAGGGGCATGTGCCTCGATCCTCGGACCACCAATCACGCATTTCCATGCATGATGGCCCAAGTGATCAAGTGTGCAACTTTCATGTCAAATGAAATGCAAACCATCCAAACAAACCAAGGCCCAATTCCTATCATCAAGTCAAGGAACAAGGCATGCATGCAAGATGCAATGCAATCTAGGCATACAAGCTAAGGATGCAACATGGCATGGCAAAGCACTTATGCAAGCAGGCAAGCAAACACGAGGCGATACTAACCAATGTCAAGATGGACTTAGGCACGGTTTAGGCAGCTCTAATAAGGCCCAAATACACATGCACACATACACACGTTGAAAGGTCAACACTTAGGCACAAATTGAACAACTCTCAAACACATTTGAAAGAAGGTAATCATGGACATATAGCATACGACATAAGCATTGAAAATCATATAGGAAATGATGCCAAATTAACCTACTCATGCAAGCTATACATGCAACGAGGCTCAAGGACCTAAAGCATGATCACATGACTCATGAAGCAAATGACCAAATCGAACCAAAACAGTCCCAAATCATGCAAAAACAAGCCTCAAGAATCACTTAGATGGCATCCAAGTAACCTAATCCTAGAGGTATACATCATGGCACAAATATGAAGCATGGAGCATCAACTCTTGAAGCAACAAAGGGGCCACAAAATGCAAACATGTAGGCATGCTAAAAGGTCTGAAATGACATGGTGGGTGGTTTCAAACCACCCAAACGATTATGAACAGGCCTAAAACATGGCAAAATATGCACAAAAGCTTCACAAGACTAAGCCTAAAACATGCTTGAACAAAGGCTAGCAACCTAAGGCACATTAAGGCATAAACATGGCATTACAAGGTAGGTATGCTAAGCATGCATGGTGTACCAAAACCAACAATAAACAGAGGTATATCATGATGTAATAGGCACAAAAAAACAGCCAAGGCATGATCAATACACACTTTAACATGATGCTCTCTCAAGAGGCCAAAAATGGTCCATTTCAAGGACAACAAAGGGAGGGGGTGGCCCTCCCCTTTTGGAGACTTCAAGGCACCATCTTCACCACTGAAATCCCTCAAGATTTCAGTGGTGAAGAGGCCCAAACACCAAAGTCTCGAAACTAGCACAAAATAGCACAAAATGAGGCCTTTCAAGGCCTAAGAGGGGTCAAACACCCTCAAATCACAAAACACTCTTAATAAACAATCAAGAGGGCTAAAAAACAGAACTTTTTTATGTCATACAATAAGCACAAAAATAGCTCTAAGATAGGTAGAAAATCAATGCAAAAATGGGGAATATAAAGTCAAAATCGTTACCCTTGAAGACTTTCTTCACAAATGGTGGACCAGCTGGTTCTTCAAGCTCAAAACCACTCAAGAACACAAAGAACAACCTCTTAGGACCTCAGTAGCCAAAGGAAGGTGAAACACTATGTGTTTGTGTGCAATAGTATGACACAAACACACTTTAACACACACAAGAGGGAAAAAGAGAGAGATAATGTGTATCAAACCCTAACCCTAGAACTCAAACCCTAAAAATGGCTGTCTAAGCTCTCCAAAATATCTCAAATCTCTCTAACTTGTCTAACCTTTAAGGCCAAGAGAGAAAACCCTCTCTTATAGAGCCTTATTGTCTTGTAAAGCTTACAAGACAAGCTTCCAAGAGGGAGATCCCTCCATATGGAGGGGAGCAAAAGCAAGACAGTTGTCTTAAAAATATCTGCAAAAGCAGATGCACAGTAGTCGGCCGGCCAAAAATGCCATTTTGGCCAAAAAGAGTGCCGACCGGCACTAAAAAGTGCCAACCGGCAATATACATTGCCGGTGGTAGCAAAAACCAACCGGTGACCTCTAGCCACAGCCGGTGGTGGGTGGGGATGGTCTACAAGCCCTACCCTACCTCTCCAAGGCAAAATGCAAGTGTTTGGTGCAAAACCAGACACTAAACGGTCGAGTTCGGAGATCCTGAGGCAAGGCGTGTAGCCGAGACCTCCGGGAACTCCAAACGAACACAAACATGGATGATCACCGAGTGTTCAAACGGTGACATCCAAGTCTTGAGGACGGTCAAAAATGGGGTGTCTACACTTTATTTAGGTCTGCCTTGGGACTATTCTAAGTCCTCTTAGCCTTGTGAGGCTTGGTTGGCATGGCCATGGTTTAAGCCCCTTGGCTTACCTTGAGTTTTGGACATCGTTGAATGCTTAGCTTGTCTTGTTTACTTGGTTTGGCACCTTTTATAACATGATTTCGGAGCTTACTATGCATGCCATTAGTCCATGATTGTCCTCTTTTAAGTGTGCTGAAAAGTCACTCTTTTATGCCTAAGTGTTGAACCATGTGTGCATGCATGTTTGTATGTCATTTTTGCCTTCATTTCCTTGGCATTTGGCCACTGTTTTGGGCTTATTTGAGAGCAGCCCAAATTGGTATGAGTCCATTGTTCGCATGTTGTTGCACGTCCGCCTTGTGTGTTGTTGAATACTTGGCCTACCTCATGTGTTGCATGCTTGAATCATAGTGCATTTGGCATGCATTCTCATCTTTGCTTTGATTTCTTAACATGCCTTATGTTTTGCATATTTGCATGTTGGCATTGCATCTTGCATGCTCAATTAGCTTGCATACTTGCTATATGCTTTCCATGCTTGCCACATGTTCATGTTGCCTATTTAGTTTCCACGCCTAGGGTGCATTGCATTGAACATGCATGCCTTTCCTCTTGAAATCAAGTGAGACAGGTTGGGCCTTTATGTGCTTATTTGGTTTGCATTTCATTTGACATGAAAGTGCACAACTTGGTTTCTTGGGCCATCACGCATTGAAATGCATGATTGGTGGTCCGAGAATCGAGTACTATCCCTCTTTGAGTCATAAACATGATAAGGGGTGTATTGGTGCACACATTTGCTTGAAATGCATTGCCATGCCTTGTTTTGCCCTCTGCTGCTGTCAAAACAGGTTCTGCAGGAAGCTTTGGCCGGTCGACTATATCAAGTGCCGACCGACCAATTATTGATGGCCGATAACTCCATAGATGGTCGATGACCACTTCTATTTGGCCGGTGACCATTCCTCATGGCCGGTGGCATTCCCCAATGTTCATAAGGTATACCTTGGGAATTGTGCCATTTTTAGAGGAGTAGTGCAGGGAAAACAGAGGCAGCTTGTGCATGGCATTGGATTTCCGGGCGAAGCTAATCCGAGCACGCGTGCATCCCTCTTCCCGAGGCCTTTTAATGCTTTCCTTAGCTTAATTGATTTGTTAATTAATTAGGTGGTCTATAAATTGTTTAATTAGCTTGTAGGTTAATTAAAGTGTATTATTCTTTTGGTTGCTCCGAGCGAGGGCGAATGTGTAATAAGTGTGGGTGCGTGTGTGCATGTCTTCCAACCCCCACTTCTTTCTCCCTTTTACATACCTGCTTTTGATGGTTAGTATTAGGTCATATTTAATTTAGCATACCTTTGTTATGCATGCGTGCATCCATTCATTTGTCTTGCATGCACCGGGCTCGGCGCATCATGCTAACTGCATAGTATTTCAAATCTAACTTGAATACGTGTTACTTGTTGCATTCTATACGCCATCCTAGGATTGGCCGAGCCTATTCTAGATTGCATTTGTATGCGATGCATTAGCCACTAAACATGGACTTGGATCATACATTCGATTGCTAACAAGTTTCCTGTTTTGGCTCGGAATACGCTGTAAGTATTTATGCCTTAGCATCTCGCATGAGTGTGAATGTTAACATGACAGCATGCTTACCATGTGGCTATGTGCTTATGTGATATTACTGCTTGAATGCCTGTGGGTGAAGGTTGGATTGTTTGAGTTGGAACAACCCATTGAAATCCGTGTTTTAGCCTACTCGTGAGTAGCAGATTTCAAATCATTTCCAAACAAACAGATATGCGATGCTTTGTTCCAAATTAGGCGATCTAGTCTATACTTTTGTGTTGTGCGCATCACATAGTAAATCTAGGCTAATAACCGGAATAAGAACGCATAATGTTTTCAAAACAAGATATCATGGTTAGTAGAGGCCGATCTTCGGATCAGGCGAGAGGGGGTGCTCATAGCTGACCTTCCCCAATCGTACCCAAGTTCCCGAGCCGAGACAACTTTGGTGATGACGGACACCTGGCCTTAGGCAAACGAGTTAGGGTTTCCTAAATTTCTCGAAAATAAAATATTTAGGTGGCGACTATGTATCTGGCAAAGCAGTCCATGTCTGGCACTTCTTTACAAAAATCTGTTTTCCAAAACGATTTGCCGGATTTGGACTCTTTGGTTTAGATTAAGAACCGTGACAATTTGAGTCCGAACTGTAGTAAGCCCAAATGAACAAATCGGGATTTCCCTCCCGGGATGTTCGGGGACGTCTACAATTCATTAAGGGCTCAGCATGCCTCTCTCTCTCTCTCAATTGATCAAATTTTGCAAAACCCGAGGAATTCCTCCCTCTTCGTTTTCATCACAATGTTCAAAAAGTTTTGAAAAACTTAGGTCAATATAACGAGTTCGAGGCACAGAAAAGTAGGCAAAAAGTACCGCCATTTCATTCAAACTTTCTGGCACAACTGGCGCAAGGCAGAAGTAAACGCAAAGGTGTGAAAATCACTGTTGTTCATTCAAATCTGTTGGCATTACTGGCTCCAAGGCAAAAATAGACTCAAAAGAAAACGAAAAGACAAACACAAAACAAGCAAGTGATGTCCGAGGTAACACTCCCGAAATCACTCGACTCTAACAAAACAGGACTGACTCGATACAACAAGACAGACCCGACTGACTTAGCATAAAAAGACTGACTCTATACAAAACAACAAGACTAACCCAATACCCAAGTCAGGAAGCACAAAAGCTTGCATTCGCAAATGCTCAAAATAGTGTGTGCCATACGCCACATCTGGAGTAAACTGAGCGTCGCGCCGCAGGTGGTTCATCCCCTGATCACATACTCTTACTATACCCCAAGTTCACTGATCCAGTGCTGATAGACTTTGTAGGACGTGGTATGACGATGGCCTCGTTGTCAATCAAATCTTTCACTTCGTGGTGAAGACGAAAGCAATTGTCAGTGGCATGACCGGTTTGTTGATGGCACGCACAGTACTGGTAGCATCATGCATAGCCGGAAGAGCATTCGGGAGTGGCCGAGGCTCAAGGGGTTTGAGATGGCCTTGTCCAACAAGGATTTGGAGAGCTTTGGACAAAGGCATATAGAGGGCATGGAAGACCCTCTGACCTCGGGGTTGGTACTTCGAAGTTTGTGGATTTTTGCTGGACGCACCGGCAAAGGGATCGGCAGGTGCTGGCCTGGTTTACTGACCTCTTCCGAGTGGAGGATTAGAGCTAACAGGATCGTTTCTAGTACGATGGCCCTTCTCCTGGTTTTCCCCTTGCTTCGAACTGCTCTCATTCTGAGTGACGAAAGTATCCTCCACAATCTTTGCAATAACTGCGAGCGCTTGCTGTTTGTTTAGTCCTTCGGCCTTCAAAGCCTCAACAGCCCGTTGAAGGTGTTCATGGGGACCAATTCCTGTCCCTACCCTGTTCTTACCACTTGCCCCCACTTTGCCAAGGGACCGACCTTCTTCAAATGCAGCCCGTCTCAAGATTGGGGAGCCTTTTGTCATGAAATTCCTAGTATGTGATGTGGTCGATGAGGGAGCCAATGTCTCGGAGGCCAGATTTGTCACAGTTCTCTGAAGATCTTCGATCATTCTCTTCAGCTCAGAAGTAGTGGCCTCACGGGTTTGAGATGATTGGGGTCCAGGTGCATCCATCATGCATAAGTCCATGCTTTCTGGAATGAACACCATAGGCTTGGGTAGATGGGCCGGGGTGATGTAAATGCTGGGGTCGAAGGTGGATGGTAGTATATCGATGAGATTGAGGTGGACAGGAGATGTTTGGTCATTGGGGTCTAAAGGTGGAGCTATTGTCCGTTTGTCGATGAGATTTTGGACCTCATGACGCAGGCGGTAGCAACGGTCGGTGCCATAACCGCGATGCTGATGGTACACACAGTACTTGGAGGGGTTATGTCCGGCTGGGAGTGGGTTAGGTAGAGGTTGAGGATCGAGGGGTTTGAGATACCCTCTTTCCATCAAGATTTTTAGCGCACTAGTCAGGCTCATATAGAGAGGGGTGAAAGTTCTGCCCTGAGCTCGGGCAAGGCCGGCGGTTTGTAGGCTTGGTTTGGCAAAAGGGTTGGCTGTGGCAACTATATTGATTTCGGTGGGTTTGGAAATAGCGCTACTACCAGCATTGGTACTCCCTGAAATCACCCTCCTTGTCGGTTCATTTGTTCTGGGAATGATCCCACTGTTGAACGCATTCTCGATCTGAACCCCCAGTTCATGCAAACTTTTGAAAGTGAATAGCGGAGCGACTATAAACTTTTGCAACATATCATGCTCGAGGTTTCGCACCATCATTTGCACTTGATCCCTCTTAGAAGGGCGGCGATCTGTCATCTGTGCTACCTTTGCTCTCCACCTCGCAACAAATTTCACAAAAGGCTCTGTTGGGTTCTGGCGGGTTGCTTCAAGCTCTGGGATGGTCATATCAACTTGGGTATTGTAAGAATACTGTTCAACAAAGGCCTCAGCCAATTCTTCCCAATTTTGCTGCACTGTATTCTCCAACTTGGCGTACCAAGCGGCTGCTACACCCGATAGGGTTGTTTCATACAGAGAGAGTTTTTGTGGCTTAGTCAGACCCATCGGCTTCAGGATATCCAAGAAAAGCCAGATATGTACCATGGGATCTCCAGACCCGTCGAAACGGTCAATATGTGGCATTTTGAATCTGTCTGGGAGTCGTACGGCAGTCTCAGTGTACCCATCCTCAATGTCAGGAATGGAGTCAAGGCCCTGTGCCTTTTTGAATTGCTTCTCAAGGTTTGCGATTTTCACCACGGTCGGATCGAGGTCACTAGCATCAAGGGATAAAGCCTCTCATTAGGCTGCACCAGGGGTCTAAAAACTCGGGCTTGAGCCAACCCTTCTCGAGGATCTGGACCCTGCAAATCTTCTGCTGGTGGAAGTGGGTCAAAGTTCGGCTAGGGTCCCAAAGCTGGATGTGAGGCAGATGCCTCAGATGGGCGCTGCGTTTCAATACTGGTCTCAGCCTGCATGGTAGTTCCCTGATTTAACGCTGCTATCACGGCCACAAATTCTTCCGAATCCTGTGCCATCACAGTCTGCTGATGATGTGACTGGTGACTGACGGATTAGATGAACCGATAAGCCTTGACAAGCCCTTCTCTGCCTTGCCTCAGTGAAGGAAAACACTGGCTGCTTTGAATTGAGTCTCTGACTGGACAAAGTCTATCAGCACTAGTCCAACGTACCCAGGGGATATTGGAACCTTCTGAAGCTATGTTTCCAGGACTACCTAGCAAAAGAGAAAACAGGCAGCATCTCAGCCCATTTTTTCCAAAACAAATATGAGCCTAGCTGAATGACCGTGCTCTCTACCAAATTCTGCCCAAAAGTCTGTCTGTAAACTGATACCCTCAGGTAAAACTGATTCCCAAATACTGATGCCCGCAGGCCTGATACCCAGACTTGCAAACTGTTACATGCATTCCTGTAGGGACACACCCTAAAAGCACATAGCAAGCAAGTGAGAGCCAAAACACCCCTATGTTGGGGTAGGGTTCCCCTGTCCTATTTTGTCAGGAGCTAGGGTTTCACTACGCACGCAGCGGTTTCAAACAACCTAAAATCGAGTAAGCAACCGGTCCTAGCTTTGGAATTTTCACTATGGATTCCGAATATGCACTAGGTCGAATGGTCAAAAAGGGTGCCCCGGTAAAACCAGGGTTTGTGTTCCCGTCGTGGCAGAGCCGGCAACCGGTCAGCCTTATGGCACGCTTCTCGAAACGAGCCTCCGGCAAACCGTTCAGGAATAGCATACAACAAACACGGTGTCCTAGGCGCACCAATGCACATGCAATGCAAAGAAACACATAAGTGTAGTCAAAACACGATATCATGAGTTCGAGTCAAGTTCTCTGACATCCCCAGCAGAGTCGCTAGAAACTGTAAATGTCCCCGAACGTCCCGGGAGGGAAATCCCATTTTGTTCCTTTGGGCTCACCACAGTTCAGGACTCAAATGTCACGGTCCTGTATCTAATCTCACAGAGTGCAATGCAAGACCGATGAATCATCAAAGAGTCAAAATCTGGCAAATCATTTTTGAAAACAGATTTTTTGAAAGAAGTGCCAAATATGGACTATTTTGCTAGATACAGAGTCACCACCTAAATATTTTATTTTGAGAAATTTAGGAAACCCTGACTCGTTGCCTAAGGCCACGTGTCTGTCATCACCAAAGTTGCCTCGGCTCGGGAACATGGGTACGATTGGGGAAGGTCACTTCGTGAGCACCCCCGCTCGCCCGATCAAAGATCGGCCTCTATTAACCATGATATCGAGTTTTGAAAACATTATGCGTTCTTACTCCGGTTATTAGCCTAGAATTACTATGTGATGCACACAGCATACAAGTATAGACTAGATCGCCTAAGTTGGAACAAATCATCTCATGTTTGTTTCGAAAACTTTGCTACTCGCAAGTAAGCTAAAGTACGGATTTTGCCACCCTCAAGTGGGCTTAGAAAACATGATGATTTGCCACTCTCAAGTGGGCTTAAAACTCGCAATCAATGAATTGTCCCAATTCAGGCAATCTAACCTTCACCCACAGGCATTCAGGCAGTTATATCACAAAAGCAAATAGCCTCATGGTAAGCATGCTATCATGGCAGTCACTCACACACATGCAAGGATGCTAAAGCATAAACACTTACCGAGTACTCCAAGCCAAAACAGAAGCTATGTTAGAAATCCATGCATGATCCTAACTATACAGAAATGCCTAATGCAACACATGCAAAAGTACAACTATAATAGGCTCGGCTATTCTAAGAATGGCATATGAAATGCTACAGCTAACACGTATTCAATTTGGAATTGAAATACGATGCAGTTAGTATGATGCATCGAGCCCGGTGCATGCAAGACAGATGAATGATGCAAACATGCAAGCATAAGTATGCTAATTGAAACATGCCCTAATCTAACCATCATAAGTTAGCAAATAAAAGAGAGAAAGAAGTGGGGGGGTGGAAGACATGCATCACACACACACACACTTATTACAATTGTGCCTCCGCTCGGAGGGTCTGAATGAATATTACACAACCAAAATAAAGAACGAATTATTACACAACACTAATTACTTAACAAATGAACTAGGTAAGCTAAGTAAACTAGCATGCTATGCTACGTGCAATGGACTGCCTCAGCTCTGCTCGAAATGCTGGAGGATGTATGCAAGCTCAAGTTGCCTTGTCGGTAAATTCCATCGCAATGCCTCGCCTTGCCTTTGTTTTAAATTGACCTCAGAAACTTGCACGAAGCTCCAGAAGGCTAAAACTCCACCTTGGGAAGGCCACCGACCAGTTATCAGCAATGGAGACCACCTGCCGACCACCCTTTGTGGTGGAGACCAAAGAGGGTGGTCGGCCTGCCAGAAAATCTGGTCGGCCGACCAGTTTCCACCTCTGGTTTCTGGTTTTTTCTACAACAAAGGCAAGAGAGAGAAAAAGCAATGTATTTTCAACACATGTGTGCACGGCTACTCTCCCCGTCATTGCACAAGCTCTAGGGAGTGTAGACCTCGATCCTCGTGCCACTAATCACGCATCTCGATACACGATGGCCGACGAATCAAATTGCACGACTCGATGTGGAATGAATGCACATATGAACACAACAAGGCCTAAACTCCATCATGGATAATCCAGAGTGTCGGCGACTGGGAATCGAGGAATGTTTCGTCACTTGGAGTACGAAATGTCCCTCGTTTCTCATGTTTGGACTAAACCCTACTCAAAACATAATGCAATATGCATGACATGCATGAATGCAATTATAACATGCAATCTTAGATGCAATGTCACTGAATGACACAAACACGCAAGGGATGAAAATGCAAACATGCACCTAGCATATACAGTGCTAACACTACATGGCATGCATAATGCTCATGAACTATGGCATACTCAATACGACTAACAACCTAGCATACACAATGCGAGGAATGACATGGCATACACAATGCACGTGACATAACATGGCATGCACAATGCACCTAACAACCTAGCATACGCAATGCAAAGGCCAAACATGCAACAACATGAACTGAATGGCATACTCAATGCAAGATGGACTTACACCAATATGAGTGGACCTCAGCCACACCCACATCAGTGGCCATATGATGAAAATGAGACAACTGAAATACATGCAAACATGCATGGATGCAAAGGGCCGATCCTAAGGCACAACATGCAACTCTAACAAAGCATGGCAAAGGATGAAATATGGCATAGAATGGCACATGATCCAGCTCTGAAATATGATGCACAATGGTCCCGAATCATGCAAACACTTCACACGATGCATGCTAAATGGCCCGAATACCGAAACTAGTGAAGTGCGTTACACTAGAGGAACACAAAGCAATGCACAAATGGAAAAACCAACCCCAAACAGACCCTAGGCAAGTCCAAGATAATGGGAAAATGACCTAAAATGATGGCTCAAAGTGCATGGAAATGAAGCTCATTTAATGGTCCGAAAATGAGGCATTTTTGCACAACTCTTAAACGCATTTATAGAGTGGAAAACATGACAATATGGCATGCATGTAAGCTCTAAAATATGATGTGCAATGGCCTCAAAACATGAAAACACCTCAGCATATGCATGTAATAGACCTCGAAACTCAAAGCTAAGCATGGATATTGAACTACAAACATGCAAAATAAGCATCATTCAACCATGAGACCCAAAACCAGAGCTGAGGTAGTCCAAAATATGCACAAAATCAGTTTAAGGCATGGCCAAAAAGTGCTACCATGAAGGGCCAAAACAACATGCAACATATGCTAGTAAGCATGGTTTACGCTACATGTATATGAAGCACATGAGGGGCCTCCAAACCAGCCAAAAATAGAAACATGGTATGCCAAAATATGACCAAAAACCCACTGAAACTCAGTCAACACATGTTAGAATGAAGTGTTCCTTTGAAAGGCCAATGAGAGGGTTGTTCTACACATGTATGATGGACACACAAAATGGAAAAACTACCTCCGGATAGAGGTTATGAGGGCCCTAAAACTCACTGAAAAGGGCCTGAAATGAGTCTAGGAAACATGCAAGTAAAGGCCCCTTTGGAAGGCCTTGAAGAGGATTACTCTACACATGCATAATAGACATTCAACATGGCAAAAAGGGCTCTGGACAGAGCCTATGCAGGTCACAAAACTCACAAAAAGTGCCCTGAAACATGGCTCAAAAGCATGCAAATAGGGGCTCCTTTGTAAAGCCAACAAAGCTAATAAACAAAACAAGGGGTGAGAGGGTCACCCCTCTCTGATTTTGAGGCTCAAAAACACATGTTAGCCACTGAAAATCCACTGGATTTTAGTGGCTAAAAGGCCAAACCAAGTCCAACACAAATGCTCTAATGCATAGCTCAAAACAAGAGGAAATGAAGCATGCAAGGGGGTAGATGACCCCCATCAAAAAAATTGCCTTAAACAAACATGTTTAGAAGCTCAAAATAAGACTTTTTTTAGTTTATGACAAATCCTAAATATTCTTTCAAACTAGGCTAAGATATGGATCAAAATAATGCTCAAAAGAGGAAAAAATGATTACCCTTGGAGACCAGCAAAAACCAGCAACCTCTGGACCCAAAAACCCAACCTTGAACCTCTGAAAGTATCCTCCAAGGGTCTTAGGTTGATGATGGAAGGGTTAGGCTATGGAGTTGTGTGCAAAGGGGCCAAGAACCAAGCAATTTAGAGCTCAAAAGAGAGAGATATAAAGAGAGATATATTGTTTAGCCGTAACAAAAATCTGAACCCTTTCAAGTGAGGGATATGGTTTCTCTTATAGAACAAAAGGTCTAAAGCTTCTCAAAGAAGCTTCAAACCAAGGGCCAAGATCATCCATACACGTGTATGGAGGATGCAGCAAATGCCTCCCAGTTGGCACAGCTGGAACACACTCACTGAGACAAACAGGATGGGAGCTGGCCGACCAGTTCAAGTGGTCGGCCGACCACTTGACCTGGTCGGCCGACCAGGTCAAAACGGTCAAGGTGGTTGGCCCCCCCCCCCTAGGATGAAGCCCCAGAAGTTATCTTTCCAATGGCACAAACCTTGCATTAAAATTCCATCTGTGCAAAAAGTTATGCCTATTTTGGTGAAGCCACGCAGATTCGGTCCAACCGGATTGATGCCCTACTTCAACCAACCATATCTCCCCAATCCGGAATTGACTTTAGGAGATTCTTGAATGAAAAATGAAGCCCCAGAAGTTAGATTTCCAATGGCGCCAACCTTGCATCAAAATTCCTCCTGTACAAAGAGTTATGTCCGTTTCGGTGAAGCCGCGCAGTTTCGGTCCTACCCGGATTCATGCCAAACTTCTCCCAAACTAGTTTTCTTCTCTCCTGTCCTCTTTTCTTCAACTCCAAACCCCTAAATAAGGTGTTTTGAAAGATTTTTCAAAGATTTCATCTCTCTTTCATTCATTTCCACTCTTTCCTGACTTGGTTTACCGAAAGTGCAACATTTAACAAAATGTGAGCCTCGAAACATTGTAAAAACTTTAATTCAAAAACATTTTGAAAGAGAAAGTTTTAAGGTCTAAAAACAATTCAAAATAGCTTTGGTCCAAAATGGGGTATGAAGTTGAGATTTGACTCTTCCCTTGCCAAAGAAACTGAACTTTTTCCTTGCACACCTTTCTCCACCAAATGAAACATCAGTAGTGCCCAATTCTTAACGGCGGTCAAAAATGGGGTGTCTACAGCATTGTATCACATTCAAGGCTACCAGCGCAGAATAGCTAGGGCTTTTAACAAGAAGGTTAGGTCCAAAAATTTCAAAGAATGAGATATGGTACTAAAAGACAATCGAACTCACATCCATGATCTTAGGGGCAAGTTCAGACCCAATTGGATTGGCCCTTACATCATCAAATCTATCTACTTAGGAGGAGCGATTATTCTCATGGACCTAGATGGTCTGGAGTTCTCACAGTCAACCAATATGGACAAGTTGAAGAAATATTATCCTTGAGGGGCTCGCTAGGCCGAAAACCCGGAAGGGCAATCCAGGCAAAAGTTAGAGCATAAAAAATTAGAAATGAAAAAAAAAAAAAAAACTGAGCTCGCATGGTTAAAAACCCTAAAGGGCGACTTTGGCAAAAGTTAGAGCGCAAAAAGACAGAGTTAATACTCGAGTGAACCTAAACCGAACTATGTAAGGCCTGATTCCCACCTTTGGGGGTAGACAACGTCATCCTGAAGTTCGGCCATAACCATCTCCAACTCAACTGTATTATCCATTTTTTCTTATCAGGCCATCTTTGTCCAGTGTCTATGCTTGGTTGTGTTACCATGGCAGAAGGACCAGTTGCAATGTAAAGCGGTGATGTTGAGTGCGATTACAGGCAGTTACGATCTTCTGATCTGGAATTATGCATCTTGAGGGCTAATTTTGTGTGTGTCAGGCAGTGATCATTTTTGAAAATGGTTTTGAAAAATTTTAATAAAGTTGATTTTTCTCAAAATTTTACCTTTTACAACTTAGACCATTTTTGGACCAAAAGGAAAATTTTTAGTGCTCACAACTTTAATTCCATTGAATTCAACACAAGTACATTCTCCAACTCTCTGATTAAATCAAAGTTGCTTTTACATCATAGAACTTGAAAAGAAAAGTCAAAGCAATAAACAAGGGGCATAGATGGGTCAGGTGTTCCCGCGTCCTCTGCTCGTGCTTGCAGAAGTTTCTACAGCCAAAGTTGGTCCAACCTGCGCCTCATCTTCGAGCCGAGGCAAGTATTCGCCGGAAAGGGTGTAACTAAAGCTATAGACAGGGGCCAGAAGCTCTCTTGTCCTCCAAGCAGTGAGGTACTGAGTTAGGTTTGAAGCACAAATTGGAAATGGAGCCGAGTATTCCACCCCCTCCTCTGGGCAAATCTGGTCATGTCCAAACTAGCGTCTGAACTGGAATGGGAAATAGAACTTGCAGTGTGTGAGGCCACTCAACTGTATACCTGCCTGTCGGGACATGCTGTAGCTCATCTCAGTCAAACTAAGCTAAGGGCAACGCCAGGTTATCTTAGTTGCAGATCTATTGCACATCCAGTTGCATCACCATCCCTAAGTGGGAAAGTCCACTAGCCGCTGGGGGAAGAAGTAAGCTCGGGCTGAATACTCAGGGCAAGGGTCTACTGCTTTCAGTTTATCTATTAAGCATACCTGGAAAGGGAAAAAAGAGAAGAGAGATCAAAGAATATAGAGATGTACGTTGAGAGAAAAGTAAAGAAAAGGGCTTAGAGAGGAAAATAGAGTGTGAGTGCCGACTAATGTGAGAACTATAAATCAGAAAGGATGGGAAACATTACCTGGAATAGCAATGGACTCCCTGCAAACCGGGTAGTCTCTCGCCTATGAAAAGCATCTAAATCCATCAGAGTTTCAGCTAGGGCAAGACCAATGCAACTCTTACCCTCCTTCAGGCATTGGGCCACTTTGATCAACTTAATGTTGGCTCCACCATAACTAGGAGCAAGAAGGAAATGCGCGAGCACACATAAACAGAGGGCATGTTGTCTATAACCTCGCTAGAGAAGGTCACCTCTATCGCCGATGTCAGAAAATTGATGAATCAAGCCGGGTATATCTATCTCCCCGTCGTGAGCCAAGGATCGAGCTTCATGCAAAGGAAGCCCACACATCCATCCCAAAGCTTGGACATGGCCAAAACGGGGTTGAGGCGTGATCTCCTCATCGCGCCGGGACTCCATCAATGCTTAAAACTCTTCAAGAGTCGGGCGCAGTTCCTATGCTCCTAAGCGAAATACATGTGTAACTAGGTCCCAACATCAGACCACGGCATGGAGGAATGGAAAACAAAGTGAAGTATGGCTCAACGGGAAAAGTGCATAGATGACAAAACCTCATAAATTTACCTTTTCCATGCCGTCCAAAATGGCTATCCAATCTTTGAGCTTCTCTGCAAGGAATGTCTCCATTTGTAGAAGAAACAACAGCAAGAATGAGGTTCTGGTGAAGAAATTGCGAAAGAAGACATTTTGTAGAAGATAAGGCTATGAGTGGATGCCAACTGTTAGCCAGCTGATGGATTAGCACCACTGGCTGGTCGGCCACCTTTACTAGCCGACCATCCACTTTAGTGGTCAGCTATCCACTATTGTGGGCCTGGCGGTTTAGGCAGTTTGGTTATGTCCTGGTCTTTGTATTTTGGGGTCTTGTTTTGAGTCTTTTGGTTTTAGCAATTGTAAATAGCTGTGTTTAGGTTGTTTTTACTTTGTTTTCTATTTATCGAGTTGTATTTTATATTTTGGTTGTTGGTCGGCTCATTATCTGATTAAGAACATCATTCTAATACAAGCAGTTTGGTTTCAAATTCAACTCCATTTTCATTCTATGCAAGAGTGGTGTTCAGGATGCAAAAACGAAGCTCTCTCTATGAAACGACAGGGTTTTTACCTCGATCTTAGTTTTTACAAAAAGAGAATAGAAGTCTTTTCAAAAACAAAAGAAAGACCTATTTGAAGCTATATATGTGCTAAGTTACCAAAATAAAAGAAACTAAGCAAACGAGTACAAAAATCTGCTCTAGTCAAATCAAGCTCGAGAGGGCCTCTTCGTCCTCTTCCTTAGAGGGTACTCAGGGGCACTGTCTCCGTTAGCGCCGCTATCAGAATCAGACTCCAACCCAAAGCTGGCATCGTCATCTCCGCTCTGTGACTCAGAGCCAACCTCGGTATCCTCCTCACTACCAGACCCTAAGTCAGCATCATTGTCCTCGCTCTCGGACTTAGAGTGTCAGCTCACTACCTCCTTGGAGCCACTAGTCTCAACATCATCCTCACTGAAAACTAGCTCTGAGTTGTTCCGACTCCAAACACCTCTGCCCCTACCTCAACCTCGACGCTCATCTCAGCCGTGTGCTGGGGCCTGTCTACCTCTCCTCTCTACCGCTGAAGGAGGTATCGCCGGTGCTGTCGCTGTCACTAATGCCCTCAATGCAGGTGGGATCTGAAAAAAATATATATATATATATTAGAGGATCAGACACAACATGTATTGTCACAGAATGTAGTATGTAGTATGAGTGTCACGCAGAAGGCAGATTCAGCATAGGTGTAGTGCATCAGTGCAGTGTAAGATAGTCTCAGAAGGTAGGTTAGTGTACAATATGAGTATTGTGTATCGGTGGAAGTATGGTATGTTAGTACAGTGAGGAAAACAATGTAATGCACAAGAGGGAGGGAAATACACCTAGATACCGTGAAGAGCAAGCAGCATCTCTCTCCTCTGCACCATATGGACTAGAGATGCAACCAGCTGAAGGAGGCCCTTTGTGTATGCTGTGGGCGTCTGCAAGTGAATTTGATCAATATTTAAAAGGGAAAATGCAGGATGCAAGTTGTCAAGTGTGGTCTATACTTGAAGTGCGCCTAGGGCTCTGATATACTCGTGCCCCGCCTCTAGTGACTCTATCGGGATCTGATGAGCCATCCCGCTCGGTCGTCAGCAAGGAATCATAGTAAGGATCACTCGCCAACCGACTGCATGTACAATGGGAGGGGTCTCTCCAACCTTAGCCTCGGTCTCCTGGGCAGTGTCTCCAGCAAATAGGGAGCCTACAGCATCACCGGCGCAAACTCTAGTTAAGGGTGGCATAAGGTGAGTTCTGATGAAGGCTGTGTAGTCTCCGTCTCGCCGGAAGTAGTCTGCATCCTACCCAACCATGAACTGACTAACAGCCTCAATACGGAGGCTATCTGCTGAGCTCATCGATACTAGAGGCGGAGCAGAAATGACTTGGGCAAGTAGGCCCATGGTCTGGCGCACGAACCTCTTGCCCAAAAACCAAGCTCGGCAGAATGGGCTCTCTAGTAAGATTCGGTACCAAGAGGTAGCCCAAGCTCCAGCGTACTGGTCCTTTACTCTGGCCGGCATCATCGCCCATGGCTGCTACATGATCTGTAAATGGAGAATTTACAAGTTGTTAGTTACTTTCAGTTGTCAGAGTATAAATCAAAATGGTAGTAATGCAAATAAAGCAGAAATGACTGTAAGTTTCAGATTACCTCACGGGCCACCACCGTGTCCAAATATCAGTGAAAGTAAGTAAAGGTCATATCATCGCGGCACCGACGCCTACATCTGCCATCATACCGCTGTGAGTAGGGGACCAGTGCTACCTCCTCTACTGGCACTAGGGCAAGGGTCGGGAAATAAGCATAGACCCAGAGCTACAAGGTAAAGATAAAGTGTGAATCAATATGTGCGAACAAGTGATAAACATAGAAAGTGCAAAGCAGAAAACATAATGCATGGACAGATGTAAAGCAAAAAATGCAAAGCATAAGGCATGAGAAACAAACAGAAAATGAAAGTACAATGTATACCTCCCAAGCTCTCCAATAGCCTCCAACCTTGTTCCCTCTCATGCGGGAATGGAAGCTCATGTAGCTGTAGAGGATGGCATGGCCAACTCCACCCTAGTCATAAAATCAGACCCGATGTAAGGTCATAAGGGCACTCAACAGATACAAGCCCACAGTATTCCACCTAGTACCAAAAAGATATATCAAGAAGCCCCGGGTGTACTGCTCTACCTCCTCCTAAGTCTCGGGCTGACTCTCATGGAAGTGCTCAAGAAACCAACTGTATCTAATCATAGCTGGCCTATATAGAGGCAGGCTCGCTCCAAGCAAGTAGATCTAGGCCGCGTTCCACTGGTTCATATCCATATCAAACGGGATCAAATTACCCCCTACGCCCAAGCCAGTCAGGAAATCATAGGGAGTCATCGTCATCTCCCCAGTGGAAGAGAGGTGGAAGGAGTTGATGGTATCCCACCACCTTTCCACCAACGCTCTGAGTAAGCCCCGGCTGGACATGTGGTATGAGAGCCTGGTGCAGAATAAGGCAAAGCCTGCCTCGTTGACAAGGTCGCGGATCTAAGTGAGGAGCTTGTGACACCAGTCCCTGGCCGTCACCATCTTGTAGCCTCTCCATAAGCGAGGGTCATCCTATGACAAGAAAAGAATGAGTCAGATGAAAGACAGTGATAAAAGGAAATAATGAAATTTTGAAATAGGTAAAGTGCATGAAAGTGAAGTTTGTAACTTAGAAGCACTGTGAGAAAGATGGGAGGTCCGCTCCCTCAGCAAAACATCCTCCGACACGCCACCGACAAAACCATCAAATTGTAGCATGCCATTGAAGGCCATCACGTGTGCCTATGGGTGGTAAGTGGCTGGATTAAATGGCCTCAGCTTCAGTGGTAGCAACTCGGGCTCGGGCCCCGGTGGAAAGACTGCCTCCGCCTCGGCCTTAAAATCAGCGACGATATCTTCCGTCACCCCATCGGCCTCGGCAACTGCTGACTCCTCTACCTCGACTATAGGTGGAAGCACAAGTACCTCAGGAGGGGCACTGTCATGTGGGACATCGTCTGCCATTTGGAAAGTGGGTGGAAAGAGGTGAAAAATAGAGAAAATGAGGGAAAATAGGGAAAACTTGAAAAAAGTTAACCCTAGGAGAGAGAAAATGAAAAAAAAGAGTCAAAACCCGTGAAAGTTTGCAAAACCCAAGGAAAACCCGAGAGGAATGAGCCCAAAGTGATGAAAACCTGAAAAAATCAACGAAAACAAAATCTGATCGGTTCAAAGTGCAGAGGACCAAAAATATTTTACGAATAAAGTTTGCGTGGGACATTGGAAAATGTGTATAAAGCACAAATCTAGAGAGAGAAAACACCTAAAGAAAGAGAGTGAGTGAAGGATTTCGGTGGTGTGTGTGTGAGAAAAATGATGTTTGGGTCGTGTATTTAAGAGACCTGAGCCAAAATGTCCAAACTGCCCCAAATCTGTCATAAGTGGCCGGCCGTACACTTATTTGTGACCGACTGGCCCCATTTGTGGCCCAAGGCTAGTTTTTGCTACCCTCTTGCTCAATTAGTGTATAGGAGGTCCTGTTTTGGGTCTGGGAAGAAGGGTTGAGGTACTTTAAGTAGATTTAGTTTCCGAAGATCTTGAACTTGTGTTCCGGTTGCATCATTTCGACTCCCATTGTTTCTTCGGTGAATGAGTCTGCCATGAGTTCAAAAGTGAGCAAGTTGTATCCTTTTTGCTCATTTTGCAGAGCCTCCGAGTGATAAGTTGGAGGTTATTGTCAAATATCACTTTTGTCCGTCTTTTCGATTCACATATCTTTTGCATAGAATATGTATTCTCACATACCTCTTACGTGACGTGTGAGCATTGCATCGCATCTTAACTCATCTACCCATCCTGTTTGCATAGAACATGCATTACATCTTAGGTGGCATAGAACATGCGTCGTCATCGTACTGATTTTCAATTATGTCGCCTGGTGTCGTATTCATGTGCGGTGCTTTCTAAAACGTCGCTTTGTTTGTTTATTATGCTTCGTAAGCATCGTCCATTACATTTGCTTGACGATTATACATTGTGCATCCATCGCACAATCTCACTACATCATGCATCTATCGCATGATCGAACTACATTGTGCATCTATCGTACAATCAGACCACATCGTGCATCTATCACACGATCTCACTACATCGTGCATCTATCGCACAATCTCATTACATTGTGCATTTATTGCACAGTCATACTACATCGTGCATTTATCGCACGATCGGACTACATCGTGCATTTATCGCCTGATCGGACTATATCATGTATCTATTGCACAATCATACCACTCCGTGTATCTATTGCACAGTTATACGTTGTGCATCTATCGCACGATTATAATCTCATCACATTGTGCATTTATCGCACAATCTCACTACACTGTGCATCTATCGCACAATTCTATCGCGCGCTCATCATGCTCGTTACATCTATCACATCATCACATTTCGTCTTCTTACGTTTTTAGCGTGATTAGAGTACCTTAGAGTGTGCGAACACATGACCTTGAGCGGTTTTTCTCTTTCTCTTCTCGTGTTTTGCATATGCTGTTATGTTGTTATTTCTCAGTGCACTGTTTTGCATGATCATGGATTTTCAAAATAACCATCTTTGCAAAGCGTGTAAGTCCAGCTTTCAAGTGCATTCTTTGTGCATATCATTTTGCATTTTGCTCCTGAACTATGCTGGTTTGATTCCTTGTTAAGGGATACATAGGCAACCTTTGGGTTCAACCACTTTAATTTTATGTCTTAATTGTTTGCCCAAGTCTTACGACCTTGTCAAAATAGGTCGCCTCTGGGCTTTGACATTCACCCACGTCATTGCATGACTTCAAGCTCTATCAAATAGGGGCAACTGTAGATACCTCATTTTTGACCGCCCTTAAAACTTGGGCACCACTGATTGATCACCTAGTGATGAATTTATGAGCTTGATTTCCCCAGCAAAAAGCCACGGTTTTGAGCCTCAAAAACCTACAAACCTTGCACCTTTTTTTGACCAAAATAGTTGTTTTTAAGCCTGACCACCTAGAGGCCTATAGGCCACTTGGTGGCTGGCCAGCCAGAAGTGAGTGTACGGCCGTCCCCTTAGTGCATGCACTGCACTAACTGTGTGTATACTAATATTTCTGAGAGCCTAACATAATTTTTTATATATACTTGAACCCCTCTCATAAAATTAGGTTAGAAAATTTTGGTGAAGCCAAATTCTTGGAAAAAATATCTCTCGTTTCCTTGCAAATTATATACATCTATACATCCCTTACCTAGGCTCCTTTAGACCAAGCTTCTTGAGGGTTCTTGGTTGAGGTTATTGAGCTTGAATATTAGCTCTTGAGGGTGAGAAATTGGTGGTTTATAACTCAAGGTGTTACTCCTTTTCAAGAGGTATAATTCCTAGCTTCTTTCCCTTATTCATTTGCCATCTTTACTTATTATTTTTGGGTCATTTTCCAACTGTGTTTATGAGCTGAAACTTGTGGTTAAAAAGCTATCCTAGGTAGAGGGGTTGACCACTCTTCTTTGAACCTTATATTCCAAGCTCTTGCCCTTGTGTTTCCATCTTTTACTGTATTTTCCTTAATTCCAGCACTATTTCAGCCTAATTTAGGACTATTTTTATGTGTTAGTTTCATTTATGCTTTGTATAGCATGCTTGTAGTGTAATGGTCCTCTTAGGTTTGGTGTTTCAGGCATTAGACACCAACCTACTTGAGTTGATAGCATTTATTTAGTGCTTTTCATACTTGTGTTCACCTCTAATCACCTCTGCAACCTCCCTCTTTTCTTGGTTTTTTTTTTGCTTTGAGAGTTGTTTCAAATGAGTATTGTTTAAGCTTGAGATATATATCATTGTACTTAATGATTTAATCTTTTCGGAGGTTCATTACGAAAGGAATGACATCTCTTTTATGCCTAAAACAACCCTTTGTTTGACACTTCTCTCCATTAGTGGACTTAATGCTCATTCTTGGACTAAAATGACTAATGAAGGGAAAGGTAATTAAAAGAGGCAATAAAACTTGGACTAAAATGGAACAAAAGAATAAAATCAATTTGGGTTTAATCGGACATTAATTGAACCTGTTGAGTCTTGCATCATTTCATACTTGTTAGTGCTGAAAATGGTTCAAGATTCAAGGTCAACCACTTCCCTTGATCAATTCCATGATAGGGAGGAGGTTTTGTTGGTCTTTCATTATCATTTATTGAAATCTTGTCCCTTGATCCATAAACCATCACACAACGAATTTGTGGCGATTGATGGTTTGTGAATGGAGCCTACCCCTCATTTGATCTGTTTGATGATAAAGGGAGGCAGGGTGGACAAACATCTCCTGAAAAATACACTGTTTGTACTCTGTTTCTTGTCTGTTGCAGTGGGGCAGTACCAAACACTTGTGGTTGGCCGGCCACTTTAATGTATGGCCGACCACTTTTACTGGCCGGCCAGCCATTTATTTTCAGTCAGGCAGTGTCCTTTTTCCTACAGAACAAAGCAGAGGCTAAGGCAAAAATAGCCCAATTTTCTGACTATGCAACAGAAGCATTCTGGCAGCAGAACACAGAGCATTTTTGGGTGGAAATCTGCATTCATTCATGAGCCCTCCCTTGTTTCTCGGGACCCGTTAAAATTATGTTTAATAGTAGCATGTTGTACCTAAAGTAGTAGACTTGTAATTAATTAAATTAGATTCATTTAATTTGTAATAATTAGTTAGAATAGCTAGTTATTATGGCATTGTAATAAATAGCTTAATTAGTTAGGACATTCATTCGAACACTCCTGCCTGAGAGCAATAATGTAATAATGTATGTGTCTTCCAACCCACGTCTTTTTCCCTTTTATTTACCTGCTTATGATGGATAGTGTAAAGCTTCATGTTTCTCTTAGCATTTTTCATGACTTGCATCCTTTTATCTTGCATGCATAAGGTTCGGTTCATCATTCTAACAACATTATAATTTATTACTTTCATGAATACGTGCATCACTGCATGCTATCAAAGTCATTCACATGACATATTAGACAACCAAACCTGTTAGTTGCATTTTTATATGCGTTGCATTAGTCATTTTTCATCACTAGGATTATGCATTTTTCCTAACTATTTTATTTCTTTTGGCTTGCTTTGGAGTACTATGTGAGCATTTATGGTTTTAACATATTGCATGCGTGTGATTGTTGCCATGTCAAGCATGATTACCATAAGGCTAAGTGCTTAAATGATATATCTCTTGAATGCCTGTGGATGAAGGCTAATTGCTTAAGTTGAGATAATTTGATGAATGTACATATGAGATCACTTTTTTTTTAGTGGTACATGTCCAAAACAATTTGCAAACAAACATAAATCAAAGTGTTCCAACTTTTACAAATTAGTCTATACTTGTGTGCAACATATAGTAAAAATAGCTTAATGATTCAGAACAATAGCATATTATGTAAATAAGAATCACATCATGATTAGTAGAGGTCGTTTTTTGATCGAGCGAGCGAGAGTGCTCAATTCATTACCTTCTACTCTCGTACCTAAGTTCCCGAGCCGAAACACTTTGGTGATGACGAATAAGTAGCCTTTGGCACGAATCTCGAGTTTTCTAAATTTTCTAAAATATTTAGGTGGCAACTTTGTAATCTAGCAAGGCAGTCCATTTTTTGAAATTTTTATTCAAAATCGATTTTTCAAAAAAATTGTAGGATTTAGACTCATTTGTGTTTATCTATTTCACATTGCACTTGTGGAATCAGATTCAAAACCACAAGAGTCTGAACTGTAAGGCTAGCCGTATCCAAAAAGAGCACGAAAAGCAACCTATACACATTTCCAAACAAAGTGCTTAATCTTCCTTTGAGCTGTTTTGACCAAATACTGCTCCAAAAACTCTTCATCTCGTCTCTGTTATTCCGCTTTCCATCGCCTTTCCTAGAAGGCATATATTCCACTTTAACATTAAATCTACCTCATAATTGGAACTAACAAAGTACATGCCATTACTCATTTAGTCCTAGATCAATATGTTTATTGCATTAGTACATGACACTAGTATTGGCATGACTAATCTGTCATCATCTTCAACTATAATTTGCTATAGGAAATACTCCGTCCATCTATACGACACACATTGACCTGCTCCTAACAGTATTAGTAAAGCATCGCAATATTATTCGGTTATCAAGAACAATATCACGTGCACATTTCCAAATGAAATGGTTTACCTTCCCTTGAACTAGTAGTCACCAAACAATGCTCCGAAAGCCCTTCATGTCATCCTATTATTCAGCTTTCCATCGCCTCTCTAGGACAAGCACTTATTCCACTTAACATTATAATCATAACTAACAAAGTACATGCCATTATTTATGTAGTGTCATATCAATATGTTCTTAGCATTAGTACAAGACACTAATATAGGCAAGACTAATCTAGTATCATCCTCAACTAAAACTTGTTGTACCACATATTCTTTCCTTATATGCGGCTGTTGACCCCCTTTTGATGTTATTAGTAAAGAGTCACAATTGTGTTTTTCTACCACTTTATTAGATTTTAGGGATTTTATGGTGAAGTACTCGGAGGGACATCAAAAAGCACCTGAGAGAAGATCGACCAACTGCAGAAAGTAAATGGCCACAACCAATAAGACCTTTTACTGTATAAAGACAACAGAGTACGTTAAGTAAATAAAGTTATCTATATGATTTGATCTACCTTCATGCCACCTTGAACCCTTTGGCTACCGATTCATTTGAAAGTGACATGTTTTGGAATCCGCGAGTCATGAAATGCTCGAACTTCACTTCCTAACTCAATTCTCTGCTCAAAATTAGTTGATCTTCAACTAGGCCAGCGCCATCCCTTTATTTATTTTTTTATTTTTTGAAGTTGCGCTTTGATGATAAATTTCAACACGAATGTGGAAGGAAAAGGAAAATAGAGTAAAAATACAATTTATATTTCATTCACACTTTTCTTACCTTTTATTTGCTCTTTTGAAATCCATAGTATAAAAAAGAACAAATTATAAACACCTCCCTCGAGGTTTGGTGAAAATACAGATTTCTCCCTGAGCTTTGAAAAATTACAAATTATCCCCTGAAGGTCAAATTTGCATAACAAATTAGGGGGGAATCTGTATGAAAATAAAAACCTCAAGGGGCAATTTTTTATGAAAATATAAACCTCGGGGGCGGGATGTAATTTCTCAAATCTCATGGGGGAATCTGTATTTTTACCAAACCTCGAGGGAGGTGTTTGTAATTTGCCCTATAAAAAACAACCTTAATGGTGTTTTAGGAATTTCAAAAAAAAGATAACTTTTTGATTTTTTAATTTTTTTACATAAAAATGTCAAAATAAATTACAAAATAGCGAATTTTTTTAACATAAAAAAGTCAAAAAATAAAAAAAAAAAATTTATTTACTTTTCAAAATACCACTTTCCATCCACGTGTTGACCTTCAATTGGTCCTGACCCCGGCCCTAGTCAGTGTCCATCACCTATCATGTCCATCATCCTTAAGTACTAAGTTGTCCTTGTATTCCAAAAATTCATCCGAGATTCAAACGAGCACTTGCATTCAAGAATCGGACATATACAGAGGCAAAACAACAAAACAATGAGACAAGAAGTGGCTGATCTAGGGTTTATAATATTCCAAAATAAGCAAATTGAGAGTGCATTGCGGTTCCTTAATTTTTTAATTTTAAATCTATAAACAAAATAAAAGTAGAAATATATTTATCATTCGATTTATTTTGGGATTGGAGATTGGGATTCCCTCATTTTTAATGTGAAATCTTATAATTTTAAAATTTGTAAGCAAAATAAAAATAGAAACATATTTATTATTGGATTTATAATGAGATTGGGGATTGGGAGTGACCACTTTGTGGAGGCACAACAGTCACGGTTGAGCAGGTCTTGGGGCTCATTTTGAAACCCATTTTAATAAACTAAATAGTTCATTTTTTAGAGTAGATCGAGCAGAGCATACATGTAAAAGGTCAAGTTGATTGGATATCGATAGAATTTTTATTGCATTGCATTTACATGCATTTTTTATTATTATTATTTCAAATCGCATTTACCAAATATTTTTTTAGATACAAATGTAATTCGATGAAAAGGCTAGAGTTACAAAAGTTCAAAACTCCAAAACCCATTTTTTATTATTACATACTCATTATGATTTACCAAAAGGTCAAAACTCCAAAACCCATTTTTTATAAATCATAATGAGTATATAATGTATAAGTTTTGAGAATTAAATTAGATGGGTTGCAAAAATAAATACGGGTGTTGGGTCACAACCCGATCCAAACCCAAGTCCAAACCCAGCACAGCTTAGCTTAAAGCTCAAGATTAGGTTCAAGTCCAAGTCTAAGACAGACCAAACTCAGCACATGTACAAGTACAAGTCTAGACTAAATCCAAACTAAGACTAAATCCAACTTTATTGATATCCACTTTATGAGACAATTCTCATTTATAATTTAATAGTTTTGACTCATTATTTTTTTATTGCAATCTTCTTACTTAAGAGAATACAAAATCACTCAGACTCACTTCAACCGACAATTGGATCCCATGTAATTTCTAATTAAAGTTGTCAAAAACCTATTATTTTTTAACACATATTTATGTAAAAAAATTATAGGTATGTAAAGGACATGTCATATTTAAAAAATAATGAAATTTATATTACATTAGAAACCTATAGTAGGTGACGTATTTCATGGTGATATATAATAAGAAAAATGATGTAGATGTCCACTTTCTAAATCTTACTATCAAAATGTAAAATCAATTGGTGCCAATATATATATATATATATATATGTAAAGTCAATTTGGCAAAAAAGAGAGGATTTTGATACCCTCCATGCCACAAATAGAATTGAAATCTCTGGTCATCAAAATGCAAAATTATTTGTCTATAATTAACATCCTATTTTATGTATTAGAGCTTTTTTAATTGCTTTTAAATTTGAAATTAAGATTTATTGATCTAGATTATTTTTATAACCATTCATAACATATGGGCAATCTCGGATTGGAGTAGTGTGTCGTGCCTTGTGATACAACACGCATGTTGTGAGGTCCACTTGGGCCTTGTCCTAGATTTATTTTAATGATCTGAACCGTTTATATTGTAGGGTTCGTAGAATAAATTATCCACAAAAAAAAAAAAAAATCAAGTTAGTGAGACATGTGGAACCTCATGATTAAGAACTATTTTGAAATAAACGATCAAAATTATTCTAACCGTATATATTTTTAAAAACAAATTAAATGTGCTTCTTTTCTCTCTGTTTGTTTGTTTTTTTTTTTTTTTTTTTTTTTTTTGAGTTTACAAATATTCAATAAATTTGATTTTTTGTATGAATAATCAACTCAATAAATTCCACAATATAAATGGTTTGGATCAACGATATGGGTTCAAGACAAGGCCCATGAGCCCTCAGAGCACTGTGTTGTGCCTTAGAGGCACAACACACCTCACTGTTCTAGGCGATCTCTGGCCTCAACTAATTATTATGGGTTGTGAGAAGTCTATGCGTGCCCAACCAGTAGGAGTAATTAATGGGTATTCTCATAATACTATATAACATTACTTGCATGGCGGTTTGAAGTAATGATGTAGTTCAAAATTTCATTTGCATAACATGATGGCTCCCCACTTTTTACGTAGTTAGGAAATAAGAAATGAGATAATTTGAAATTGATGTTGTTTTGTAATTTATTAACTTTTAAAAAAGTTTGTGGGTTTAGAAAATTGCTAGAAAATTATAATCTTTGTGTGTAGAAATGTGTAATGGTTTTTTATTTTTTTATTTTTTAACTGATGACAAATAGAGTTTTGTTTTGTTTTATTTTTTTTTCTTTTGGCTTAGCCCATCCCCAATTATCTTCTTAGTATAAGTTGACATTTCTCAATTGCTATATGAGTTGACATTTCTCAATTGCTCGAAACACCATATGTTAGCCACCCTAATACAAAACTATCTATTAATTTTCGGATAAATAGAAAGAGCACTACAACATTTTCTTAGTTTAGTGACATTTGAAAGTGCCACAAAACTATTCTTCTAATGACATTTTTTGGTCTTGTAGCATTTTGAACAAGTGCCACTTCTTTCGGTGCCACAGTAGATACGAGTGCCATGGTAGATACTTGCAAGTGTCACCGTACCATCATGGCTAAAAACTTTCAATGACATTTTAATGTCATGGTAGATATTATTTGTGACACTATCAAGCGCCATTAAAAAAAGAGTTAGTGACACTTATAAGTGTCATTACACCATCAAGACTAAAACCTTTCAGTGACACTTTAATGTCATGGTAGGCACTATTCGTGACGCTATCAAGTGCCATTCATGACAATAATTCGTTGTAGAACAATTTGATCCGCTCTGGCAGAGACTCGAACCCCCAACCTCAACATTTTCTTAGTTTAGTGACATTTGAAAGTGCCACAAAACTATTCTTCTAATGACATTTTTTGGTCTTGTGGCATTTTGAACAAGTGCCACTTCTTTCGGTGCCACAGTAGATACGAGTGCCATGGTAGATACTTGCAAGTGTCACCGTACCATCATGGCTAAAAACTTTCAATGACATTTTAATGTCATGGTAGATATTATTTGTGACACTATCAAGCGCCATTAAAAAAAGAGTTAGTGACACTTATAAGTGTCATTACACCATCAAGACTAAAACCTTTCAGTGACACTTTAATGTCATGGTAGGCACTATTCGTGACGCTATCAAGTGCCATTCATGACAATAATTCGTTGTAGAACAATTTGATCCGCTCTGGCAGAGACTCGAACCCCCAACCTCCCGCACCATAAACCTTATACACCACACTCTTCCCACTACACCTCTATAGCACCATATGATTATATATGCAACAAATATTATTTATATAGTACATACATCTATATTAATATAAAAGTATATGTATAAACATAATTATTTTATTGAACATAATTTATGTAAAATAAACTATTTACTAGTAAAATAAAAAAAGACCACTTTTGGCGACTAAAAATATTTTTTGGTCGCCAATTCTATATTTTTTGCTACTAATTATTTTTTAGTTGCTAAAAAACTTAACTTTTGTCGACCAAAATCGGATTTGGTCACCGAAGATGCACTTTCAGCTACCAAAATTTTGGTCGCCAAAAAATTTAATTCCCGCCTTAGGATTTTAGTTCTCCCGCGCTAAAAATAACCACTTTTGGCGACTAAACTTATTTTTTAGTCGCCAATTATAGACTTTTGGCTACTAAAATTTTTTTAGTCACCAAAAAGCTTTACTTTTGGCTACTAAAATTTTTTTAGTCGGTAAAACCCATATAATTAGTAACCAAACTTATTTTTAGTCGCCAATTATAGACTTTTGGATACTAAATTTTTTTAGTTGCCAAAAAACTTTACTTTAGGCTACTAAAATTTTTTTGTCACTAAAACCCATATAATCAGCGACCAAACTTAGTTTTGGTCACCAATTGTAGACTTTTTGCTATTAAAATTGTTTAGTTGCAAAAAAGCTTTACTTTTGACTACTAATGCTGTTTTGGTTGCTGAAAGCTATACTTTTAGCGACCAAATTTTTTTTTGGTCAGGAAATTTAGTCGCCGAATATGCTTTTTCCTGTAGTGTATATTGAGTTTAATTTATTTATTTTTAATCATTTACTGCATTGTAAAAATTTTAAAAATATATTGGTATTTTTTGTTTTTTCAAAAATGCCATTATAAGCTTGGAAAGTTTTTGACTTAGTGGCATTTCTCAAAATGCTATAAAATATTTGTTTATGAAACTTTTCACCTAAGTGCCATAAAAAGTAATTTGCACCTACCTAGTGTCCTGACATTTTTTAAAAAATGTCATTGCTACTAAAGTTTAGTGGCATCTGTTGGTAAATGTCACGAACATAATTTTTTGTGTCATTATTTTATAAAATGCCATAAAATTGATGTGACATTTCTTTATTGAAATGCCACTAGAGCCTTATATGTTTGTGGCTTTGTGGCATTTATCTAAATGTGTCACCAAATATTATTTTTATGGCATTTTCTAAAAACATGCCACTAGTATAGTGTCACTAAAGTGTGTTTTTGTTATAGTTTTGTGACACTTGTTCATTGAAATGTCACTAGAGCATTTTATGTTTATCGTTTTGTGACATTTTTCAAAAACGTGCCACTAAATATCATTTTTGTGGCATTTTCTAAAAATATGCCACTAGTGTAGTGCCACTAAAGTATGTTTTTGTTGTAGTTTTGTGACACTTGTTCATTGAAATGTCACTAGAGCCTTTTATGTTTGTCGTTTTGTGGCATTTTTCAAAAACGTGCCACTAAATATTATTTTTTGTGGCATTTTCTAAAAATATGCCACTAGTGTAGTGCCACTAAAGTATGTTTTTGTTGTAGTGGAGATTAAATGTTTACTTAGTTGGTAAGATAATAAAGATAGAAAAATATTGCTTTCGTCCCAAAATATTAGTATCTTATTCTGTTTTTTATTGTCCCAAAATATTAGTCCGTTTTCACAAATTAACAATTAAGATAGCATGAACTTCTTATTTTATCCTTATTTTAAATTCATTAACATTAATATTTTTCAAATGTAATAATTGTACTATCAAAGGATAATCTAAAATGTTAATATTTTTAATATGTAATAATTGTATTATTAAAAAAATTAAATTTTTCAAAATTGACTAATATTTTGAGACGAGAAGAATAATAATTTTCTGATAAATGGAAAGACATTAAATGTTTATTTAGTTGGTAAGATAATAAAGATAGAATATAATAATAATAATAATAATTTGTCCAAATCGAGAGGATTGAATCCAAAAAGGCATATGAGAACATCAAGAGAAAGGAACATGAGAGACAGAGAGATGAGTGAGTCAATCCAGCAGCTACTCAAACCTATTTGATTTTTGATTTTTTTTTTAAATTTTTTTTATAAATATTCTACTTAATGAATCCTATAATATGACCGATTCAGATCAACGATATAAGCTTGGGAAGGCCCATGAGCCCTCAGAGCACCGTGCTTTGCCTTAGAGGCACAACACGTCCCATGTTCCGAGCAATCTCTGGCCTCGACTAATTAGTATGGGTTGTGCGAAATTCATGCATGCTCGATCAATTAGTAGTAATTAATGGGTACTCTTAGAATATTATGTAACATTATTTGCATGGCGGTCCGAACTAATGATGTAGTAAAAAAAATCACTTGTTAAAAACTCCACTATAATACAAAACTATCTACTCATTCCGTCTCAAATTATTAGTTTATTATTTTATTTTTTATTGTATAAAAATATTAGTAAACTAAAAAAATTACCGACTAAAATAAAATAAATTTCCTATTGTACTCTTCTTTTAAATTAATTAACATTAATATTTTTGAAATGTAATAATTGTACTAATTTTGGAAGATTCATATTTTTAAAATCTAATAATTATACTACTAAAAAAATTAAATTTTTCAATAAGAATTAATATCTTAGGACCAAGTAATAATTTTTTGATAAATAGAAAGAGATTAAATGTTTACTTAGTTGGTAAGACAATAAAAATAGAGAAAAAAAATAATAATAATAATAATTTGTGCAAATACGAGAGGATTCGAATCCAAAAAAGGCATACGAGATCATTAGAGATGAATAACACTATATATATTAATTAATATATTAACAGATAATATGATATAATTTTAAAAATTTTGAGTACTTTATAATTGTGTAATTATAGAAATTTTAAAAATCCTATCAAAATTTTTACAACCCACATAGATTCTATGTGAGTCCTACACACATTTGATAGAATTTTTATGTTGTGTTTGATTGGAGGATTTGAAAAGAAATTTAGAAAGATAAAAGAAAAATGTGTGTCAAACTATGTGAAATATAAATATGTTTTATTCACATTTCACTTAACTTTTTCATTTTCTTTTTTAAAATTCTCCTGAAATTTCCTAACCAAATACAATATTAGAGTCTCTAACATTTTATTTATAATTTATATAATAGAGAAGATTAATAATAATCACATAACATTATTTGATTTATTAATGAATATATATAGACCGCCGTTAAGAGATAGGATCAGGGGAGAGAGAGGTGAGTGAGCCAGACCAGCACCCACTCAAAATCCAATTTGTGGTGTGGGTCGAAGGCCGAAGTTCTGTTATGTTGTGTGGAGAGGGGGTGCTTGCCGTTATCCTCTGCCGCTGGTCATGCTGCCATCTTGTCTTAAACACAAACCGGATATTCTATCACCATCCCCAACACTAGTAACGACAAAACCCAGCCCCTCTCCTTCGTCTTGTTCTTCAGGTAACTTTTGGGCATCAATCTCCAAAACTATTCTTTCTTTTCCCCAATAGAACCCATACATCACTCCCTATCTCTCTACCTACTCAGACCCCACCTCCCTAATATATTTATATATATGTCTATTGCCTTTCATTGAGATCCAAAAAATAAAAAAATAAATAAATAAATACAGAGGAAAACCCATAAGAGAGATTTATCTCTTCCTTCTTTTATCAATCAACAATGGCATTAATGGATGCAATCATGGATCTTCAAACACTGCCATTGGGAACCGCCATTGCGATGGCTGGTCCCGCGGTTGCTCTTGGTGGCCTTTCACTGTGGTTGATCAAAGGCTATGTTTATAACCAAAAGAGGAGAGCTTCTAATCTCCCACCTTTACCTGGTACTGCTTCCTCATCTCCTTCCTCTACTCTTTTACTTTATTTATTTATTTTTACTGCAAAAATTAGAAATAATTGGTTGATTAATTTGATTTGAGTATGTACGGATGCATGCAGAGGTACCGGGTCTGCCGGTGATTGGGAATCTGCTGCAACTGAAGGAGAAGAAACCCCACAAGACTTTCACCAGATGGGCCAGGACTTATGGTCCAGTCTATTCTATCAGAACTGGTGCCAACATCATCGTTGTCCTCAATAACACCGACGTTGCCAAGGAGGTAACCTCTCTCTCTCCCTCCTCCGGTTCTCTCTTTTCCCTCTGTTCCAGAAATGCCAAAGGCAGTTTGATCTTGTGATTTACATTGCTACAATTACACTCATTTACATACCCAAACACATTTAAGTTTGTCAATGAGTGTGATTGTAGGAAGCAAAAATGTTATCAGTATCTATAAAGCACGGTTACGAGTGTTGGTACGATAGGTATATAAAATCTAAAAAAAAAAAAGTACGAATGCGGCTTGATATGCTTGTAAAAAAATATTTATTTTTAATTTAGAGTAATGTAAAAATTAATTACATGATTTAATTTGTTAACAATTAACATTTAATGCCAAAAGTAAAAGTATAAATTAAAATCAAATATCAATATATTAAATAACTTACCAATCATTGTTTAATTTTAAAAACATGTTATGTATAAAACTGAAAATAAAAAAGAAGCCTAGTGAAAGGTGTTTCATCTTTGTAGTAGAAGAAAATATTGTTTTAACTAAAGTGCGGTACGGCTTGGGTATATAGTAGGTACATCTGAGTACATAAAAAATTAAGAAGAAAAAATGTGGGTAGGTGTTTCATGGACCCGTATGTATGCAAAAGTACCATACGAGGTACTATACACAGTAAGTACCTGGTACGGGTACGACATGTTTTTCGACGTATCCATGTTTCATAGATCACTATGGACACCTTACATATTTGGGGTGTTGGCTGTGACCAAGGCACAACCATCTGCCGTGAGCAAGGGTGTGGTTCATTTGGGGTTTGTCGAGATGATTCGAATTGTTTGTCTTGTAAAACACATCGAATAGATTATTTATGTAAAAAATAAATAAAATTAATTAATCAGACTTAAACATCCATATGATCAGATTACCTTTGTTTGGAAAAGAAACTAGATGACAATTGTAATTTTAAGAATGGATCTTCTAATCAACGTCTGATCAATTTAATTTTTCAAATGAATGACTTACTCAATTCTTACAAAATAAACGGTTTAAATTGTTTCGACAGCCCTAAAATAGGCCGCACCCTTGGTCAGAACAGGGCCTGTTGCGACCATAACCATAGCAGACACCTGTCTTCCCTGTTTAATTGTGGCTCAAATACTAAGATTGCCTGAAAATCTACCATGGCTTGTGTTAGAGGATTTTGTTATTGTTCATGAAAAGATGTTTTAATCATACCTATACTTCTGACTACCTGAAAACCTACCATGACTCACCATCTTTCCTTTTCAACCATTTGAGCATTCTTGTTCCATGGAACGAATGGGAGCTTTTGGGTTATATGGTCATGTATAAATCGAGAAGGAATTTCAAAATATTTTGACCAGAACAGGCAGTGCTTAGTTATTGTAAGGCAACGTAATGTCGTTGCACATTTCTGCTAAGGGAGCCCTTTCTCACTGAGTCTAGTAGTTGGAGTTCTTATTTTCCGCTATGAGGTGATAATCTCTCTTCTATGTAGGCCAGCTGACCTTTTATTTTCAACAAAGTCATTTTCCTGTTGCTTAAAAAAAATAAAAAATAAATAAGAGTTTTTTAAAAATCTCCATGATCTTTATGATCTTGTTCTACAACATGACAAGCTTTTCTCAAGAAAACAAATCCACAGTCCAAATAAAATGATTCTTAAATTTATTTTTCAAAACGATATATATTTTAGGGCCGGGCAAAAAGGCCAACTGACTGTACTACATGGAAGGAGAAAGGCACATAGGAAATAGTTGATTTTGAGACATCAAAACAATCTTGTGTTTTTTAGTTAAAGAAAAGTTGTCCATTACGCCACCAACGACATGCTTAATGCATCTTACACTTTGACCCATATTCTCGCATTTAATAATTCTTATACTGAAGTATTTATGCTAGATAAAGAAACCTAATCATCTTCATATGAATCATGCCACTACCCTTGAATGAAGCTTAAACTAGCACTTTAAAGGCGCCAATTTGGTAGAAAATTGAGGTTTTTTTTTTTCTCTCTCTATCTTATAGTGGATTCTTTTCCATTCCAATAGTTGGTTGGAGAATACAATTGTATGTTGCAACTTACAGTCTTCTTGGTTTGTTTTAGGCCATGGTAACCAGATTCTCATCCATCTCAACAAGAAAGCTATCAAATGCCCTAAAGATTCTCACTGCTGATAAATGCATGGTTGCAACAAGTGATTATGATGATTTCCACAAAACAGTAAAGCGACATATACTGACAAATGTTTTGGGACCAAATGCGCAGGTTCGTGCCACATAGTTGTACTAAAATACTGCTTTTGTTTGCATCTTTTGTTTTTGTACATTTTACAAATATATGTTCTCAATATACAGAAGCGACACAGGGGCCTCAGGGACACCTTGATAGATAATGCTTCAAAGCAATTCCATGCTCATGTGAAAGACTATCCTCTTCAAGCTGTATCCTTCAGGGAAATCTTTGTATCTGAACTTTTTGGATTAGCAATGAAAGAAGTGAGTTTTTTTCATTAATACTCATCGTTTTAAAATCTTGTACTGGGAATTGTGAGAGGTAAAACTAAGAATAATCAGAGAAATGTAATGCGATTTTCAGGCTCTGGGGACTGATGTGGAATCTATTTATGTGGACGAGCTTGGAACCACTTTATCAAGAGAAGAGATATTCAAGGTTTTAGTGAAGGACCCAATGGCAGGTGCAATCGATGTAGATTGGAGAGACTTCTTCCCATACTTCAAATGGATTCCAAACAAAAGTTTTGAAATGAAAATCCAGCAAATGGATTTCCGTAGGCAAGCCTTGATGAAAGCCCTGATTAGGGAGCATAGTAAACGAGTTGCTTCTGGCGAGGTAACCATTGCTTCGCCCTTAACTAAACATTCTTTTTGAACTTTTTAAGTGGTGTCGTGGCCTAATAGTTACATAGCTTGCGTGGGATTTAAACCAGGAAGTGAATTCTTATCTCAACTACTTGTTAGCCGAAGCAAAAACACTATCAGAGAAACAAGTGGCTATGTTGCTCTGGGAGGTGATTATTGAAACATCGGACACTACTTTGGTCACAACAGAATGGGCCATGTATGAACTTGCAAAGAATCCAAAGCTGCAGGTTGTTTCAGTCTCTAAACTATTATATGTATCACTCTGTTTAGAGAATGCAAGTGCTTTTTTTTCTGACTATTTTTTTCATGTAACACTGCTTGATATTTTGACTGAATCGGACAGGATTGTCTCTATCAAGAAATTCAAAGCGTTTGTGGCTCTGAGAATATTACAGAGGAAAAGTTGTGTCAGCATCCATACTTGTATGCCGTGTTCCATGAAACATTGAGAAAGCACAGTCCTGTTCCAATAATTCCTATGCGATATGTCCACGAAGACACACAACTAGGAGGATACTATGTTCCTTCTGGGAGTGAGGTTGATTATTCTTCACTTCTCCTCTTGCGATTTATATTCTTCTTGCCTGCTATTTTAATCCTGAACTATTCTGTGTACGTAGATTGCTGTCAACATTTATGGGTGTAACATGGACGAGAAACAATGGGAGAATCCTGAAGATTTTAACCCTGAGAGATTTCTTGACAAGAAATCTGATGTCATGGATTTGCACAAGACAATGGCCTTTGGAGGCGGAAAGAGGGTGTGTGCAGGTTCTCTTCAAGCAATGCTAATTGCTTGCACTGCAATTGGTAGATTTGTACAAGAGTTTGAGTGGAGACTCAAAGATGGGGAGGAAGAAAATGTTGATACACTAGGGCTCACCACTCAGAAACTTCATCCGTTGCAAGTAATTATAAAGCCGAGAAATTGATGATTATGTAATCAAACATCTTATTTTATCTACAGTATGTGGTGTGAGTTGGTGCTTTGGGGCTACTAAAAATTGTTCTTATTTACAGTATGAATTTTCTTGGCCATTTGGACATGGCTCGAATGTAATGCAAAGAGTCCTATGTTATAAATTTGAGTATTTTACCTAGTGTTTCTATATGAATTTGTTCACATAGGTAAACAATACACACCACCTCATTGGTTGATTTTGTACTTTTTTGTGAGTTCAACCAATGAGATGGTTTGTATTATCATTTTGTGTAAATAAATTCTCTCATTTTTATTAAGTTATAGTGCGAGTTATGCTCAAAATTCTATAACTCGCACATGGTTCCATGATCATTTTTTGAACTTTCAAATTGTTTGAAAATCTTAATTAATACAACTAAACTTGGGAAAATCGGTAGAATTGTACTGATCTCTAAGACCAATCAAGATTTCGATTTTTGATCGATTTTCAATAATGGGTGGTCAGTTTCAATTATGACATTTTAACACTAATAGTAATCGAATTGATTAAAATATTATATTTTAATATTTTCTATATTTTGATTCTTCGGACATTAAAAGATAAGTAAATAATACTACACATTTTGCAATAAAGGCCAGGATTGTTGGTGCAAATTCCTTGAACGATGTTGGCGATAATGAACTATTGTTAAAATTGACTTGATTAAAACGTTTCAAGATCCGTTACAATATCGCTTTTATAAATATATTTTTACTCTCACTGGATGGTACATATGAGATTACGATAAATTTATCTTCAAGATACAATAAACCCAAATTACGAGGTTTGCGCCATCCTTTGGTGTGTCCATGCACACTAACATCTTTCTTTGGACGGATCTGACCTAAGGTGAGCAAAGTGGGTTGCTTGTGTCCTCGAATTTTGTTAAATTTTAAGGGTTCTTAAATAATTTTAAGGGTATTTATTTATAAATTTATCTTCATCTATTTATATTTTACTGAATTTAAATTATTATTTTTTTATATTTTAATAAGTTTTATGAATGACATATTTATTAAAATACTCATAATAATAATATTCAGATTAACAGTGTAAATGTTTCGGGATGTGAACATTCACACTGTTAATATTAACGTTCACACTATCAAATATAAATGTTCACATTACCAAGCTACTAAGCATTCAAAAAATATTTGTAAGGGTAAATTTTTTCATAAAATACATTAAATATGAGAATTAAGCATTGGTGGATCAAATGTTCAAAAGGATTAATTGGAATATAAGAATATTTTATGAACTAATTAAGATACAAGTACTTAGAAAATGATTTCCTAATAAATCTCCCATAATTTTAACTCTTATAGTGTTAGTTAGCTTAAAATTAAAGGTTCAAACTAACTAATTTAACTTGACAATTCAAATTAATATGCTTGTAAATTATATGTAAACTTATTTAGTAGCTACCGACCGACACGTATGATGTGTATACAATTCAAATAAGTAAAAATAAAATAAAAAATTCATTATATATTGTATGTCATCCCAATGGTAAGAATTTTCTTTACTAAACCCAAGGTCTTAGGTTATTTTAGGTTTTGTTTGATATTTTTTCTTCTCTTTTTTAATAGATTGGGTGATGTTTGTAAATTGAATTTACTGTTATTTTACGCTTTGTTTGATGTTTTTTCTTCATCTCTTTTTTAATAGATTGGGTGATGTTTGTAAATTGAATTTACTAAATTTTAAAGCAACAAAGCTAAATTTTTACATTTTTTAATAATTTTCTTCATGTCTTAATCTGCATAAGTAAATTTTAATAAATAATTTTAGTGATCATATATGCAAGCATATTTATGTTAGTACTAGTATAAAAATAAATAAATAAATAAAATTATATGTACTTATTGTTTTATCCACAATTTTTTTATTCAAATTCTTTTTAATGATTATGTGTACAATAATACTATATATTCTTAAAAAATAATTCAATATATATATATATATATATGAATCACATTCATCCAAGTGTGGCTCGTATCGTAGCATAATAACTTTGAATCTACATTATACACCTTAAAGATAAACCTTTGAATAAATAATTGTTGATATGAAACTCAATGCCAAAATACATTCATATTCTAATTTATTAATGCTAACCTTACTACGTAAAGAAGACAAATATGAAGTAAATCATCTATTTTTGAAAGATTTTATCTTCTATGATGAAAAATATTTTATTGAAAGTTTTTCAAAAAAAGAAAGATGAAAAACTCTTGTGAGAGGGATAGAGGCGTTCCCACCTTACGCTAAATGTCCTCCAACTAATGAGCAATCATAGAGATATCTTAACTATAAGAAAATAGCCTCATGGTAGTTATCTAGACATAGAAAGAAAGCAAACACAAGCAATATGCAAAAGAAATGAAAAAGGCTCACTTTGTACTCCTCTGCACCTAGCCAAAACGGAGTGGGTTCGAAAATAAAGATGCATGATCCTAAATGCATAAATTTACTAAATGCAATGAAACTCATAAAAATGAATAATATAGGCACAATTGCCACAAAAATGTTATATGAATCATCTCAAGCATCGCTTAACCACGTATAATCAACAATACGATAGTGGCAATATCTCTAAAACACGATAAACTCATGCTCCATAGATTCCGTCTCAGACTTGACCTCAAAGTTGAATTCACCTTCAATTTCTGGCTCAAATCCATCACCAGTTTCAATGTCAAAGTTGAATTCAGCCTTGGTTTTTTAGACTTCAGACTCAAATTTAGTCTTGACACCATAGAAGAACTCAAGGCAAATTTGTTACTCGAACTCAAGATTGAATTCAGAACATATGTCTCGATTGAGCTTAGGACAAACCGTAGGCCAAAATTCAAGGAAGATTTTTCCTTGATTAAACTTAGCACATATTTCTAGATTGAGCTCAAGATTGACCTCAGGGCATTCAATGGCCCGGGTCGAGGATCGAGACCGGACCCTCATTTCTTTTTCCTATAGAGGTAGTTGCATTAAAAGGTTTTCTATTATATTTTGACTTGGTCTGAAAATTTTCTCGGTGGGAAATTTTGATTTTTAAAAATTTATGATTTTGAAAATAATTTTTTGTAGTAATTGTTCCTCATATATTAAATAGGCTAATTTGATCTTATGAGATTTTTCTACGAGGTATTAGTCACTTTGCTTCAAACGTTAAGTTTAACATTTGTAGTCGAAAAATTATTTTGTACTACTATTGGAGAAACCGCTTTTCGATTTATTTGGATTTTGATTTGCTAATATTTTTCTTTGAATCCAATGATTGTGTGACAACCCCGCTACCTATTATATTTGACATTTAATTAATTAAGAAGATTTGGATTTTAATTAGCCGTTACTCTGATTTAATTTGGAATTTATGAGAATTATGGAGCTCAATCGGTAAGTGATTGTAATAATGATTTATTTTGGGATTATAAATTGAAGGTCCAAATTGATTAAGGAAGTGAAATTAATTAGTAGAATCAGTTTGATTCCAAGTATTGACCCAATTGGGAACTTAATTAAATATTCGATTAAGCTTCGATTCAGTTTGGTAAAATTAAGATTTTATTAACTGGATTCGAATTAGAGTTAATTAAATTTATTACGTTATAAGGTCTGAGGAATTATGATTATTATGAATTAAATCTATTTAGGAGGTGTCTAATTTAAACATGTACTTTATTTATAAGGATTTTGGGTCTGATTTGAAATTGAAGGCTTTAGCGATTTGAGACACTGAAATTGATTGTAGCAATAAGTTTAATTTGATACTTGAAGCCTTTTTGCAGCCTTTTGGGAGTTTGACCAAAAATCTGAGTTAGATTCGTAAAATTAAATATTATTAATTGGGCTATAATGGGAGTCAAATTAAGCTAATTAAATTTTGTGTGATGTGTAATTAGATATGATTCAGCAAATTAAGTGTTATACAAGTGTTAATTATAATTGGTTAGGACTAAGTGATGATTAAGTTAAGTTAATGTGTAATTGGTGTGCCAAACTAATCCTAATTAATTAAGTTGATGTGCAATTAAGTTAATTCTAAATAATTAGATAATTAAGAAGAGGAGTTTGGAACAGTGGAGAGAAATATAGAAAACGTTTGGCTATATGTGAGGAGAGAGATAGTGAGTGTACTCAATTTGTTGTTGGCTGGAACTTTGAGCTCAAAAACATGGAAAAGGGAAAAGAGAGAGAACCGAGAGACTGAGAGAAAGAGAGGCCGAAAGAGGAAGAAAGAGAGGGATTTCAAGAATTCAAGAATGCGTGAGAACAAAAAGGGGAAAATACAGCTGGAAGCAGCCGAAAGAGAGAGAGAGAAACCGAGAAAGGAGAAGAAAATGAAGAAGAGAGCTTGTGGGATGCCAAAATTCAAGCTAAAAGTTATGAAAAATTCATTTTAGGGATTTTTATTGATAAGTCCAATTTAGAAGTGTTTTAATCCAAGAAGTCCATGAAGAAATTTTTTAACCCATTTAGTCCCATGTTGTTGGCTTATTTTTCCTACGAAGGAAAATATCATAAATGCGAGCGTGCCAGCAAGGATTGAAAAATCCTTACAGATTAAATTCAAGCCAATTATCAAGCAATTATGTTGACGGTTCTTTTGCCTCAACGAAGAGGACTTCAAAATTGTCAAGTGTAGAGTAAAGAAAAAGTACAAGAAGAAAAATGGACGGAGAAAGATGATTGAGTGAACAATCAAAGTAATAATTACTTACCTCTACTCCTATGTTTCGAAAAGAAAGTGCATAAAATGCTTCGAAATGGAAATGCTGAAAATAAATGCTTCGAAATATAAATCTATGTTAAACTACTCCTAAGATAAGGAAAATGACAATAAATATTGAAATCAATTGTCTTTGATTTAAGTTCTGGATCCTTTACAATGTGGCGATTAATGACTATTTATAGAGAAAAAAAATACAGCAATAACTACTTAGTAACTACTCATTTCTTCCATCTTCATTCTTGTCTTGCCATGTGTCCTTCCACTCATCCACTTTGTCCTCCCACTCATTCACTTTGTCCTTCATATTCTCCATCATCTTTATAACTTCTTTTAACTTCCAAATGAATAAGAGGATGCCACGTGTCTTGCAATTATATAATAATAAAATTGCAGATTTATGGTGCTAACATTACCCCCCGCGACCCTTTAAAATGATGTTTATTTGAATTTTTGAAGGGCCGAACCAAGCACATGATTAATCTAAGCAATAAAATGCTTCGAATAATATCAACAAAGTGCTTCGAATGATGTAATAGCACCAATGAAGTGCTTCAAATGAGTATGAAATTATGACTAGATATCTCGAATGCTAGCTATTATGGACTAGTAACAAGCTTCGAAGGTGGTATAAAGGACCAAAATCATCTTTCGAAAGTTGAAAGTGCCGATAAAGGACAAATTACATCCTTGGAAATATTCGGCAAAGCTTCGAAGGTTCATAACCACCATTATTGTTTCTTTGAAGCTATTAATGCAAGATGGAGTGCTTCAAAGCTTACAAAATTATGGCAAAAGGGCCTTCGAAGCAACTTTTGGCCAACATTGTGGTTATTCAAATTTTGTATGTTCTGATTCATACATAATAATGAAAATATTAATTTTGTGCTTTGAACCAATTATTAATTCTTCGAAGACACCAAAATGGTTGTTCTTCGAACCAACTTATCATGCCAAAAATAGGCTTTATTCGACAACTAATTAATTGTCATTTTACATATATTTGAAGAGATGTACACATTTCGAAAGTTTTCAAAGCTTTCAAAGCTTTATACAGTTTCGAAGGTGAAGCAATCAACCTTCGAAACAACTTTTGATGTTTCGAATGTATCTTCAAAGCTTTATACAGCTTCGAAGGTGAAGTAATCAACCTTCGAAACAACTCTTGATGCTTCGAATGTATCTTCGATGCTTTGATTGTGTACATACAAACAAGTGGCCATCAATTTGAAAAGATAAGTCATTCTCAACCATTTATTTAAATGCACAGGCTTTTCTAGCCAAGTTCATGCATTTTAAATGGTCATCCCCTGTTCTTAGTGCTTCGAACTCATAAGAACAATTTGTCAATTTTATTAGCCACATTATCAGAATTATATTTTGATGTGAACCACAAATCCAAAAAGGATTTTGAACACCAAAAGTCATGGTATAGTGTGACCATGAAAATTCATACTTTTTGACATTTTGAAAAATGTCAAAAATTTGGAATTCATGAACAGTGGCTTGTTCATTATTCTTGACCATGTTTGCTTTAAAAACATGACTTTTGCCGAATTGATTTTCATAATTATTTAGCAAAGTGGGTTGTTTTTCCATGTTAGCCATTAATGGCTTATGAAAATCACCCATAGATATGTTATTTTCATTACTTGACTTTCTAAAAATTGGTTTTGAGACCCCCCGGGCCATGCATGAAACATCATTCTTAGCCAAATTTGGCTCAAAAACATGCTCTTTCATTATGTTAATTTCATAATTCGGCTTTTTAAAAACGGACTCTTGAACCCCCCGAGCCATTGATGAAATCAACTCTTTGCTTTTGCTATTTTCAACCATGGAAAAATTCTGAAAAAATTCACTAATTCCGGTCATTAAAGCCTCAGTTAAAGACTTGGTAGTGAGAGTTGATAACTCATCAGTCCATTGGCGAATTTCCATATCAAGTTGATGAATTTCTCCAATTAAATGGTGTCTTTTTTCTTCCACCAAATAATATTGTAATGGATGAAAGTTTATTCCATCAAGAAAATGGATCTCTTCTTGAAGATTCAAAATTTCTCTTTCACGCCAATATATTTCATATTGACAAGTTCGAATGGCGAAATCCAAATAGTTTGTCATTTCTTACACTTGGCTGTCCCACCGGGCGTGCCAAAAAATATTGGCTTATTTTTCCTACGAAGGAAAATATCATAAATGCGAGCGTGCCAGCAAGGATTGAAAAATCCTTACAGATTAAATTCAAGCCAATTATCAAGCAATTATGTTGACGGTTCTTTTGCCTCAACGAAGAGGACTTCAAAATTGTCAAGTGTAGAGAAAAGAAAAAGTATAAGAAGAAAAATGGACGGAGAAAGATGATTGAGTGAACAATCAAAGTAATAATTACTTACCTCTACTCCTATGCTTCGAAAAGAAAGTGCATAAAATGCTTCGAAATGGAAATGCTGAAAATAAATGCTTCGAAATATAAATCTATGTTAAACTACTCCTAAGATAAGGAAAATGACAATAAATATTGAAATCAATTGTCTTTGATTTAAGTTCTGGATCCTTTACAATGTGGCCATTAATGGCTATTTATAGAGAAAAAAAATACAGCAATAACTACTTAGTAACTACCCATTTCTTCCATCTTCATTCTTGTCTTGCCATGTGTCCTTCCACTCATCCACTTTGTCCTCCCACTCATTCACTTTGTCCTTCATATTCTCCATTATCTTTATAACTTCTTTTAACTTCCAAATGAATAAGAGGATGCCACGTGTCTTGCAATTATATAATAATAAAATTGCAGATTTATGGTGCTAACACATGTATGTATAGTTTTATTCCATAAAGTCCATTTTCTTGATTTACACTATTTTCTTGGACACTTATGCCGTTATATTCAATTTTGATACCTTTATAAATATTTTTTGAACGATTAGCAATTTAATGATGTGAATATTCATATTTTAAAATTCACATTGGTAGGAATGTAAAATTGGCCCGTGGGCGGCCCGAAACCCGCCCGCGAGCCGGGGCGGGCCCGGCCCGTTGACAATGTGAATATTCACATTGACATATTAACATTCACATTAATAGGAGTATAAAATTGGCCCGCGTCCTGTGGCGGCGCAAAACCCACTCGTGGCCCATGGGGGGCCTGGGCGGGCCAGATCCGGCCCATTGACAATGTGAATATTCACATTGACATGTTAACATTCACATTGATAAGAGTATAAAATTGGCCCGCGGCCCATGGGCGGCCAAAAGCCCGCTTGCGGCCCGGGGAGGGTTCGGCCCGGCCCGTTGACAATGTGAATATTCACATTGACATGTTAACATTCATATTGATAGGAGTGTAAAATTAGCTCGCGCCTCGTGGCTGCCCGAAACTCGCCCACAGCCCGTGGGCGGCCCGGGGAGGGCCCGGCCTGGCCTGTTGACAATGTGAATATTCACATTGACATGTTAACATTCACATTGATAAAAGTATAAAATTGGCCAGCAGCCCAGGGCGAGCCCGACCCGGCCCGACCCGTCGACAATGTGAATATTCACATTGACATGTTAACATTCACATTAATGGGAGTGTAAAATTGGCCCCCGTCCCGTGGCGGCGCGAAACTCGCCCGCGGCCCATGGACGGCCCGAGGCGGGCCCAGTTCGGCCCGTTGACAATGTGAATATTCACATTGACATGTTAACATTCACATTGATAAGAGTATAAAATTGGCCTGCGGCACAAGGGCGGTCAAAAGCCCGCCCGAGGCCTAGGGCAGGCCCGGCCCGGCTCGGCCCGTTGACAATGTAAATATTCACATTGACATGTTAACATTCACATTGATAAGAGTGTAAAATTGGCCCGCAGCCCGTGGGCGGCCTGAAGCCCGACCAAAGCCCGAAGCGGGCTTGGCCCGACCCGTGACAATGTGAATATTCACATTGACATGTTAACATTCTCATTGATAGGAGTGTAAAATTAGCCCGCGCCCTGTGGCTACCTGAAACTCGCCCACGGCCTGGGGCGGGCCCAGCCTGTTGACAATGTGAATATTCACATTGACATGTTAACATTTACATTGATAAGAGTGTAAAATTGGCCCGTGACCCGTCGGCAGCCCGAAGCCGAACCACGGACCGGGGCGGGCCCGGCCCGTTGGCAATGTGAATATTCACATTGACATGTTAACATTCATATTGATAGGAGTGTAAAATTGGCCCGCAACCCGTGGGCGGCCCGAAGCCAGATCACAGCCCGAGGTGGGCTTGGCCCGACCCGTGACAATGTGAATATTCACATTGACATGTTAACATTAACATTGATAGGAGTGTAAAATTTGTCCGCTGCCCGAAGCTCGTCGGCGGCCCGGGGTAGGCCCAGCCCCAAACCCGGGCCGCCCCAGGCCGCCCACCGGCCATGGGCGGGTTTCGGGCAGCCACGGGGCACGGGTTAATGTTATACTTTTATCAATGTGAATGTTAACATATCAATGTGAATATTCACGTTATCAACGGGCCGGGCCGAGTTGGCCCGGGGCCGGGCTTTGGGCTGTCCACGGGTCACGGGCTAATTTTACATTGTTATCAATGTTAATGTTAATATGTCAATGTGAATATTCACATTGTCAACGGGCCGGGCCGGGCCGGGCCCGCCCTGGGTAGCGGGTGGGCTTCGGGCCGCCCACGGGTCATGGGCCAATTTTACACTCCTATCAATGTGAATGTTAATATGTCAATGTGAATATTCACATTGTCAACGAGCCGGGCCGGGCTCGCCCCGGGCCGCCCACGGGCTTCGGGCTGCCCATGGGACGCGAGTCAATTTTACACTCCTATCAATGTGAATGTTAATATGTCAATATGAATATTCACATTGTCAACGGGCCGGGCCGGGCTCGCCCCGGGCCGCCCACGGGCTTCGGGCTGCCCATGGGACGCGAGTCAATTTTACACTCTTATCAATGTGAATGTTAACATGTCAACAGGCCGAGCCGGGCTGGTTTCGGGCTGGTTTCGGGCAGTCACGGGGCACGGGCTAATTTTATACTCTTATCAATATAAATGTTAACATGTCCATATGAATATTCATATTATCAACGGGTCGGGCCGGGCCCGCCCACGTGCCAGGGGCTGGTTTCGGGCCGGCCACAGGCCGCGGGCTAATTTTACACTCCTATCAATGTGAATGTTAACATGTCAATGTGAATATTCACATTGTCAACGGGCTGGGCCCGGCTTGGCCCGGCCCGGGGCCGAGCCCGGGCTTCTAGCTGCCCACGGGTCACGGGCTAATTTTACACTCTTATCAATGCTAATATTAATATGTCAATGTGAATATTCACATTATGAACGGGCCGGCCCAAGCGCGCCCCGGGCGGCGGGCTGGCCACGGGCCACGGGCCAATTTTACACTCCTATGAATATAAATGGTAACTTGTCAATGTGAATATTCACATTATGAACAGGCCGGGCAGGGCCGGGCCAATTTTTTTGGCCTGTGGGTCGGCCCGGCCCGACTCGAATTTTTTCGGGCACCCACGAGGATCGACATGGGCCGTGCCCCTACACATTGACGATATGAATATTCACATTGACGGTGTGAATATTCACATTAGGGGTATTTTGGTAATTATGTCACCCATAGGACTTGTTGAAATATAAGAAAATAATGTAAACTAAATGGAACATAAGTAGATGAAAAGGGCATTTTGGTCTTCTTATCTCAAATTGGGCCTAATGGAATAGTCAAAAAGAATATGGATTGGATGGAATAAAGCTCTTAGAAAATGGATTTATAAAAAAAGCTCCCTTCATTTTATTGTAAGAAATTCCATCCTCTTTCTAGCGTTGTTTAATTAATCTAGACAAAAATTTATTGAGGGTGGATTTGAGAAAATTAAAATAGAGATTTGAGAATTAATTATATAAATTCATAGAAATTGAGTCTTGCATGTTCAATCAAATTAGGTTGAAAAATATGCGTTATGGTTCTTTAAATTTGAGTTTAATTTTGGGAATTATTCTTGAATTGAGTCCCATAAATTACATGCAACAAGATTTATTTGAAGATTTGATCCATGCAATGGAGATAGGTTCAAATTTATAAAAATTAATTTAGAAATTAATTATTTTGGATTTGATTTTAGAATATTATTCATGAATTGAGTCTAATTTCTACATGCATGGACAATCCTACAAGTCTTAATACTCTAATTGTACATGCATCATAGATTTTAAATTAAAGGAGTTTTGATGTAAATGATTTAAAATTGATCATATTTTCAAGATTAATTAAGAGTTTGTGTGGTTTTAGGCAAGCCATGTATGAACCCAAGTTTTGAGATTATATTATGAAAGTTCAATTCATGTTCTAGAATTTGTGGATTTCAAATTGGGCTTGATATGAAGAAAATGAATTAAATTTAAATTTGGACAAATTTGGAGATGAATTATAATTTATATTAGAGAATAAAAAATTAGTTTGCTTTTGATTTAAATTTCATACATGCAATTAATTTTGAAAGGGTTTTATAGCTTCAATTTATGTTTCATGAAATAAAGAAAGAATTGAAAGATGATTTTTGAAACAAGGAGAATTTGGCACCAAATCACACGGGCATACATAATTTTGTTGAATCTCATGAATTTGAGAGTCATTTCTACCATTTTTAGATGAAATTAGAGTCTACATTTCACATGCATGCACAATCCATGAAAATATAGAATTCATGTGCATGAGTTTTGAAGTTATGGAAATGAATTTGAAATAATTTGGGCTTGCATGATGAATCCTTGGAGATTTGAGCTTCACATTTTGTAAAATTGGCATTATGTTATGTTAGAAGTTGTATGGTTGACATATAGAACAAATCATGTAAGTTGTATCATTTAAAGTTGTGTTTTGAAGTTTAAACAGCATTTTGGAAAACCCAGAATTCGTCAACATCGCTCTAGTGAAAAAGTTGTCGCTCGAGCAGAGAATGCAAGCAACCAGTATTTTTGTAGACCAAGGGGTCCGCTCGAGTGACCAATGTTGCGCTTGAGTGAAGAGCCTTGTTTTAGAAAATTTTGAAAAGCTATTTCATATTCCGATTTCCGTTCTCTTTTATTTCTAAGTACTCTCTTAGGCATATATTGAGCATTATAAATGAATTAAAAGAGTAAGAAAGAAGCCTAAGAGAACTAAACAAGTTAAGAACGGAATGAATTGTATTGTGATCCGACTTCTATGTGTATTATGAATTGTGTAGGGTCAACTACAAAGTTAACCAAGCATCTTAACACTGTGAGTAATATCTTAGTAAAAATATTTTCAAGTATGTTATATTCCAAATGCTACTTTTGTATAAGTTTCATGGAATTATTGAGTTGCATAACGAATGAGTATTCTATATGCCTAATTTTTGTATAAGACTTTGTGAACATGATTTGGGCCCAAGGTCATTTGATTTGTGATACGAGTATGAATTGGGCCTGAGGGCGTTTAATAGGTTTGATATGTCTAAATTGGGCCTAAGGGCATTTGTCATTTGATAAATTGGCCAAAGGCCGTTTGAATAATATATGATGGGCCCAAGGTCGTCTAAATACGAATGCAATGGGCCAAAGGCCGTTTAAATATTATGATTGCCATTTGAATGTTCTGACGGGCCGAAGGCCATTTGAATATCGTGATGGGCCAAAGGCCATTTGATTATTATGATGTGCCAAAGGCCGTTTGAATATTATGATGGGCCAAAGGCCGTTTAAATGTTATGATGGGGTTGAAGGCCGTTTGAATATTGTGATGGGCCGAAGGCCGTTTGAATATGAATGTAATGGGCCAAAGGCCAACTGAATAAAAATGTTGTCATGATCACGGATATGAATATGCACGTAGATATGAATATGAACATATAATATAATTAGAAAAGTATTTTGGACGCGAGGTCGTTTTGGCCCCTCTGGTATGTCTTGAGCATGATGAATTGGACCTGAGGTCATCCTGATTTTGATTTACATGTAATGTGTATTAATGTGATTTACTTAATTAAGAATCTCACTCATACAACTTCTTTACTTTGGTATTATTCACTGGGCGTTAGCTCGCTCTTTATATATATATATATAGGTGAGCAATTGGAGGATTAAGATTAGAGTTTTCCCCAGAGTCTGCCTCTTTGTCAACCCACCCAAGAAGTACCTCTGTGTAGAGGCTTTATTTTATTTTGTCAAGCTTGAGTTAAACTTTGTGTTTTGTTAAAAGTTCTCCATACAGTGTGTGAGATACATTATAAAATATGCCTTCATACATGTATATATAAAAGTGAATTAAAAATGTTTTAATTACTATGGTTGATCATGTACGCATATCTTAATGGACATTATTATCTTTTGTTTTGCTTCCGCTTCAGGCCTCAATTATATTTAAATTGTAACGACCCCAAAATTCATATTAGAGATTACCCTTATGGCCTTATGGGTTAAGGCATCTTAATTTAATGATATCTGTTCAAATTGAGGAATTATCTATTGAGCCACGGCTTTAAAATTGAAATTACTGACCTTTACGGGTTCAAAAATCACAATTGAGTACTTGGGTATGTTAATCGAAATTTTTAGAACTATTTGAGAAAATTAATTGGAAATCCAACTTGTTTAATTTTCTAAGTCATTTTGGCCAAACTTATAATGCGTTTCATGTGTGTTAAGCAATGGTCATATGTGTCGCCCAAGTGTCCAAAGCGTGTTCGGGTCAAATATATATATATATATATATATGACACATTTCATTTGGACTTGTGTCTGACATGTGTCGGGAAATGTTTGATGAGTGCTAATGTCTAACACATTTTTGACACGAACACACCACCTTAGAAGTGTCCATGCTTTGTAGCTCTTTTTCTTGATTGTAGGTGATTTTAATGTGTTCATTAACGTTTCATCCTACAACGTGGCCTATGGGTGTTATAGAAAGCCTCCTCTACCACTAACTCCTCTGTAATCTCCTTGAAAGAGCCAAGTAGTTGTTTGGTGGAATTGGTAAGAAAAGGAAAAATATGGCTTCTTTGTTGGATACCACCTGCTAAAATAAATTATTTCCTCAAGGAGTCATGCTGAAAAAACGAGATTGTCAAAGAATTCCTCTAGGAGCTTCTTTGTATGTGTAACTATAGTTGTAGAGAAAGTTCATTGACTGCTTGTCTGCTACTTGCCTCATAACATAATTCAATTTTATAAAGGCCACATTTCTGCCTTGATAAGAGCATGGATTTTTAACTTACTCCTTGAATGAGTTGATAGATATTGCATAAGCTAATAGAAATTTTTCAAGATTGTTTTGTACTATGGCTTAAGATAATAGATATCTTTACAAAAATGCTAGAGATCTCAAAAGAATTACCAAATGTGAGTATTGTGTAGCATTGCTCATATCTTTAAATAATAAAAACATCAACTGTATCATCCTTGTTCATGAAGCCTAGAATATTTAACTTAGCCTGTGGTTGTTTAGATGGATGCCACATAAGAAGAAGTTCTTGAAAAACTACTTGTTGCTGTTTACAAGTGTGTTTGATAAAAGCACAGGTAGCATACTTGATTCTTTCAAGTAGAGAGTGGGGGTGTTATTAAGAGAAAGCATTAGGAACTGACGTATAGGGCCTGTTTGGTGCAATTTATTGTAAGCTGCAAGCTGATAATCAAAAAGAAAAAGCCAAAAACACCCATCCTCCAACTTCTATATAATAATTTTTTTTTAAAGCTTATTTAAGCTATTTTTGCCTAATAAATTGTAAGCAGATGCTGTAGGAAACAGTCTAGCACAAACTTCAGAATAAAATTTTTAAAAACAGCTCAAATATCCTGCATAAAACAGTCCCCATAATATTGAGATTATTGCACTTTTTAACTAGTTAAAGTTCACTCCATACTCCATAAATGTATTCACATAATGGGGGTGTTTGTTTCAGCTTTTCAAAGCTAACTTATAGCTTTTAGTTTTGAAAAAGTTATTTTGGACTGTTTGGTTGAACTTATTTCAAACAGCTTCTGATTCTAATAGTTTATTTTAACTCAAAAAAGCTGATTCTGAGAAGCTACTCACCCCTTGCTTCTGATTATCAGCTTCTACTGTGGACATGTTAATTTATGGTTATACTCTTAGATTTTTTTATTTTTTATTTTTTTAAAAATAGAAAAAGATCCAAATGGACTATAGATTATTATTATTATTTTTTATGAGAAATGTAGACAAACAAAAAATAAAAATTAATTGAAAAAACTATTTCACAGCTTATTTAACAAACACTACTCAACAACTTAAATCTATAATCCAACAGCTACACCAAACAGATTAACAACTTCTGATTAAAGTCATAATCTATAATTTGTTAAACTATAATTTATATGCAGTTTTAACAGCTACACCAAACGGGGCCAATGTGGCGTGTTTATCATTCAGTTTCTGGGAATTTAAAACTAATAGGTTTGGCCAATTTGATTCAGTGTTTTGTTTGACTTTCACAACTTGCAAAAGCGTATGATTTTGAACTCAGGGGTTTTTATTTTGAATGCAGAACCTCTGAGAAGATCTTTAGTACAGATTGGCACCATCCATATTCTCGTCATTGTTTTCATTTGATACACTGATCATGAAGTATTTGGAATACACTCCTCTTGATTGGTAATTGTTAAACTTTCTATCTTAAGCAGAAGCATGCTAATACACTTGATTGGGTACAGTCCCTCATGCGGTTTGATCAGTATTATGCTCTTATCATTTTTTTTTCTTTTAATTTTCTTTTGTATAGTAAGTAGTAATTTGTCATGTCATCCAGTATAAGTGATTTCTTAAGTCATGTAAATCTTGGAGAGCGTACCATCAAAGGATGCCTTGAAGCTTACTCTTGTAAGACAACTTCTGATTCGTCTTTTTTGCGTCATCCGCCCCCCCCTCATTTGTTAAATGTTGAGTTGACACATATTTCGTTTATTTTTTGCTTTTTCCTAGGCAAACATACAGGAAGTGATAAGAAGTTGTCTCTCAGCTTGGAGCATGAGGTAATCCAAATTTATGTAGTTTATTTTATCCATGGAACAAAATTTCAGTTTCTTTCCGTTGGAATAGTTGAAATGTTTTTGTTTTGAGGGGAACTAGAATGAAATACTAGTGAAATATTGATGTTTTAGTATTTATTATATATAAAAAAAAAGACGAAAGAAATATTGATGTTTTAGTGTTTCCATCAACACACACTGGAGCATAGTGAAACACACCAAAACAGTGAAAATTGTGTTGATGTGAAACTAGAATCTTTCATAAATGTTATTTATTATTTTCTTCTTTTCTTTTAATTTTGTTTATTTAATAAGAAAGAAGATATTGTTTGCACCAACCTTTATCCCTTTGGTTGCTTCTTTCATATTTTTCAACATTTTGAAACATTAAAAAATGTTATATTTCCATCCATGAAGCATGGAAACGGACACGCGACACGACACGGACACGTCGACATGCAAATTTTTAAAAAATGGAGGACACGACACGCTGGGGATACGTTCAATATATATAATTAATCTTATTTATTATATATCATAAAATTATTAAAAAAATCATTAAAACTGGTTCCTATAATCAAAATTAATAAGCACACATTATTAAAATTTACAAAATTAATCAACGAAAAAAAATTATGTACTCAAAAAAAAAAAAAATGAGACTAAAAAAATTAAGACAGAAACAAAAAAAATTATATACTCAAACCAAAAAAAAAAAATTATATACTAAGAGAGAAAAAAGAAAATATAAAATGAAATTAGGGAAAAAAATAGATATATACCCACAGAGAGAAAAAAGAAAATATAAAATGAAATTAGGAAAACAAAATAGAAGAGAGAGAGACAGAGAGAGACGGTAGTCAATCACTCACCATATAAACGAAGAAATAAAATAAAAGAAAAAAAAATGAGACAAAGAGGGTGACTGAGAGAGAGAGAGAGAGATAGACAGACAGAGACAGAGACAGCGATTGAGATGATCAAAGTAGAAGAAGAAGAAGAATGAAGAAAAGCAGCGATGTACCTTAGATAACGAGCGAGGAGCGACGGACGAGAAGCGACGAGCGACGACAAGTGACCAGGTCTTCTCTCATTCTCTTCTTTCTATTCTCTTCTTTCTTTCTGTCTTTCTCTTTTGTTATCTTCTTTTGCTCTTTCTCGATTCAGGACTGATTTTGTTTTATATTTGTGTTTTTACAAATCGACCCAAAAAAGTTTAATAAATTATGAAATGGACCCCAAACGTGTCCCGAAAGTTTCAGAACGTGTCCGGCTACCAAAAAAAAAAAAATGGGACACTCTCTGTTGCGTGTCGGACACGAGTCCATTGCGTGTCGGACATGTGTCCACCGCGTGTCCGATGCGTGTCCACCGTGTGTCCGAGACGTGTCTAACACTGGTACGGAGGCTTCGGAGAGTTGTCCATGCTTCATAGATTTCCATGCTAAAAAAGACAACAATATCCAACTGAAATTTTAATCCTTGACTATATCTTTGTAACATAGCCCAGCCCTCTCACATACCTTGATTAAACTTTCCATTTGTAGTTTTATAATTTAATATTTAGCAGTTATGATCTTTGCATATTGGATAATCTTCATGACTGGTTTCTTTACTGTGTGCCTTCTTCATTTCTCTCATTTTCGTTCTTGTAAAATGGAAAAGTAAGAACAAGGATAAAATTTTGTACCCTTCAAACTCAAGAACTATAGCTCTATGGAAATGATAGAATATATAGGAGCTCAATAAATTCAAGTTTATAATTGAACTCTCTCTCTCTTTCTCTCACAAAGCTTTTATATTATTATTTTTTATATAGTGAAGTTCATTTTTTTTTTCTTTTTTTTTTTTGGGTAACATGCCCTATCCATAGTGGGAAAAATTTGGGAGCAAGTAAACAGGTTAAGTGGGTTCTGGGTTCGAAGTGATGGTCATGAATGCAATCTGGGTTTGGTGCAGGTTGGGTTTTGGTGGAATCTACCGTACCCTGCTCCACTTGTCTTTCCATTTTACAAAAATCCCCCTACCATGTTGAAGAATTTTCGGAAAACCCTAGTAGAACTTGCTTGATGTCTACCTTCAGTTCGCAGGCGTGAACAACTTGGCACCTGAAAACAGATTAACAAGTGCAGTATATTTCCAATGGCTATTAAATTCACTTCTCATTATTTATTTCTTTAATAGCTATTAAATTTGTCACTTTTTTATTGAACATTTTCCCTTTCATTTTCCATTACTATAATTTAATTTTTGTGGTTTATATATATATTTTATATATTTCAATCCAGATTCTAGATTATCTTGGAAAATCATCAGACACTGACTCGTCATCACCAATGTACGTTTGGATGGTTAACTTAATACTGCCAATTGAAGGCCTTAGAGGCTTCAGAAACCAAAACAGAGGACATATTTATGATCTGCACAATTTTTAGAGTCACCTAGGAAGTTTTAATTGAAATTTGGTTTTGTGTGATTCGTAAGGGCGTGTTTGGGCCTCCTTATTGTGAAAAACTTGAGTGTGTGTATATATTTATATATATGGAGACATGTTATGTGAGTTGGGAACTCAAGATATTTGAGCCAAAAATATCTAAGGTAGAAAGAGAAGAGAATCGTGAGAGAGAAAGAGGGAAAGAGACCAAGATTCTTGAAGAAAAACTCAACAATCATGGGGGTTTGAAGATGATTAAAGGGAATCGAAGAAAGAGAAGGGGAATCAACCATGGAGGTTTGAGGAAATGGAGGAGAATTGAGAGGAAGACCAAGATTGAACTAAGGTATGATAATTTATCTTAAATCCTTGTGTTTAAGACATTAATTTCATGAAATCATGATGATATGGAAAGATTTGAGACCATTGAGTTAAGGTTCTAAGTATGTATTTAATTGAATTCAATTTAACGAATGAGACCTTGGGTTCTATGGTTTGTTTATGATTGGGGATCAATCTTATGAATTGTCCAAAGAATAAAATCAAGCAAGAATTAAGTGAATTTGTGGGTTGTGGGTTGTGTTCTAAGACCCTTGAACATCATGAAAGATTAAGCATGAATCTTGAAACCTTGAAGCAAAGATTGATTTGTTTGAGATGAAAATACATTTGGTTGATGTTAAATTATCATGTTATGGGGCAATTTTATATGTTTTTAAGTGATTTATATTAGAAACCAAGCTTAAGAATGGAAGAACCAAGTGTTGGAGCAAAAAGAGCCATTTTCGGACTCCAAATTGCCCAAACCCGCATGTGCGGACGAATAGTCCCAGAACCAAAGTTGAATCTGCTAAAAAAGCACATTCTCCTGCACGTGCGGCCCCATTCCCGCACGTGCGGCTCTGTTTCCCGCACGTGCGGGAGACAGCTCTGTTCAGCCAACTTCGAACAAGCATATCTTTCGCATCCGGACTCCGTTTTGAGTGATTATTGAGCCTAAAATCAAGCCCCGAAAGTCTAGTTTCCAATGGAGGTGGTCTCACTCCCAAATTATAAAAACAGAAATAGTTATGCCCAAATTAGTGACGACTGTCCACTTTCTGTTAGCTAGTTTTGTACCATTTCTTCACTTAAACCATTATCTATCGACTACTCCTATTTTCTGAGGCATAGATTATAACCCATGGAGGATTACTGAGTTTAGAACCACCATGGCTATTGATTAAAGAATAAGAGTGAAATTGATTTTATTCTCATTGTCTGCTATATGCATTGTATTTGTAGGTCAAGATGAGGATATCGTCCCACTACTACCAGAAACTTATCACTGTGAGTAATAGTAGTGTAATGATATGCTATTCATACGTCTCGTGCTTATGATTTATATATGGTCATCGAGAATGACATATATACTAATGATATTGTACTCAAACTGAATTGACGAACATGATGAAACGGTGACATTAACATGGACCTAAGGTCATTTTGCATAAAAGTGGGTCCAAGGTCGCTATGATGTGACTTGCTCTGTCCCTATTAATGTAGTGATGCATTTTCCTTCTGTAAATCATTATTATTAACGCTTTGCCTTCGGAAGTTAATTACGTATATATTTATAAATGATTGGGGAATCTGCATATGATGATACGACTCTGGAATCACTCTGCTTGTTAATATCCGGGCCTGAGGCCAATCTGTAAGATACGCTTTACTTATTGCTAATAGTTATCATGATCACTCTGTTAAACGCAAATTAACTACGATAACTCATGTGAATAATTGAAAGAATCTATGTGCCTCTGAATAACTCTGAAACTAGTCTGTTCTGATGATATCTGGGTCTATGGCCATTCTGTATAATCTGTAAGACCTATTGTATGCTAGTATAGAACAAAGTGTTGTACGGAACTAAGTGCTACCGTGTGAGTCACCTCTAGAATCCGTGCGAGACACCTCTTGGGTCCATACATATATTATCCGGGCTTACAGCCAATCTGTCTTTTCTGCGCTTACAGCCAATCTGTATTTTCTGGTATAAAACAAAGTGCTGTACAGAACTAAGTGCTACAGTGTGAGTCACCTCTAGAATCTGTGCGAGACACCTCTTGAGTTCATACATGCATGAACAAGGGCTTAATGCCATTTTGTTTAAGGGCTTAATGCCATCTTGTTTAAGGGCTTAATGCCATTCTTTTTAAGGGCTTAATGCCACTCTGTTCAAGGGTTTAAAGCCATTCTGTTTAAAGACTGGGGCCAAGGCTGTTCTGAAAATGTGTACAAGACAAGAGTAATTATATGACCTCTGCACTTATATACGTAGTAAATATTACAACTCAAGTTTAATCATTAAATTGTTTGAGTGCTATTATTCACTGAGCTTTGCTCACTCTGTTTTATGTATATTTCTATAGGTGAGTCATCGGGGATTGACACTAGAGTTGTACCAAGGTTCGCCTGTCTGCCAAGTCACCTGGGGTATGTCTCCACGTGGGGGCCTTAATTTATTGTTGGGAGTCATATAAATTAGTAATCTTCTGTAAGTGTGTGAGATCTATATAAATTCTGTAATTGTATATGTATATTTGGAAATGTATTTAAATGTTTAAATCTAATTAAACCATCATATATGGACAAGCTCAATGGATGTTGTCTTTTATTGATATTGCTTCCGCCTAAGGCCTCATAGATGGTTAAATATTATTTTAAAATTCTGTTTTGAGGCCTATGTACAGGCCGGTCATGGACCAAACTTTTAGGGGCGGGTTTGGGACGTGACAGGTGGTATCAGAGCACGAGTTAAGATCTCACACACGTGTCCATTGAGCATTAGAGTGTCTAGAATGCATTTAAGTTGCACGTATCTAGTAATGAAAGGATATGATGTGCATTTTAAAAGATGTATGTGAGCTTGTACAATACGTTGAGTATTGAGATTAAGGATGAGAATTCTCATGGACTCTGAGGTAACAAAAGAAGATTCATATGTTTTGTTTCATAGACTGAGATTTGTCACTAAGGAAAATTGGGTAATTGTTATGAAGTGAGAATGGGTTATATAAAACTAACGTTTTGAAAGATGTGGAATATCGGTGTCCTTCGGTTAATCAAATTGATAAGTATAAGCATGTTTGGGGAAACGTGATGTGAATAGAGATTAAACTTAGCTGCTATCTGTGTTATATGTGAAATTAGACCGAGAGGAATTTTAGGGAAACTGAGGTTGTTGTGAATCAATGAAGTGTATGGCAATTGAGAAATATAATGATTAATGACGAGTATGAGACTTGAGAATGGTTTGATACAAGAAGTAGAGATGAAGGAATTGCCCCACTCATATCCTTGTATGCTTGTGTGTTATGACTAAGTATGCGAAACTATGTGTTATGGAGTAATTAATGAATGATATGCAATGCGTTAACAGTGTGCATCTTATGATTCTAGGAGTAGGGATGAAATGGAATATTAATAAATACAAGTATCATGATCTGTGATCACATAGTATTCGGTGGAATTTTATGGAAGTCTAGTGATACAGGGAAATTGAAATTTTAACTAGAATGTTGGTGGTGTTGAGTATGTTAATTTGTAGAGATAGAGTGTATTTTGAGGAACTTGAGATATGTATACTAGCGAAGGAAAATATTATCGGAAATCTTGAATTATAGAGGTAAATGACTTGGTATGATATTATGTATTAAGCCAATTTGTATTTAGTGTCTTGAGGGAAATGTAGTAAAAATGAGGTGTTGCTTATGTTGTCCTACCACGTGTAAGAATATGAATGTACATTGTTAACGTAGTGAGATGACATATTTGTTAATCAAATTACTTGGGTTATTGAAGTGGATCATTGGTGAAAAGAAGGTCATGTTGTGAATCTTTCTATGGGATGGTAAGTGAAGTTTTGTTCCTCCTTTCAGTTCGAACATATATTCTTGTAAATGAATGTGAATAAAAGGAAAATTGTTTTTCTTTTGTGGACTGCCATTTGTCTGAAAGACATAATTTTGTTCTGATGCATTTTCGTTCTGAACCCAACATATTGTTATCATAAACTCATTGTTATTGATTAAGGATGGAATATTTGTATGAGAATTAATTCAAGGCTTGTTCCTTTATTGATCTGCAAATGAGTGATCATTGGAATGAAACTTATGTGATCCGTGTTATTTAGAGATGTCATACCATTAATTAAATTCGGTACTTCCGACGTAGATGAATAAAGTGTGACCTTATGTGAGTTGACCATGGACCTAAGTGAGTAATGTCTTTGTAAAAGATACTTTTGTATCAATGATTATGAAAATGGCTATGCTATACGATGTTTAATAAAATCTATATTTTGCTTACGAAATGTTTTATATGATAAGTATTTTCTGAAATGATAAAAATGCTATGAACTTCCGACATGTTTATGATATGATAAGCTTTCTGAATAATTTCCCCAAAATGACTAGATATGCTACGAAACTCTAAATGCTCAGGATGTGACAAGTTTTCTGAAAGAGATATTTTGCTATTCATGAATAAGTTTTCCATAGGATAATTTATTGTGGCATACTTGATGAATGCTCTATGTTGACCTTGAAGTCATTCTGTTCTATCTATTATAAGTTGGATCAGAGATTGTTCTATCAAAGTTTAAATAAGTTCAATGCCATTGGGAATTATTTCATCATCTGATAAGCTTTGAAAGGTCTGATAAGTTTCTGAGTAATGTCTCTGAACAACGTATTGTGTGTAATTATGAAAGGTTTGATGGACTTTATGTATTACATATTTTTGGAACATGTTTTTGTCCATGATAGGAACATTTTACTAAATATGGGACAAGAATATAATAGCTTTATGGTAAATGTATTATGTGCTTGATGTCATGATGTTGACTTTAAGATCTTCCAAGCAAACATGGATTTTAAATTATTATACCTTACTGTAAATTTGGGAATTGTGACCATTAAGGTTTGATCCGTATTTGATTTTGCTAATAATTTATTTTGGAATTCGGGTTACCATTTGAAGTCTGTTAGGAATCTGATTTGAAGTGATAAGTTTAATTCTGATTATTTGAGCCTTCACTGAAGTTGAGGATTTGAGCCTGAATTTGAATATTCAAAATTTAGACCTCACTTATCCTATCTGTTATGGAAGTGAAGCGCTTAAGGATACTTCAAATTACTGAAACTATTGCTCTGAATATTTAAATTATCAGTGAGCAAGGGTTATAAAGTCGTTAATGTAGAACGCATCTGTTTATTCTGGACCTAATTGTTATAGTATGTTTGTACCATTTGAAACTCGATTGAGTAGTGAATGTTTCCTTAACCTTTGAGGAATTATGATAATTGAGGAGTGTTGTATACCCTAGACGAAACTTGACTCGTGGCAGGGTAAATCAAGTTTGGAGGGCCAAACTTTTTTTAAGGTGGGGAGGATGTAACGACCCCAAAATTTGTATTAGAGATTACCCTTATGGCCTTATGGGTTAATGCATTTTCATTTAATGATATCTGTTCAAATTGAGGAATTATCTGTTGAGCCACGGCATTAAAATTGAAATTACTGATCATTACGGGTTCAAAAATCACAATTGAGTACTTGGGTATGTTAATGGGAATTTTTAGAAATATTTGGAAAAATTAATTGGAAATTCAACTTGTCTAATTCGTTAATGTACGTTTGGGTGTTTAACTTAATACTGTCAATTGAAGGCCTTAGAGGTTTCAGAAACCAAAATAGAGGACATATTTATGATCGGCACAATTGTCAGAGTCGCTTGGGAAGTTTAATTGAAATTTGATTTTGTGCGATTCGTAAGGGCGTGTTTGGGCCTCCTTATTGTGAAAATCTTGAGTATGTGTATACATATATATATGGAGACATGTTATGTAAGTTGGGAACTCAAGATATTTGAGCCAAAATATCTAAGGTAGAAAGAGAAGAGAACCGTGAGAGAGAAAGAGGGAAAGAGACCAAGATTCTTGAAGAAAAACTCAACAATCATGGGGGTTTGAAGATGGTTAAAGGGAATTGAAGAAAGAGAAGGGGAATCAACTATGGAGGTTTGAGGAAATGGAGGAGAATTGAGAGGAAGACCAAGATTGAACTAAGGTATGATAATTTATCTTAAATCCTTGTGTTTAAGACATTAATTTCATGAAATCATGATGATATGGAAAGATTTGAGACCATTGAGTTAAGGTTCTAAGTATGTATTTAATTGAATTCAATTTAACGAATGAGACCTTGGGTTCTATGGTTTGTTTATGATTGGGGATCAATCTTATGAATTGTCCAAAGAATAAAATCAAGCAAGAATTAAGTGAATTTGTGGGTTGTGGGTTGTGTTCTATGACCCTTGAAGATCATGAAAGATTAAGCATGAATCTTGAACCTTGAAGCAAAGATTGATTTGTTTGAGATGAAAATACATTTGGTTGATGTTAAATTATCATGTTATGGGGCAATTTTACATGTTTTTAAGTGATTTATATTAGAAACCAAGCTTAAGAATGGAAAAACCAAGTGTTGGAGCCAAAAGAGCCATTTTCGGACTCCAAATTGCCCAGAGCCGCACGTGCGGCAGGTATTCCCGCACGTGCGGCAGCACAATCCCAGAACCAAAGTTGAATCTGCTAAAAAAGCACGTTCTCCCGCACGTACGGCCCCATTCCCGCATGTGCGGCTCTGTTTCCCGCTCGTGCGGGAGACAGCTCTGTTCATCCAACTTCGAACAAGCATATCTTTTGCATCCGGACTCCGTTTTGAGTGATTCTTGAGCCTAAAATCAAGCCCCGGAAGTCTAGTTTCCAATGGCGGTGGTCTCACTCCCAAATTATAAATACAGAAATAGTTATGACCAAATTAGTGACGACTGTCCACTTTCTATCAACCAGTTTTGTACCATTTCTTCACTTAAACCATTATCTATCGACTACTCCTATTTTCTGAGGCATAGATTATAACCCATGGAGGATTACTGAGTTTAGAACCACCATGGCTATTGATTAAAGAATAAGAGTGAAATTGATTTTATTCTCATAGTCTGCTATGTGCATTGTGTTTGTAGGTCAAGATGAGGATATCGTCCCACTGCTACTAGAAACCTATCACTATGAGTAATAGTAGTGTACTGATATGCTATTCGTACGTCTCGTGCTTATGATTTATATATGGTCATCGAGAATGACATATATACTAATGATATTGTACTCAAACTGAATTGACGAACATGATGAAACGGTGACATTAAGATGGACCTAAGGTCATTTTGCATAAAAGTGGGTCTAAGGTCGCTATGATGTGACTTGCTCTGTCCCTATTAATGTAGTGATGCATTTTCCTTCTGTAAATCATTATTATTAACGCTCTGCCTTCGCAAGTTAATTACGTTAATATTTATAAATGATTGGGGAATCTGCATACGATGATACGACTCTGGAATCACTCTGCTTGTTAATATCCGGGCCTAAGGCCAATCTGTAAGATACGCTTTACTTATTGCTAATAGTTATCATGATCACTCTGTTAAATGCAAATTAACTGCGTTAACTCATGTGTATAATTGAAAGAATCTATGTGCCTGTGAATAACTCTGAAACTAGTCCGTTCTGATGATATTTGGGCCTATGGCCATTCTTTATAATCTGTAAGACCTATTGTATGCTAGTATGGAACAAAGTGCTGTACGGAACTAAGTGCTACCGTGTGAGTCACCTCTAGAATCCGTGCGAGACACCTCTTGGGTCCATACATATATTATCTGGGCTTCATGCATGCACAAGCTCAATGCATGTTGTCTTTTATTGATATTGCTTCTGCCTAAGGCCTCATAGATGGTTAAATATTATTTTAAAATTCTGTTTTGAGACCTATGTATAGGCCGGTCATGGACCAAACTTTTAGGGACGGGTTTGGGACGTGACATAAATATTTTGAATTTTGTCTTTTAGGCCGTAGGTAATCTTCGGATTACTGGCCAGTTACGACACTAAACCTATAGGGGTGAGTTTGGGTTGTGACAGATTGCATATGAAAATAAGGTTGCTGTGCACGAATTACCTTAAAAACTAAACTTGTGACACTTTCAAAAATCTCAGCACGCTCGAGCGCAAGAGTGAGCGCTCGAGTAGCCTGTTCTACACATGTAGAGATGCTAGAAGCTCTCATTGTTCACTGGAGCGCAAGAGTGAGCGCTCGAGTGGTCTGTTCAGGATCAACCACTTAAAAATCGACTTTTTGTCTTATTTCCTTTACTTTTCTTTCCTTTCTCTTTCTCACTCCTCTTTTCTGCAAACCTTAGCCTCGAAACCCTAGATTTCATCTACTTATACTAAGAATCCATCCTAGTTCCTTTATTAAAAGTGTAGTGCAAGTTGAGAACAATACTTTGGACTGATTGGATCGTGATTTCTTCTAGTTTCCTCGTTAGGTCTTCATCTTTTCACATTCATCTTTGAGGTAGGGGTCCTGTTAACTCTATATATCTATGATTTGGTATAATTATGTAATATTTTGTAGTAATGGGTTTTCATGAGTTAGAAATTTTTGAATATAGATGTATTATTGTATAAAAAGGGGTTTTCGCTCAAATCTTTTGAATGTTTTGTATAGATCTTGAGTGTGTGGTGTTAAATTTTTGTTTTTTGGAAGATAGAACCCCTAATTTTCTCTAAAACCCTAGGTTTGAGGGTTGTTTAAAAGTGGATTTGCAAACTAATCAAGGTTTCACAGTGAAATTAGGATTGATTTTATGTTGAAAAACACTTGGGAATGTTGGAATAATATAGAGATTTGATCTAGTTTAAACTGTTGATAATGATGGAAATTGTTGTGTTATACAATATTGTTTATGAAAGATAAATTTCTATAAATAAAAGATGAAGGAAATGATGGAATATGGATGATAGTGAAAACATTGAGATGGTGTTGATGCTAATGATGATAATGTTGCTTTCGATATGACAGTTGTATTGTTGTTACTTAATTTACAGTGGAAGTTAATATTTTGATTATGGATGGAGAACTATATGCAATTGTTGTAGAATGAAAATTGAATCTTAAGCAAATTATAACATTGTGCACTCATGCATTACATTACATTCTCATGATTTTGGAACAGTGTTGGATCATTAAAAGTGTGTTATTTTAAAAATGCCTTGTGCGCATTGAGGTGCCCAACTGCCCTTCCGTGTTAAGCGCTGATAAATGTGGAAATGTTGGTGAGTATGTTATCGAGGTGTCTAACTACCCTTCTGTGCTTGATACCGGTAAATGTGGGAGTGTTATTGGAAATATTGCCCCTCCGTGCTTGATGTCCAAAAAAATGGGGAAAGGTTTTGAAAGGTAGTAGGTGTTCAATTGCCTTTCCGTGCTTGATGGCCGGTAAATGTAGAAGTGTTGTTTTAAAATATGCTATGCGCCGAATTGACTTTTCGTGCTAGGTGGCTGATAAATGTGGGAGTATTTTGAAGTATGTACTGTGGATTTTGTCACGAAAAATGATATTGAACATGTCACGACCCAAACCTGCCCTTAAAAGTTTAGGCCATGACCGGCTTGTACTTAGGCCTCAAAGACGAAATTTCAAAATATTTAAATGACATCGGGGCCCAAAGCGAAAGCAAATCCAATAGTAATGTCCATTGAGCATGTGCATACATGATAACTGAAACAATTAAAATAATGTAAACACACTAATATATATATACATATATATATCACACACATATACATAAAACTTAAGTAAATACAAAATTCTAACAATAAAAGGTTAAAGCCTCAACACGGAGGCGCATCTTGGGTGGCTTGACTTAGCAGGTTCACAAAAGAACTCCTGAGGCTGACCTAAGGATGGTCTCCGGATTGATCACCTACATACAGATAAAATACGGAGTGAGAGAATGAGTAACAATAAAGTGAAGTGAATCATGTAAATAATCTAGATTCAAAGAAGCATAACACAATACTCTTCCACATTTACATCATTCACAAAATTATCCATAATCATATTTGCAAAACGGCCTCGGGCCAAATCGAATATCAAAACGGCCTCGGGCCCAATCGAATATCATATTATAAATAATTCACATTTCATATTCATATTCCATATCATAGGTCTTGTAACTCATTCATTCGCATAAAACATAATTCCATAACATTGTAACATTTACATATTAAAGTAAATATAAAAGAACATGTCGTTACAATACTATTACTCACGGTGGTTTAGGTGAACAGCTGTCTCTGTCTGCAAGTGACCTATATGTAGCACACACACAAACGGATAAATAATGTATTCTTTCCTTAGTTTATCTTTTTAATCTTTGGTTCAATTCGTTTACCTCTTATTCATTTCCAAATATTTTAAAGGGATCAGATAAACACATTAACAGTTTCAGAGGGTCAAAAAGAGGTAACAAAGGTGGACATAATTGCTCCCAATTCCCGCACATGCGGAAGACCACCATCGCACATGCGGAGAGGTGTGCCGAACGTGAGGCCCGCACGTGCTTTTATTTCAGAATGCCAAAGTTGTTTTCCCAATTCCCGTACGTGTGGCCCACACATTCTTGATGCTTTTAGATTCATACTTATCACATGAATGCATCCTAGATCTTTTCTAGATGCCTATTGCTCATTGGATAAGTGTGTGAGTTATTAACTCGTACTCTGATGCCACTCTGCCATGGCCCGAACCCGCCCTCATGGATTAAGGCCATAACCGGCCAGCAATCAAGAGATTACCCACGACCTCAAACCCAATAAGACATATTTAAGATAGAGTTAAGGGGCCAAAACGGAAGCAATCTTAAAAACTTTGTCCATAGAGCAGTGCTTACATGATATAGCAAAATCATTCCAAAAAAATTTCATAATAACTCACACATACCCATGGAGTTAATCTATATCCAGGACCTTTCAGTTATGTAGTCATCCAAACAAAACTTATATACAAAGGTGAATCAACATTTGCGCTCACATAGAAAAGATATAACAAAAGAACAAAAGGGAAAAAACAAGTCTCGTGCGTGAGACGTTAGGGCTGACTCCTTAAAACTTTGACTGTTTCTCACAGACTTCACCGAGGCTGGGTTTGAACATCTCTTGGCTCACCTACATACACATGAATGAGAGTGACCAAAAGCCCAGTGAATAATATCAAATAAGGAAGATACATGAATGAAGTTCAGAATAGATATACATATATCAGACGGCCTTGGGCCGCCCATTTATGGTTTTATCTAGTACATTAGATGGCTTCAAGCCCGAGCATATCAAACGGCCTCTGGCCCATTTTATTCATGTCCGACAGCCTTTGGCCCAATCAATTATGTCCGACAACCTTTGGCCCAATCATTCACGTTTGACGGCCTTTGGCCCAATCATTCATGTTTGACGGCCTTTGGCCTAATCAATTATGTCCGACGATTGTTTGTCCACAATTCAAATTAACAAACTTATGAACTCAAATAGGAGTAAGCAATTGGACAAATAACATACTTCAAATATCTTTACTAAGATATTACTCACAGTGTTCTGCCGGTGGATTCGTCCTTGTGCTCGACCCTATATAAATCATAACACATATTGGGTCACAAACAATTTCAATCCATTCTTAATTTATTCACTCCTCTTAGGCCTCCTTCTTATCTTCTTCATCCATTCACAATGCTCAATGCATGCCTAAGAGTGTTTAGAAATGTAAGAGAACGGAAAATGAAACACCAAACATCCTTTCAAAATTTCAAAAACAGGACTCGCCGCTCGAGCGTATCTTTGGCCGCTCGAGCGGACCCCTTTGGTCTGTAAAAGTACTGGTTGCCTCATTTTTGTGCTCGAGCGTGACTTTGGACACTCGAGCTAAGAGTCAAAACATGTGACTAACGCTCGAGCATGACTCTTCCTGCTCGAGCGGACATTAATGTCTGCAAAAGTTCTGGGAGCTAAAATTTCACGCTTGAGCGGCGCATTCCTCGCTCGAGCGGACAAGTCGAATTTTGGGTTTTCCAAAACTCTGTTTGAAGCTCAAAACACATATTCAAATGTTCAAAACTCATACTCTTGGTACAAAAACATGGGAAGCATTATACAACATGAGAACATAGACAAATTGAGTCTAATTTGTTCATAACCATGATTGAAATCCCAAATCATTTCACATTCTTCTTGGTATATTCAAAGTTCATGCAACCAAGCTTTATGACTACATGAATTATGCATGCATGTATGATTTGGTATCATATTCTTCATGTTTCAATAATTAAATTCTAATTACAACATAAATCCTTAGGATTGAGTTTCACATCATAATAATTCTCACATGCATGCAGTAAAGGACTCTCAAATTAACATGAACTACATGTTTTATGCTCAAATATGCAAATTCATGGCAATTTCTTACATGCATGTGTACATTGACTTCGAATTCATCAAATTCAACTCAATTTATGTTCTTGATTACCATCTAACTTTGAATTCACAAAATTACAAACTCAAACTTATGAATCAATGTTCAATTACTCACCTAGGAGCTCCAATCACCCAAATTCTAGTTAGTTCTTTGAGTTTAGCTTCAAATTTTTAAGCGTTGAGCCAAAATTCATAATTTGAGCCCTTCTCTCTCTCTCTCTCTCTCTAGAGTACACTTTAGATTTTGAGTTCAACAATGAGGAACTTGAGTGTATATTGGCATATTTATAGGCTTGCTTAATCATATTGATTAAGTCTAAGTAATGGCACTTCTAATTAATTATTCTGAATCTAATTACTTTGATTCGAATAAATTTTCAATTAAATTTCACCATAGGCTCTAAAAATTATGCTAATTACAATGGCGTGGTCAATTTCAGTTTCTAACCTTCAGTTTAAATTCTAAAGCAAAAAATCAAATAGGTTTTCCTACGGTGAATAGATAGAAATACAAAGACATATATAATCAGGTAACTATCACACAAAACCATATCAAGCATATAATCACAACCATAACTAAGATCGATTAGCATAATACAGAATAGGGTTATCACATGAGCAGTTCGAAAATCCAACAAATTCAAGCTTCCTAAACTCCATTCCAAGGTTCAATTCAAGAAAATTTCATTTCAAAACATCATATATGATCCTAGTGAACATAAATTTCAAGTTGAATTAGATCACGACTCATTTATTTCATTTCTTCATCTTTTCATAGTTTATACAACATATCTTCATATATATATATATATATATATGAGCTCTAAGCATGCAAAGATGCAAGATGGAAATTAACAATAAGGCAATTGCTCATAATCTAAGTCAATGTAACTCAAAACATGAGAATCAACTCTTTAATTAATTGAATCCAAAGATCACATGCTCAATTTCATGGAATATACCCAACCAAGACCATAATTCATAAACCCTAACTTCAAAGAGTGTAAGGCTTCATCTTAAGACTTGATTCTAACCAATTTAAGAAAGATTAAGAGAAGTTTAATAGATTTTCACTTACTTTGAACTATACTCTTGATTCCTCCTTACAATTCTCAAGTCTTCAAGCTTTGATTTGTGCTCTCTTCTTCTTCTCTCTTCTTTCCCTCTCTTGGGTAACTCTCCAGATTTTTTCACTCCCCCAAATGAGAGAAGATGGACTCAAAAGGGCTTTTAGTACATATATATGTATATGGCTAAACATGCTTACCAAACACGCCTTAGCGAACCAGACTGAATCAAATTCTAATTAAACCTCACAGATGACTCTAAAAATTATGCTGATCATAATTATGTATTCCATTCTGGTTTCTGAAGCCTCTAAGGCCTTTAATTTGCAGTGCAAAGTTAACCACCTAAACATACCTTAACGAATTAGACAAAATAAATTTTCAATTAATTTTCCCAAATGGCTCTAAAAATTCCCATTAGCATATCCATGTATTCAATTTCGGTTTCTAAACCTATGAAGGTCGGCAATTTCAGTTTCAAAGTCATAACTCAACAGATAATTCCTCAATTCAAACAGATATCATTAGATTAAAGCACATTAACCCATAATTAAATAAAGATAATTTATGATACGCATTTTGGGGTCGTTACATTGTCCCCACCTTAAGAAGTTTGGTCCTCCAAACTTGATTTACCCTGTTACAAGTCGAGTTCGTCTCAGATATACAGCATCCCTCAATCATTTAACAGTTTACAATCCTATGCTGTTAATCTCAACAAGGTTTGTTCCACGAATCACAATTAATTTGTCATTTACTGGCCAATTGGTAACCCAAGTGATAATAATACTCAGCGACATCAAAACATCATCTTATTATTCACAATCCTCATACATTTTAATTTATTGATCCATAAGCCATATACCCCAAATGGTAAAACCTTAACCCCAAGGTGTTCATAATCTAATTCTCTTTAAATATTCGTTTTCATGCAACTCGTAAGTCATCGATCATAATCAAATTCTTTAGTTCCACAAACAGTCCCAAATACCATAATTCTTCGAAGAATAAGGAAATATTCATTACTCAATCGTGCTCCCCATGACACATTCATTCAACAACAATTGAACCAAAATGAACAGAGGGGTTTTGAATCAATAACTTTAGGGCTCTTTGCTCACTATTGATTTAAGTATTCACAATATCTAGATAATTCAAAGCATCCCCAGCCTATTTACTTCCATACTGCATGGGATAAATGAAGTCTAAACTGTCTACCAACTAAAGTTAGGTTCCAGTCCTCTTGTCTCCACTCGATATAAATGTACTTATCGATTTCTTTTACCACAAAATTTCCTTTCGCAGTCCTTGTCAGTTTCTTACTTACCTTTCCTATTTAACAGTTCTTACCAATTGATTTTCTCATCACCAGAGTTTAACTCATTATTATCTATGTATAGATTATTAATCCAAATTGATTTAGTCATCAAAATTGATCTTGTAATGTCATAATGATTCGCAGAGTCAACTTCATAGTCGTAAAACACAGGCACATTGTCTATGAACTCATATAGTTTTGTGTTACTATCCGCATTTTCTTAATTCATATAATTCCCAATAATCACAGCTCAACTTTAAATGCCATTCATACTTACACTCTTTTGTTTTCCACAACCTCAAGGTAGGCCAAACATCTAACATAACCTTAATATCAGATGCAGCCTTGGTCTGCAAATTTTTTTCACTACATTAGTCCAAGTAGTAGTTCCCGTACAGCTTATATGCCTTATTGATAAACCAATTAGGTGGGTCCAAAAGTCGAAAGTCACAAATAACTCACGTAGACAAGCTAATAACATTTACTCATCATTTATTTCAATATTTTACATAAAGGCATTAAATCAAATCCGTATAACATTTCCCATAAAATAGATCCTTCGAGTAATAAAGAAACTTTTAACATATACTATTAGCCTGATGATCAACTCTCCAATAGTCGTTTGAGCATACATGGGAACACTAATTCCAATGTAACACTTTGTATATTCATTAAATTTCTTGTCATTGACCTTTCGTACCATAACACTTCCTAACACATTCTTTGATTCATTTATTGAATTCACACTTAACTTCTTCTTTTAGTCTCATTGCTTCTCATGGCATGTTCATATAGGTTCCGTCATATTCGTAAATCGTCCTTCTACTTTATCCAATTGCCTCAACAAGGACTCAACTTCCATTTCATCTCTACTTCTCATCTTCTTCTAGGGTCACAAGCTACAGGTCGATGACACGTGGGGTATCATTTACTAACTACAATATAACACATAGTATCACATATTTAATCATGAAACATAGAATCATACAATCATACAAAGATATGGGTGGAACAATTTCTTCATCTCATATCAAACCATTTCCTACCTCTCACTCATATAGTCCTATACTCGTTATCAATCATCACGTCTCTCAAGTGCCATAATTCCTTACACTTTATTGATGAACAATATCCTTAGCTTCCCAAAATTTCTCATAGTCTAATTCCACATGTAACCCATATAGAAGCCAAGATTTAATCTCTTTCACATCATGTTCCTACAAACAAGCTGATATGACCAATTTCAATATCCTTGTAACACCAATATTCCATATCTTCCACAACCTTAGCCTCAATATCATACTCAACACATAAACCCATTGTCAAAATTCTACATATGGAGTATTCCACATTACACAAGTCAAGTTTATAAGTCTAATAAGTTTCTAAGTTCGGTTAGTACGTCCCCAAGTTTTATTGAATGATCAATTCCCATTCTAATTACTACATAGCCATTGTGCTCGTAATCTATATCAATTGTTTCATTTATGCTTATAATCATATCAATAGGCATCGTAATAACTTGCCAATTACAGTGTGAGGGCTAATCAACCTATTTTGCATACCCACAAAGTCAAACGTAAAAGTTGTCAATCAGAAGAGGTTCAAAAGTGTGCAATTCTAATACCATTTCGCATCAGTAATATCAAAGTGTCAAACGTAAAATCAATCATCCTATTACCATCACATTTCATGCCGAGGACTATACGATTTTTTTTTTTTAACACATAAACATCGCATATAGACAAGAGGTTAATCCTATGGGGCTAACTAGTCTAATACACGTGTCACAGATATCCGTATCCAATAATATCCGAAGCAAGAATATACACATGCACTAGCCCAAAATCTATCAACACATAGACATTCAATTATGAACAGTATAAATACCTAGAAAAACGAGTTCAGTGTTCTGAGTGTTTTTTGACACAAATGCAGTCACTAAATCGAGATTAGCAATCCGAGGACAATTCCTTACCATATGATCCATTGCACCACACCTATAACAAGCCCCTCGGTGTTTCTTACCACATTCATCACACGGTGCTGTATTCCTTGTAGAGTTTGAAGTGCTTGATGATCCCACCTTTTGTCTTTTAAATGGTCTTTTCCTTGTGACTTTTAACATATTCACTTGGTGCTCTTGTAGTGGTGGCGACAAAGATTCTTGTCATAACTGTAGCCGATGTTGTTGTCTTAAAATCTCTATCATTTCTTGTACTATACCTTCCAGTCTATCACGTCGGGCTATGGGAGAGTCCTCTAACTTATTTTCCCTTGTTTCCTTCATGATCTAGACAAGCTCGTATCACACCATGCCAAGTATAGAAATAACCATAGCTACACATCGATGTATTTGCATATAGCCACACATTTTACATATTGACAAAACATAATAAGCATAGGCATAACAGATAATTGCACATCTAGTAAATATCACATGCTAATTACGTATGAGATAAGTGCACACCTAACCATATTCGTAGTCCACATATTCACCTGATTATGAAATCGAGATGCATATACGCAACCAATTATACTTCATAGGTTCACATACTTGCATCATAACAATAACAACACTTGCTTGTACACATTCACATGATGATTCATGTCTCATATTCGCATAAACGATAAGACCAGAATCATACAAGTGGTTACATGACCTTCATCTTCATACCGAAACGATAATCATATTTCTACATATATTCCACATAGGTCTTATGAAATATCAGCATAACATAAGTGCATATAACTTTCGTTCTCATAGTTTCCGTTCTCATTTCATTTTCTAATATCTTCACACACACACACATGCCAATGCAATGTCTCTAAGTCTTTCTTGAATACCCTACAGCTCAAATGGACCCGTGTGTGTGGAAGTAACTCGTGCTCTGATACCAACTGTCATGACCCGAACCTACCCCAAAACGTTTAGGCCATGACCGGCCTATACTTAGGCCTCAAAGACGAAATTTCAAAAATACTTAAATGACATCGGGGCCCAAAGTGGAAGCAAATCTAATAGTAATGTCCATTGAGCATGTGCATACATGATAACTGAAACAATTAAAACAATGTAAACACATTAATATATATATATATATCACACACATATACATAAAACTTAAGTAAATACAAAATTATAACAATACAAGGTTAAAGCCTCAACACGGAGGCACATCTTGGGTGGCTTGACTTAGCAGGTTCACAAAAGAACTCCTGAGGTTGACCTAAGAATGGTCTTCGGATTGATCACCTACATATAGATAAAATATAGAGTGAGCGAAGCTCAATGAGTAATAATAAAGTGAAGTGGATCAAGTAAATAATCTAGATTCAAAGAAGCATAACACAATACTCTTCCACATTTACATCATTCACAACATTATCCATAATCATGTTTGTAAAATGGCCTTAGGCCCACCATATAACAAAACGGCCTCGGGCCCAATCGGATATTAAAACAGCCTGGGGTCCAATCAAATATCAAAATGGCCTCAGGCCCAATCGAATATTAAGATTATTCCTAATGGGCGTAAAATCTCACTCCCTTTTTATGGGTTGGATATTCAAAAATTTCAGGTGATGATGATGTGTCTCCACCCTGTTGAAGAGCTAGTAGAGATCTAGATGGAGCACTGAATCTTATTTTGATGTTTTTTTGTTTACAACTATCGAGCTTACTTGTCCAACATAGGATTATATTTTTGTTATTAATCAAGGCCTTAACCTTGAAAGATATAAGCCCTTACGCTGTGTTTGGTTGGAGGATTTAGGAAGGAATTTGGAAAAGGAAAGGGAAAGGGAAAGGGAAAGGAAAAATGTAGGTGAAACATAAATAAAATATACTTACATTTCACCTGGTTTCACACACATTTTCTATTTCTCTTTCCAAATCCCTTCCCAAATCCCCCCAACCAAACACAGCGTTAGGGTACTTTTGATGTTTTCTCTTTCTCTTTTTGTTTTTATTTGTACTGAAATCTAATGTATGTAATTTTACAATTACTTATGAGAAAAGATGCATTTGTTTTATAAGATTTGTGTATTTAATCTTATCTATTCACTATTATATTATGAAATCAGGAAACAATAATTGATTGGCATTTGTAAAATGGATTATTAAAATTCAGGGCTTGACAACTTGGTATCAGAACTAACCAAGTTTGAAAACCTTGGGCTCGTGGGAAGTGACGTTTGTGACAATGGGTTTACTAGGCTAGAATGTGACATTTATGTGCTTTCTATGCCTTATGTGTGCTCATGTGACTATGTGGGTATGGAGTTAAACTTTTGAGATGTGATTTGCATCCATGAAATTCTTGGAAGTCGTTTTAGAAAAACACATGATCAATGTTATTTCTATTTGGAAATCTTTGAATGTTTTGGGACGAATCAACATCTTATGATGATAACTCGTATGTGGTTTATGTGATTATGTTCTTACGTGGTTTGCCCTATATGAGATAGATATGGGTAAAGGCATGTATAAATGTCTCGAGTGGCATGTGGCATTTCACATGGAATATTTTGTGAGCTAAGTTTGCCTTATTCTTATATAGAATATCAGGATGTGGAAGTAGAGATCGTGGTAGACCTCGACGTTGTGGCTGGGCTATTCCCCTTTAAGGAGAAGGAGTAGGTCAAGTTAACATGGCTGAATCGTATGGACAGGGTGTTATGGGTTTGTTAGCCCGAGAGTTGGTAGGTGCACTCAAGAAATCTATGAATATTTTGAGGGATGCGGAAATGGCACGGGCCACCGTGGGAGAAACCCGAGCTACCTCTTTGGCAAAAGAGTTCTTTAAATCTAAACCTATGGAGTATTTGGCGTGCCTGACCCACTCAAAGTGGATGAGTGGCTTAAGTAGATGGTGAAGACATTTGAGGTGTTTCATATTGTCGACGATGAGCTTCGAGTCACACTTGTCGCTTTCCAATTGAAAGGGGACACAGATCAATGACAGAAATATTCCAAAGGCCGTATAATGCACACATGGCAAGCATTCACTCACACATTCCAAGAGAAATATCTCCCTCTTACCGCTAGGGAGCATTTGAAGAAAAAGCTTGAAGAGCTCAAATAGCTAGACAAACCCTTAGCGGTGTTTGAGGCATCTTTTACTAGCTTGTCAAGGTTTGCACCAAAGTTAGTGGCGAATGAGGAGTGCCGTTGTTTGGAATTTAATAAGTGACTTAGGTAGGAAATCAAGATGAAGGTAGTTAGCAGTATGATTCAAAATTATGGTCGACTCGTAGTGGTAGTCACATATGATGAAGTCATTTTAGAAGAAGAGAAGAGACAGAAGGGTAAGATACAACGAAGACACGAGTCATAGTGTCACAACCCAAACCCGCCCTTAGAGGTTTAGGACCGTAACCGGCTAGTAATCCCAGATTACCTAGCATCAAATTCAGAATTGACAGAAACATTTATTAATAACGGGGCCAGAAGTGGAAGCAGAGATATAAAATTTAAACATTTGTCCAATGAGTTGTGACATATCAAGACATCTCACTTAGTTAATAACTCACATCCATTCATATACAAAAGATAACACTTGGCCAAGACCATTCAAAGACTATTATTATACAAACTCAAAACATATCTATAGTCATGGCTAAACATGGCCAACAAAGAAAACAAAAAATCGAAAGACAAAAGCCTCCTGCGTGACGCATCCTTTGGCTGACTCTTCAAAAACTTGGTAACCTTCACAGATTCACTAAGGCAGGGATTGGACGTCTCACTGCTCTCCTACATACATATATATATATACACAGAGTGAGCAAACGCCCAGTGAATAACATCAGAGTAAAGAGGTTATATGAATGAGTTTTACAAACAATAGTAAAATCATAAGATTAGCTCATTACATAGCAAAACAACCTTAAGTCCAATACATAACAGAACGACTTTGGGTCCATAGAAAAACTACCATGGGTCCAATACAGCTACATAAAATGGCCTCTGACCCAACACATAAATGGCCCTTAGCCCAACACATAGCAGAACGACCTCAGGTCCAATAAATATATTATAGATAACATACCAAGCAGACAAATAGAAGGCTTATTCATACTTTCACATTATAAGTGCAGAAAAGCTTACCACATTGATATAGTCATAAAATCGAATAGGAGAAAATATCTTTACTAGGATATTACTCACCTTGAGTAGGTTGATGTTCTTCCACAACGTTCAAACCTACACATAACCATACACATTGGAACACATTGTTCAAATTGAATAATTCATTTTCTCTTTCTAATCCAATCATTCATGTTAATTTCTTACTTATTAGTTCCTTATTGAGTCATAATTCATGCTTAGAAATGCTCCAGAGAAGATGAGAACGAAGTTATGAACACAATATGCAGAAAATGGCCTGATCGCTCGAGCCACCAAAAGGTCACTCGAGTAGACTGCTCTAACTACAAAAAAATAAAAATAAAAAAATAAATAAAAAAAATACTAGGACAGTCTGATCTACGCTCGAGCCAACACTTGGTCACTCAAGTGGTCCAACAATATGCAGAGGGTTCCCTTGAGCGCACACTTGGTCGCTTAAGTAGTCTATAAAGACTACAAAAGTACTGGGAGCTCACCAAGTTCGCTTGAGCGCACACTTGGTTGCTCAAGCAGTTTGGAGAGTTTTTAGGTTTTCCAAAACAGGATTTAATCTCCAAAAATGAAAATTCAAAGCCTTGAGTCGTGTATGGCTCATTCAAAAACACAAAGTTGCTTTGACAAACATGTATACATGACTCCTTAAAACCATTTGCTCAAAGTCACTTTAAATCCACCAAAATTGAACCCAAAAACTCATGCATGTAAGTTTTTTTTTTCCAAGTTCTTTTCTCAAAACTCACGAATTTAACAAATTTGAGCTCAAAAGTTCGATGCATGTACAAAACTCTTTTCCAAAACATGAATTCAAAGGCTAGCACATGATGAATGAAACATGCATGTACAAATTAACTAGTAATTTCAACATGGATGCTAGAATTCAACTCAACATGACAAAATTCAACATATTCATGCATGCATGTATAGCTTCTTCATCTTTTTGCCCTTTTTTAACAGTATACACGCAAAAGAGCATGCATAATCTATGAACATAATTATAAAACATATATTCTTCAAGAATTGAGTGTTGAATTCTTTCCTAGAGTCTTCAATTACACTTGTTCTAGCACAATCTTGACCAACTCAAGCTATACCTTCAAATTCTCCTTCAATTTCTCTCTCTAGAATGTGAGTTCTCTCTCTCTCTCTCTCTCTAATGTATTTTAGATTTTTGTAGTTCAAAGGAGGATAAATGAGCTCAAGGATGAGCTTATGTGTAATGCCCTAAAATAAATATGATAAACCATCCATGACAATAACTAAATAAGAATATGAATCAGAGTATAATATCCTTTCATTACATAAGACTCAGTTGTACAAAAGGGTGACATATGCTAATAGACATTAATAAGTCCTAGTCCTGAATCTATAGCATGTGTCAACAACAAAGATATGAAATAGATGTTAAACAAATAATTGAAATGCCTTGAAGGCTACAACTTTCCAAGACTGTATTTGGTTACATCAAAATAGATTTAAATCCAATATAGATAAAGCGTTAGGCTTGTACAAAATAATTACAACAAGTAAACAAAAATGAAGCTTTTGCTCCAATCCTCCCAAATTACTACCTTGTCGAAGGCATCTCACCAACACTTGAAAATAGTTTTCCCATATAGGTTGAGCCAAAACCCAATAGAAATAATCCAATACAATATATGAATCTTAACAAAGATATAAGGGTGAAATGCAAATGTAATGCTCATGACCAAAACGTCTCATTTCTCTTTTCAAAACCATGCAAAGTCCGGTTTATATCACAATTCATCATTCATTTCCTTTACATTAGAAAATAGGGACATGAATCATAACTCTGGGAATCTCAAACTACAACCTTTCACGGATATTTCATTATCAGGAAACCGTAACCGGCACCCATGTAAACGTAGGCTATACAAGCACTACTTTCGCCATTTCACGGATATTTGTCCATAGGAATTGGAACCCATGTACATGCGTAGTTTTTGGGACTTTCACCCTAGATACACAAGCCAACTGAATTTAATGGAATACATCTCCTTCCCAGATTCACCGAATTTTCTCAAAAATGTTGTACATGTACAATGTAGCAAGGTGTGATAATGCTCAATGCAAATGGATAGGAAATTTGTTTCAATTCACATAATCCTTATGCAATTTCTACAACAATCATATCAATACAGATAAAATAGATATTTCTAAACATATATAAAATCTACGATACAGATAAACTTTTCAAATTTGAAGATGTGAGCGATAGTATATATCCAACTCCACCATCCATATCAATATCCATCTAATTTCACATTTCCAACATCAATTCCATTTATTTATACAAAATAAACATTTGAGACATTTAGGGCAAAACCTCTTTTTCTTCGAAAATCCATTCCAAGTATCAAAATCAATAATTTTATCACAACTCAACCTCATTTCCCTTCCCACAACCATTTTCAATACATCCATTCGAAAACATCTCTTTTGGTTTTAAACATAAATTCTAGGTTTGTTCAGAATCCTCCAAAACCACAAGATTGCTTTATAAAAACAAATAACCAAATTAAAAATCATAAAAGAGTGTAGAGGATCCTTACCTCAAAGCTAAAAGACGAGATAAACACAGATGAAACTTAGATGAAGTTGAAACCCAACTCTATTTGTGTAACACCCCGAAATAAATACAATAAATCCATCCCATAAATAGTAGTATAATTGAAACGACACGCTTTCATTAATCAGACTTTAATATACAAAAGTGACAGATGCAATAAGGGATGAAAGCTACACACGTATCATGTGCCTTACTGGCTTACATCTTTCCAAGTCACTACTTAGGTACAACAAAGGTGAGTCATAAGCTCAATACAAATAAAGCCCTACGCTTGTACAAATATGAAATACAATATATAAGCAAAATAAAACAATATGAGCCTTCAGCTCCACAGTCCTTCCAAGCTAAGCCCTTGGCGGAGGCACATCACCAACACCTGAAAATGATTTTTCCATATAGGGTGAGCCAAAACCCGTAGAAATAATCCAGTACAACATATGAAGCTTAACGAAGATATAAGGGTAATATGCAATTACAATGCCATTGACAAACCATTTCATAATTCTTTTGCAAACCAAGTAGTACCAATTGTATTGTTTCAATTCCTGATATTAGTTCCACTTCATTCAGACAACCAAATTGAGAATACAACTCAATAAGTCTCTAACCAGTACTACCATCATATGATCACTTCTATTTGCCATTTTACGGATCTTTCGTCCGTGGGAATCGGCACCCATATATATATACATATGCGCGGTTTTCGAGACTTTCACCCTAGACACATAGGCCAACTTAATTCAATGGAGTACATCCCCTATTGTCTCCCAAATATGGAGTACATCCCCTTTCTCCTCCCAAATATCATATATATGCAATGTATTTGAATACATAATCATATTTAATGACAACGGATGAGAAATTAGTTTCAATTTACCTAATCCTCATGCAATTTTTGCAACAATCATAGCTACCCCCCACCGATAGCCTAAAACAGATAATTCTAAACAAATATATAATCTCCAAGCCAGATAAACTATCCACGTTTCCATAGGTGAGTGATAATACACATCTAGCTCTACCATTTATATAAACATCCATCCAATTTCACATTTTCAATACTGATATTATTTATACAAAATAAATATTTGAGACATTTTAGGGCAAACTCTCTTTTCTTCCGAAATACAACGCAAGTATCAAAATCAACAATTTTATTACATCACAACCTCATATTCACTCCCATAACCATTATCGATACATCCATTTGTAAACCCTTTTTTGATTTTAAACCAAAATCCTAGGTTTGTTCAAAATCCTCCAAAATCACAGTAATGTTTATTGAAAACAAATAACTAAGTTCAAAGTCATATAAGAGTATAGAAAATCGCTACCTCAAGTTTAGAAGACGAGCAAAACAAGGAAGAAACTTCAAAGACGCCGAAACTAAGTTTTGTTTGAACCAAAGTGAAGCTCTTGAGATGGTCTACCTCTTTTCCACAGACACTAGGGTAGACAAACCAATGGATCTAGGTAAAAATATAGAGAGAGAGTGAGTTTAGAGAGAGAAACTCTAGATCTAGGGTTTTTAGAAAGTTTAGAGAGAGAATGAAAGTGAAAAAGTGATGTAAAAGGTCACCTTCACGAATTGATATATGCACAGTCTGCTCGAGCGCAAGAAGTGACACTCGAGCATCAGACACAATAAGTTGTTCCACTCGAGTGCAAGAAATGACGCTCGAGTGCAGAATGCACACTCCTAGTAGTTTTGCAGACAACAAACCAATGCTCAAAGAAAGGCCGCTCGAGCGTAGAAAGCACCGTTCGAGCGTAGAATACACTCTCTCCGTAGTTTTGTAGACTTGCAAAAGTACTGAAAGTTCACAAACCCCACTCGAGTGCAAGAAGTGACACTTGAGCGTAGGAGTAAAATTCTGGACAACAAAAGTTCAAAAAAAAGCAACCAACCTATTCCAAAAACAACCATTGCAATCTAATAGCCAAACTCAAGAAAGTACAAGGGAAATAAGACATGAACAACAATACAGAATTATGAAACCGGAGTCCAGAATGTCAAATGGATTGGGTTTAAAACTAGAATCACTATAATCTGGATGAAAATGAAGCTCTAGGTGAGCTCTACCCATTTAACAAAGGGAGTAGGGTGACAAAATCACTAGATCTAGGCGTATTTGTAGAGAAAGGGTGAGTTTTAGAGAGTGAGGGTCTTAACTTAGGGTTTTGAAATGTTTTAGAGAGAGAGAGAGAGAGAGAGAGAGAGAGAGATGAAAAAGTGATGTAAAATGGCCTGTTTACAAACTGATATGCGCACAGTTCGCTCGAGTGCAAGATGTGTCGCTTGAGCGACCAGACACAATAAGTTGTTTCGCTCGAGCGCAGAATACACTCTCCCAGTAGTTTTACAGATAGAGGTCGTTGCTCAAGCGCAAGAAGCTATGCTCGAGCGAAGAATACAAACTCCCAGTAGTTTTACAAACTTGCAAAAATGCTGGATGTTCACAAAGATCGCTCGAGCTCGGGCTCAAGCGAAGGAACAAAAAATTTGGGCAACAAAGTTTGAAAAACAAGCTACCAACATGTTCCAAACGCAACCAACACATCCCAATAGCCAAACTCAAGTAGGGAAAAGAGGAATAAGACATGAATGACAATACAACATAATGAACCCCGAATCCAGAATATCAAATGGGTCGGGTCTTAAACCATAATCGCTATAGCCTGCCCCCCTTAAGGAATGTTGTCCCCGAAATTATAAATCAAACTTTAAAACCATGTTTAAACTAATTACAACAATGATAATCAACCATTTCCAATACCATGACCCATACATCGGTCATTCATTCTCATCAACATGAAAAACAAGGTCTTAATACTGAATATACAATTCACATTTCCCAAATGTATACAATGTTTACATCAAATCAACATACCAAAAGTTTCAATATATGCTCAAACATTAACAAATAAGTCTGAATACTTTTCACGGACTTCCAACTCATGTTCCCAAGTTGCTTCCTCAACTCCGTGATGTTGCCACAATACTTTAACCAAGGGAATTGTCTTCCGACGCAAGACCTGGTCTCTAGTATCCAAGACTCTTACCAGTTTCTCCTCATACAAGGCATCCTTGTCTACCTCTAACTCGGTCCAATCCAACACGTGTGATGGATCTGGCTCATGCTTCCAGAGCATATAGATATGAAACATGTCATGAACCCCAGAAAGCTGTGGCGGGAAGGCCAAACGATAAGCCACCTCCCTAATCCGCTCTAGGATCTTAAAAGACCTAATAAATGTAGGAGATAACTGCCCACTCTTTCCAAACCTCATCAAACCCCGTCTAGGTGATATCTTCAAGAAGACGTGATCTCCCACGTCAAAGGATAACGGTCTCCTCTTACGGTCAACATAACTTTTTTGACGACTTTGAGTCGTGACTACCCTCTTACAGATAAGTGCAACTCTCCGTCGTTTCCGAGACTAACTTTAGACCCAACATAGGTGAATCACCCACCTCGGCCCAACACATAGGAGATCTACATGGTCGGCCATACAAGGCTTCAAATGGTGCCATGCCAATACTCGACTGGAAGCTATTATTATGGATAAACTCCACTAAGGGCAAGTGCTTCTCCTATCACCCCTTAAAGTCAAGAACACAACCTCGAAGCATATCTTGTAGAATCTAAATGGTGTGCTCTAACTGCATGTCAATCTGAAAATGATGCGCGGTGCTAAAAGCCAATCTCATGCCCAAGGCATTTTGTAGGCTCTGCCATAAACGAGCCGTAAAACGCCGATCTTTATCCTAAACAATCGTTACAGGGACCTCGTGCAACCTCACTATGTCCGTAACGTAAAGGTCGGTTAGATAATCTACCGAGTCATTCGTGCGCATAGGTATAAAGTGTGCTGACTTGGTCAATCAATCAACTACCACCCAAATGATATCATTACCCTGTTGAATCCTCGAAAGACCCACAACAAAATTCACTGGGACATGCTCCCACTTCCACTCGACTATAGGCAAGGGTTGCAACAAACCCGCTGGCCTTTGATGCTCAGCCTTCACTTGGTGACAAGTAAGGCATGTCGATACAAACACGACTGCATCTTTCTTCATACCCTTCCACCAAAACTGGGAACTAAGGTCACGATACATCTTTGTGCCTCCCGGGTGCACCGCAAGGCATGAATAGTGAAACTCCCAGAGTACCTCCTCTCGATAAGACTCCAGTACGAAAAGACAGTTAAGGTATCTAACACTCGAGTTGGAGTTCATGTTCAAGCCTTTTTCTATGTACCGACTAGAGATGTTCTCCCGGAGGGTTTCTACCTGAAGATCACCCCTCTGCGCTTCTATCACTCGGCTCAGAAGTGTAGGTTATGCAACTACAGAAAACAAGGTTGCAGACTCAACAGACTCGCCAAGATGCAAGTCAAACTCACCAATAGCACCCAACATCTCCCATTCCAGAATGGCAATACTAGCTACATTGCTAATGGATTTCTTACTTAGGGCATCAGCCACAACGTTGGTCTTCCCTGGATGATAATGCAACTCAAGGTCATAATCCTCTATAAACTCCAACCACCTCTTCTACCTCAGATTCAAGTTTTTTTGTGTGAACAGATATTTCAGACTCTTGTGATCAGAAAACACTTCAAATATCTCACCATATAGATAATGCCTCCAAATCTTTATGGCAAAGATCACCGCCGCTAACTCTAGGTCATAGGTAGGATAATTTATCTCATGAGTTTTCAATTGTCGTAAGCCATAAGTTACTACCTTTCCCCCTTGCATCAACACATAACCCAAACCTTCCCAAGAAGCATCACAATACACTGAATAATCCAAACCCCTCTTCGAAATAATCAACACCAGAGCAGTGGTAAGCCTAACCTAAAGTTCTTGGAATAACTTTTCACAAGTCTCACTCCACACAAATTTAATTCCCTTCCTCATCAATCTAGTCAACTGTGAGGCCAGTCCAGAGAAGTCTTTCACAAACCGATGATAATACCCTGCTAATCCCAGAAAACTAAGGATTTCAAAGGCATTCTTAGGTTGTTCCTAATCTTGTACTTCTTTTATCTTGGATGAATCCACAATCACTCCTTCACTAGATACCACGTGGCCTACGAACTTCACTTCACTCAACCAGAATTCACATTTTCCAAACTTAGCATACAGTTTGTGGGCTCTAAGTAACTCAAGTACTACCTGCAAATGTCCCTCGTGTTCCCCCTCAGAGGGTGAGTAAATCAAGATGTCATCAACAAAGATGACCACAAAACGATCCAGGAACTCACGGAAGATCCGGTTCATGAAATCCATAAACATGGCAGGTGCCTTGGTTAGCCTAAAATGCATCACTAAGAACTCATAATGGTCGTACCGCATATAAAATGTTGTTTTCTAGATATCCTCCTCATTTACCCTTAACTGGTGATAACTCGATCTCAAGTCTATCTTAGAAAAGCAACAAGACCCTTTCAACTGATCAAATAAATCGTCTATATGAGGCATTGGGTACTTGTTCTTAACAATCGTCCGATTCAACTTTCAGTAATCAATACACAATCGCAAAGTGCCATCTTTCTTTTTGGCAAAGAGAGCCGGTGCTCCCCAAGGCGAAGTACTAAGGCGGATAAAACCCTTATCTAATAATTCTTAGAGTTAAATCTTCAACTCACTTAACTCAGTAAGTGGAAACCTATACGGTGCCATAGATATCAGTGTTGTGCCAGGCACTAAATCAATAGAGAACTCGATCTCTCGGTGAGGTGGTAAACCATCAGGATCCTCCGAAAAAATGTCCGGGCATTCACAAACTACCCTCGGTAACTCAACTCGGACTTCATCACACTCACTATCCAAGAAGTTGGCAAGAAGACAACTAAGCTCACTCTGTCCACGCAGGTCATACACCGATGATAAGACTCTATCGGCTTTCTCCCCCACGAAATAAAAACAACCACTGCTCAAGGTATGTATAGTAACCCTCTAACAGTAACAATCTATGACAGCCCGATTATAGATTCGCCCGTGGGCCTCATGCTGCAGTTCGGACTCAAATAGTCGCGGTTCTTAATCTGATCTCACAATGTGCGATGTGAGATTGATAAATCACCAAAGAGTCCAATTCCAGTAAATCGTTTTGAAAAACAGATTTTTAGAAAGAAGCGCCAAACATGGATTGCTTTGCCAGATACAGAGTCGCCACCTAAATATTTTATTTTGGGGAATTTAGGAAACCTTGACTCGTTTGCCTAAGGCCACGTGTCCGTCATCACCAAATTTGCCTTGGCTCGGGAACTTGGGTATGATTGGGGAAGGTCACATCGTGAGCACCCCCCGCTCGCCCGATCAAAGATCGGCCTCTACTAACCATGATATCGAGTTTTGAAAACATTATGTGCTCTTATTTCGGTTATTAGCCTAGATTTACTATGTGATGCGCACAGCATACAAGTATAGACTGGATTGCCTAAGTTGGAACAAAGCGTTGCACCTCCATTTGTTTTGAAAATGGATTGAAGTTTGCTACTCGCAAGTAGACTAAAACACGTGTTTCGATGAATTATCCCAACTTAAGCAACCCAACCTTCACCCACAGGCATTCAGGTAGGTATATCATATAAGCACATAGCCTCATGGTAAGCATGCTATCATGGCAATCACTCACACACATGCAAGGATGCTAAAGCATAAAAGCTTACCTAGTACTCCGAGCCAAAACAAGAAACTAGTTAGTAATCATGCATGATCCTAGTTCATGTTAGCAATGGCTAATGCAACGCATGCAAAATGCAACTAAGATAGGCTCGGCTAACCTAAGGATGGTATGTGAAATGCGATAACTCGATACACGTATTCAAGTTGGAATTGAAACACAATGCAGTTAGCATGACGCACCGAGCCCTGTGCATACAAAACAGATGAATGATGCAATCATGCAAGCATAAGTATGCTAATTGAAACATGCCCTAATCTGACCATCATAAACTAGTAAATAAAAGGGAGAAAGACGTGGGGTTGGAAGACATACACACACTCACGCACACTTATTACACAATTGCCCTCGCTCGGAGGGTCCGAAAGAATAATACAAATTTAATTAACTAACAAGCTAATTAAATATTACACAACCACTTAACTAATTAAAAAATTAACTAGTCAACTAAAGCAGTAAAGAGGCCGCCGTAGTTCTGCCTCGGAATGCTTGGATGTTGCATGCTCGATTCGCCTTGCTCAGAAACCCGTCGCCATGCCACTGTTGCCTCTGTTTACACTGTTCTACACCTCTGAGGATTGCACAAGTCTCAAGGTTGCTTCTGGATTACTCCCTTAGCATTGTGGGAGGTCACCGGCCAAGATAGAACATTACCGGCCATGGAAATGTGGCCATCGGCCAAAGATTGGATCACCGGCTTCACATTGATGGTTGGTCGGCAGTAAAATTAGACGGCCGGCCATTTCTTCCTGCAGAATACTGGTTTTGTTGCAACAGAGGACAGACAGTACATGGCATGGAATTTTCAAGACAGTGTGTGCATAACCACCCTTCCTATCATGCTGTGATCTCAAGGGAGTATGGCCCTTGGTACTCGGGCCACCAATCACGCATTTCGACGCATGATGGCCAAAGGTACCAAGTTTGCAAATCAATGTAAATGCATGCAACAAAACAAATGGATGCTTCACGCCCTATCATGTCGAGATCAAAGGGCGTCGGCAACCGAGGAGTGAGACATGTTTCGTCACTTTAAGTACGAACAAATCTCATTCCTCATGTTTGGTTTGTCACCCCAAACGAAACAAAAATGTGATGCATGTATGGCAAATGCAATGCAATGCAAAAAAAAAAAAAATGTAATTGATGCAATGCAACATGAGCAATGCAACACATGCAACTAATGTAATGAAACATGAGTATGCCAAATACCGTGCAATACAACCTATCATGCAAACAACATGGCAATATGATAAGTATACAACACTACAATGCAACCTAAATAAGCAACTATGCAAAGTGATAGGCATGCAACAATGCATTAACTATAAGGATGCAACAATCATACAATGAAATGAGCATGCAACAATATACAAATGCATGATCCATGGTCTTACACTATGGGTGGACAGACCTCAGCCTTGTCCATAACAGTGGCCAAATGATGTAACAAAGACACGAATGACGCATACAAGCATGCATGCACCAAGGCCCATCACCTAAGGCATAAGAGGGGCAATACTAAGCATACTTAAAAGAGACAACATGGGCATTTTACAAATACGCTGAGCTCTGAAATCATGATAGAAGGAGTGCCAAATCCAAACACACAATTGGAACATAGCATGCAAAGGGGCCCAAGACCAACCAAAGGGTTCAAACCATAGCCACATCAAACGAACCCCAAAGGGCCAAGAGGACTTAGGACAATCCTAGGGGAGGCCAAAACAGGGCTGGAACATGCATGGAACATGGCCAAAACATGCTAAGAAATAGGCACCAAAAGCAAAGGCATTCAAGACTACAAAGAGAGCACTCCATTACAATTATCACAACCAAGCAAGACATGGACAAATCAATACAAAATAGAGTTACAACATGCCAAATAAGTCCCCAAAACCCACCTAAATAGCATCTAAATGGCCTAAGACTAAAGGCACACACAATGACCCAAACATGGAGTACAAAACAACAACCCTTCAAAGCATTGAGAGGATGGAAAACGCAAGTATATAAGCATGAAACATGGACTGAAATGGCACGATAAGTGATTCCAAATCACCGAAATAAACCAAGTAATGCATACTAAAGACTCACACACCCGAAGCCAACAAGGTATAATGCAAAGAGGCTATACAAAGCATGAAAAGCATGACCAAATCAACACCCAACAGAGCTTAAACATGATGAAACATGACTAAAAGCTTCATGAAGTCAAGCTAAAACATGCAAGCATGGGGGTCTAAATGCATGGTACATGTTGTGACAATATAGGAGATTACAAAGCAAGTGTATGATGCATGCAATGGACTATTAATCCGACCAAAAAAAGAGGTATAATATGACCAAATAACACCAAAAACCATCTGAAATGGAACCAAAATTGACTAAGCATGCATGCTACCCTTAGGAGCCAAAAATACAAGCAAATGAGACAAAAAGGGAGAGCGGTGTCCCTCTCCTATACAAGACCTCAAAAATCCTTCACCAACACTGAAAATCCTCTGGATTTCAGTGGTGAGAAGGCCAATACACGAAAGTTCTCAAAGCTCAAACAAAGAAGGCACAAAAAGGGCCAAACAAGGCCTAAAAGGGTGAGGACAACCCCAAACACCAAAATGACCTTAATGAAACATCTTAAACATGAAAAATCAGAACTTTTATTAGCTATACACTAAGCTTAAAACAGCATGCAAGATGGGCTAAAAGCTAGTGCAAAAATGGGAAATATAAAGCAATAGTGCTCACCCTTGAAGAACACTTGAAGAACAGCAACTCCAGCCCCCTCCTTCTGATCAAAACCCACTCAAAACTCCAAGAACAAACTCTCAAAACCTCCCAAAACCGAAGTGTGATGTAACACTAGGTGTTTTAGTGCAAAACTAAGAACAAAACACCCTTTTGGCCACTCTGACACACACAAATGAAGAGAGAGAGAGAGATAAATAGAGAGAGAGTGATATATATATCACATATATCTCTGATTTGCTGAACCTCTCTAATGGAAGGAGAGGCCTCCTTTTATAGAACAAAACAAGGACCAAAGCTTCTTAGAGAAGCTAAGGCAAAGGGGTCAAGCTTCCTCAAGAAGCTAGACCAAAGGTCAAAGCTTCTTAGGGAAGCTAAGACAAAGGGTTCAACCTTCTGGAGGAAGCTAAGACAAAGGGTCTAAGCTTCTTCAGGAAACTTAGAGCAAAAGGGGGCAAAGGGTGCAAGTCCTCCATACACGTGTATGGAGGAGAAGTCCATGCACTCCAGCTGGCACAATGCCTGAAAAAGGCAAAAAGGAGGCACCGGCAAGGAAAAGAGGCAATCGGCCAAATATCTGTGCCGACCGACCAAACAATTGGTCGGTAGAAAGAAAGCAAGGCCGGTGGCTTTATGCCACGGCCGGTGGGTTTAAGGGATGGCTAACAAGCCACTTCTTACCCTCAGGTGCAAAAACCACATGTCCTTGGTCCACAACCAAGCACAAAACAGTCAAGCCGAGAGATCCTAAGGCAAGGCGCGCAGCCGAGTCCTTCGGGATCTCAAAATGAACATGAACATTGATGATCACCGTGTGTTCAAACGATGACGTCCAAGTCTTGAGGACGGTCAAAAATGGGGTGTCTACAGTTGCCCCTCTTTGACAGAACTCAAAAGTCATAACAATTACGGAAGTGAATGTCAAAGCCCAGAGATGACCCATTTTTGACAAGGCCGAAGACTTAGACAAGCATACAAGCTACAAACAAAGATATGCGCTCGAAGGCAGGGGCAAAATGCAAAACAATGCACAAAATCGAGCATAACTTATGATCATGCAAAAAAAGCTGTAATGAAGCATAACATGCGACAGTTTTAAGCTAGCATAAACCAAACTACAGTACAATGCAGAGAGGGTGTAAGAGAATCATTCAGTTCTCGTTATGTTTCACGCGGAGAATATAATACATGTCCGGCTTGTTTGGTCGTGCCAGCTTCAAATGAACCGTATATACAATATCGTGCCTGTAAGAGAAAGAAAACTTAACAGGTACAATATTGTTAGAAGTGTGCATAACAACGCAATTGAAAATGCGTGACAACGCAAGCGAAGGGGTGCATGACAATGCGGGTGAGAGGGGTGCATAACAACGCAACCCAAGTGTGTGCATAACAATGCAATTTGAAATAGGCATAACAATGCTATGAAGTCACAAACATATATAAGTAAAGTGCACGTGACAACGTGTACAATGTGTGGAGGTGAGGAAGAGTATACACATGTAAGTAAAACACATGCAACAACATGTACAATGTGTAAGGAAATTGATAAGTATACACATGTGAGTAAAGCATGTGCGACAGCGCATGCAATGTGTGAAAATGAAGGAACTTGAACACACATAAGTAAAGCATAACGCGACAACGTATGCAATGTGTGTAGGAACTTGAAAATATATAAGTAAAGCACGACACGATAACGCATGCAATGTGTATAGGAACTTGAATACATATAAGTAAAGCAAGACGCGACAACGCATGCAATGTGTATAGAAACTTGAACACATATAAGTAAAGCATAACGCGACAACGCATGAATTGTGTATAGGAACTTGAACACATATAAGTAAAGCATAACGCGACAACGCATGCAACGTGTATAGGAACTTGAACACATATAAGTAAAGCACGACGCGACAACGCATGCAATGTGTATAGGAACTTGAACACATATAAGTAAAGCATAACGTGACAACGCATGCAATGTTTATAGGAACTTGAACAGATATAAGTAAAGCACGACGCGACAACGCATGCAATGTGTATCGGAATTTGAACACATATAAGTAAAGCATAACGCGACAACGCATGCAATGCATATAGGAACTTGAATACATGTAAGTAAAGCACGACGCGACAATGCATGCAATGTGTATAGGAACTTGAACACATATAAGTAAAGCATAATGCGACAACGCATGCAATGTGTGTAGGAACTTGAACATATATAAGTAGAGCGCGACGCGACAGCGTATGCAATGTGTATAGGAACTTGAACACATATAAGTAAAGCATAATGCGACAACGCATGCAATGTATGTAGGAACTTGAACACATATAAGTAAAGCATAACACGACAACGCATGCAATGTGTGTAGGAACATGAACACATATAAGTAAAGCACAACGCGAAAATGCATGCAATGTGTATAGAAACTTAAACACATATAAGTAAAGCATAACGCGACAACGCATGCAATGTGTATAGGAACTTGAACACATATAAGTAAAGCATAACGCGACAACGCATGAAATATGTGTACGGAAGGATGCAAGACAATGCAACCTAAGAATGTGAAACAACGCGGGTGGACGGGAGGATGCATAAACACATATAAGTAAAGCATACGCGGAAACGCATGCAATGTGTAAAGCAAGCAAGGTATGAACACATGTGAGTAAAGCACGCGCGAAAACGCATGCAATGTGTATAGCGGGAACAATGCAAATGAAACGTGTATAACAATGCAAGGTAGCAAAATGCATAACAATGTAAAATAAGGAGATGTGTGACAATGCATGATAAGGAAATGCATGACAAGGCGTGATAAAAGAATGCATGACAATGCATGTATTGAAATGCATAACAATGCAAAGTAAGGAGATGCATGACAATGCATGATAAGGAAATGCATGACAATGCAAATGCGGTGTGCATAACAATGCACGATGAGAGAAATGCATGACAATGCAAGGTAAGGAAATGAATGACAATGCAAAGTGAGACCCGCATGACAATGCATGAACTGAAATGCATGATAATGTATGTAATTGAAATGCATGACAATGCGTGTAATTGAAATGCATGACAATGCATGACTTATTGAAATGCATGACAATGCGTGTAATTAAAGTGTATGACAATGCATGTAATGCATAACAATGTGTGATAAGGGAATGCATGACAATGCGCGATATGGAGATGCATGACAATGCGAAATGAGACACGCATGACAATGCATGAATGAGAATGCATGACAATGCATGAACTGAAATGTCGATGGAAGATGCATAACAATGCGTGTAATTGAAGTGTATGACAATGCTTGGCTTATTGAAATGCATGACGATGCATACTATTGGAATGCACAACTATGCAAATGAATTCAAAATGCGTGACAACGCACATCTTTTGAGATGCATGACAATGCAAATGAACTTGAATGCGTGACAACGCACGTCTTTTGAAATGCATGAAAATGCAAATGAACTTGAATGCGCGACAACGCGCGTCTTTTGAAATGCATGACAATGCAAATGAGCAGTGCATATCAATGCAAGTTGTGCGCGTTACAACGCGTGTAGACATGCATAACAATGCAACGTATTTGAAGTAGTTTTCGAACCTTTGCAAGATACAAAAAGGATACGAAAAGGATACACCTTGCACATATTCGAGTGCTACGCACAGAAGACACGGCACAGAGACCGGTTAAGCTTCAAAATGCAGTTCCTTGCACTGTCTTGAGCAAAGAAGGTCCCAAACCATATCAATGACCCAAACAAGGGTGTAGGAGATTCACCGGCCACCGGGGGAGGTGACCGGCCATTCATCGGCTGCAAAACAAGGCCATCGGCCAAATATTTGGCCGACCGGCCAATAATTTGGCCGATCAGCCAAAAATGCCTGTATCGGGGCAGTTTTGTCAATTCGCTACAGGTCTTCAAATATAGGGCTTGAAGCCCTTATTTCTCACTTGCCTCTTGGTCGAAAATACCTCCCCTCCCTCGCTAGGTTATTTTCCAAGCTTCGATCCACCATTTTCCTCGGTTTTTGAGCCCGTTTCGTCGTTCGATTCACGAACACTTTCTCGTTTCGAACATTTTGAACAGAACAAGACTTGGTTTCGGTGTATTTTTCTCGATTTCCACCACTCAGGGTTTGTTTCCCTTGAGTTTACCTTGATTCTCGTGCCTTTTCCGCATTCTGAGCCTTCCGCCCATTTTTCACCCTCTTTGGGGTTGACTTTTTAGCTGACTTTTCACATTCTCGCCTGGTTTTCACACTTCCAGCCATTTTTGCACCCTTCTCGACATGGTAGACGATCTTCCACAGGGTGGGGCTCCCCCGGAGATGGACGTGGATCCCGAGGCTGAGCTCCTACCTCTTCACATCCGGCCGTTCGATCCAGCGACCTACAGGCTGGCGATACACGTGCTTCCTCCTGACAGCCTTCGCCACTTCCGGAGCCATGCACGAGACACGCCACTGGAGCTTCTGCTGCTCGAGCCAGAGTCACATCTGTCCTATGGCGCTTCTGAGGTACACTCTTCCCTATTTCATTTTCTGTAAAGTAGAATACATAACTGCAATAGTTGATTCTGTTCTTTAAATGTTTGGCCCGGATACACCGATACAACGCATGCTGTAGTTCATTGCGAGCACATTAGCACCCGATATCTGTTTAAATCCGAACGCGTGTACACACGCTATATGCTCAACTAAACCACTCGAACATACTCATACATCACATGCTGTAGTTCACTGCGAGCACACCTACACCCGATATCTGTCTGAATCTGAACACGCGTACACAAACTGTATTTTCACTGAACCACTCAAACACACTGATACATCACATGCTGTAGTTCACTGCGAGCACACCCGCACCCATTATTTGTTTGAATCTGAACACGTGTACACACACTGTATTTTCATGAATTCTGAGTGCATTCAATACTGTATTTGTAACACTGCTTCGCAAATGTTTGTTTTGACCACATGGGGATCCCATGCCTTCCAGGGGTATGGGAATGTTGCCGCCAGAACCTGGTACATGGAGCTGCCCGATGCAGTTCGTCGCATCATTGACCGAGCAAGCTTTGGGATTTTTTGCATGGGACTCTCGCGTCTCACTGCGAGTAGGCCTCTCCTTGCTACTCTGGTGGAGAGGTGGTGGGACACCACCGACTCTTTCCACCTTTCCGCCACCGGGGAGATGACGATGACTCCCTTCGACTTCTCCATGCTCACAGGCATCGGAGTAGGGGGTGATCTGATCCACTTCGATACTGACATGGACGAGTGGGATGCCGCTCAGATGTACCTGCTCGGCGCTCGGCCACCTCTCGCTAGGGCATGGTTTGTGCGATACTCATGGTTCGAGGACCATTTTCGTATCCAGGTGCCCACTACCCAGGAGGAGGAGGAGCAGTACGCTTGTGGCTTTATCATGTTTCTGCTAGGAATGACACTTTTTGCCGATCGGGCGAACACCGTGGCCCTCTACTTGCTGAGCGCACTGGTGGATGTGACACAGATCCGCTGCTATGACTGGGGTGGCGCAGGCTTGGCCACTTTCTATGGCTACATGAGTTCGTCCTCCTGCCTCAGTGGACAGTTGCTCGGAGGCTACTGGCGAGCTTGGGAGGTACATATTCCCTTTTTTGTTTTTCAGTTTCGTTTTACATTATCTGTACTCTATACACTGCACACACTGCACAATACACTGCTCATACCTCTTTCTGCTTTATCTGCATACTGCTTAATCTGTATACTGCCTTATCTGATAAGCATGCTCATATCTGTTCTGTCACACTGTACAGTTATGGGTGTATGCCTACTTCCCGAGGCTTGTCCCAGTGCCAGACGAGGAGATGCCCCTTGGCGTCCCATTCTCTTATCGCTTCAACGTGAGGTGCGAGCGGAGACCACGTGAGTCCCTCATTTTCTTTTGCCGTTACTTTGATACCAACACCGCAGCCGAGGTATGTCAAACATTGTAGTTCATTTCAGCTTCGCTTTGCATTGTTCTTTCAATATCACTAGGTAACAAACTGCATTTTATTTGCAGATTACCTAGCAGCCTTGGGCTCCATTACCTGATGCAGTTTGGGACCGGTATGTTGGTGCCCGAGAGATGGCCCGATTCACAGTTCTATTAGAGGGCCCCGTCTGCCGCGTGGTACTTTGGGGAGCACTTCTTGCGGCAGACCTTGGGCGTGCCAGAGTAGACGGTTCCAGCACCTTCTCCTACCAATGCGAGGGTGACTGAGAGATACACCTTAGCGGAGATGATGAGCTACACCATCGGCTAGAGCTAGGAGCGCTTTGTAGGCGAGGGCGACTACGCAGAGTTCATCCAGACCTATATCATGTGGCCTCTGAGTAGTGCTCGTCGAGTTGAGAGGGAGAGGCCTGGGGTGCCAGTGGCTGGAGCAGGGGCACCGAGGGCAGCGAGGGTACCTCCGGGTCGAGGCCGGAGTGGATCTCAGAGAGGGCAGGGAGCTGAGTGGCCTGAGCTGCCTACTATGATGACATGCCGAGGGCTGGGTGGGGAGACTTACCAGATCCCCATTGCTTCCCCTCCGCCTGATCACAAGCTAGTCGGATTCTACGGCTTGCCTCCAGTATGCGCTACTGCATTTTGTATCTTATACAGTTATTTCATTTCATTTTTCTTGTTATTCCGCAGAATACTGATGTTTCTAACACTCTTGCAGACTTCTGCCGGGTACACTCGCCAGTCTTTGGAGTTGATTGCTTCCATGATAGGGATGATACAGCGGAGCCTCGACCTGCTGGCTATCTATAGTATCCCAGTAAGCTCTTTCAACCACAATCTTAAACTGTGCATAATCTATTTCACACATAATCTGATGCATCGTACTGTCAACACTGCGCTTGATACTCAGCCCTCATGGCATTTGATACACCGTAACCCACAGACTGCTCATAGCATTGCTTACGACATTCATACACTGCACTCAGTCACTGTACTCTGTACTGACACACTACCCATAGCATTCATACACGGCATTTTGCACTGATATACTGCTCATAGCACTCATATACGGCATTCTGCACTGATATACTGCTCATAGCATTCATACACTATACTCATACGTTGCATTCTGTATTCATACTCTGCTTTATGTAGCATAACTGATGTATTTACCATTTGTCCTTTTCAGCCCCCATTCCAGATACCGGCTACAGGAGGTGCTCCAGCAGGACCATCTGTATCTACCCGAGAAGGAGAGAGAGCAGGGCGACGGACCGTAGTACATCCTCGCACCAAAGCGGGGCGCACTCATGTTGGGAGCAGCTCACGAGCACCGATTCCAGATGGTGATGAGTCCGAGATAGAGGCAGAGGCAGAGTCATCGGAGGATGAGACTGGAGATGATTCGGGCTCGGGCTCAGATGGTGGAGTCGGCGATGATACTCCTGGACCTTCGTCTAGGAAGAGGACGAGGACAGACTCTCATGCCTGAGACCATTGATCTAGACTTTTGCTGCTTTTCTCTTTTTTCCTTTTCTTTTTGCTGGTCGATTGTGCACATTGTACTGCCGCAGGAAGGTTTTGTTTTCTTCAAAACTATGTACTTGAAAAGATGATGGAATGAAACAAACTTCTTCTAAAAAAAGTGTTGCATCGCATATTTCATACCGCGCACCGCATCATATTACATAACAATGTAGTTAAATTGGAAATTGAATATGCATGTATCACCAAGTCAGGTAGACCGACATAGCAAATTAACTCAATAAGCAACCATAAAACCTTGACAAGTTTACAACTTGATAAACAAAGAGCAATAACTCGATGAATAAAATTATGACATCTTGGTAATCAAATGAGTAACAACTCAATAAGCAAAATGAGTAACAACTCGATAAGCAAATTGGAGTGATACAGGTGTGACTTTGCAAAATCAACATCGGAAGGCACTGGAAATGGAACTAATCACAAGTTCTCAATATGTTCAACATATAGAGTGTTCGTTTTGAACATACCGCTCGTAACACAGTACTCTGTTCATTTTGGTCATATGGCCCATGCAGAACACTGTTAATTCTGAATACACAACCCATTCTGAATATTGCTCATTCTGAACTCACAGCCCATGACACAGCATTCGGTTTATTCGGCATACAGCTAATTCTGAACAAACAGTTCGATCTGAACAGACGGGATGCAAAGATGGGATTGGCAGAAGTTGAAACAAACTCAGATGCTCCAAATGTGGAAGGACAAATGTGGAGAATGGCACAGCACTCTGAGTACAAAGCGATTCATTTGGAAAATCGAGAAATGAATTCTCAATCGGGTATTGAGCCTACGATTGAACACAGCGAAAAAAGACTCAACAACAGAAAACAAAAGGTATACAACCTAAAGACAAACACAGACACCTGAAACGACTCAAGACAAGAATCAAGACAAACAAAAGACACGACACTCGGACGCGTTACAAAAGCGAGAGGCCAATTTCCCCGGGTATTGTTTCCCACCCTTTCTCATTTGTGATTCTCACATCACTCTGGCACTCAATCTCTGTTTTTCTTTGAAAAAGTCCTTTTCCTCACTTTTTCTCTCAACGTACATCTCTCTATTCTTTAATCTCTCATTTTTTATCCCTCTCCTGGGTGGTCGATGGACAAACAGGAAGTTGTGGGTTCTTGCCCTTAGCATTCTACTAGATTCTCTTCTTCTGCTCACAACAGTGAACTCTCCTGCAGAGGGGTTACGCTACAACTGGGTTTGTAGCAAATCTGCAGCTGACATCGATTGATGATGTTCTACTGGGGGGTTTGGACATGATCAAATGTGTCCAAACGAGGAAGTGGAATATCTTGATCCATTCCAGTTCATGCTTCGCACTTGGCTTGACACCTCGTTGCTTGGAGGATATAAAAGCTTTCAGCCCTTTATTGTTAACCTCAGTCGTGCCCTTTTTCTGGTGAATATGGTGCCCTTCCTGGCAAGTAGTTGACAACGGGAAAAAGACAGAACTCCTGACTCAACTGTGCCCCTAGTTCATTAATTTGACCATTTTTGTTTTGGTTTTCTACTAAAACAATTTTAACCAATATGAGAGTTAGATTAGTAGGCTTGTTCAATTTTTCTGATTCAAAATCATGCAAGTTAAGTTATGAGCACTGAAATTTTTTCTGTTTTAGGTCCAAAGAAAGGTCCAATTTTTTGGAAAAATGGAATAACTTTCGAGACAATTAGCCAACCTCAGTAAAAACTCTCAAAAACTATTTTTGCAAACAGTCACTGCTCAACGAGCACGGAACCTACTCTCAAGATGCGCAACCTTGGATCCATAACAATGGAAAATTACCCCTTGCTTGAATGGCACTGCACGAGAATGGAAAGTTTCCCCTTGTTTGAATGGCGTTGCGGCGCATTGGCAACGAAAAGTTGCCCCTTGTTCGGACGGGCACCGCAGTGCGTTGTAATCAGTCCTCAGAGTGACGAACACAACCAAACTCTTGGATATAGATAAGGCAAAGATGATCAAAACCATTACATGGACATAATCAATTCGGAAGTGTTTGTGGCTGTACTTCAGGATGAAGTTGCCTACATATCCCAAACATGGGAATCAAGCCTTACGTAGTTCCGGTTAAGGGACACTTGGGTATTAACCTTTCTTTTTGCGCTCTAACTTTTGCCAAGGCCACCCTTCTAGATTTTCAACCTTGCGAGCTTTGTTCTTTTCTTCTTTTCAATTCTTTTCATTTCTTTTCTTCTTTTTCATCTTGTCTTTTCATTTTTTTCATTCTTTCCATTTTTTTTCCTTTTGTTCTTTTTCTTCTTTTTTTTTGCTCTAACTTTTGCCTGGGTCGCCCTTTCCGGGTTTTCGGCCCAGTGAGCCTCTCAAGGGTAAAAGTGTAGCTTTGTCCATATCAAATGGTTTTGAGATCCTGAAGTCATCTGAATCCAGGAGAATGACTACTGTTCGCTGACGATGCAGGAGTCCATCCAATGGGGGCTGAATTTGCCCCTAGTGTTGTGGATAGGAACTCAGTTGTTCTCCGGTAGTATTTTCTTCTTTCTCCTTTTCTGGGATTTGGCATTCTTGTAGACCTTTGTCTTGGACTCTTCGAGTGCATTATCTGACGTCTTTTGCCTCTTGTTCGAGAGGTGCTTCTGATCTGGCCATACGAGCCTCACGTCGTGATTGACCGTTTTAGACATTTTGGATGCAATTTCAAGGTTTTGAAAGCAAAAGGGTCGAGTCTCGAGGCTGAGAGTGATCCTAGGCTGCACAATCTCAAGAGCGATTCCACGCAGGTCTCCGCAGGACCGCGCAAAACATTTTTGTTTTTTGAAAATTTTTAAGAAAGCGAAGAATCGCTCGCGTTGAAAATAATGCAGAACCAATCCGGATCAAGCCAGGGTCCTTCTCAGTACTCATACTAACACACATGATTCCATTCATTAAGGGCTTAGCATGCCTCTCTTTCTCTCAATTTGATCAAATTTTACAAATCTCGAGGAATTCCTTCCTCTTCGTTTTCACCGCAGCGTACAAAAAGTTTTGAAAACCTTAGGTCAATGCAACAATTTGAAGGCACAGAAGAGCAGGTGAAATGCACTGCCGTTCATTCAAGATTCTGGCACAACTGGCGCAAGGCAGAAGCACACACGAGAGTGTGAAAATTACTGCTGCTTTATTCAGATCTTCTGGTGTAACTGGCTTCGAAACAAAAACAGACTCAAAAGAAAGGACGAACACAAAATAAAATAGTGAGATCCAAAGCAACAACCCCGGAATCACCCAACTTCTATACAACAGGACTGACTCGATACAACAAGATAGACCCTTAATCAAAAAGACTGACTCAAAACAAAGAGACAGACTCAAAACAAAACCACAGAACTAACTCAACACTCGAGTCAGAAACTACAAAATTTAGCATTCGCAGATGCTTAAAACAGTGCGCGCCACACGCCACATCTGAAGTAAACCGAGCACCGCCCGCAGGTGGGCCAACCCCTGATCACATGCTTGCATTATCTTCGAAGTCCAGAAACTCAGTGGTGACAGACTTTGCTGAGCTGGGTGGGAGGATGACCTAATTATCGATCAAGTCTTGCACTTCGCGGCGAAGATGAAAGCAGTTGTCGGTGGTGTGACCAACTTGTTGATGGTATGCGCAGTACTGGGTAGCATCACGATCCGGTAGAAGATGAGCATGGAGAGGCTGAGGCTCAAAGGGTTTGAGATGTCCCTTTTTAGCAAGGATTTGAAGCGCCTTGGACAAAGGCATGTAGAGGGCATGAAAAGCCCTGCGTCCTTGGGGCAGATACTTCGAAGTCAGTGGACCTTTGCTGGACGCACTAGCAAAAGGATCGGCAGGTGCTACCTTGGCTCTCTGATCTTTTCAAGGTGCAGGGTTAGGCTTGAGAGGAATGGTTTTGGTACGACGGTCCTTAGCTCGATTTTCCCATTGGCTTGAACTGCTCTCGGCCTGAGTGGGGAAGATGTCATCCACAGTTTTAGCCACAACTGCGAGTACTTGTTGCTTGTTCAACCCCCCGGCTTTTAGAGCCTCAACAACTTGCTGGAGTTGTTCATAGGGATCTGCATCTGCCGTCGTCTTGTTCTTTCCACTAGCCTCAGCTTGGTGGGAGGTTTGGGTTGTTGCTTCAGTGCGAAGCCCCGCTGTTGTTGATACGTCATTGCCGGAGTTCAAGACAACTTCAGGCTGGCTGAGCTCAATTACAATTCGCCCCAGTAGCAGGGACTCCTGCGGCATGAAATTCCCGGCATACGATGTGGTTGGTGGTGAAGTCGACATTCCATAGGGGAGGTCAGCCACAGACCTCTGGAGGTCGCCAATCATTCTTATTAACTCAAACGTGGTGGGTTCACAAGCTTGAAACAACTGGGGTTCCCAGATCGGGCGCGCGGCAGGCGACCTAGGCGGGTGTGATATCTCGACATCGGTCTCACCCTGTAAGATGATCCCTTGGTTTAGTGCGGCTGCCATAATCACAACTTCCTCTGAATTCTGTGACATCATAAATCCGCTGAACTGAACGGAGGTGATGTGACTGGTGACTTGATCGATCAGATATCTGCCTTGTTTCAGCGAAGGAGAACACTGGCTATTCTAAACTCAGATCTCTGAAACTCCCCCCTCCTCCAGAAAGAGAAAACAGGCAGTGTCTCAGCCCAATTTTACCCAAACAATCGCAAGCACAATTGAATAACGGTATTCGATCACTGATCACTGTTCCCCAAAACTACTGCCCCAAAACTGAATCTGATACCCGTAGATACTACTGATTCTCAAAACACTGACACTGCTGTATTGGGATAGGGTTTCCCTGTCCTAGTTTCGTCAAGAACTAGGGTTTCACTATGCATACAGCGGTTTCAAACAACCTATGATCGGGTAAGCAACCTGTCCTAGCTTGGAATGGTCACTATGGATTCCGAATATCCACTAGGTCGAATGGTCAAAAAGGGTACCTCGGTAAAACTGGGGTTTTTGTTCCCATCGTGGCAGAGCCCGTAACCGGTCAGCCTTATGGCACGCTTCTTGAAGTGAGCCTCTGGCAAACCGTTCAGGAATAGTAGATGGCAAACACTGTCACTTAGGCACACCAATGCAAATGTAATGCAAAGAAACATATAAGTGTACTGAAAACAAGATATCATGAGTTCGAGTCAAGTTCTCTAACTCCCCAGCGGAGTCGCCAAAAACTGTAGACGCGCCTGTGGGCCTCATGCTACAATTCGGACTCAAATAGTCGCGGTTCTTAATCTGATCTCACAATGTACGATGTGAGATTGATAAATCACCAAAGTGTCCAATTCCGGCAAACCGTTTCAAAAAATAGATTTTTAAAAAGAAGTGCCAAACATGGACTGTTTTGCCAGATACAGAGTCGCCACTTAAATATTTTATTTTGGAGAATTTAGGAAACCCTGACTTGTTTGCCTAAGGCCACGTGTCCGTCATCACCAAAGTTGCCTCGGCTTGGGAACTTGGGTACGATTGGGGAAGGTCACTTCGTGAGCACCCCCGCTCGCCCGATCAAAGATCGGCCTCTACTAACCATGATATCGAGTTTTGAAAACATTATGTGTTCTTATTCCGGTTATTAGCCTAGATTTACTATATGACGCGCAAAGCATACAAGTATAGACTGGATTGCCTAAGTTGGAACAAAGCGTCGCACCTCCGTTTGTTTTGAAAATAGATTGAAGTTTGCTACTCACAAGCAGGCTAAAACACGGGTTTCGACGAATTATCCCAACTTAAGCAACCCAACCTTCACCCACAGGCATTCAGGCAGGTATATCATATAAGCACATAGCCTCATGGTAAGCATGCTATCATGGCAGTCACTCACACACATGCAAGGATGCTAAAGCATAAAAGCTTACCTAGTACTCCAAGCCAAAACAAGAAACTAGCTAGTAATCATGCATGATCCTAGTTCATGTTAGCAATGGCTAATGCAACGCATGGAAAATGCAACTAAGATATGCTCGGCTAACCTAAGGATGGCATGTGAGATGCGACAACTCGATACACGTATTCAAGTTGGAATTGAAACACAATGCAGTTAGCATGACGCGCCCAGCCCGGTGCATGCAAAACAGATGAATGATGCAAACATGCGAGCATAAGTATGCTAATTGAAACATGCCCTAATCTAACCATCATAAGCTAGTAAATAAAAGGGAGAAAGACGTGGAGTTGGAAGGCATACACACACTCACGCACACTTATTACACAATTTCCCTCGCTCGGAGGGTCCGAAAGAATAATACAAATTTAATTAACTAACAAGCTAATTAAATATTACACAACCACTTAACTAATTAAAAAATTAACTAGTCAACTAAAGCAGTAAAGAGGCCGCCGCAGTTCCGCCTCGGAATGCTGGGATGATGCCTGCTCGATTCGTCTCGCTCGGAAACCCGTCGCCATGCCACTGTTGCCTTTGTTTACACTGTTCTGCACCTCTGAGGACTGTACAAGTCTCAAGATTGCTTCTGGACTACTCCCTTAGCACTGTGGAAGGTCACCGACCAAGATAGAACATTACCGGCCATGGAAATGTGGCCATCGGCCAAAGATTGGATCACCAGCTTGACATTGATGGTCGGTCGGCAGTAAAAGTAGACGGCCGGCCATTTCTTCCTACAGAATACTGGTTTTGCTGCAACAAAGGACAGACAATGCATGGCATGGAATTTTCAAGACAGTGTGTGCATAGCCACCCTTCCTATCATGCTATGATCTCAAGGGAGTATGGTCCTTGGTACTCGGGCCACCAATCACGCATTTCAACGCATGATGGCCAAAGGTACCAAGTTTGCAAATCAATGTAAATGCATGCAACAAAACAAATGGATGCTTCATGCTTTATCATGTTGAGATCAAGGGTGTCGGCGACCGAGGAGTGAGACATGTTTCGTCACTTTAAGTACGAACACATCTCATTCCTCATGTTTTGTTTGACACCCCGAACCAAACAAAAATGTGATGCATGTATGGCAAATGCAATGCAATGCAATGCAATGCAAAAAAAAAAGTGTAATTGATGCAATGCAACATGAGCAATGCAACACATGCAACTAATGGAATGAAACATGAGTATGCCAAATACCGTGCAATACAACCTATCATGCAAACAACATGGCAATATGATAAGTATACAACACTATAATGCAACTTAAATAAGCAACTATGCAAAGTGATAGGCATGCAACAATGCATTAACTATAAGGATGCAACAATCATACAATGTAATGAGCATGCAACAATATACAAATGCATGATCCATGGTCTTACACTATGGGTGGACGGACCTCAGCCTTGTCCATAACAGTGGCCAAATGATGTAACAAAGACACGAATGACACATACAAATATGCATGCACCAAGGCGCATCACCTAAGGCATAAAAGGGGCAATTCTAAGCATACTTAAAAGAGACAAATACGGGCATTTTACAAATACGCTGAACTCTGAAATCATGATTGAAGGAGTGCCAAATCGAAACACACAAGTGGAACATAGCATGCAAAGGGGCCCAAAGTTTGAGACCAACCAAAGAGTTCAAACCATAGCCACATCAAACAAACCCCAAAGGGCCAAGAGGACTTAGGACAATCCTAGGAGAGGCCAAAACAGGGCTGGAACATGCATTGAACATGGCCAAAACATGCTAAGAAATAGGCACCAAAAGCAAAGGCATTCAAGACTACAAAGAGAGCACTCCATTACAACTATCACAACCAAGCAAGGCATGGACAAATCAATACGAAACAAAGTTACAACATGCCAAATAAGTCCCCAAAACCCGCCTAAATAGCATCTAAATGGCCTAAGACTAAAGGCATAGACAATGACCCAAACATGGAGTACAAAACAACAACCCTTCAAAGCATTGAGAGGATGGAAAACATAAGTATATAAGCATGAAACATGGACTGAAATGGCACGATAAGTGATTCCAAATCACCGAAATAAACCAAGTAATGCATACTAAAGACTCACACACCCGAAGCCAACAAGGTATAATGCAAAGAGGCTATACAAAGCATGAAAAGCATGACCAAATCAACACCCAACAGAGCTTAAACATGATGAAACATGACTAAAAGCTTCATGAAGTCAAGCTAAAACATGCAAGCATGGGGGTCTAAATGCATGGTACATGTTGTGACAATATAGGAGATTACAAAGCAAGTGTATGATGCATGCAATGGACTATTAATCCGACCAAAAAAAGAGGTATAATATGACCAAATAACACCAAAAACCATCTGAAATGGAACCAAAATTGACTAAGCATGCATGCTACCCTTAGGAGCCAAAAACACAAGCAAATGAGACAAAAAGGGAGAGCGATGTCCCTCTCCTATACAAGACCTCAAAAATCCTTCACCAACACTGAAAATCCTCTGGATTTCAGTGGTGAGAAGGCCAATACACGAAAGTTCTCAAAGCTCAAACAAAGAAGGCACAAAAAGGGCCAAACAAGGCCTAAAAGGGTGAGGACAACCCCAAACACCAAAATGACCTTAATGAAACATCTTAAACATGAAAAATCAGAACTTTTATTAGCTATACACTAAGCTTAAAACAGCATGCAAGATGGGCTAAAAGCTAGTGCAAAAATGGGAAATATAAAGCAATAGTGCTCACCCTTGAAGAACACTTGAAGAACAGCAACTCCAGCCCCCTCCTTCTGATCAAAACCCACTCAAAACTCCAAGAACAAACTCTCAAAACCTCCCAAAACCGAAGTGTGATGTAACACTAGGTGTTTTAGTGCAAAACTAAGAACAAAACACCCTTTTGGCCACTCTGACACACACAAATGAAGAGAGAGAGAGAGATAAATAGAGAGAGAGTGATATATATATCACATATATCTCTGATTTGCTGAACCTCTCTAATGGAAGGAGAGGCGTCCTTTTGTAGAACAAAACAAGGACCAAAGCTTCTTAGAGAAGCTAAGGCAAAGGGGTCAAGCTTCCTCAAGAAGCTAGACCAAAGGTCCAAGCTTCTTGGGGAAGCTAAGGCAAAGGGTTCAACCTTCTGGAGGAAGCTAAGACAAAGGGTCTAAGCTTCTTCAAGAAGCTTAGAGCAAAAGGGGGCAAAGGGTGCAAGTCCTCCATACACGTGTATAGAGGACAAGTCTGTGCACTCCAGCTGGCACAACTGGCATAGCTGGCATGCACAATGCGTGAAAAAGGCAAAAAAGAGGCACCGGCCAGGTGTAGACACCCCATTTTGACCGTCCTCAAGACTTGGACGTCACCGTTTGAACACTCGGTGATTATCCGTGTTTGTGTTCGTTTGGAGTTCCCGGAGGTCTCGGCTCGCGCGCCTTGCCTCAGGATCTCCGAACTTGACTGTTTAGTGTCTGGTTTTACACCAAACACTTGTGTTTTGCCTTGGAGAGGCAGGGTAGGGCTTCTAGACCATCCCGACCCACCACCGGCAGTGGCTAGAGGCCACTGGCTGGTTTTTGCTTCCATCGGCACTTTTGTGCTCTAGGTGTTTTGTGTCTTACTATTGCAGATAAACACCTAGTGTTTCACCTTTGTCTAACTACTGAGGTTCTAAGGGACTGATTTTGAGGTTTTGGTGTTAGATTCAAGCCAAGGGAGGCCATTGGAGCACCATTGTTGAAGGGGTCATCAAGGGTAAGAAACTAACACCTTTATTCCCCATTTTTGCATTGATTTTCTACCTATCTTAGAGCTATTTTCGTGCTTATTGTATAACATAAAAAAGTTCTGTTTTTAGGCCCTCTTGATTGTTTATTAAGAGTGTTTTGTGGTTTGAGGGTGTTTGACCCCTCTTAGGCCTTGAAAGGCCTCATTTTGTGCTATTTTGTGCTAGTTTCGGGACTTTGGTGTTTGGGCCTCTTCACCCCTGAAATCTTGGGGGATTTCAGTGGTGGAGATGGTGCCTTGAAGTCTCTAAAAGGAGAGGGCCACCCCCTCTCCTTGTTGTCCTTGAAAAGGGCATGTTTTGGCCTCTAAAGGGAGCCTATGTTTGAGTGTGTGTTGAGCATGTATAGACTATTTTTCATGCTTATTTTTCCATAATATAACATGATTTTAAATTGGTTTTGGTACTCCATGCATGCTTAGCATAGTTGCCATGTAATGCCTTGTGATTCCTTAACATGTCTTAGGTCGTGTGCCTTTGTTTCTAGCATGTTTTAGGCTTACATTTGTGAATATTTTGTGCTTATCTTGACATGTTTTAGGTCTGTCCATAAGTGTTTGGGTTGATTTTAGCGTGCTTAGTATAGCCACTTTGCATTCCGGCTCGTTGGCCTTAAGTATGTGCATGTATAGCATGACATCTTTGCATTGATTTGGTGATTTGGCGCCACCCTACATGTTATTTCAGTCCCAATTTCATGCTTGCGTGACTGCCTTGCATACCTCTTTAATGCTTTGGAAGCATGTGTTGCATGCTCCATGTTTTGACCATCGTGCATGCCTCTAAATTTGAGCCACTTAGATGCCATCTAAGTAGTACTTTAGCCTTGTTTTAACATGCTAAAAACCTATTTTTGGTTGTTTAATGCATGTCATGATTGTTGTGATAAATGTGCTTCAAAGCTTCATGACTTGCCTCAAGTATTTGGACCATGCTTGCATGCATTTGCTTGTCTTGTTTAACGTGATTGGGCATCATTTTATAGCATGATTTTAGAGCTCATGTTGCATGCTAATCATCCATGAAATCTCTTGTCAAGTGTGCTTGAATGTTGCTTGCTTAATGCTTGAGGTTTGGACCATAACATGTGTATGTGTGTATGTGTGTTTAGCCTCCATTTTTGGGCATTTTGGCTACTGTTTTGGGCCTTATTAGAGCTGCCCAAGTCTTGTATAAGTCCATCTTTACATCCGTTTGCATGGTCCCATGTTTGCTTGTATGCTTGCATAAGCTTGTTGCCATGTCATGTTGCATCCTTAGCTTGCATGCTTATGTTGCATTGCATCTTGCATGCATGCCTTGTTCCTTGACTTGATGATAGGAATTGGGCCATAGTTTGTTTGATTGGTTTGCATTTCATTTGACATGAAAGTTGCATACTTGATTCCTTGGGCCATCATGCATGGAAATACGTGATTGGTGGTCCGAGAATCGAGGCACATGCCCCTTTGAGTCACTACCATGATAAGGGACATGGTTGGTGCATATATGCCTTGAATTGTGCTGCCATGCTTTGCCTTGCCCTCTGTTACTGTCATTTGCAGATTCTACAGGAACACTCTGCCGACCGGCAGTGTAAAGTGCCGACCGGCAATCATTTCTCTGCCGACAGCTTCACTTTGTGCCGGTGGCCACATCCCACTGCCGGTGGCAATTCCATGCAGCCGGTGATGTCTCCCAGCATCCAAGGAAGCAGTCCTGAGGTTTTGGCAACCTCCAGAGGAGTGATGGAAGGAAAACAGAGGCAGCTCACGCATGGCGGCGCATTTCCCGAGGCGATTTACTATTTTCTTAGTTTAATTAAATTTGCTTAGTTGATTAGGCAATTTGTAATATTTAATTAGCTTGCGTAGTTAATTAATTTGTAATATTTATTTGGTCCCTCCGAGTGAGGGCAAATCTGTAATAAGTGTGTGTGGGTGGTGTGTATGTCTTCCAATCCCCACTTCTTTCTTCCCTTCTATTTACCTGTTTATGATGGTAGATTAGGGCATCTTTAAAATTAGCATACCTTATGCTATGCATGCGTGCATCCATACATTTGTATTACATACATTAGGCTCGGTACATCACGCTAACTGCATCTATACTTCAATTCACAAATTGAGTATGTGGTAGTTGATCGCATTTCACATTCCATGTTTAGGGTTAGCCGAGCCTGCCTAGATTGCATTTTTTGCATGTGATGCATTAGCCATTTCTTAACATGAACTAGGACATGCATGTTTGCTGACTAGTTTACTGTTTTGGCACGGAGTACGATGTAAATATTTATGCTTTAGCATCCCACATGTGTGTGAGTGTTGCCATGACAGCATGTTTACCATGTGGCTAGATGCTTATGTGATAAACTGTTTTGATGCCTGTGGGTGAAGGTTGGGTTGTTTGAGTTGGGAAAACTCGTTGAAATCCGTGTTTTTAGCCTACTTGCGAGTAGCAAATTCCAAAGCACTTTTCAAAACCGAACGGATATGCAATGCTTATTTCCAAATTAGGCAATCTAGTCTATACTTGTTTGCTGTGCGCATAACATAGTAATTCTAGGCTAATAAATGGAATAAGAACACATAACATCTTCAAAATTGGATATCATGATTAGTAGAGGCCGGTCTTCAGACCGGGCGAAAGGGGGTGCTCATAGCTGACCTTCCCTGATCGTACCCAAGCTCCCGAGCCGAGACAACTCCGGTGATGACGGACATGTGGCCTTCGGCACCGAGTCAGGGTTTCCTAAATTTCCCCATTTTAAAAAATATTTAGGTGGCGACTCTGTATCTGGCAAAGCAGTCCATGTTTGACACTACTTTTTCAAAAATCTGTTTCTCAAAACGATTTGCCAGATTTGGACTCTTTGGTTCAGATTAAGAACCGCGACAACAAAATCGCGAGTCCGAACTGTAGTAGCATAAGGCCCCCCCCTCCGCGGGCGCGTCTACCCCAGGAAAAGAGGCAATCGGCCAAATGTCTGTGCCGACCAACCAAACAATTGGTTGGTAGAAAGAAAGCAAGGCTGGTGGCTTCATGCCACGGCCGGTGGGTTTAAGGGATGGCTAACAAGCCACTTCTTACCCTCAGGTACAAAAACCACAAGTCCTTGGTCCACAACGAAGCACAAAACAGTCAAGTCGAGAGATCCTAAGGCAAGGCGTGCAGCCGAGTCCTTCGGGATCTCAAAATGAGCACGAACATGGATGATCATCGAGTGTTCAAACGATGACGTCCAAGTCTTGAGGACGGTCAAAAATAGGGTGTCTACACCGATACGATGACAACCAGTCCATACCCAATATAGTGTCAAAACTCGACATGTCAATCAACACAAATGCAAAAGGGAGTCGGCGACTGGCAACCTCTATGTCACAACCCCAACACCCTTGTTCCAAAACAAACTCACCACCAATACGTGACTATACACTGAGTGGAGATGCTAACTGAGCCAATTCTAACCCCAAAGCCGATGCAAATGCAGACAAGATAAATGAATGGGATGCACCCGTATCAATCAACACATTAGCAATAGAATTGCATAACAAAAAAGTACCTATCACTACCGAAGGCGCTGGTACTTGGTTTGGCGCGGTAAGAGCATACACATGCCTTGTAGGTGTGATAACCTAAACCTCCAAACTATTATTTTATATTGCTTCAATAAGCTTATTTCCATGATTGTCTGTTTAATTGTGTGATTACATGCTTAATTTTGTAATTATCTGTTATTGCATGGAATATCTATTCGCTTATTGACTTTGGATCAAAAATTGAAAGCCCGAACGGCTTCTGAAGCCAAAATTGACTAACCCAATAGGCTAATTAGAATATTTAGAATTTTATGGCAACTTTCGTCAAAATTTGATTCAGACCAAAATAATTAGAATAAAATAATTGGAATCAATTAAACTTAGACAAGAATAATTATCCATAAGTAAGCTTAATTAGCCTAAGTTAATCATACCCTATATAAGGCTCTTATTAAGTCTTGAGCTCATTGGCTAAGATTTTGAGAGAGTAGTAGAGTTAACTCAACACTTAGAGAGAGAGAGAGAGAGAGAGAGAAGAATTGTAAAGGAATTGAAGGAGAATTAGAGAATTAAGCTATAAGACACTTGAATTTAAGCTTTAGGTATGATCTTCAACCCTAATCCTTGTAAATAAAACATTTAGAAGTTGAATTCATCCAAGTTTTGAGTTTATTTGCATGAAATTATACAAAAAGGGCATGAATTAGCTTGAATTGGAAGAATTGGGTTGAACTATGTATATGTATGCATAAATTGAGTTCAGAATTCATGAAATTCTTGTATGCATGGCACTTTTACACCTCAACTTGAAGAGTCCTTCATGTTTGCATACCACTCATATCAATTGATCATGTTTTGAAGTGAGTCAAACAAGGTTTACAACTTGAAGTTTAAGTTTTTGGTTTGAGAATTTATCTTGATTTTGAGAAATTGGTTTCAAATTAACTATATTCCCAAGTTCTAAAATGTTTTTCCATGTTTTTGTACCAAAAATACAAGTTTTGGACCTCTGTATATCAAATTTGAACTTCAAACACAGTTCTGGAAATTCCAGAATTCGGTCTGTCCATTCGAGTGAAGAAAGTGTCGCTCGTGCGTAAAAATCGAGCTCCTAGAAGTTTTACAAAATTTTACAAACCGCTCGAGCGACCAAAGTGGCGGTCGAGCGAGGACCACTTTTACTCAATCTTCCGCTCGAGCGACCGTTGAGCGGAAATTTCATGCAACCAGTACTTTTGCCAAGTTTGGAGACCGCTCGAGCGACTGAAGTTACGCTTGAGCGACTACCCTTATTTTTGGACATCCACTTGAGCGAAGGATGTTGTGCTCTAGCGAAAAATGCTGCGCTCGAACAGAGACCCTATTTTCAGCAAATTTTGACTAACCCTTTTGAGTGCACACTTGCATCCTTATGTCATTTCAAGTACTCTTAGGCACCAATTGAACTCATATAAACATGGAAAGAGTTAGAAACATATGAGGAGAATTTAATTAAAGCAGAATGGTTATAACGGTACTCCAATTGTATTTTTTTTGTTACGTGTTTTGTATAGGTGGGTGTCCGAGGCCTAGTGACAACGTAACCCACAGTGAGTAATAACTTTATAAAGATATGTTCAAGTTATGTTTATTTTCAAAAATGTTACTATTATCTAAATTGATACATGAATGATTGAATGGCTTATTGAAACGATTGGTTTATTGAAACGTAATGACTATTTATCAAAACTGTTATTGTTCATCGAATGATTTATTGAAACTCTAGTTTCTTGTGAATGAATGAAGTTCCCTTTTGAAAATGTATTCGTGGCATCCTTTAGTGAGACCCTTGCCTGGGGGAGATTAATACCATGGCCCATTGGGCGTCGCCTAGGGAAAACAATACCGTGGCCTTTTGGATAATTGAAACATGGATATCTCTACTGTTAGACTTAGTGGTCATATTGGATATGATATATTGATTGACCCTTGAGGTCCCATTGTTATTAAAACATTGTTACTCTATTGGATGTGCCACATGTTTGAATGAAATGGTCATTATTGCTAAGATTGATATTTGTAATGGTATTGAACTTCATTCATATAACCTCTTTATTTTTTTATTACTCATTGGGCCTTAGCTCACTATTCATGTATATATATATATATGTAGGTGAGGAAGATGAGCATCATAGATAGAAGTTGCCTTGGAATTACCCAGTGGTTAGCCTTGTCGTGGACCTCTCGAGAAGAAGCCAACTTGGACTCATGTGGAGCCAAGCAAGTCTAAACCCCTCTTTCTTATGCGCTCTTAGTTTGGTTTTTGGTATAGGGGGGTTTTTTTTTTTATGTATGACTTGTTAAGTTTTGGAAATTGTGGACTGGACGTTGCTTCAAAATTTTTGTAATGTATGCTTATCTATAGAATGGTTGTGTAGTTTTAATACGAACTCTTTTCATATATGCACGGCTCACTGGGTAATTTTTTTTTTAATTTTTTTTATGATATGTTATATTGTCGCTAAGCCCCGTACTTTATATTTAATGGCTTTGTTTATAGAGGCTGTAGGTAACCTATGGTTACTGGCCGGTCATGAAGCTAAACCTATAGGGGCGGGTTTGGGTTGTGATAATAGGTCTCTGCTACGTCTGATGCACTGACTGAGTCGAAGAGGCTCCCTGATTGGCCCTCGAGGCCTGTGATGATCGTGCAAGCTGGTGGCTCTATATTTGCCTCAAACCAGATGCACTAGGTGTGCCACCCAACTGAGCACAAAACCTCTTCAAGTGCCCTGCCTGTCCACACTGAAAACAAGTGAGCGGCTGCTCTCTCCCTTGACTCTGGTTCTGAGAACGAGCCACAAAAGAAACAAACAGCTACCCTCCTCCTATTTGCAGGCAAGTTACAGACTTGTGGCCTAACTGGCCACACTTAAAGCAGGTGAAATCTCCTTAACCACTTCTACCAGAACGTGAACTCGGTATTGGAAAAGTGGACCTCGACTGACCTCCCTGGGACTGCTACGGGGTGGAACCCCTCTGTCTCTTACTGTGCTTCTAAACCTCCTGATTCCTTTTAGAGCCCCTCATCCTTTTAGAGCCCCTCATCCACTCATCCTCCATCTGAATCACGGTCTCCAGATGACCCGCCGACTTTACAAGTTGCACGTAATCTCTAATCATTGAGCCAACTACCTTGAAGAGAAGCCCTTTCCTTAACCTTTTCTCAAACTCTATACAACGGAGCTCCTCTGTCACCACTAACTCTGGCGCAAATCTAAAGAAGCTAGTAAAGACTGCCTCAAACTTGGCTACAAGCATGCTGAGTTACTTGAGCTTTAAAAATTGCTTCATGAATTTCTCCCTAAAATGTTGACAAAGGCCTTCCAAGTCATCCCAATACGCCTACGTGTATACTTCCACCACCGACCCGTATCTCCTTTCAGCTGGAAGGATGCTAAGGTCACTCTCAACTGGTCATCCTCGATACCGTGCATCTCGAACATCTTCATCATTTGCTCGAGCCATTCATCCACTTTTAGTGGCTCTTTAGGGTCACCTACAAACTCATCCGGATTGAACCAGAAAAACTCTAGCTTCAGAAAAGACAGCCCCATCTCAGCAACAATGGCTAGGACTTGATTCTCAACTCTGCGAATACCATAATGCTCTGGCCATTTCACAGGCTAAGGCACCCATGGCCTACTGACCTCTTGGCTTGGCCACATTGGGCTGACCAATTCCTTCCTCTTGTCCCAAAATATCATCTGGTATTAGCACCTCCTGGCATCTAGGCTTACCACGCCTGACATTTAATGAAGGTAACATAAGAGATTAGCACATTTACAAACGTGCCGAAGCTAACTCACTCATGTCCTAATGTGGTGGACAACAGTAATTCACTCCACATAAGCACATAGTCATATAAACACTTACGAATTTCCTTCCTGAATAATGATCGTCCCGCGACGTTGCCAGATTTCCAATTAGAAACAGCAATGATCAGGTACCCAATCAATATCCTAGAAATTAAATTCGATACCCATATAATCACATAAGATGTTATCATAAAGCACACTAAACTTACGAGAGTCTCCATCAAGCAAGACAAACCTATTATGGTAAAAACCACTTCCTACATACCTAAAGTATTCAAACCTGATACGCTCTAATACCAAGTTGTAACACCCTAAAATAAATACGATAAACCATCTATGATGATAAATAAATAACAATATGAATCAAAGTATAATATCTTTTCATTACATAAGACTCAGTTGTATAAAAGGGTGTCACATGCGAATATATATTCATAAGTCCTAACCCTGAATCTATAGCATGTGTCAACAACAAAAATATGAAATAGATGTTGAATAGATAATTGAAATGCCCTAAAGGCTACAACTTTCCAAGACTGTACTTGGTTACATCAAAATGGATTTAAATCCAATATAGATAAAGCCCTAGGCTTGTACAAAATAATTACAACAGGTAAACAAAAATGAAGCTCTTGCTCCAATCCTCCCAAGCTACTGCCTTGGTGGATGCATCTCACCAATACCTAAAATGGTTTTCCCATTTAGGGTGAGCCAAATCCCAGTAGAAATAATCTAACGCAATATATGAATCTTAACAAAGATATAATGGTAATGCATATGCGATGCTCATGACTAAAATGTCTCATTTCTCTTTCCAAAACCACGCAAAGTTCGGTTTATATCACAATTTGTCATTCATTTCCTTTACATTAGAAAACAGGGCCATGACTCATAACTCTGGGAAGCTCAAAGTACAACCTTTCATAGATATTTCATCCACGGGAAATCGTAACTGGCACCCATGTAAACATAGGCTATACAAACACTACTTCTGCCATTTCATAAATATTTCATCCACGGGATTAGGAACCCATGTATGCACACGGTTTTTAGGACTTTCACCCTGGACACACAAGCCAACTTAATTCAATAGAATACATCCCTTTCCCAGATTCACTCATTTTTCCCAAAATGTTATACATGTACAATGTAGCAAGATGTGATAATGCTCAATGCAAATGGATGAGAAATTTGTTTTAATTCACCTAATCCTCATGCAATTTCTACAACAATCATAGCTATGCTCCACCAATAGCCCAAAATAGATATTTCTAAACAGATATAAAATTTCCAGTATAGATAAACTTTCCAAATTTGAAGATGTGAGTGATAGTACATATCCAACTCCACCATCCATATCAATATCCATGTAATTTCACATTTTCAATATCAATTCCATTTATTTATACAAAATAAACATTTGGGACATTTAGGGCAAAACCTCATTTTCTTCCAAAATCTATTCCAAGTATCAAAATCAATAATTTTATCACAACTCAGCCTCATTTCCATTCCCACAACCATTTTTAATACAGCCATTTGAAAATCCCTCTTTTAATTTTAAACCGAAACCCTAGGTTTGTTCAAAATCCTCCAAAATCTCAAGATTGTTTTATAAAAACAACTAAGTTAAAAATCATAAAAATGTGCAGAGGATCCCTACCTCAAAACTAGAAGACGAGATAAACACAGGTGAAGCCGAAACCCAACTCTATTCGGATGAAAACCAAGCTCTAGGTGAGCTCTACCTTTTTAACAAAAGGAGTAGGGTGAATAAATCACTAGATATAGGTGTGTTTGTAGAGAGAAGGTGAGTTTTAGAGAGAGAGAGGGTCTCAACTCAAGATTTTGAAATGTTTGTGAGAGAGAGAGAGGTGAAAAAGTGATGTAAAAAGGCATGTTTATGAACTGATATGCGCATAGTTTGCTTGAGTTCAAGATGTGTCACTTGAGTGACCAGACACAATAAGTTGTTCCGTTTAAGCACATAATACACACTCCTAGCAGTTTTGCAGACAAAGGTTGTCGCTCGAGTGCAAGAAGCTTTACTTGAGCGAAGAATACAAATGCCCAGTAGTTTTGCAGACATGCAAAAATACTAGATGTTCACAAAGACCGCTCGAGAGAAGGAACAAAAAATCTGGGCAACAAAAGTTTGAAAAACAAGCTACCAAGCTATTCCAAACACAAACAAAACACAACTTAATTAATACAATAATTAGAACATTAGTCTAATTAAACACAACTTAATTAATTAAACTAAATCAATTTTTAATTAAACGTATCATAAGGTTCTAAAAATTCCAATTAGTCTATTCATATAGCCAATTTCGGTTTCTGATGCCATTAAGGCCTTCAATTTCAGATTAAGAGCAAAAATTACAATAGATCATTTTCAAATTGAACAGATTTACTCAATTTAATCTCATGACACATATCAAAATTAATAATTAACACATAATTGAATAAATGTAGTCATGATACGCATATTGGGATCGTTACACATAGAGTGACTTGGGGCCGTCCAAGAAGTCGAGGGGTACCAATAACACTCAAGTCATAGTCTCAGCAGACCAAACATCGAGCTTTGACAACGGGGATGAGTTCATGGAGTACTAGTTAGAATAGAATGACTTGTTTTCGGTGTAGCTAGCAGCGTCACAAAACTTCAGTATGTTCTCAAAAAGGAGGGAAGCAACAACAGTAGCGGTCCGCTCATTCTCAGAGCCAGTTTCTAGGTAGTAGTCGGTTGTCCACTTGTTACCAGTGTGAGAAACCAGGGCTTGTAAAGAGACTTTTGCTATAGTTGGTACAGGTTCCTAGTGCTTTGGGATCCCAACAGTCACATACTCTTCAGTCGATTCTAGACTAAGAGTAGTTTTACTAGCCAACCCAATCTGGCCAAGCATCTAGAGCAGTACAGGAGGCCACTTCTATACAATCGATATAATAGGCCCATATTCTGCGAGATGGACAGAGTGGTTAGTGATTTCGGGGGCGTATGTATGTTGTTACTACGCCAGAACAATCGTCCAGACTGGACCCTCAATTGTGAAAGGTACATTTCTTTCATTCGAATTGTGTTGGCAGACACAGGTGTGTGGTATTCACCTTTTTCAATTCCATTTTGTTAATCCTATGGTTTGATTTTGATGATGTCTAACATATTATTATTGGAGAAATTGTGACTTTTCAATATATATAATTTTATAATCATTTGACACAAAATATGAAAATGAATTTTATCTTTTTTAATTATGTTGCACTGATTTAAAAATAATTAAATATTTTTTGTACATCTTTTAAACAATTTAATGATATACAATATAATAAAATATATTATAGAAATATCACCACGTTGTGGTATCTCATGGAAAATCAATTGCCATTTTATTCTCCTTTTCTCCTTTAATTTTGTTGTTGATTTCTACAGTTTGCGAAGCCGACTCTTTACAATAATTTAAATGGTAGGAAGAAGAATGAAATTGATGTATGCCCAAAATCCTCTCCAACAATTAAATTTTTTTATGGCTATAAAAGAAATTTTGTGGAGAAAATAAAAAATATTGAAGTGAAGAAATTTTTTAGTGATATTCAACAATTCTCAAAATATTGTGTGGTACATTTTCATTAGGTTATAATTTATTTTGAGAGAGAGTTTATTGAGCATTTAAGCTTTCCACTGTAAAAGGGTTTTGTATCCTTTAATTTTTTTTCTTATAAAAGAGAGAAAGTTTTTGTGATTGTTTTTTGATAAAATCATTTGGGTTAGGTTTGACTAGCATCAGATTTACAACTAGTTGGTTGGAATGATCGGAGTTGATCAAGTATTAAGGATCACTAGCACATGTGAAGTTAGGAGTGTAACTACTATTTGACGAATAGTGAAGAAATATCCGAGAGGATCTTGAGAAGTGGACATATGCTTGGTTTAAGTCGAACCAATATAAAATCTGTGTTTGCTCTCTCTTCCTTTCCATTAATTTAATTTTTTTTTTCTCATTTATATTGCTTCATATTTATTTCTCATTTGGATTAAATTTTAATTTATTACTCATCTTTATTACTTCACATTTTTACTTATTTATTTGTTAGGTTAATTTTTTAATTTAGCAATTTATATATAAACCCAATTCACCCCTCATTTTGGGTTGTCTTCGGAGTAACAATTGGCATCAGAGCAAGGGCTCTAGTATTTTTTACTTAACAATCTTAGCATTGATCAATGGCAACCATAATAGGAGCACAAATTATTGATAATCACTCACCTTCCAAGCCTCCATATTTTTTGGCATTAATTATAGTTATTAGAAAAATAGAATGATGATATATATTCAAGGCACCAACTATATGGTATGGAAAATTATTAAAAATGGTCAAAATATTCCTTTCAAAATTGTAGATACAAAGAAAGTCCCTAAAACAGAAGATGAATGGGATGAGAATAATATTAAGAGTATTCAAGCAAATGCTAAAGCCAAACATATATATTATATTTTGCACTTTATCATAATGAATTTAATAGAATTTCTGCATGTGACACTGTTAAAGAAATTTGGGATAAATTAGAAGTCATAATTGAAGGCACAAATTGTAACGGTTCTGGTTTAGACCCAACCCATTTCTTGCTCGTAGATCCAGAATTCCATACCTTTAATTGTTTTTCCTGCTCCTTTTCATCTTGTTGGTAGTTGGGTTGAGTGTTGGCTATGTTTGAAATAGGTTGGGAGTTAGTTTTTCAAAAGAGTTGTTGACCAGTTTTCTTCTTGTTCGCTTGAATGGTGTTTTGGTGGCTCGAGCAGTCTTTGAGATCTCCTAGTATTTTTGCAAGTCTGCAAAATATTTGGGAGTAGGGTATCTGTCACGCTCTAATTTTATTATCTGAACACATTACCAAAACCTGTAAATTAAGTCCATTTACATAACATGTATAGGAATAACCATACAGTAGGTAGGTAGAAAATGTTCGATCTCGAATAAATACAATATTAATGACACATGCCAAGGTGTACAATGAAATGCTCATAGAAAACAATTACATGAGAAGTCACTCACAAGTCTCAATTCACTACATATCTCTCATTTACATTTTGTATTTCAACATACATAAAAGAATTTGGACTTCTCAAATCCTCAAACTGGAGTTTCCAACTCCGCTCCTGAAAATGGTAAAAATAACATGGTATGAACAAATATGCCCAGTAGGGATCTACCGTGATTCTCCACAATAAGATCAATAGATATATGCAATTATGAATGCTAAAGAAGGATACATAAATAAATAGTGTGGCTTTATACTAAAAATAAATTACACATAGGTAATACCATCCTCATGGAAATCTACTAAACTTTTAAAAGAAAATGCTTTTCTTTTATCTTCTTACCATTCTTGTATAAATTTCCATCGGTCTTTCTTAAAGATCCCTTTTTAACATTCCATAAAGGCCCGAGACCTGTGAACCATGCATTACCAAAAATCCTACATTCCATCATAATCCGCATAACTTCAATATATAATTGTAACTACACCTGTTTCAACAAATACCAAATAACCAATCTATATAAAAACAAATCAATTCATTTCCATTTATCCCATTAAACATAGCAAATCCATTATAATTATTTCGCACAAGTCTATAACCAACAGCTGGCTTCAATACTAGCCATGAATTTCATTGTTTCAAATTTTAGTACACAACACACCATTCAACATTTAATCTCCACATTTTTCCATCCTCGCATGAATGGCCAGTGGACACCTCCAACTTTCCCCTTTCGTCGTCCTCACACGAACTGGCGAGTGGACACCTCAAACCTTCCACTTTTGTTGTCCTCACACGAACTGGCAAGTGGACACCTCAAAACATTCCCACATTCGTCATCCTCACACAAACTGGGCAAGTGTGCACTTCAACACATTCCAAAAACAATAACAAGTTAAACACATCACAAGGAATCACAAGGACCCTCCAATTTTACTCATCAATTACCCTTTAAGTGAAAATCAAAGAACAACCTTTAGGGTTACACATTAGATTTGAGGGCTTTTCCTTCTATGTATTAATTCAATTTCCAACAATCAATTCTTTTTCCAAACACAACCCTCACATACCAATATTATTTTTACATCGATTAAGTCTCATTACTCATACTCTTCTTATCCAATCACATACTTAATTTCAAGAAATTAAAGTCAATTAAAACAAATACTCATGTTTAAAGTAAGTCCATAATTAGGGTCAGACCACATTTAGGGCTTTTCACCTTGAGGCACAAAATTATATATTAACTAAACACTTCCATAACCCACCTCAATTTCACATTTTATTACCATAATTTGAAAACCCTAACTTCTCTTTCATGCTTTTGAGAAAATACCCTCAATAAGAGGTTTTTATGTAATACACAAAGTACCACCCATCTATTTATACGAAAATATTGTAAAGAAGCAAGAAATCCCTACCTCGAGCAAGAGAGAAGAAACCCAAAATTCCAACTTCGATGAAAACACGATGCACTCGGATGGATAGAAAGCCCTCAGTGTGCTCTACATTTTTTAAAGAAGGAACATGGGGTAGAAAATGAGTAAAAAAAGATGAAAAATGAAGCTTTAAAACTTGAAACCCTCAAAAAAATGGTGGAATGGAGGCAGATGAGAGAATGAAGAAAAATAGGCCGAAATGGCTTTTACAGATGCTAAATCCAAACCAGGCCGCTCGAGCGACCAATCCTCCGCTTGAGCGTCAGAGACAACACACCGCTCGAGTGATCAACCCTGTGCTTGAACGAAAATTAACATCTTCTAGAATCTCATACCTACAAAAGTACTGGATGCTTCGCAAGACCGCTCGAGTGATCATTCCATCGCTTGAGCGATGTGAAGAAAATAGAAATTTATGAAGTGCTACATCCTCCCCATCTTAAGAAATTTCATCCCCGAAAATTGGGAAGGTACTGAAACAAAGGGCAGTCCAACACAAACGGGAACACAACACCGAACTTAAAACTAGATCCATACATAGAACCCTTTCCCGGATCTCTGTTCAAAACCTCGGTGCCTTAAAGACTCCCGAGCTACTTCTACCCCAAACAACAACCGCATTCTAACCACGTACATACGACCAAACAACCACCAAGTGCTTAACACTCGAACATCAAAAGAAAACTACACTTCCAACCAAGGACAAACAATCGATCCTCATCGAGGAAAAATTACTACACCCAAAATCCATAGTCCATGGAGATAACTCTCCATCCTAACCAAAAAAACGCCAAACTCGCTCAAATCAAAACACTTAACTAACAATATAAGTTAAGCTACTACACAATTTAACCATATGAGGTAAAGAAACAGTCACTTAACTTGTCAAAACTAGAGTTTTCTGATTATATAATAATTTTTTTTTTCAAAATTTAACAAAACTCACTTCGTTTTCCAACAAAAGATTCATTTCATAAATTATGAGTAAAACCAATTGCTTTGCAAACATTTTCTTCTTCCAAAACAAAACGTAAAATTTCACCCCAAAGTTTTTAGTTAAAATAAAACGTTGTGAGAGGTTACAAAACCAATAATCACCTTCCAATTCATTTTCTCAACAAACATTCGGTGAATCCCAATCATCACCCAACAATTTCTATCACACACTTGGTGATATCACAACATATGTACCACACATATCTGTAATAATAATGAATAGAAACAATCACGGTGCTACAACAGGTAATACAACACACACAACTTCCCAGAAGTTAGAAGTTCAAAACCATTAAAAACGTCATCATAGATAATCAATAATACACACTGACACAAGTGCACCTCAACAATCCGAATTCTAACATGTTATCCCGATTCAAGGGATTCCACAATTTCATATTGACAACATATATACACAAGCATGGCTCAATACCCAAAGTCCCACCTAAGGTACTACTCAACTATACCACCATTTACTCAAACCAAAGTAATTCATAAAATGACTAAGTGTCAATCAACTTCGAATACCACTCAACCAACCCACCAGTTCTAACCCAAACCAAAACAACCAAACTGAACAAAACCAAAGCTTAAGTCCTATCAAGAGGGATCAGTTACAAAGATCCATCTTCTCCACGCGTGTAGCTCGCATTTTTCGCGCCCCCTCTCGGAAGTTTGAAAGAAGCCCTACAGTTCGGACTCCTGCGGTTCTGAATCTAATCTCACAAGTGCAATGTGAAATTGATAAACACCAAAGAGTCCAGATCCGACAAATCATTTAGAAAATTGATTTAGGATAAAAAATGCCAAAATTGGACTACTTTGCCAGATACAGAGTCGCCACCTAAATAATTTTTTTATTTTTTGGGGAAATTTAGAAAACCCACGACTCGTGCCAAAGGCCACGTGTCTGTCATCACCAAAGTTGCCTCGGCTCGGGAACTTGGGTACGAGAGGGGAAGGTCAGGAATTGAGCACTCCCATTCGCTCGATCAAAGATCGACCTCTACTAATCATGATATGATTTTTTATAAGTATTATGTGCTCTTGTTCCAGTTATTAAGCTAGCTTTACTGTGTGATGCGCACAAGCAATTATAGAGTAGTTTGCTCAAGTTGGAACAATTCAAATTCTTGTTTGTTTTGCAAAAATGGTTTGAATTTGCCACCTCAAGTGGGCTTAAAGTTTACGAATTTGCCACCAAACATAGTGGGCTTAAAACTGATTTGCCACTCAACAAAGTGGGTTTGAAACGCACATTCGTTGAATCATTCCAATTCATGCAACAAGCCTTCATCCGCAGGCATTCAAATGGTTCATCACTTAAGCATTTAACCAGACATGGCAATTACTCACACTCGTGCAAGTATGCTAAAGAACTAAAAACTCACCTAGTACTCCAAGCAAAGATAAACAAAAAGAGTTAGAAGAATGCATGATTCCTAACTATATAAGATGTCTAATGCAACACATGCGAAGAATGCAATTAATAGGCTCGGCTACTAATATGACATTTTCAACAATTTCATAGCATGTGTTTAAACACGTATTCAAAGAAAGTATTGAAACAACAATGTAGTTTGAATGATGCGCCGAGCCTCGGTGCATGCAATACAAGATGAATGGATGCAAGCATAAGGTATGCTAATTGAAACGTGATGCTCCTAAACTAACCATCGAAAGCGGTTAAGTAAAAGGGAGAAAGACGTGGGGTTGGAAGACATACACATTATTACATTTTGCTCTCACGAAGGAGAGTCCGAATGAATAATAGGTAAGGTAATCTAAGCTATGCTACTTAAGCTAATTAGGCTAATTAAGCTAATTATTACAAACCGAATGTTAGCAATTGGGTGCCCATGTGGCATGACCCATAAACCTTTTGAACCTTATCCATATAAGTTTGAATTTGAATTCAAAACTTATTTGGATAACCACTCATGATATTATATCGATCATATCAACTGATATGGATAGATGATACATTTATCCTATATGTTTGATATGATATATGGGATATGGAATATGAAAACAACGTATGTTTTTCACATACTGACTCTCTCCCATTAAAACAACGATCAAACTTTTTGCACTGGGACTTGTGTGGGTGATACACATATTGTGGTATCACTCCACTGCTGGGTTCGTTGTTCGCATTCTTGAAGCACGTGATTTACCCACGAGATTCTTCGCTTTAGGTTCTATCACCTAAGGTGTGATCTGAATGTTTTACCTGCTGCATTATACTTTAATTTACATTGGTATTAGAGCCAATATGGGTATTTTTGTGCTTATTTTTATGCATTAAAATATGTGTATAATTTTATATAAATATATATACACGTTATATGCATGAAAATTAACAAAGGAGGAAGATGAAATGTAGGGTTTCTGTATTTCCACTCTCATTAGATTGAGAGTGTTATACCCCTCAATTTTTATGTTCATTAAATATCATTTTTGAGACCATAAATGTTTTTATTTTGAAAAATGAAGTCCGACAGTACCGAAATTGGACCAGAAAATACCTTGGAAGGCGGCGCGTGGGCTACACGTGCCATTTGATGCCATCAGCGGCTTCCACATGCATCCACATGCTCCTATGCGCCAGGCGTGATTTTCACGAGCAACTATGCGCGTTGTCCGCGCTATCACGCATGGGTTTGTCCCGTTGTCCACGCGCGCGCCATCCGTGCTACGCACGGTGTGCCGTGCGCTGAGCCGCTTGCTGAGCAGCGTCGTTTTTTTATCCTGCCGGCCTGGCTGGCCTGGCTGCTGATGTTAAGGCACTGTTTGTTTTTTTTTAATCGAGAATTGGTGTAAATGGTCATAAATAATTCGTTATAGATTTGTTTTATGCGTGGTTGGTACTGTTAGACTCGAAATTAAATTTTTTATCTTCTGTAAAATTTTAAGAATTTTATGAAAATAAAAAATATTTTTTTTGTAATAATAATTCAATTTTTCTACTTTAAAATGCTTCTGGTATTGCATGAATAATTTTCTGAGGTTGAAATTTTTATTGTAGACTACTACAAAGTTTTACTATTTACTGGTATAATTGTTTAAGTTTATCAGATTTTGGAATATTTATTTCTAATTTTATGTGTGTTTATTAGTTATTTAAAATTCCAGAAAATTTCAGAAAAGTTTCAGAAAATTTTAGAATGATGTACATTCTATTATGGCATAATTTGAATATTAAATACAACATATTCTTTTTTTTAGGGTTTGTAATATATAGTCATTAGAAAAGCATGCTTAGTTTTTTTTTTTTTTTTTTTTTTTTTTTTTTTAATTTCATTATTAAATGAATATAGCATGAGTCATTTGGAAATTTAAATTAAGATGCTATTGTATAGAATTTATCATGCTTTGTATATGCCATAAGTAGTGGGAGATTGATTATTATTATTATTATTTTTTTTGCGCATGGAATTAAATTAAATTTTGATAATTGTCACTAGAGGCGCAAGAGATGATTACGAGCATAACAAATTTTCGATCTTGAGACATATTTAATATTATCATTATTTAATTTACATTCTTTTGCTGCAAAAATAATTTTTGTATTGCTACCATTAATATCCCCTGCGCATTTGTTTACTCTGTATGTAGAAATGGCTAGTAGTGGCAGACTTAACTAAAGGAGAGAAATTGGGTGGCGACAATTATGACATATGGTGCCGTAAGATCCAGTACCTCCTCAATGAGCAAGAAGTGTTAACCACACTTAAACAAGTGATGGTTGAGCTAGAGCAGGGCAATACAGCTCAACATCATTGTGATCTTGAAGTCATTCAGACATGGCGTAACAAAGATCGGTGTGCGCGCTTACTATGTTGAGCAACATGCGCAATGACTTGATTAGTGAGTTTGAGAATTGCCCGACTGCATTTGAGATGTGGGAAGCTCTCAAGCAAAAGTTTGGTATTACCTCTTTGGCAAAGCTACGTGGGCTGACTATGAAGTTTGACTCCTATCAGAAAAGGGTGCATCACTCGATGAAGCAGCATTTGAGGGTCATGTCAGCCATGATACGTGAGCTTGCGGCTGCTGGGCACAATTTGACTCCAGAATAGCAAGTACAAGCTGTGATTTGCTCTGTGCCGAATTCTTGGGAGCAGATGAAGTAGAACATGATGCATAATGAGAGTGTGAAAACATTCGAAGACATATCGCGTCATTTGGAGCTAGAGGCTGAGCGCCTTGAGGCGGCTAAGTCTGATGGTTCTGCTATGGTGGTTGAGTCGAGCTCACGTAAGGCTTCTCAGTTCGAACATGGAAAAGCAAAAGGTGCCCCTAAGAAGCAAGTAGCAGCTGCACTAAAGCCCAATGGTGCTAGAAATTTCTAGCATAGGGGCAAGAGAGGTGGCAAAAAGGTGAAGGCTAAATTGACATGCTTTAATTGTAACAAAGAAAAACACTTTGATCGGGATTGCCCTGAGTAGAAGAAGGTACTCCCTTTCTTAATTTCTCACATTCAATGCTTTGTTTCTAGTCAAGCATTAATTGCTCATTCTCCTCATTTTGGGTTGTAGACTTTGGAGCAACAGACCACATCGCGAGGGCCAGAGTAAGGTTCGTTAAGTATCGCTGAGTACTTGTTGGGAGCAGAAAAGTTTACATGGGGAACGAGTCCAGTGTGGAGGTGCTTGGCATTGGTACATACAAGCTGGAAATGCGACAAGGGTGCACCTTGTATCTTCATGATGTTCTTTATGCTCCGGATATTCGGCGAAACGTAGTTTCAATTATTAGCATGATGAGCCTTGGTTTTAGCTTTTGTTTTGAGAATAATGGTGTTATCATTTATTTGGGAACAATTTTTTATGGTTTTGGTTATCTTTCAGATGGTTTTTTAGTTTTGGATGTGGATGATTCTAGTTTTAATAAAAATGCCAATGGCTCTGTTTCTAATATTGCATCTTTTTGTGATAACGATTCTATGAGATGGCTTGCTAGATTAGGCCACATAGGGCAAGACAGAATGACTAGATTGGGTAGAGAAGGTCTATTAGGCCCACTCGCTAGAGTCACTTTGTCTACTTGTGAGCACTGTCTTGTTGGAAAGGCAATAAGGAAACCATTTGGGACAGCCATAAGGGCATCTATCCCATTACAACTTATTCATTCTGATATATGTGGACCAATGAATATGAGGGAAAGACATGGAGCCCCTTATTTCATCACATTTATAGATGATTGCACGCGTTTTGGTCATGTCTATTTGTTTTCTCACAAGTCAGAAGCATTGGATTGCTTTAGACGATATAATATTGAGGTTGAGAATCAATTAGACAAGAGCAGTAAGGCTCTAAGGACTGACCGGGGACGTGAGTATCTATCTGAGCAATTTAAAGTGCTCTGTGAGGAAAAAGGAGTTATCAGGAAATTGACTATTCCTAGGACTTCGCAGCAAAATGGTGTAGCGGAGAGAAGGAAACGCACATTGCTTGACATGGTTAGATCAATGATGGCGCAAGCTAATCTTCCCATTTTTTATTAGGGAGATGCTTTGTTGACTGCTGCCTACGTCCTTAACAGTGTGCCCTCCAAATCAGTTCCTTCCATCCCATATGAGATGTGAACTGGAAAAAATCCTGATTTAGGCAATTTGCGGCCTTGGGGTTCGGCAGCTTACATACACAACGCTTCTCATAAGTTTGGGAAGTTGGGCCCTAGAGGAAGGAAGTGTATCTTCATTCGCTATAGTGAGCATTCTAAGGGCTATGTGTTTATTGGGGAGCATCCAGATGGAAGTGTGAGTAAAATTGAGTCATGAGATATGGATTTCCTAGTGGAGGATTTCCCTAGCAGTGTTGAGGTAACTAGAGATGTAGAACTCTATGAGATGGAGGATCTACTTGAAGGCGCACCTAGTAGAGAATGAGGGGATAATCCCTCAAGCTCCTAGGGACAGTGGGAGCGATCTACCTGCCCAAGGATTAGATCCAATGGATGAGGATTCTCAAGATTCTCAACTACGTAGAAGTAAACGTGAAGCTATACCCCGTCGTCGTTTTGAGATTGAAGGAGAAGCATTCATGATTGCTCCGAGTGATGAGATGGAGCCTAAGAATCTCAAAGAGGCTCTCTCATCCCCTGCTAGTAAAGAATGGAGTACTGCAATGGATGAACAAATAGAGTCTATGAAGAAAAATCATGTCTGGGACTTGGTTAATTTGCCGCTAGGGTGCAAGACTATTGGGAACAAATGGGTTCTCAAAATCAAGCGCAAAGCGGATGGTTCCATAGAAAGGTATGAGGCTCGCCTAGTGGCGAAAGGTTACACCCAACGAGAGGGTGTGGACTATGAGGAAACTTTTTCACCAGTTGTAAGGTTTGCATCTATTCGCCTAATTCTGGCCATAGTAGCTCAGTTGGACTTAAAGCTATATCAGATGGATGTTAAGACTGCATTTCTCAATAGAGAATTGGATGAAGAGATCTATATTGATCAACCAGAAGGCTTTGTGGTAGTAGGTCAGGAGCACAAAGTTTGCAGGCTTCAACGATCTTTTTATGGCTTAAAGCAATCATCCAGATAGTGGAATCTGAGATTTCATTAAGCCATTGTTTCTAATGGGTTTACGATGACTGATGAAGATCACTGTGTGTACGTTAAGCGGTCCAAGGACATTTTTCTGATATTGTCATTATATGTAGATGACATATTATTGGCTAGAAATGACAAGGAGATGATTGTCGCCACTAAAAAGTAGTTGTTCTCTACATTTGAGATGAGAGACATAGGTGAAGTGAGCTATGTGCTCGGTGTTAAGATCCTTAGGGATCGCTCTAGGAGACTTCTTGGTTTGTCTCTAGAGACTTACATTAAGACTATCCTAGAGCGATTCCAGATACAGAGCTGCAAACCCATTGACACTCCTGTTGCGAAAGGCGAGAGCCTAAGCCTTGATATGGGTCCTAAGACTCCAGAAGAGAATGAAAAGATGGCCCGTGTTCCCTATGCAAATGCTGTTGGAAGCTTGATGTATGCTATGATGTGTATACGCCTTGACATTTGTTATGCAGTCAGATTGGTGAGTCGTTACCAATCCAACCCAGGACCAACTCATTGGAAAGCAGTTAAGAGGATATTACGGTATCTTACAGGGACTGTAGATTACACACTTTGCTACCAAAGTTCAGATCTACATCTAGTTAGCTATTGTGATGCTGACTGGGGAGGAAACTTTGATGAGCATAAGTCTACTTTAGGATATGCTTTCATGCTTAGCGATGGTGCTATTTCTTGGAGCAGTAAGAAGCAATCTTGTATCGCCCTATCGACTATGGAGGCTGAGTTTGTGGCTTGTGCATCTGCCGTTCAGGAAGTCGTTTGGTAGAGGAGATTCCTTCAGCATTTGGATGTTGTCACACACACTTCAGACCCTGTGACTATCCATTGTGACAGTATGGCTGCACTCGCTTACGCTAAGGATCCTAAATACCACGGCAGAACCAAACACATTGATATGAGGTTTAACTTTATCAGAGACATTGTGGCATAGAAAGAAGTGATCCTGTCGCATGGTTGCAGACCCTTTGACTAAGCCCATTGCTAGAGATATTTATCTTACTCATGTTAGGGCTTTAGGACTACGTAGGTGGTGATATATATATATATATATATATGTGTGTATTCAGTTGAACTCATATTTTTTTGGGGATATTTATGCCATTAGTATTCATATTTGTTTCTATTACACATTTATGTTTACTACTTTTTGCAGTGGTTTGTGAATTAGCATACACAGAATAAACAAATTGATGTTAGCAGGCAAGATTGGCTCACTCACATGAGAAATTGCCCTTAGCGCTAGGTAGCGAGCAAGGATGAGACTAGTAGCTTATTGTATTTGGAGCAAATAAAGAAGCTAAAATTATCCACTAGCTATGTCGCCTTGGTTGGTGCCAAGATGAGGTCTTGTTAGAGATTGACCATAGATATGAGAGTACCCACTTTTCTATGATGTGCCCGTTATGGATAGCCAGATGTGAGATCTCATTTGATGCCTGAGAGGTGAGCAAATAGAGAATTTGAGTTAGACACTGGGAAACAACTTGTGCGCTTAAGGGCGACTAGACTAAGATCTGTATGGTGTGTGAGTTTAACATCACTCTTTGGAAGAGTTACTCCACTATAACATGCATTCGTACTGCATGTGCTTATCGACCCGTTAGTGAGGTGAAAGAATGGATCCTTGCTTCTTCACCGTGTGACTCCTAAACATCATTTTTCCCTAAATGACTTCACTTTGTGTCTTTTGTGACCTTTGACTATGTCATAAGATGAGGAGTTGATGTTCAGCTACTTTGGTATGTTGCCTGCGGTCATGCATGATTCGGCCTTAAGGGACATCACTGGGAAAGTGGTAAATCCTAAACTAAATTGCAACGCCCTCAAAATAATACATATAAACCCACATTCTTGACATACATAGACATAAGAGAATAAAGCATATTTCTATTTATCAGAGTATTCATTACAGAAGTATTACATGTTGACAACAAAAGTAAATGCCCTATGGGCTTACAACTTTCCAAGTCAACACTTGGGTTCAACAAAAGAAGAGTTTTAACTCTTTATACAAAATAAGCCCTTGGCTTGATTAACATGTAATACAAAAAGGAAAACAACAAAAAGATCTTCAAGCCTGTAAGCCTCCCAAGCTACGTCCTTGGAGGTGGCATATCTCTTGAACTTGAAAATGATGTCCCATATAGGGTGAGCCAATGCCCAGTAGAGATATACTAAACCAAGTATGAGAAATAACTAAAACATTAGTATTTGATAGATGCCTAGCACTTATAAACCAACTTATATCACAATACAGTTCCATGACAATTATGTCCATGTTTCATTCCACTTTCCTTTACTTTTCCAAATCAATTCATAAACATGGCTCAGAACCTGGCCAAACAATTAAATGAGACTACATCCCATATTAAAACACTTTCTTTATTCACAATTCAAATGAGTCTACAACTCATATTAAAACACTTCCACACTTCAATTAATACACATATTTGCTGCATTCATACTTCAATTTAATACACATATTTGCTATATTAATGGAGTCCATCCCTTATCTCCTCCCAAACAGGTTTGAGAGTCCATCCCCTATCTCCCCTCAAACCATGGAGTACATCCTCTATCTCCTCCCAAATAGTATACATGTACAATGTATTTAAACTGTTATCATATACAATGATCAATCAATACACATATTTGCTATATTATTCCAACCGTCATATTCAATGGCATAACACTTTTGATTAGTTTCAGTTTTTCCTAATCAACATACAGTTTCTACAACAATCAAGACTATCCTCCACCGATAGCCCAAAGCAGTTATCTCCAAACAGAGAATAAATTTATCAACAGATAAAATATTAACATTTTCATAAGTGAGTGATTAATTAATCCAGCTACACCATTCAATCCCATAATTCCCCAATTTCAAGAATTTTAACTCAATTTCATATTTCCATAAATTAATTTATTCAACAGAATTAGGGCATTTTCCCCATTTTCTCAAATATTGATCTTGAGACCAAATTCCACCAATTTGACTCACAAACTCATATTGCCCAAGCCTTACATGCACATGGAGCTTTAAAACACAAAACCCCTCTTTTATAAATTACAACTCATACCCTAACATTCCCAAAATTACCAAACAACACCACTTAATCAAAATGACTAAAACTTATGTGAAAACTCATAGATTAGAGTAGGTTATCCCTACCTCAGAATGAAGAGACCAAATGGAGGAGATGATGAAAACTCAAAGTGCTCCAAATCCACAAATTTTCAGATTAAAGCGAAGCCCTCGCGAAGCTCTACCTTTCTTCCAAAGGAACTAGGGTAGAGGACCACTAGAACTAGATGAAACCCTAGAGAGAAGGTATATAGAGAGAGAAAGAGCAGCTGGTCTAGGGTTTGAATGAAAGAAGATGATGAAAAAGTGAAGTGTAACCCGTAGCTGCCAACTCAAATATTCAAGGCTCGCTCGAGCGAAGGAGTGGTCGCTCGAGCGACCAGACACAAAGATACCTCGCTCGAGCGTAGAAAGTCTCACTCGAGCCAACAATTCGAAGCTTCTGGTCTGCAACCCAGAAGCTCGCTCGAGCGAAGAAACCCAAAACATACAGCTCGCTCGCTCGAGCGAAGGAAAGCTCGCTCGAGCCAAGAAATGCAACTCTCAGGTCCAAAACCAGACGCAGACGCAAGCTCGAGCGCAAGACTTCTCGCTCGAGCCACCAGACATAACACTCAACTCTCGCTCGAGCGAAAGAACCCTGGCTCGAGCGAAGGAACTAAAACACAGAGCCTGCTCGAGCGACAAAAGCCTCGCTCGAGCGAAGAAGCAAAAATCTGGGCAGCAACTATTGGTTCAAACTCACTACCAACCTGTAACAAACCTGCCCAACACATCCTAAAACTCATATACAAAGAATTAAAGGACAGAAACGAAACTTATACAACAACCAACACCCCAGAACCTAAGTCTGGAATACAATAAACAATAGAGGGAAAACCGGGATCGCTATAACCTCCCCCCTTAAAGAATTTCATCCCCGAAATTAGTTACAAGTTTCAAAAACTTGATTTTTCAAATCTCAACAACATTACAAGTCAATAATCAACATCCTGACCCATACCGGTCATCCCATCTCTTTTCAAGAGGCAATTCACAATATAATTTTCAACATGCATTATCAACATGCATTCCTTTGAATTTCAACAAGTTTCAATATCATATTCCAAAATTTCATAACAAATTCAATGTTAATAACATACTTACATTTCTACAACATATTTAACATACACAATGTTAAAATGAACTTCCATTCACAAGGCATATTCCATGATATTTTCATAACTCAAAACATTTACAATGATTTACAACTTAAGACATATTCAATGCTCTTAAAGTTTATCAATACAACAAAATTTCCAACACAAGCTTAAACATTAACAAACAAGTCCGGATATTTCTCACGAACTTCCGACTCGCGTTCTCAAGTGGCTTCCTTAATCCCGTGATGTTTCCACAAAACTTTTACCAAGGCTATCATCTTGCCTCGCACGACTTGATCCCGTCTGTCGAAGACCCGCATCGGTCTCTCCTCATACAAGGCATCCTCATCTACCTCTAAGTCGGTCCAATCTAATACATGAGACGGATCCGATTCGTACTTCCGAAGCATGCTAACATGAAACACGTTATGCACTCCAGACAACTGCGGCGGCAAAGCTAAACGGTAGGCAACCTCGCCAATCCTCTCAAGGATCTCGAAAGGGCTAATAAACCGAAGGGACAACTTTCCACTCTTACCAAACCTCATCAAACTCTGCCTAGGTGATATTTTCAAGAAGACATGATCACCTCCCTCAAATACCAAAGGCCTCCTCCTACGGTCGGCATAACACTTTTGGCGACTTGGGGCTGTAACAAGTCTCTTACGGATGAGCTCAACTTTCTCCAGCGTTTCCCACAACAACTCCGGGCCCAACAAAGGTGTATCACCCACCTCGGCCTAACAAACCGGAGACCTACATGGTCGGCCATACAAGGCCTCAAACGGTGCCATACCGATACTCGATTGGAAACTGTTGTTGTCGGCAAACTCCACTAAGGGCAAGTGCCTCTCCTACGACCCACTAAAGTCAAGGACACAACCTCGAAGCATATCCTCAAGGATCTGAATAGTACGCTCGGACTGTCCGTCATTTTGAGGATGATAAGCCGTGCTAAACGTCAGTCTAGTGCCCAAAGCACTCTGCAAACTCTGCCACAACCTAGCAGTAAAACATGGATCTCTATCTGAGACGATCGACACTGGGACCCCGTGTAACCTCACTATGTCCCGAACATACAAGTCGGCAAGATGATCTATCGAATCTCTCACACGCAAAGGGATAAAGTGTGCCGACTTAGTCAACTGGTCTACAACCACCCAAATAGCATCATTACCCCTGTTGAGTCCTCGAAAGACCTATAACGAAGTCCATCGTGACATGCTCCCACTTCCACTTGACAATAGGCAAGGGTTGCAACAAACCCGCTGGCCTCTGATGTTCGGCCTTCACTTGCTGACAAGTAAGGCACTTAGATACAAAAACTGCCACATCCTTCTTCATATCCCGCCACCAAAACTGGCAACCCAAATCACGATACATCTTAGTGCCTCCCGGATGCACCGCAAGGCGTGAATGGTGAAACTCTCGGAGTACCTCCTCTCGGGAAGACTCCGACACAAACAAACGGTCTCGGTACCTCACACTCAGGTCATGATACATAGTCAAACCCTTCTCAACCTTCCCACTGGAGATCTTCTCCCGGAGGGATTCTACCTCAAGGTCACTCCCCAGTGCCTCTACCACTCGATTCACAAGTGTAGGCTGCGCAACTACAGAAAACAAGGTCGCAGCCTCAACAGATTCACCCAAAAGCAAATCAAACTCGCCAAGTACACCCAACATCTCCCACTCCCGGATGGCTATAGAAGCTACATCACTAATGGATTTCCTGCTAAGGGCATCAGCCATAACATTGGCCTTTCCCGGATGGTAATGCAACTCGAAGTCGTAATCCTCAATAAACTTCATCCACCTCCTCTGCCTCGAATTCAAGTCTTTCTGTGTAAACACATACTTCAGACTCTTATGATCCGAGAACACCTCGAATCTCTCACCATAAAGGTAGTGCCTCCAAATCTTCATGGCAAAAATCACAGCTACTAACTCTGTCATGTGTAGGGTAATTCGTCTCGTGTATTTTCAACTGCCACGAGCCATAGGCTACCACTTTCCCCTCTTGCATCAACACACAACCCAAGCCCTCTCGTGAAGCATCACAATAAACCGCATAACCCAAACCTCTTCTCGGAATAATCAAAACAGGAGCGGTGGTAAGTCTAACCTTAAGTTCCTGCAACAACTTTTCAGAAGTCTCACTCCACACAAACTTGACCCCTTTCCGCGTCAATCTAGTCAATGGCGACGCTAGCTTGGAGAAATCCTTCACAAACCGCCAGTAATACCCAGCTAATCCCAGAAAACTGCGGATCTCAAAAATACTCTTAGGCTGTGCCCAATCTTGCACTGCCTCTATCTTGGATGTATCAACAGACACCCCTTCCCCGGAGACTACATGGCCTAAGAATATAACCTCTCTTAGCCAGAACTCACACTTCCCGAACTTGGTATACAACCTATGGGTTCTAAGCAACTCAAGCACCACTCTCAAGTGCTCCTTATGCTCCTCCTCAGAAGGTGAATAAATCAGACTGTCGTCCATGAAGACAACCACAAAGCGATCTAGGAACCCTCGGAATATCTGGTTCATCAAATCCGTAAACACTGCAGGTGCATTGGTGAGCTGAAAAGGCATCACCAGAAACTTGTAGTGGCCATACCGCGTACAGAATTCCGTCTTTGGGATATCCTCCTCCCTGACCCTCAACTGATGGTAACCCGATCTCAAGTCTATCTTAGAGAAACAATAGGACCCTTTCAACTGGTCAAACAAATCATCTATACGGGGCATAGGGTACTTATTCTTAACCGTAGCCCAATTCAATTTCTGGTAATCGATACAAAGTCTCAAAGCCCCATCTTTCTTTTTAGCAAAGAGGGCCGGTGCTCCCCACGGTGAAGTACTAGGGTGAACAAAGCCCTTATCTAGCAATTCCTGGAGTTGAATCTTCAACTCACTCAACTCGGCTGGGGCAAAACAATAAGGTGTCATGGAAATCGGTGCCGTGCCAAGCACTAAATCAATAGAAAACTCCACCTCTCGATGGGGTAGTAAACTAACAAGATCCTCGGGAAAGACGTCCGAGTACTCACAAGCCACTGTCAGCAATAAAGTCTGGGTCTCATCACACTCACTACTCATAAAGCTAGCGAGGCTACAAAGCTCACCCCGTCCTCGCGGATCATACACTGGTGGCAAAACACTACCAACCTGATCCCCCAAGAAATGGAAGCAATCCCTGCTCAAGGTACATACAGTGACCCTCTGGCAGTAACAATCAATAACGGCCTGGTATGACGATAACCAGTCCATACCCAAAATCACATCGAAACTCGACATAGCCATAACTACAAAAGAAAATGGAAGCCGACGGTCGGCGACCTCTATATCACAGCCCTGACACCCTTGTTTCAAAATCAACTCACCCCTAACAGGTGATAGAACACAAATAGGAGAAGCTAACTACGCCAACTCCAACCCAAAAGCAGATGCAAATACAGCAGAAATAAAGGAATGGAAAGCACCCGTATCAATCAACACATTGGCAACCGAGTTGCAGAACAAAAACGTACCCCTCACAACAGATGGAGCCAGTACAAGATCCTGTGCGGTAACAGCATACACACGCCCATAAGGTTTCTGATCTACCTACTCACCTCTAGGAGCAAAAGACTGCTGTACAAACTGAGACGATGAGGCTCCCTGATTGGCCCTCGAGCCCTGAACTGACTGAGCTGGCTGATGGCTCTGAGTCTACCTCAAACCTGATGCACCAGATGTGCCACTCAACTGCGGGCAAAACCTCTTCAGGTGCCTCGCCTGACCACACTGGTAGCAAGAGAGCGGCTGGCCTCTGCCCTGACTCTGGCTCTGAGGTCGAGTCGAAGATGAAGCTGCTCTCTGCCCTCCTCCCTTCTGCGGGCAAGCTGGAGACTTATGGCCTAGCTGACCACATTTGTAACAAGTAATGTCTCCCTGACGGCCTCTCCTAGAGCCGGAACTCGGCACTGGAAAGGTAGATCTCACAAATGCACCCTGGGACTGTTGAGGGTTAGAACCCTCTGCCTCGTACCATCCCCCTCGCCATCCTGACTCCTTGGACCTCTCGTCCTCCTCATGCATGATAATCTCAAGATGCGCCGCAACATCCACAAGGCGTCCATAATCTCGAGTCATGGACCCAGCAACCCTAGTCTTGAGCTCGTGCCTCAACTTCTTTTCGAGCTCAAGCCAATGACGTTCCTTAGACACCACTAGCTTAGGTTCAAACCTAGATAAGCTGGTAAATGCGGCCTCAAACTCGGCCACTGGTGTACTCAGCTGCTTGAGCTGACAGAACTGATCACTTAATTTCTCCTTGACAGCAGGAGACAGAAACTTCTCCTGAAAGGCACCAACGAAAGCCTCCCAAGTACCTCAAATACGATCCCCAATAAACTTCCACCACTGACCCGCGTCTCCCTTCAACTGGAAAGACGCCAGGGTCACCTTCAATGCCTCATCTTCGATGTCAAGCATCTCAAACATCTTAGTCATCTGATCAACCCACTCATCAGCCTTAAGTGGCTCGGTCGGATCCCCCAGAAACTCATCCGGATTGGACCAGAAAAACTCCCTTCTCAGAAAGGAAGGCTCGGCTTCAGTAACATGGGCCTGGACTTGATTCTCCACTCTGAAAATGTCCATGGATTCCCTCAATGCTCCTACCATCTCGCGGGCTAAGGCGCCTATGGCCTGCTGACCTACTGGCTCGGCCACATTGGCCAGACCAACACCCTCCTACTGCGCTGGAATCTCATTCGGTATAGGCACCTCCTGCCTCCTAGGCCTACCTTGCCTGCCACCACGTCCTCATCCTGACATCCAAATAAAGGTAACAAAGAACATTATCACATTCACAAATGTGCCGAAGCTATCTCACTCGTGTCCTAATACATGGACAACAGTATTTCACTCCACGTAAGCACATAATCACATAAGCACTTACGAATTTCATTTCCGAATAATGACAGTCCCAAGGCGTTGCTAGAGTTCCGATTAGAAACAGCATTGATCAAGTGCTTTTCCAACAAGACTCCCAGAAACCCAAAGATCCAATCAACATCTTAGAAATTAAATCTCATACCCATATAGTCACACAAACATGTTATCAAATAAACACACAACATCATACATAAGCCTCTAACAAGTGAGACAAACCCAATGTGGTACTAACCATTTCCCACGTACCCGAAGTATTCAAACCCGGTACGCTCTGATACCAAGTTGTAACGCCATCAAAATAATACATATAAACCCACATTCTTGGCATACATAGACATAAGAGAATAAAACATATTTCTATTCATCAGAGTATTCATTACAAAAGTATTACATGCTGACAACAAAAGTAAATGCCCTATGGCCTTACAACTTTCTAAGTCAACACTTGGGTTCAACAAAAGAAGAGTTTTAACTCTTTATACACAATAAGCCCTTGGCTTGATTAACATGTAATACAAAAAGGAAAACAACAAAAAGATCTTCAAGCCTCTAAGCCTCCCAAGCTACGTCCTTGGAGGTAGCATATCTCCTGAACCTGAAAATGATGTCCCATACAGGGTGAGCCAATGCCAGTAGAGATATACTAAACCAAGTATAAGGAATAACTAAAACATTATCATTTGATAGATAGCTAGCACTTATAAACCAACTTATATCACAATACAGTTCCATGACAACTATGTCCATGTTTCATTCCACTTTCCTTTACTTTTCCAAATCAATTCATAAACATGGCTCAAAACCTGCCCAAACAATTAAATGAGACTACATCCCATATTAAAACACTTTCTTTATTCACAATTCAAATGAGTCTACAACTCATATTAAAACACTTTCACACTTCAATTAATACACATATTTATTGTATTAATACTACAATTTAATACACATATTTGCTATATTAATGAAGTCCATCCCTTATCTCCTCCCAAACAGGTTTGAGAGTCCATCCCCTATCTCCCCTCAAACCACGGAGTACATCCCCTATCTCCTCCCAAACAGTATAGATTAGAGTAGGTTATCCCTACCTCAGAATGAAGAGACCAAATGGAGGAGATGATTCCAAATCCACAAATTTTCAGATTAAAGCAAAGCCCTCGCGAAGCTCTACCTTTCTTCCAAAGGAACTAGGGTAAAGGACCACTTGAACTAGATGAAACCCTAGAGAGAAGGTATATAGCAAGAGAATGGGCAGCTGGTCTAGGGTTTGAATGAAAGAAGATGATGAAAAAGTGAAGTGTAACCCGTAGCTGCCAACTGATATATTCATGGCTTGCTCGAGCGAAGGAGTGGTCGCTCGTGCGACCAGACACAAAGATACCTCACTCGAGCGTAGAAAGCCTCACTCAAGCCAACAATTTGAAGCTTCAGGTCAGCAACCCAGAAGCTCACTCGAGCGAAGAAACCCAAAACATACAGCTCGCTCGCTCGAGCTAAGAAATGCAACTCTCAGGTCCAGAACCAGACGCAGACGCAAGCTCAAGCGCAAGACTTCTCGCTCGAGCCACCAGACACAACACTCAACTCTCCATCGAGTGAAGGAACCCTGGCTCGAGCGAAAAAACTAAAACACAGAGCTTGCTCGAGCGACAAAAGCTTCGCTCGAGAGAAGAAGCAAAAATCTGGGCAGCAACTATTGGTTCAAACTCACTACCAACCTGTAACAAACTTGTCCAACACATCCTAAAACTCATATACAAAGAATTGAAGGACGAAAATGAAACTTATACGACAACCAACACCACGGAACCTAAGTCTGGAAAATAATAAACAATGGAGGGAAAATCGGGATCGCTATAAAATGGCATGAGGGCAAAGGAAAGATCATCTAGTATTACACCACTGTTGTATATTCACTGCCGGCAACTCACATCGCTCTGTATGAGAGGCGGATTGAGTGTGAATATATTGCAAGAATTGAGAGGGTCAAACATGCTCTTTTTTGAGGGATTAGAGATGTTTTTTGGACCAGTGTAATTAGATCGGTCTGGGGTATACGAGACACTATTTCTATTTTTTTGGGGTTGATGTCTCTATGCTGGCTCATTTTGAGTTTCTAGTGTAGAGCTCCAATATGCCGGTGTTCTCAGCGGTTGCACGGTGCATTGGCTAGTATGAAATTGTTCGCTTTTTGGGAGATTGAGATAGAGATGTGGCAGTGCCATGCCAACTCATGTGCGAGTGGGAGATGTCAGAAATTGGGTGCCCATGTGGCATGACCCATGAACCTTTTGAACCTTATCCATATAAGTTTGAATTTGAATTCAAAACTTATTTGGATAACCACTCATGATATTATATCTATCATATTAACTGATATGGGTAGATGATATATTTATCCTATATGTCTAATACGATATATGAGATATGGAATATGAAAACAACGTATGTTTTTCTCATACTGACTCTCTCCCATTAAAACAATGATCAAGCTTTTTACACTGTGACTTGTGTGGGTGATACTCATATTGTGGTATCACTCCACTGCTGGGTTCGTTGTTCACATTCTTGAAGCACGTAATTTACCCACAAGATTCTTCACTTCAGGTTCTATCAGCTAAGGTATGATCTGAATGTTTTACCCGCTGCGTTATACTTTAATTTACACCGAATAAATAGCTAAACTTGTTAACTAATTATTACAACAATTGAATGAAACTAATTAAGTTACAACAGAAATATGGGCAAACTAAGTAGTTAAAGCCTATAACTACACTGGCACTACTTCGCCTCAGGAAATGGGAGTGAACATGCTCGGATGCCACCCGAAAAGACCTCCGTTTTGCTTTCGAAAGCCTCTATTTGCTAAATTGAACACTTCCAGTACCATTTTGCTCCACCTTACCAACATTCTGTTGAGGTTTGCATCAGTGGCCAGCCGGCCACTAGCAAAGCTTGTCGGCCATTTGCCAGCCATCTATAGTGCACTGCCAGCCATAAATGATGGCCTGCTGGCCATCAATGGTGGCCTGCCGGCCAGTAATGCATTGTTTCACCTGCTGGAACAGAGGACAAACTGAGCAAAAGAAAGGCATTCTCACAAATTGTTTGCACAACTCACCCCTCATTTTCATGAACAAATCCAAAGAAAGGTGAACTTAAACCACAAACCACCAACTCATGCAATTTCATTGCATGATGACTTGTGATTCAAGAGGTGCAAATTCAATAAATGCAAAATGAGACACAAAAGACCATCACCCTATCATGCATGATCAAGAGCAATGGAGACCTAGGAAACTTGAGACATTTCATCACTTTGACTATGAAATGTCCCAATTTTCCTTGTGATCAATTAACGTCCGATTGAACACACAACACACAAGTTATTATCTTGCTCCATTTCTTACTTGCCACTTTTATTTACTCATTTTAATTACCAACCATTACTTAGTCAATTAAGTCCATTGGTGAGAGCTTTCTAAAGAGAACGAAGTGTCAAACAAGGACTGGTTTAAGGCATGAGAGAAGTTTCATACCGTTGGTAATGAACCCTCAAAAGAGGATTAAACCATTAAGCATGGACCTCAACCTCAAGCTTAAAGAATCCCAAGTTTGAAACTACCCTCAAAGCAAATTAAAAAGACAAGAAATAAGGGAGGTTGCAGAGCTTTAGGTGTTGAAATGAAGTGCAAAATGACACCAAAGCATGCAATCAACTCAAACAAGAGGTGCTTAATGGCCTAAAACACCATCCTTGTGAGGACCTTTACACTACAACTATGCAAAACAAGGCTTAACCGACCCAAACAGCCTAAAACAGAGCTAAAGCAATCTAAAACAAAGGGAAAAAATGCAAGAATATAGCTACAAAAAGCTAGAAAATCATGCTAACATATAGAATTAACTAGGCTAGCAAACAAGACACAAGGAGGGGGGCTAACCCCTCCAATTTTGGACTTCAAAACATGTTTTTTCCCACTGAAAATACTCTGAAATTCAGTGTGGGAGACAAAGGTGCAAAAGCCTTAGAAGTAAGGAATAAAGAAGGGTGAGGCACCCCCGTAACCTTAAATGGCTTAAAACACCAATTTCAGCCCATTAAAACAGGGATTTTTGTAGCTCAAAAATGGCCCAAAACACATTGGGAAAAGATAGAGAAACAAGTGCACTAAAACAAGTTAGAAGACAAGTGTTATACCTTTTGAAGCCAAGCACAACTTTGGGCACAAATGCAAGTCAAAACCACCTTTAAGAGCTCCAACAAGACCTCAAGGGACCTCAGCTCATAGGTGGTCAATTTTTGTTAAGGAGGTGTATGCAAAAGAGTGATATAACTAAGCAAGTGTGCACAAAATTGGAAGAGAGAGAGATATCTAGAGAGAGAGAAATTTTTTGAGTTTGAAATCTTCTAACTTCAAAACATGAGAGGGGGGGTCCCTACATATAGAAAACCTGAATTCTATACAAGGAGATCCAGCCCTCCATGTGTGGGCAGATGCAAGCATCTGTGCAAACACCTGGCACAATTGGCATAAAATATCGGCAGAAAACAATGGTGGCCAGCCAGCCATCAGTGATGGCCAGCAAGGCACATAAATGGTCGACTGACCAGAATTTCTAGCTTGCAACCTCCGTAGATGGCCGACAGGCCACCAGAGATTGCAACAGGGAAAGACCAAGGCATGGTCCAAAAATGAGACAAAATGGATGTAGGGTTTGAAAGGGTCAAAGTTGTGGCGTTCCGTTGAGGACTTCAAGCACTCGGCGAGCAAACAGACTCGTCATTGGATGTAACTACAAGAACATCCAAGTCTTGAAGGGCCGTAAAAAATGGGGTGTCTACAATGCGACTTAATCCTACTCACCAATTCCCTACTCTCACAATTCAAATATCAACAGGCTAACCAATACCAATCGCCCATATATAGGATTCAACACACACCAACATCACACCTGAGCCCGAGCTGGACTTCCTAAAGCCAAATCTCACAACTCACATCTAAACCATTCTAATATTCCTTATCACTCTTATGCCAATATGGCAACGCCTCCCTTTTTGCACTCAACAAAATAATCTTCGCCCATAATACCCCCATTACTCGAGAGGACAATCCATACTTCCTCCCAAGAAACACTTCTAGCATATAACCCCTAAGGTCCTTTTATGCTCATCGACCATATACAAACCTGGACCACACCGCTCAATACTTGGATATTGTAAGCCCCTTTATATCCACGCATAACTACCCACTCTTGACAAACATTACACAAATGATACCTATCCTCGCTCGCACAAGATCCAAATCTCACACCCCTTTCCAAATACTTCACAATCTTTTAAGTAACTCAATTGACCTCTTACCATCTTAAGGTTCCACCTCAACCCAACCATGCTCCTCAAAGACTACACAACTCTCACTGCTTGATAGACACTCTTATTCAATTTGAGGCTCATAAGCCTGTACACACGACATTCAAGAAATAAAAACAACTATACATCAAGATCAAGGTAACGAACTCTTACAACACTTTCCAACATAAACGAGTTTCCAAAATTAATTACATACCCACACTGTTGGGTTTCAGAAAACACACACACATAGATATATATATACACATACACAACATCTATAGGCATAAAGCCCTAAAAAGGAGATATTACATCATGGTACTAAGGCGTAAAACTCCACTAGAACACGACATCCTTATCGTCCTTACCTGAGCTACTAAGACAAACCCTATCCACGTGAAGGACAATGGCGCCTAACATGGCCCGTCTGCCTGCATTTCTACTTTGAGACCTATTCGAGGAAACTTAAGTCTGGTTGGATCTCTAACAAACGAATCCGACGAGGTAGAGCTAAATTGAGGCTGGGACTAGGATTGTGATTGAGATTATGTTCTTCTTTGCCTCCTATTAGGTTTGGTGTAGTTTTTAACCATCAAACTTGCCAATATGGCCCTTCCTCTTTCATCTCGACTAACCCCAAGGTTGATGGCTTCCACGTGAGCCTCCGCTTCCACTAATGCGTGATAATTTCTATGCATGCACCCCACTACCTTCCATCAGGTATCATTGCATAACCTTTCCTCGAACTCAATACAATGACGCTCCTCAGTCGCTACGAACTCTGGAGCAAATCTTGACAAACTGGTGAATCTCGCCTCAAATTGGGCCAAAGGTGTAGGACCTTAGCGCAACTCCACAAATTGTTTACTCAATCTTTCCTGAGCGGAATGAGAGAAGTATTTGGCCCAAAAGGCCTCAGTGAATGCGACCTAGGTGGTATCTATGGTAGGGGGTCCATACTTTTATCAATGCCTAGCATCTCCCTTTAATAGAAAACTCGTTAAGGCCACTCTCAACCCCTCATTCGTGACTCTGAGCATATCAAGAGTCTTGGTGATCTGCTATAACCAACTTTCTGACTCTAATGGTTCGAGTCATCCTACAAACTCCAGTGGATTGAAGCGAAAAAACTCCTTAGTGATCTTGAGGGTCCCCCATTATGAGTTAACACCACCCTTCTGGCTTTTACAATTTCGCGTGCAACCTCCTCGCCCACAACCGGTGCTATAGGTATAGATACTACTAGAACTGTCGTGCCCCTACTAGTGCTTCTAGTCCCAACACAACCGTTACCAGCACACTGTAAACACCCTATTTTGACAGCCCTTAAGACTTAGGTACCTCACTTTGAACACTTGATGATGAAATGATATGCTGTGAAATCGTTCGAATCTTCAGCAAAATAATTCACTTTTGAGCTTCAAATCCAAACCTTACACCCCATTTTTACCAAAATGTTTTAAACCCTTAAAAAATCATCTGTTCAAACTTTTGATCCAACCTTGGGTATTTTGGACACGACCATGTGTATTTGGGCCTGGTCGAGTCTCTTTACCAGTCAGACCAAAATTGGACCAGACAGGCCACTTTTTAGGTTGGCCATACATCCTCATGGCTGGCTGGCCATGTTCGGCAATAGTAGATATTTTAAGCCAGCCAGTTATCCCCATTCCCATGCCTTGCACCAACTGTCTCATTACAGATATTTCCAACGTGAGGAGTTTTTTTTCTATAAATACAAGCCCCCTTTCATGATTTGAGGTTAGAAAATTTTGCCAAGAGCCATAACTTGTCAAACACTCTTCCCTCCTTTCTTGCAATATACACACACCGTACATACACATCCTAAACCAAAACTTGAGGCCTTTTGTTGAGATTCTTGAACACAATTTTAGCTCTTGAGAGTGCTCAACTTGTGGCTTGTTAACTAGGAAGCTCTTCCTCTCTTTAAAGGGGTAAACTTTCAACTCTTTAACCATCTTTTCTCTCCATTTTCTTGGTGTTTACTTACTGTTTTTAGAGTATTTTGAGATAGGAAATATTTGATTTTAAGTCACAAAAAAGAGGAGGGGTTAGCCACCCTTCCTTGGGCTTGTTGGTTGGTTGAAACCCCTTGGCTTTAGCCCATTTTTGCTCACTTTTTCCACCTCAAAAACGTAATTTTCAGCACTATTTTCATGCTATTTTAGAGCTTTTCAGTGTGTTACATTATGCTTTAAATACTATATATGTGTTGTTGTAAGTCCTCATGGATATAGTTTTTAATTCATTTGAGTTGATAGTCTTTTCTTGCACTTTTTTACATTGTAATCACCCACTTTCCATTAGCACTCCACAATCTCCCTCCATTGTTTATTTTGATAAAAAGTTTGATTTAACAAAAGATTGTTGTGCAAAGCATAAGAAAGAGACCTTTCATACTAAGGAGTTTAATCTCCTCGGAGGTTCATTACCAGGGCATAACATCTCACTTAAGCTAAGCACAATCTCTTGTTTGATACCTACCTTTATGACCAGTGGATTTACTTCTAAGGGACTAACTTTCTAATTAGACCCTTGGAAATCACAAAGAAAAGTGTCATTATAGCTCATTATCAAGTTTGGATTTGGAGTCATTTTCACTCATTTTGGGTTTAATTAGTCATTATCGCTCTCTTTGAGTTTGACTAGTCATTATTGCTCATTTTGGGTTTAACATAGAATTCATTTTCGCTTGTAAATGAGTTTGATTCTTCCTTTGTAATTTCCCCCGTAGAAAAGGGCTTGACAAGTTCATTTCTCGAGTCAAGTCGTGCTTACTATCTTTATTGCTTTTGGACTTAGTGGATGTAATCTACCCTTTTGGACAAAAATGAAGAAAAGATAAGAAATGGAAAGGTAATGTAAAATGGGCTAATAAAATTGGAGTAAAAAGAGGTAAAAAAGGTAATAAAATTGAGTTAGGTTCAATCAGACGTTATATTGAACCTATTGCATCTTGAGTCATTGCATACTCTTTAGTGATGTTTAATGGTTCATGAAGCAATGTCTACCCCTTCCCTTGAGGTAGCTCTATGATATGGAAGAGGTGTTGTTTGTCATTCGTTTCATTTTATTGAGCGACACTTGATCATTTGTCAACTCAATCTACTCCTTCCTTGATCATCTTCATGATAGGGAAGGGCAGAGAGGATAAACATCTCCTGGAAACACTCTGTGTTTTCTCTGTTTAAACTCTATGGTAGCAGGGCATTTCCCAAAAGCAGTGGTCGGCCGACCACCATTCTGAACGGTTGACCACTTTTCAAGGCTGACCGGCCACCCATTTTGTACAGGCAGTGTCATTTTTATAGCAGAACAGCGTAGAATCTGAGACTAAGATAGAATAATTTTCTAACTGCAAATAGAGCAGATTCTAGTAGCAAATATAGAGGTTTCCGGGAGGATGTTCTCGGTTGTGCGCATGTAGCTCCTCGCCTCCCATTCAAGTTCATTAAAATAGTCCTTTAATATTTGTATGTGTAATTAATTAGTTGGCCTCATTCGAATTTGTAATAGCTAATTAATTTAGTTAATTTATTTGGTATTTTAATTATTAGTTAATTAGGACATTCATTCAGACCCTCTCATGCGAGGGCAAATTTGTAACACTTGTAATGTTTGTATGTCTTCCAACCCCCATTTCTTTCTCCCTTTTATTTATATGCTTATCGTGGTAGCATAATATTTTTTGTTTCATATCATTGCCATGTGTGGTATCCATTTTTGCATGCATTGGGTTCAGAACATCATTCTAACATTATTGTCATTTCCTACTTACTTGAAGACGTGCGCTACCGCATGTTTTGAGTTGATCTATATGACATGTTAAATAAACCGAACTTAGTAGTTGCATTTTGTATGTGTTGCATTAGTCACTTGTATAGTAGAGCATGCATTTTTCTAATTATTCCCTCCTCTTTGGCTCACCTCGGTTCAGCACTAGGTGAGCATTTTTGCTTTAGCATATTGCATGTGTGTTTTGTTGCCATATCAAGCATATTATCACAATGCTAAGTGCTTATTTGATATACCACTTTGAATGCCTGTGGATGGAGGCTACATCGCTTAAGTTGGAATGATTTTGATTAATGTACATATGAACTTGCTTTTTCAAGTAGCACATATTCAAAATTCTTTTCAAACGAACATGAAATCAAAGCGTTCCAAAATGGGCGACATGGTCTATACTTGTGTGCCTCCTATAGTGAAGTTAGCATTAATAATTAGAACAAGAGCATATAATATACATAAAAATCACATCATGATTAGTAGGGGCTGATCTTCGATCGGGTGAGTGGGGTGCTCGATTCATGACCTTCCCCTGTCGTATCTAAGTTCCCGAGCCAAGACACTTTGGTTATGACAGATAAGTGGCCTTTGGCACGAGTCACGGGTTTCCTAAATTTTTCAAAAATATTTAGGTGGCGACTCTGAAATCTGGCAATGAAGTCCATTTCTGGCATCTCTGATGATAAATGGATTTTCTAAAGATTTGCAGGATTTAAAGTCTCATTTGTGTTTTCTTGTTTCACATTGCACTTGTGAAGCCAAATTCAGAACCACGGGAGTCCGAACTATAGGGCTATCGTATCTGAATAGACTAAACCCCTCCAAGGAGCACGAAAAACTAGCTACACTCGCCTTGACATCATATCAATAACAACATCAAGCGTAAATCAACCGTGTTCTAGACCATTCCCCGACACACTTACCCATCTTACTAAGAGATGAAACCAGCTTAACAAATATTCACAAACACAAACAATTTTAAACATCATACCATTTAATCAAGTCAAGTCTACAGGGATAACCACTTGTCCCAGAACTTCCAAGGAACTCTCACCAGAAACCACATTGATTTGACGCGTTTCCATTGAGATCTCAAAGAAAGTTAGCTGACTACAAGTACCATCCCTGAAACTCAACCCAAAGCCCACACAAATGCAACACATAATTTCATACACCTCATATTTCCTACATGCAACGTCCTCACCAAGCAAACCAACCCATTGTGGTAAAGAGCACTTCCCACGAGCTCAAGGTTTTCAAACTTGGTTAGCTCTGATACCAAGTTGTCACGCTCCAATTTTATTATCCAAATGCATTATGAAAATCATTAAGTCCAATTACATAACATGTATAGGAATAACCTTACACATAGGTAACTAGAAAATGTTCCCTCTCGAATAAATACAATAATAATAATAATAACAATACATGCCAAGGTTTGCATTGAAATATTCATAGAAAACAATTACATGAGAAGCCACTCAAAATTCTCAATTCACTACATATCTCTCGTTTGCATTTTGTTTTACAACATACATAAAAGAACTTGGACTTCTAAAATCTTCAAACTGGAGTTTCCGACTCCGTTCCTGAAAATGGTAAAAATAACATGGTATGAACAAATATGTCCAGTAGGGATCCATGATTCTCCACAATAACATCAATAAATATATGCGATCATGAATGCTAAAGAATAATACATAAATAAATAGTGTGGCTTTATACTAAAAATAAATTACACATAGTTAATACCATCCTCATGGAAATCTACTAAACTTCTAAAAGAAGATGTGTTTTTTTTATTTTTTTTTATATTTTAATCTTCTTACCATTCTTGTATAAATTTCCGTCAGTCTTTCTTAAAGATCCCTTTTTAACATTCCATAAAGGTCTGAGACCTATGAATCATGCATTACCAAAAATCCTACATTCCATCATAATCCGCGTAACTTCAATATATACATGTAACTACACTTGTTCCAACAAATACCAAATAACCAATCTATGTAAAAACAAATCAATTCATTTCCATTTATCCCATTACATATAGCAAATCCATTATAATTATTTCGCACAAGTCTACAACCAACAACCGGCTTCATTACTAAGCCATGAATTTCATTTTTTCAAATTTTAGTACACAACACACCATTCAACATTTAATCTCCACCTTTTTCCATCCTCACACGAATGGCCAGTGGACACCTCAAACTTTCCCCTTTCATTGTCCTCACACGAACTGGCGAGTGGACACCTCAAACCTTTCACTTTTGTTGTCCTCACACGAACTAGCAAGTGGACACCTCAAAACATTCCCACATTCGTTATCCTCACACAAACCGGGCAAGTGTGCACTTCAACACATTCCAAAAACAATAACATGTTGAACACATCACAAGGAATCACAAGGACCCTTCAATTTTACTCATCAATTACCCTTTAAGTCAAAATCAAAGAACAATCTTTAAGGTTACACATTAGATTTGAGGGCTTTTCCTTCTATGTATTAATTCAATTTCCAACAATCAATTCTTTTTCCAAACATAACCCTCACATACCAATATTGTATATTGTTTGCACAATGATTAAGTCTCATTACTCATACTCTTCTTATCCAATCACACATTTAATTTCAAGAAATTAGAGTCAATTAAAACAAATACTCATGTTTAAAGTAAGTCCATAATTAGTATTCACCCAAAAAAAAAAATCCACAATTACGGTTAGACCAAATTTAGGGTTTCTCACCTTGAGGCACAAAATCATATTCTAACTACTCAACACTTCCATAACTCATCTCAATTTCACATTTAATTCCCATAATTTGAAAACCCTAACTTTTCTTACATGCTTTTGAGAAAATATTCGATGAAAACATGATCCTCTTCGATGTATAGAAAACTCTCGGCGTGGTCTACATTTTTGTAATAGGAACATGGGGTAGAAAATGAGTAAAAGAGATGAAAATCAAGCTTGAAAACTTGAAACCCTCAAAAAATGGTGGAATGGAGGAAGAGGTAAGAGAAAAAATATGAGTGAATAAAGAAAAGTGAGCCAAAATGGCTTTTTATAGATGCTGAATCCCGACTAGACCGCTTGAGCAACCAATCCTATGCTCGAGCATCAAAGACACCACACTACTTGAGCAATTAACCATCCGCTTGAGTAAAAATTAACAGCTACCAGAATCTGAAACCTGGAAAAGTACTGGATACTTTGCAAGACCGCTCTAGCAATCATTTCATTGCCCGAACGATGAGAAGAAAACAAAAATTACTAGAGTGCTACAGTCTCTTTGCTCGAGCGGTCTTTCCTATGCTTGAGCAGTCTTCTTCAGGTCTGCAAAACTTTTAGGAGGGGGTTGTTGTGTGCTCGAGTGATGTTCATGGTTGCTCGAGTGGTGTCACTTATTGTATTTTACTCTCGAGCGGTGTTTTGGTTGCTTGAGCGATCTGTACGTATATCAGATTGTGAAAAGAGAAATTTTAGTCACTTTTTCATTGCTTTTTCTCTCTAAAACATCTCTAACACTAATTTCTTCACACTCTTTCTCTAGTGCTTGCTTTAAAACCTCAAATTCACCTTCACCCATTGATTTTTCCACCATAACTTTTTTGGAGAAAAAGTTAATGCTCGTCATAAGATTTATTCTAATCGGAGAGGATCTTATTTTTGGCTCGGTCAAAGTTTTAACCTTACTTACTTTCTCTTCTATTTCTTAGCCTAGTTATTTACTCTTTGAAAAGAATTAATGATTTGGGGATTTGGGGTGAAACCTAAGGTTTGATTTTGAAATATAAAAGAGGGATTTTTCAAATAGATTCTTGAGAATGATTGCGGAAGTGTATAAAATGTTGGGTTGTGTTAAAATGTTGAAATTCCCTTACTCAAATGTGATTTTGAAAGTAAATGAGGTTTTGTTTGAAATTCACAGATATTCGATTTATGAAAGAGAAGGAAAAAAGATGTTTGGTTTTGAAATGATAAGAGGAATGTATCTGTTGATGATGAGAGTGGAGTTGGATATGTAGTATCATTTTTATTTTGAAATGATGAGATTATATCTATTGTTGAAAAATTATCTGTTGAGTAGAAATATCTGTTTTAGGCTATCGGTGGAGGATAACTTTGATTGTTGTAGAAATTGCATGAGGATTAGGTGCATTGAAACTAATTACTCATACATCTTGCATTGAGTATTGTTTCATACATAAACATTGAAAATGTATTATTTTGAGAAAAAAAGGGTGTGTACCTTGGTGAATCTGGTTAGGGGTGTGGTTGTGGTTATTATGTTGGCCTATGCGTCCTTGGTGAAAGTCCAGAAACCTGCGTGGTTATGTGCTGATCCTTCCGATTAGTATTGGTAAAATGAATAGGGTTGTATAGCTTACTGGTAGACACATATCTAGATATTCATAGTGTTTTGTATCCACTACCCATATTTCTAATATAAAAGGATATTTTCATGAATTGATATAAATCCTGGCATTGCATTATTTTGAGATGGAAATGTAAAACATCTGACAAATGGCATGTATATGCATTCACCTTATGACTTCGCTAAGATTTATACATTATGTTAGTGTATCTCTACTGGGCTTTAGCTCAACCTACGTGGAAAACAACTTTTAGGTGCTGATGATATGCCTTCACAAAGGACATAGCTTGGGACGACTTGGAGCCAAGAGCTTCTTTTGCTTCTTTTGAAGTAATTATTTTTGTACAAGTCATGGGCTTTAATTGTATTAAGTTGATCTCACTTTTGTTGTACCTAAGCAATAACTTAGAAAGATGTAGCCACTAGGGATTTTGTTGTATATGTATCTCCTTTTATTTATGTTCATGTACACATGTCATATGATATACATTTAGGATTTAGGATTTATGAATGTATACATGCATATGTCATCTTTTGTATGATCAAGGAGTATCAATGAAATGTTAAATATAATGCTAGTGACACATTCTATGGTATATTATGATGTGGGTTGTTGTTATTATTCGGGGCATTACAACTTGGTATCAGAGCTACCGGGTTTGAATACTTTAGGATCGTGGGATGTGGTTTTTACCACAATGGGTTTATCTCGCTAGATGATATTAGAAGTAGACCTAGTATGCTATGTGATAACATGTTTATGTGATTAAATAAACCTGGTATTGCATGAGTTTCTAGAAGTCCTGTTAGAAGAGCACTTGATTACTGTTATTTTTAACTAGAACTCTGGCAATATCGCGGGATGATCATTATCAAGAAAGAAAATTCGTTTGTGATTATATGATCAGTGCTTATGTGGACTAAATTACTTGTTGTCCACCGTATTAGGACGTAAGTGAATTAGCTTCGGCACATTTGTAAATGTGCTAATCTATTGTGCTACCTTTATTAGGATGTCAAGATGTGGACATGGTGGTGGTAGGCGTGGCAAGCCTAGGCGGCAGGAGGTGCCGATATTAGATAAAATTCTGGAGCAAGAAGAGGAAGCGAGTCAAGCCAACGTGGCCGAACTAGCAAGTCAGCAAGCCATGGGCATTTTAGCTTGCGAAATGGCTGAAGCTTTGCGGGAATCCATGGACATTCTTAGGGCTAAGTGTCAAATCCAAACCCATGTAATTGAAACAAGGTCATCTTTTGTAAAGAGGGAGTTTTTCCAGTCAAATCCAGACGAGTTTTTATGGACCCGAAAGAGCCACTGCAGGCTGATGAGTGGTTAGAACAGATGGTGACAACGTTCAAGATGCTTGGCATCAAGGACGACGATTTAAGTGTGACCTAGGCTTTTTTCTAACTCAAGGGAGATATGGGTCAATGATGGAAGTATGTGCGAGGGCGTATTGGGGTGACTTGAGAGGCCTTAGTTAACACCTTCCAGGACAAGTTTTTTCCAAACATGGCTAGGGAGAAGTCAAGAGACTAGTTTTTGAAGCTCAAGCAGCTAAACACACCAGTCACCGAGTTCAAGGGTGCATTTACTAGCTTATCAAGATTTATGCTGGAACTTGTTGTGACAAAGGAACATGGTTGTATTGAGTTCGAGAAGAGGTTGAGGCCTAGACTCCTTTTGAAGGTGGCTGGGTCTATGATTAGGGATTACGGTCGCCTTGTGGAGGTGGTAGCTCACTTAGAGATCGCGATCCAAGTAGAGGAGGAGTAGATAAGGGGCTTTAGGAAGAGGTCCTAAGATATTTTGGTGGATGCACGGGACAACAAACGACAAAGGGGTTCTACCACACAACAGTCCCATGCTACACAGTTTAGATCCATCTTTTCCATACTGAGTTTCTCTTCAGGGAGAGGCAATCAGGTTGGGTTCACTTGCTTTAAGTGTGGTCAGTTACGCCACAAGCCTTCAATTTGTCCTCAGAGAAGAGGGGGCAACAGTCTGCACCATCTTCAGCTCGTCCTCAGAGCCAAAATCAGGGAAGAGGAGAGCCAAAATCAGGGGAAAGGGTAGCCGCCAACCTGTTATCAGTGTGGGCAATCAAGGCACTTAAGGAGTCACGTATTAGTATGGTTGTTCATAATTGTGAATTGTTCAAGATGAAATCTTATGAATTTATTTCTGAAATGTTTACTAGATTTACTAATATTACAAATTCTTTGAAAGATCTTGGCAAAGTATATACTAATAGGGAAATGGTAAAAAAAAATTTAGGTTCTTACAAAAGAATTAGGAATCAAGTGACGTCAATCCAAAAAGCCAAGGATCTCAACACACACGGTTTAGATGAACTTCTAGTGTGACAACCCCGTTACATATTATGTCTTAACCCTTTAATTTTGCATGTGCTTATGTGCTTAGTGTGAAATTGAATGCTAATTATATGTTTTTGTAACACCCCAACCCTTCACACATCATTGATATTGTCTGCTTTGCAACACATCTGCACGAATTTGTTCTTTCCAGTGAGTCACCCATCACAGAACTACTCCAGCCTAAGCATGGTGAACGAAGAAGTTCTGCTAGGGATTTCACCAGCTGGGAAAAGGCCTCGATGCTATATAAAGGTCTAAGTTTTTACAAATGGTAATTATAAGGTCCCGGTGTTCCACATCGGGAATGGATGGGTAGTTCCTGGGCTATAAAAGTAAAAACCTAGACCCTTATCTATCATTGAGACCTTTTCCCAGGTGGTGAAATCCCTAGCAGAACTTCGCTATTAAGCATGCTTAGGGTGGAGTAGTTCTAGGATGGGTGACCCATTGGCAAGAACAAATCCGTGCGGGTGTGGCCCAAACCAGACAATATCAATAACGTGTGAAAGGTTGGAGCGTTACAAATGGTATCAGAGCCAACTCTTCGGAGTACCGAGTGTGGGCCCCTGGCGTCTCTTGATGCATGTGGGCGGGCTTGCGAGCTGGCAGGCTACTGCACGAGTGTAAACACCCCATTTTTGACCGACCTTAAGACTCAAACGTCATCGATTGAGCGCTCGGTGATCGTGCATGTCATTCTCGTTTCGAGGTTTTAGAGTTTTGGCTGAGAACCTTGCCTCCGGGCCTCTGAACTCTTTGTGCTTTGGCTCGGTTTATGGACCAATCCTTGTTTCTCTTCCCTAGAGGGAGGGAGTGGTCTGTGGACCACCTCATTGTGGTCGTAGACCACTTTTCACGTTTGGAGACCTGTTTTCGGTTCAAGGAGTCTTCGGCCACGTACCTTGTCTCGGGACTGCTTAACGTTCTCCGTTTGGCGTGGTTTTTGAACCACACCTTGTTGCCTCTGCCTAGAGGGACACTGTGATCCAGGAGACCACTTTTGTGGTTGTAAACCACTTTTGGTGCCCATAGATTAGTTTTTGAGGCTTCCGGCCGCATGCCTTGCCTCCCAAACTTTCGTCTTGCATCCGTTTTGGTTTGTTTTTGGTACAAACCTCGTTTTCCCTGTTTGGAAGGCGATACAAGGGTGGGAGACCAGTTCTTCCCCATAGAGACCACTTTTCTTCCCACCAGCCGATTTTCTGGTCAGCCAACTGGTCTCCTTGGTCTTTGGGCCATCTTTTCTAGTCGGCCACCACACCACTGCATTGTTTTCATGCCCTAGACTCTCTTCCACCATGGCTGACCAGTTGTTTTCCTGGGAGACCACTTGTGGGGGTCGGCTGACCATTTCAAGTGGTCGGCTGCTTTTTGTCATCTTTTTGGAGATATTTTCTTCCAGCTGGCACAGCTGGAAGGCACTAAAAGCCATCCTTCATACACGTGTATGGAGGGATGGTCTTGGACCAAAAGCTTGTCCAACAAGCTTGAACTTGGTTCTCCATAAAGGAGAACCTCCCTCCTCCTCCTCCAGGTTCAGTTTTGGTGCCTTGAGTGACACATACACACCTTTGTCTCTATCTTCCCTTTTGCTCTTGTTTTGTGCTTCAAAAATGTCATTTTACAACACTTTAACACACAAACACACACTCAAACACCATCCTTTAGTTGCTGAGGTGCTTAGGAACTGGTTTTGGTGTTGTTTGATTGGTTTGAGCTTGGAAAACCTGCTGGGGTTGTGTTTTTGAAGGTGTTCATCAAGGGTGAGTTTCTAACCCTTAAAACCTTGCCTTTTGCTTAAGCTTTTAGACCTATTTTCATGCTGATTTAAGCTTAACTCTTAACTGCAAAAAGTTCTGTTTTTCAGTCGTTAAAATGTTTGTTTGAGGTCACTTTTGTGTTGGGGGTGGTCTACCCCCTCTTAGGCCTTGTTAGGCCTTGTTTTGAGCCATCCCTTTTGGCTCTTGTTCTAGCATTTGCATGACCTTTCTACTACTGAAATCCAGAGGATTTTCAATGGTGGAAAGGTGGTTTTGGGGTCCTAAATAGTAGAGGGTCATCCCCTCTCCTTGTATTTTGAATACTTGCTCATATGCCTCATGTTTGAGCATGTTTATTAAGCTTGTGTTGGCTTGTTCTTAGCATGTATTTAGGGTTATTTTCAGATGGCATGCCACTGTTTTTGGTTGTCATGATCATCCATTGCATGCATAATACACTTGTAGTGTAATCCTCATAAACTAGTCTTGTATGCTTCATGATGTAGCATGTTTTTAGTGTTGTTTTGCCATGCCTTAAGTCTGTTTTGGTTTGGTTTGATGGCCCTATGCATGCTCCATGCACTTGTAGTGTAATTCCATGAACTAGCCTATTTTGTATCATGCTTTAACATGTCATTCTAGCATGATTTTGGCTCAACTCTAAGAATCTTTTGTCCATATTTTAGCATGCTTAAGCTCTGTTTTGTGGTTTTTTGGTCATGCATGCCATGCTTTGTATAGCAATAGTGCATTCTAGCTTGTTAGCTTTGTGTATCAAGTCCACTAGCATGCATTGTTTGGCCTATTTCAATGATTTGGCGTCATTTGTTAAGTGATTTTAGTGCATGTTTCATGGTCATACACTTACATCTTTCTCTCATTCAATGCGTTGGAGGGTTTGCCCTTTATGCCTTAACATGAACCATTGTGTATGTTTTCATGCCTAGGCTTGCGAGCTATCATTTCAGTGTGTTTTGGGGGTTATTTTGCCATAATATAACTCTGATTTTTTTTGGCGAAGCCGTCTCGTGCTTGGTCTTGATAGGTGTAGTGAAATCCACCTTATTTGCCTGGTGTGCATCATGCCTTATGCCTTTCATGCTAGCTTATTTTGGCTTCCTTCTATACATGTTTTAGTATCATTTTGACATGTTCTAGGATTGTTTTAGGTTGCCTTGACCATATCCTTCATGTTTTGCATAGTTGTAGTACAAATGCCTATGCTAGCTTCAAGTTTTGAGCACCATAGCATGCTTCATTTGCATTGTGTACATGGCTTGGCATCATTTACCATGATTTTTCAGAGCATATAGGACTGCCATGTTCCTATTTCTTTCACTCTTTGATTGCTTTCGAGTGTTATGCATTATTGCCTAGTTTGTCGCCTAGCATGTATGCCATCTTGCCCAGGTCCTTGAGCCCCCATCTCAGCATATTATGGTCTATGTTTTGCCCTATTTAAGCATTATCCATGGTTGGTTCATGCATTTGTGCCATGTATTACATGCCCCCTTTGTAATCCTTTTTACTAGCCTTATGCTTTAAGGACCCTTGTATGCTTTACTTGTATTGTTTGAGTGATTTGGAATCATTTCATACCTTATTTCAGTGTATATAGTGTTGTTACACTTTCACCTTTGTCACTCCTTCAGCACTCTTGAGAGTTGTGCTCTTACGCCTAGTTGATAGGCCATTGCATGTGCATGCTTTGTTTTGCATTTCATGCCTTCGTTTTGGTGTTATGGCCACTGATTTGGGCATGACTGAGGTCTGTCCATTTTGGTTTAAGTCCATTGAGCATGTTTGCTTCCATGTTATTTGCATGCTTACATTGCCATGTTGTTGCATGCCTATGTTGCCTTGCATTGTGTATGCATGCATTAGCCTTCTTTGCATGACATTAGCTTTGTTAAGTTGATCATGTTACATTGCATTGAGTATGCCATGTTGTCCATTGCATTGTCTATGCCATGTTCTTCACCTTGTGCATGCCATCTTACATTGCATTGTGTATGCCATGTAGTTGCATTACATGTTTGCATGCTTGAGTTTCATCGCATTTGTTTGGATTAGGAGTTAATCCAAACACGAGAAAAGAGGGACGTCTCTTACTTTGAGTGATGAAACGTGCCTCAATTCTCGGTCGCCGACACTCTTGATCTATCATGATAAAGTTCTAGGCTTTATGTGTTTATGTGTGCGTTCATTTTACATTGAATTGTGCAATTTCGCTTCTCGGCCATCATGCATCGAGATGCGTAATTGGTGGCCCGAGGGTAGAGAACCACACTCCCCTGAGCTCATGAAATGATAGGGAGGGTGGTTGCGCACACATATCTTGTAAATACATTGTCACATATCTTGCAAATACATTGTCATGCCCTTTCTTGCTCTCTGTTGCAGCAAAGTAGAAGAGGGCAGCAACAACTGGTCGGCCAGCCAGAAAAACTAGATGGCCGATCACTTTTTCTAGTCTGCAATAAAGAAAGGTGGTCGGCAGGTGGTCTCCCACATCAACAACTGGTCGGCCACCCTCCCACAGCCCCCCAAGATGAGTTGGAAGCTCTCTGGAGCTTGGTGCAAGGTTCTGAGAACAGTTGCAAATAGAAGCAAATCGGGGCATCGCGACAGATTTCCGAATGAGGCGACCGAGCATGCGTGCATTCTTCTCCCTCTGAGGCTCCTGATTTATCGCTTTACTTAGCTAATTTGCTTAGCTAGTTTATGCTTTGGTTCTATACTTAATTAGTTAATGCGTTTAATTATTCAATTTGTGTTATAATATCTTAATTAATTAGCTTGTTAGTTAATTAGTTTTGTGATGTAATAATTAGTTTAATTATCTTAGATTAGCTGATTAGCTTCTTATTCGGACCCTCCGTCAAGAGGGCCAACTATTGTAATAAGCGTGCGTGTATGTGATGCATGTCTTCTAACCCCCATTTCTTTCTCCTTTTTACTTATCCGCTTACGATGATTAGTTTTAAGGCATGTTTCAATTAGCATACTTATGCTTGTATGCGTGCATCCATTCATCTGTTATGCATGCACCGGGCTCGTTCATCATACTAACTGCATTGTATTTCAATTCCAAGTTGAATACATGTATCAAGTTTCATTTCGCATGCCATTCTAGAATAGCCAAACCTATTTTAGCTGCATTTTTGCATGTGTTGCATTAGCTATCTTAACACGAACTAGGATCATGCTTGATTTCTAGCTAGTTCTCTGTTTTGGCTTGGAGTACACAGTGAGTGTTTATGCTTTAGCATACTGCATGCGTGTTAATGTTGCCATGAGGCTAACTGCTTATTTGATTAACTGCCTGAATGACTGTGGGTGAAGGTTGGATTGCTTGAATTGGAACAATTCATTGAAATCCGTATTTTTAGCCTACTTGCAAGTAACAAACTTCAAATCGTTTTCAAACAAACGAACATGCAATGTTTTGTTCCAACTTAGGGGATCTAGTCTATACTTGTATGTTGTGCGCATCACATAGTAATTCTAGGTTAATAACTGGAATAAGAACACATGTGTTTTCAAAAACAACATATCATGCTTAGTACAGGCCGAACTTTGATTGGGCGAGCGGGGGTGCCCATTGCATGACCTTCCCCTCTCGTACCCAAGTTCCCAAGCCGAGGCAACTTTGGTGATGACAGACGCGTGGCCTTAGGCACGAGTTAGGGTTTCCTAAATTCTCCCTAAATAAAATATTTAGGTGGCGACTCTGTATCTAGCAAAGTAGTCTATGTTTGGTACTTCTTTATAAAAATTAGTTTTCCAAAACGATTTGCCAGATTTGGAATCTTTGGTGATTTATCGATCTCACATTGCACTTTGTGAGATTAGATTAAGAACTGTGACACGAGTCCGAACTGCATTAGCTAATGAACAAACGATTCGCGCCCTCGCGTGTGGTGCGGATGTTCGGGCAGCCTACAGTTTCTGGCGACTCTGCTGGGGAGTTAGTGAACTTGACTCAAACTCATGATACCTTGTTTTGTTTACACTTATGTGTTTCTTTGCATTGCATTTGCATTGGTGCGCCTAGGATACCGTGTTTTTCGTATGCTATTCCTGAACGGTTTGTCGGAGGCTCGCTTTGAGGAGCGTGCCATAAGGCTGATTGGTTGTGGGCTTTGCCACGACGGGGACACAAACCCTGGTTTTTACTGGGGCACCCTTTTTGACCATTCGACCTAGTGCATATCGGAATCCATAGTGACTATTCCAAACTAGGACAGGTTGCTTACCGGATTGTAAGTTGTTTTGAAACCGCTATGTGCATAGTGAAACCCTAGCTCCTGACAAAATAGGACAGGGAAACCTTACCCCTCCATAGGGGTGTTTTGGCTCTCATTTGTTTGCTGTGTGCTTTTAGAGTGTGTCTCTACAGGAACGCATGTACCAGTTTGCAAGTCTGAGTATCAGGCCTGAGGGCATCAGTATTTTGGGAAATCAGTTTTACCTGAGGGTATCAATTTACAGGAAGAATTCTGGAGCAAGATTTAGTAAAGAGTATAGTCATTCAGGTATGCTTATATCTGTTCTGGTGAAATCAGGCTGAGATGTTGTCTATTTTCTCTTTTGCAGGGTGGTCTTGGAACCGTAGCTTCAAAAGGCTCCAAATATCCCCCAAGTACACCGGACTAGTGCTGATAGACTTTGTCAGATCGGAGATTCAGTTCAGAGCAGCCAGTGTTTTCCTTCGCTAAGGCAAGGTAGAGAAAGTCCAGTCAAGGCTCACTGATTCATCTGATCTGTTAGTCACCAGTCACATCACCTCTGTTCAATTCAGCAGACTCATGATGACGCAGAGTTCAGAAGAAATTGTGGTCATGGCAGTAGTATTAAACTAAGGAATCGCCATACAAGGTGAGACCAACATTGAAATGCAACGCCCATCTGGGGCACCTACCACACATCCAATCTTGGAACCCCAATCATTTCAAACCCGTGAGCCCACTACTTTTGAGCTGATGGGAATGATCGGCGATCTTCAGAGAACTATGGCTGATCTGGCCATCGGACTATCGGCTCCGCCATCGACCACATCACATGCCGGAAATTTCACACCAGAAGACTCTCCACTCCTGTGACAAATTGTAATTGAAATTGGCCAACCTGAAGCCATCCCAAGTATGGGCAATGACATGTCGACAACAACAGGGCTCCGTTCTGATGTAGTAACCCAAACCATCGACGAAGCTGAGGCAAGTGGAAAGAACAAGGTAGGGGCAGACATTGATCCCTATGAGCACCTTCTGTGTGTTGTTGAGGCTTTGAAAGCCGAAGGACTGAACAAACAGCAAGTGCTCGCAGTTGTTGCAAAAACTGTGGAGGACACTTTTCATCACTCAAAATGAGAGCAATTCAAATCAAGGGGAAAACCGGCAGAAGGGCCGTCGTACCAGAAACGATCCTTTGAGCTCTAAGTCTATACCCGGAAGAGATCAGAAAACCAAGTCAGCACCTGCCGACCCCTTTGCTAGTGCGCCGAGCAAAAATCCACAAACCTTGAAGTATCTACCCCGAGGCCGCAGGGTTTTCCATGCCCTCTATATGCCTTTGTCCAAGGCTCTTCAAATCCTTGTTGAAAAAGGCCATCTCAAACCCCTCGAGCCTCGGCCTCTCCCTAGTCATCTTCTACCCGGTCATGATACTACCCAGTACTGTGCGTACCATCAACAAACCGGTCATAGCACTGGCAATTGCTTCCATTTTCGCCACAAAGTACAGGATTTGTTTGACAACGAAGTAATCATTCCACCAAGCTCAGTAAAGTCTATCGTCATTAGATCAGTGAACTTGGTGGATAGTGTGATGTGATCAGGGGATGAGCCATCTGCGGATGGCACCCAGTTTACTCCGGATGTGGCGGATGGCCCACACTCTTTTGAGCATTGTGCAAATGCTAGTTTTTGTACTTTCTGACTTGGGTATCGAGTCAGTTTTGTTATGTTGTTTAGAGTCTGTCTCGTTGTTTTGAGTCAGTCTTTTCATACTGGGTCAGTTGGGTCTGTCTTGTTGTATCGAGTCAGTCCTGTTTTGTTAGAGTCAGGTGATTTCGGGGGTGTTACCTCAGATATCACTTGTGTCACGACCCCAAACCGCCCCTAGTAGTTTGGTGCCGTGATGGCCAGTAATCCGAGATTACCGAAGGCCAACTTACAAATTTCACACACAACAGAGTATAAATATATGGGGCTCACAAGTGCGGAAGCGATTTATACAAACAGATTAGTCCATAAGAGCTGTGCATAAGTCAAATGAGATAGCAACCATTTACATATGGGTTATACCTTAATTACAAACAAAGCAAAGTACAAATTACAATTTACATCTTAGCAAAGGGCTCCACAACCCGACATGAACAAATTGTACGAATTACAAGTCTAAGAACACAGTCTGCCAGATTGCCGACATCTTCTTTGCTGACATAACAGTCATACAAAAACATACATCTTGATCAAAAGGCTTCTCAGCCGACGTGTTCGAAATATAAATATTACAAGTCGAGAAGCATGATTTTCAAGACTGCCGACATAAATGCAGGTTAAGCCGACATATTCAAAATCCAAAACAAGCTCTAGAAATCACATCTAGGCGTCACCGCCTTCTTGTTCATCACCTACATATATATAGAGAGGGTGAGCTTGGAAACTCAGTGAATGGTATAAATAATAAAGGGTTTGCAAGAATAATAGCCGAAGTCCTTTCAAAACAATGCAAGACAAAACTTTATATATAACAAGGAATGGACCTCGTCCATCTAACAGATCTTCAAAGCTTCAAGGGACACTTACTAGCATCACATATTACAAATAATAATATTCCGGCAAACGTGTCCACGCGGTAAACCGTCCGTGGCAAAACAAGACGAAGCAAGAGAGGCATCTCAAACAAGGGTGCTACAAAAGTTTAGAGTCCTCTAGCACAAGGGACTACCAAGACAAGATGTGCTGCGAAAGTTTAGAGTCCTCCAGCACGGAGGACCTATGTTACAAAGGCCCGTAGCCCTTTAACACTAGAGTACAAATCAAGGGTGCTGCGAAAGTTTAGAGTCCTCCAGCACAAGGGACTTTCAAAGCAAGATGTGCTGCGAAAGTTTAGAATCCTCCAGCACGAGGGACTTTCAAAGCAAGATGTGCTGCGAAAGTTTAGAGTCCTCCAGCACGAGGGAGTTACAAACGAGATGTGCTGCGAAAGTTTAGAGTCCTCTAGCACAAGGGACTTTCCGAGAAGGTCATCAAGACAAGATCATACTTGATATACAAACAGGGACAATTATTCATGCTTAACAAACACTTTCAAAACAAAGCAAAGCAAAGTCTTTATCAAAACGTATAACATAGCTTTATTAAAAATACCACTCACCTAGTTGTTCAAACGTCAGGGTCAAGGCAAGTCAAAGTCCTACAAACACATGGCAAAGTCTATTAAATGCACTACTCAAAACAAGTCTAGCTTACATGCAAACGACCTCGGCATTCTTCAAAACTAAGTCAAATCAAATCAAAACACAGTTTCTTATCCTAGGAAAAACACGCTGGGCAACTACCAGCTCTAGGCCGAGGTCCCACACCCCCTTGCCGAGGTGTAGCCTCGATGGCCACATTCAAAAGTGAAGTCGGAAAAATCTTGGTTTCCCTTTTCATAAACATGAAGAACATGAGCATGAAGAACTTGAAGAACATGAATATGAGGAAGACGAATGCAAAGATCAAAACTTGCTATTACAACAGCTGGGACTTCATGCTATGAATTCAAAAACATAGGCCTGGGTACCCACACTCAAGGATCTTATCAAAACAAATGCCAAAACATGAGCTTTAATGCAAACTTTCGGATCAAATGAGGCTTTTCCTCAAAAACACATGAAAATCGTTTCTCTTTCAAAAACCAACTTTAAATCAATGAATGGCGTGCAGATCGAGTTTGATCATGAAATGCAGCTAGATGATCAATAAGAACAACAAGAGTAGATTAAGAATCTAACCTCAATGCACGAATCTAACGGTTTGATCTCTAGGAATCAAGCTCGAAAGTCCACTCTCTCACTTTAAAACTTCTTCTTCTTCTTCCAGAACTTCTCTCTCTAAAAGGCAAGACTTGATACAAATGATATGTTTCTCACGACAATCACTGAATTAATCCCTATGTCGGGACACGTTGCATCGGCTGATTCGCCTAACTCAAAAAGGTGACTGACTTGACAAGACAAGACCAAGACAAAGTGTACTCAATAAGCCAGGCGGCAAGAACACACTGGCAAGCAACGACATCGGCTAACAACAAGACTCCGGCAATCAAGGGGCAAGGACATCGGCTTGGAAGGACAACACTTGACTAAACTGTGTCACACCTTGGCCTAGGTCATACCGTTCCAAGAACAAAATCACTCATGCAAGGATCAAGGATCTACTACGCCTAGATATTAACATCTCAGCCTATATGATGCACATCTCGGCCTAGGCGACGCGCACCTCGGCCTAGATAGTGACATCTCGGCCAATATGCCAGGGTGAAGATGGAGGTCAGCCAAAGGGGTTCCAAGATAGTTCTAAGTGATAAAGGTTTCAAAGTTGTCTAGGCTTAAGACGAACTCGGCAACACACCAGGCAAGAACAAAGTATGCAAGTAATCATTCAAGCAAAACAAGACAAGATTTGCAAATGTACATATTAACACAAGATCGTCCATAAATGTATGCCAGTATGACCAAGTCAAAATGAGGGTTGTTACATCCTACCCCCTTAAAGAAGTTTGGTCCCCAAACTTGAGTTACCTTATTCCAAAAACAATTCTGGATGTCAAACTTTCGTTTCCTCTTCCATTTCTTACGTAGCATCCTCTCCGTAATGCTCCTTCCATTCAACTTTCACCATTGTTATCGACTTGCTTCTCAACTGTTTCACTTGCCTATCGACAATCCATATCGGCTTCTCTTCGTAGCCTAAATCTTCATTAATTACAATTCCGAAATAGTCGATCACATGTAGCGGATCTCGAATATATTTCCTCAACATAGAAACATGAAATACATTATGGACTTGGCTCAATCCTGGCGGCAAAGCAAGTCTGTAGGCAGCGAGGTTAAACTTCTCAAGAATTTTGAAAGGCCCGATGTAACGGGGTGCTAACTTACCCTTCTTCCCAAATCTTGTAACTCATTTCGTCGGCGAAATCTTTAGGAACACGTGGTCGCCGACTTCAAATTCTAACTCTCTTCTTCTCTGGTCGGCATAACTTTTCTGTCAACTCTGTGCGGTTTTGATTCTTTGTTGAATGAGCTTAATCTTCTCGGTTGTCACTTGAATTAACTCGAGACCAAGTAGAGCTTTGCCTCCTACCCCGGTCCAACATATCGGTGACCTGCACTTTCTTCCATACAGTGCCTCATACGGCGCCATGCCAATGCTAGCTTGCTAGCTGTTGTTGTAGGTAAATTCCACCAAAGTCAAATGTACTCCCCAACTTCCTTGGAGGTCCAATACACATAATCTAAGCATATTTTCTAGTGTCTGAATCGTCCTCTCTGTTTGTCCATCAGTCTGGGGATGAAAAGCTGTGCTAAACCTCAACTCGGCTCCGAAAGCACTTTGTAGGCTCTGCCAAAATCTGGAAACCAACTTTGGATCTCGGTCTGACACAATTGACATCGGCACTCCATGAAGTCTAACAATCTCATTCACATACAACGAAGCAAGTTTATCGGCGTTGAAGGTGGCCTTAACAGGCAAGAAGTGCGCTGACTTAGTTAGTCTATCCAAAATAACCCAAATCGAATCCAAACCCTTTTGTGTCTTCGGCAAACCAACCACGAAGTCCATGGAGATGTGCACCCACTTCCACTCAGGAATTGGCAAGGGTTGAAGAAGTCTTGCTGGCCTTTGATATTCCGCCTTTACTTGTTGACAATACAGACACTGGGACATGAACTCGGCTATCTCTCCTTTCATTTTTGGCGACCAAAACGTCTGCTTCACATCCTGATACATCTTGGTGTTCCTGGGGTGAACAGCAAACTTGGAACCATGAGCCTCCTGCAAAATTTTCCTTTTCAACTCTGGGACGTCAGCCACACACAACCTCCCTTCAAACTTGAGTATTTGATTTTCTAAGGTGTACCCGGATCTCGGCTTTGTGACCATCTCATCGGCTACCTTCTTGAAGAATTCATCCTCCATTTGCCTTGTCTTTACCTCCTTAACAATAGTCGGTTCCACTGAGATCGCGGTTAGGCATGCCAAATTTCCAACCACCTTTCTGCTCAGAGCGTCAGCTACGGTGTTAGCTTTTCCTGGATGATATTGAATCCGCATGTCGTAATCTTTCAACAACTCTAGCCATCTTCTCTGCCTCATATTCAATTCCTTCTGAGTGAACAAGTACTTTAAACTTTTATGATCTGTAAAAATCTGACAAGAAGCTCCATATAAGTAGTGGCGCCAAATCTTCAAAGCAAATACCACGGCTGCTAACTCTAGATCATGGGTGGGATAGTTCTTTTCACGTGGCTTCAACTGGCGAGATGCGTATGCTATAACCCTACCTTTTTTGCATTAATACACAACCCAAACCCTTATGCGAGGCATCACTGTAAACATGAAACTCCTCATTACCGGATGGTAGTACAAGAATTGGTGCTGCGACTAACCTCGTCTTCAACTCCTGGAAAGATGCTTCCATATTCATAGTCCATTCACAAGACACTCCCTTCTTAGTCAGTTGCGTCAACGGGATTGCAATCCTTGAGATATCCTTTACGAATTTTCTGTAATAACCAGCCAATCCCAGAAAGCTACAAACCTCGGACACATTAACCGGCCTCGGCCAATTCACAACGGCTTCGTCGATTACAGGGCCCAAAAATGAAACAGTGGAAAGCTAGAACTCACACTTTTTAAATTTAGCATACAATTTCTGATCCCGCAAAGTCTGTAAGGTAAGTCTCAAATGCTCCTCGTGTTTGGCTTTACTCTTAGAGTAGATCAATATGTCATCGATGAAGACAACCACAAACTCATCTAGGTATGGCTTAAAGACTCTATTCATCAAATCCATAAAGGCTGCAGGGGCATTGGTCACTTCAAAAGGCATTACTAAAAACTCATAGTGGCCATACCTCGTCCGAAAAGCGGTCTTCTTAACATCCTCGGCTTTGACTTTAAGCTGATGGTAGCCCGATCTAAGGTCAATTTTGGAAAAGACTCGTGCTCCTTGCAACTGATCGAACAAATCATCTATCCTCGGCAACGGGTACTTATTCTTAATGGTTACCTTATTCAGTTCCCGGTAATCAATACAAAGACGAAGTGTGCCATCCTTCTTCTTAACAAACAAGACGGGTGCTCCCCAGGGTGAAGTGCTCGATCTAATAAAATCCTTATCTAGCAACTCCTGTAGTTGAAGTTTCAATTCCTTAAGCTCGGCGGGGGCCATCCTATAGGGTGTTTTAGAGATGGGCTAGGTCCCCGGCATGATGTCAACCATAAACTCTACCTCTCTATCAACTAGGTGTCCAGGCAAATCATTTGGAAAGACGTCGGGGAATTCACTAACCACTGGGACGTCGGCTAACTCAACACTTCCATTCAAATTACTTAATATGCTACATAGATAAGCTCGACACCCTTTTTGAATCAATCTATAGGCTTTCACGGTTGAAATTAAGTAAGGTTGGGATACTACCCCTTTTCCCTGAGACGTGACCTCGGCTAGGTTTGGGGGTTTTAACGTAACACTCTTTGAAACACAATTTATGGACGCGTGATTTGCTACTAACCAATCCACCCCAAAATAATATCAAAATGAGTTATTTCCAATGGCATTAAGTCAGCTAACAGTTAAACACTCCCAATCACAACAACACATGCTCGATAGATGGATGCAACATTCATAGATCTCCCAGATGGAGTAGATACAGATAATATATAATCAAGGGGTTCTAGTTTCCTATTAATCTTCTCGGCAAACTTAGCAGAAATGAATGAATGCGTAGAACCCGAATCAATCAATACATATGCACTTTGAGAGCAAATTGAAAGCATACCTGACACCATTGTCTCAGCATTTTGAGTGTCCCCTGGTACCAGTGCAAAAACTCTGCCTTGCCTCATCGGCCCTTTCCCAGCGTCACCCTTCTACACGGAGCCCGAAGTATTCTCATCTTTCTTATTTTCCCCAGCCTTCGTTTTTGGACAGTCCCTCACAAAATGACCAACTTCACCACATTCGTAACAAGCCCCAGATGCCCGACGACAGACCCCGAAATGTGGCTTCCCACAGCTGGAACATATCGTCTTAGTACCACTCTCTTGTCTTGGGTTGCTTGAACTGCCGACGTTCGCTTTCTTCTTGGTACCAAACTGTGCTCGGCGATTGTCATGACTCTGTCTCTTCCTCTAGCTCTCTCCCGAACCCTGGTATCTGTTCAAGTTAACTTCAGCCAGAATAGCTTTGTCCAACACTCTGGCATAAGTCGGCATGTTGAGCATGTTAACCCGGTCTTGTATCGATCCACAGAGCCCACTTTCGAACTTCCTAACCTTCATATATTCATCATTGACCATGTGGGGTGCGTACCTTGCCAACTCGGTAAAGGCACGATCATATTCAGCTACGGTTCTACTATCTTGCGTCAAAGTCTAAAACTCGGTAGCCTTGCGATTCCGAACACTTAAGGGAAAATGCTTGGTGTAGAACAATTCTAAAAATCGTGTCCAGGTCAAGTCTGGATTGCTTTCTCGAACCATCACCCACCATCTGCGGGCGTCGTCATCTAGTGTAAAAGCTGCTAATGTCACCTTCTGGGTGTCGGTGCTGGGAAAGATCTCGAATAGCTTTTCCATTTACAAGACCTAGGCTTCGGCTTTCATCGGCTCTATTCCTCCTTGGAATCTCGGCGCTTTCATTTTCTTAAACTCTCTAATCAAAGCTATTATGCCGTCCCCATATAAAGCTGGCTGTGGGGGCACTTGCGGTACTGGAGGGGGTGGAGGTGGAACCGCATTCCGGCCGTTTGTCTGCTCGGCCTGAGTCAATGTAGCACTAGCGTACTGCTGTCTTGTCTGCCTTAACTCGCGGGCCAAACCTTCAACTAGCCTTTCCAGTCTGTCTATTCTGTCCTCTGATTGATCTCGGCCAACTGGAGGTCTACCTCTCCTCATGATGCTAGTAGTATGCAACAGGTGGCTTTAAAACAAAATGAGCAAATAATCACGTAGGCAAGTAACAGTTAAGCATGTCGAGACAATGTACACCTTGTTCACATAATTCTAACTTCCTTCTAAGGGGAAACCCTATGCTCTTTAGGACTCAGAGTGTGTGAATAACGTATACTAAGGAACTTGTGCTCTGATACCATTTTGTCACGACCCCAAACCGCCCCTAGTAGTTTGGTGCCGTGATGGCTAGTAATCCGAGATTACCGAAGGCCAACTTACAAATTTCACACACAACAGAGTATAAATATATGGGGCTCACAAGTGCGGAAGCGATTTATACAAACAGATTAGTCCATAAGAGCTGTGCATAAGTCAAATAAGATAGCAACCATTTACATATGGGTTATAACTTAATTACAAACAAAGCAAAGTACAAATTACAATTTACATCTTAGTAAAGGGCTCCACAACCCGACATGAACAAATTGTACGAATTACAAGTCTAAGAACACAGTCTGTCAGATTGCCGACATAACAGTCATACAAAAACATACATCTTGATCAAAAGGCTTCTTAGCCGACGTGTTCGGAATATAAATATTACAAGTCGAGAAGCATGATTTTCAAGATTGCCGACATAAATGCAGGTTAAGCCGACATATTCAAAACCCAAAACAAGCTCTAGAAATCACATCTAGGCGTCACCGCATTCTTGTTCATCACCTACATATATATAGAGAGGGTGAGCTTGGAAACTCAGTGAAAGGTATAAATAATAAAGGGGTTTGCATGAATAATAGCCGAAGTCCTTTCAAAACAATACAAGACAAAACTTTATATATAACAAGGAATGGACCTCGTCCATCTAACAGATCTTCAAAGCTTCAAGGGACACTTACTAGCATCACATATTACAAATAATAACATTCCGGCAAACGTATCCACGCGGTAACCCGTCCGTGGCAAAACAAGACGAAGCAAGAGAGGCATCTCAAACAAGGGTGCTACAAAAATTTAAAGTCCTCTAGCACAAGGGACTACCAAGACAAGATGTGCTTCGAAAGTTTAGAGTCCTCTAGCACGAGGGACCTATGTTACAAAGGCCCGTAGCCCTTTAACACTAGAGTACAAATCAAGGGTGCTGCGAAAGTTTAGAGTCCTCCAGCACGAGGGACTTTCAAAGCAAGATGTGCTGCGAAAGTTTAGAGTCCTCCAGCACGAGGGACTTACAAACGAGATGTGCTGCGAATATTTAGAGTCCTCCAACACGAGGGACTTTCAAATCAAGATGTGCTGCGAAAGTTTAGAGTCCTCCAGCACGAGGGACTTACAAACGAGATGTGCTGCGAAAGTTTAGAGTCCTCCAGCACAAGGGACTTTCCGAGAAGGTCATCAAGACAAGATCATACTTGATATACAAACAGGGACAATTATTCATGCTTAACAAACACTTTCAAAACAAAGCAAAGCAAAGTCTTTATCAAAACGTATAACATTGCTTTAAAAAATACCACTCACCTAGTTCTTCAAACGTCCGGGTCAAGGCAAGTCCAGGTCTTACAAACACATGGCAAAGTCTATTAAATGCACTACTCAAAACAAGTCTAGCTTACATGCAAACGACCTCGGCATTCTTCAAAACTAAGTCAAATCAAATCAAAACACAGTTTCTTATCCTAGGAAAAACACGCTGGGCAACTACCAGGTCTAGGCTGAGGTTCCACACCCCCTTGCCGAGGTGTAACCTCGATGGCCACATTCAAACGTGAAGTCAGAAAAATCTGGGTTTCCCTCTTGATAAACATGAAGAACGTGAGCATGAAGAACATGAAGAACATGAATATGAGGAAGACGAATGCAAAGATCAAAACTTGCTATTACAACCGCTGGGACTTCATGCCATGAATTCCAAAACATGGGCCTGGGTACCCACACTCAAGGATCTTATCAAAACAAACACAAAACATGAGCTTTAATGCAAACTTTCGAATCAAATGAGGCTTTTCCTCAAAAACACAGGAAAACCGTTTTCTCTTTCTAAAACCAACTTTAAAACGATGAATGGCATGCAGATCGGGTTTGATCATGAAATGTAGCAAGATGATCAATAAGAACAACAAGAGTAGATTAAGAATCTAACCTCAATGCACGAATCTAACGGTTTGATCTCTAGGAATCAAGCTCGAAAGTCCACTTTCTCGCTCTAAAACTTCTTCTTCTTCTTCCAGAGTTTCTCTCTCTAAAAGGCAAGACTTGATACAAATGATATGTTTCTCACGACAATCACTGACTTAATCCCTATGTCGGGACACGTGGCATCGGCTAATTCGCCCAACTCAAAAAGGTGACTGACTTGATAAGACAAGACCAAGACAAAGTGTACTCAACAAGCTAGGCGGCAAGAACACACCGGTAAGCAACGACATCGGCTAACAACAAGACTCCGGCAATCAAGGGGCAAGGACATCGGCTTGGAAGGACAACACTTGACTAAACTATGTCACACCTTGGCCTAGGTCATACCGTTCCAGGAACAAAATCACTCATGCAAGGATCAAGGATCTACTACGCCTAGATATTAACATCTCGGCCCAGATGATGCACATCCCGGCCTAGGCGACGCGCACTTCGGCCCAGATGATGCACATCCCGGGGTGAAGATGGAGGTCAACCAAAGGGGTTCCAAGATAGTTCTAAGTGATAAAGGTTTCAAAGGTGTCTAGGCTTAAGACGACCTCGGCAACACACCAGGCAAGAACAAAGTATACAAGCAATCATTCAAACAAAACGAGACAAGATTTGCAAATGTACATATTAACACAAGATCGTCCATAAATGTATGCCAGTATGACCAAGTCAAAATGAGGGTTGTTACAACTTACTTGTTTTGTGTTTGTCTTTTCCCTTCCTTTTGAGTCTGTTTCTGCCGTTGAGCCTGTTACACCAGAAGATCTGAATGAAACAGCAGTGATTTTCAGGCTTTTGTGCCTCAAACCTGTTGTGCTAGCAAATGTGAATGAAACGGCCTTGCATTTCACCTGCTCTTCTGTGCCTTGAAATTGTTGCATTGACCTAAGTTTTCTAAAAATTTTTTGAACATTGTGATGAAAACAAAGAGCAAGGAATTCCTCGGGTTTTGCAAAATTTGATCAAATTGAGAAAAAGAGAGGCATGCTAAGCCTTTGATGATTGAGATCATGTTTGTTAATGTGAGTACTGAGAAGGATCCTGGCTTGATCCAGATTGGTTCTACATTGTCTTCAGCGCGAGAGATTAGTCATTTTCTTAAAAGATTTCGAAAAATGTTTTGTGTGGTCTAGCGAAGACCTGTGTGGAATCGCTCTTGAGATTGTGCAGCTTAGGATTGCTCTCAGCCTCGAGACTGACCCCTTGCTTTTAAACCTTGAATTTGGATTCAGAATGTTCAAAGGTCAATCATGATGTGAGGCCTGTGTGGCCAGATTCGAAGCAGCTCACGAACTAGGGGCAAGAAAGTCATATCAAGAAGATCAGATGTCATCAACAGAAGCTTGCGAAGCTAGATTAGAAGCACCCCTCGGACTAGGGGCAAAAAATATCAGACGTGCTCGAAGAGCCAAAGATGGATCATTCTGCAAATCAGTGAAGAACGGCAAGAATGCCAAATCCCAGAGCGGAGGAAAGAAGAAAGTATTACCGAAGGACGATTGAGTTCCTATCCACAACACTAGGGGCAAATTTAGCCTCCCATTAGATGAACTCCTACATCATCAGCGAACAATAGCCACTCTTCTGGATTCAAAACGGCATCGAGATCTCAAAACCGTTTGACATGGACTTGCTACACTTTTACCCTTGAGCGGCTCGCTGGGCCGAAAACCCGGAAGGGCGACCCAGGCAAAAGTTAGAGCAAGAAAAGAAAAAATGCAAACAATGAAAAAAGAAAAGAAGAAAAATAAAGAAGAATGCAAAGAAAAGAATGAAACAATAAAACAAAAGAAATGAAAAGAAAAACAAAAACATAGCTCGCAAGGTTGAAACCAGAAAGGGCGGCCTTGGCAAAAGTTAGAGTGCAAAAGAAGAGGTTAATACATGAGTGTACCTTAACCCTGAACTACGTAAGGCTTGATTCCCACGTTTGGGATACGTAGGCAACTTCATTCTGAATTCCAGCCATAAACACTTCCGAATCGACTGTGTCCATGTAATGGTCCTTGTCATCTTTGCCATTTCTGTATCCAAGAGTTTGGTTGTGATCTTCACTATGAGAACTGGTTACAGTGTGCTGCGGTACTATTCAAACAAGAGGCAACTTTTTGTTGCCGTTCAGTGTGCAGCGGTACTATTCAAACAAGGGGCAACTTTCCGTTGCCGTTCAGTGTGCTGCGGTGCTATTCAAACAAGGGGCAATTTTCCATTGTTTTGGATCTAAGGTTGCACATCTCAAGAGTAAATTCTGTGTTGGTTGAGTAGTGGCCATTTGCAAAAATAGTTTTTGAGAGTTTCTACTGAGGTTGATTATTTCTCTCAAAAATTATTCCATTTTTCCAAAACTAGACCATTTCTTGGACCCGAAAAGGAGAATTTTCAGTGCTCATTGCTTGACTTGCATGGTTTTGAATCAGAAAATCAAACAAGCATGCTAATCTAACTTTCATATTGGTCAAAATTGTTTTACTAGAAAGCCATAACAAAAAATGGTCAAAAAATGGTCAAAATGCTTAAGCTCTGTTTTATGTTGTTTTGGTCATGCATGTCATGCTTTGTATAGCTATAATGCATTCTAGCTTGTTAGCTTTGTGTATCAAGTCCACTATCATGCATTGCTTGGCCTATTTCAATGATTTGGCATCATTTGTTTTGTGATTTCAGTGCATGTTTCATGGTCATACACTTGCATCTTTCACTCATTCAATGCGCTGGAGGGTTTGCCTTTTATGCCTTAACATGAACCATTGTGTATGGCTTCATGCCTAAGCTTACGAGCTATCATATCAGTGTGTTTTTGGAGTTATTTTGCCATAATATAACTCTGATTTTTGTTGGCGAAGCCATCTCATGCTTGGTCTTGATAGGTGTAGTGCAATCCACCTTATTTGCCTTGTATGCATCATGCCTTATGCGCTTCATGCTAGCTTATTTTGGCTTCCTTCTATACATGTTTTAGAATTATTTTGACATGTTCTAGGACTATTTTAGGTTGCCTTGACCATATGCTTCTTGTTTTGCATAATTGTAGTACAAATGCCTATGCTAGCTTCAAGTTTTGAGCACCATAGCATGCTTCATTTGCACTATGTACATGATTTGGCATCATTTACCATAACATTTCAGAGCATATAAGACGGCCATGTTCCTATTTCTCTCACTCTTTGATTTTATTCGAGTGTTATGCATTGTTGCCTAGTTTGTGGCCTAGCATGTATGCCATCTTGCCTAGGTCCTTGAGCCCCCATCTCAGCATATTTTGGTCTTTGTTTTGACCTATTTAAGCTCTGTCCATAGTTGGTTCATGCATTTGTGCCATGTATTGCATGCCCCCTTTGTAATCATTTTTACTAGGGGTGAGCAGCGGATATACCGATCCGCCAAAACCGACCGAACCGAACCGATCCGCCGCATTTTGGACGGATGCGTGATGATGAGCGGACGGTTGCGGATTGATTTTCTCCAATCCGCCAATTTGGCGGACGGATGGCGGATTTGAGATTTTTTGGCCGCAACCGAACCGCCAAACCGCCAAATCGCGAGCACCTGTAGTAATTTATAAGACTTTGTATTTTCAATTTGTTTAAATATTATGTTTGTGTTTTCAATTGAAAAAGAGTTTAAATATTCTGTTGAAAAAAAGTTTTCAACTTGAATATATTTTTGAATTGAAAAAAATAAACATATTATTCATCTATATTTTTTAGTTTTTAAATCTAACTCTAAAAATAATAAATAAAAAATATGATATATGTTGGTTGGTTTTTGTTTTCAAAAACATATGTAGATGTAACAATATAGAGACATTCAATCTCTACTACTGCTCTATTTATGGTTTTGGTGGTTTGAATTGTTATTATATTTTAAGAATCACAGATTGTAATACTTTATAGGGATGAATCATGCTGTAATTGTAATATGTGGATGAAGCATACAGTGATCGTGGTATTCTAAAGTTTCAAACTTTCTTTCTTTGGATAAGGCATACAGTGATTGTAATACTTTTTTAAGTCATTGACTGTAATACTTTTTTTTTTCTTTTTTTTTTTAAGGAAGTGCACAAGTTGAATTATGTTGAAAATTTATAAAATTTTAAACCGCCAAACCGATTCGCATCCATCCGCCAAACCGCCAATCCGCTCAATCCACATCCGCCGGATTGGCAGACGGATGTGGATTGATTTTCTTCAATCCGCCAATCTGGCGGACGGATGGTGGATTGGAGGTTTCGTGGCCGCAACCGACCCGCGCCCACCCCTAATTTTTACTAGCCTTATGCTTTAAGGACCCTTGCATGCTTTACATGTATTGTTTGAGTGATTTGGAATCATTTCATACCTTATTTCAGTGTATATAGTGTTGTTACACTTTCACTTTTGTCACTCCTTGAGCACTATTGAGAGTTGTGCTCTTATGCCTAGTTGATAGGCCATTGCATGTGCATGCTTTGTTTTGCATTTCATGCCTTTGTTTTGGTGTTATGGCCACTGATTTGGGCATGACTGAGGTCTGTCCATTTTGGTTTAAGTCCATTGAACATGTTTGCTTTCATGTTATTTGCATGCTTACATTGCCATGTTGTTGCATGCTTATGTTGCCTTGCATTGTGTATGCATGCATTAGCCTTCTTTGCATGACATTAGCTTTGTTAAGTTGATCATGTTACATTGCATTGAGTATGCCATGTTGTCCATTGCATTGTGTACGCCATGTAGTTACATTACATGTTTGCATGCTTGAGTTGCATCGCATTTGTTTGGATTAGGTGTTAATCCAAACACGAGAAAATAGGGACGTTTCATACTTGAATTGATGAAACGTGCCTCAATTCTGGGTCGCCGATGCTCTTGATCTATCATGATAGGGTTCTAGGCTTTATGTATTTATGTGTGCATTCATTTTACATTGAATTGTGCAATTTCACATCTCGGCCATCATGCATCGAGATGCATGATTGGTGGCCCGAGGGTCAAGAACGACACTCCCTTGAGCTCATGAAATGATAGGGATGGTGGTTGTGCACACATATCTTGCAAATACATTGCCATGCCCTTTCTTGCTCTTAGTTGCAGCAAAGTGGAAAAGGGCAGCAACAACTGGTCGGCCAGCCAGAAAAACTAGTTGGCCGACCACTTTTTCTGGTGTGTAACAAAAAAGGTGGTCGGTAGGCGGTCTCCCACATCAACAACTAGTCGACCACCCTCCCATAGGTCCCCAAGGTGAGTTGGAAGCTTTCTAGAGCTTGGTGCAAGGTTCTGAGAACAATTGCAAATAGAGGCAAATCGGGGCATCGCGACGGATTTCCAAACAAGACGACCGAGCATGCGTGCATTTTTCTCCCTCAGAGGCTCCTGATTTATCACTTTACTTAGTTAATTTTCTTAGCTAGTTTACGCTTTCGTTCTATACTAAATTAGTTAATGCGTTTAACTATTCAATTTGTGTTGTAATAGCTTAATTAATTAGCTTATTAGTTAATTAGTTTTGTGATGTAATAATTAGTTTAATTAGCTTAGATTAGCTAGTTAGCTTCTTATCCGGACCATCCGTCGAGAGGGCCAACTGTTGTAATAAGCGTGCGTGTGTGTGATGCATGTCTTCCAACCCCCATTTCTTTCTCCCTTTTACTTAACCTCTTACGATGGTTAGTTTTAAAGCATGTTTCAATTAGCATACTTATGCTTGCATGCGTGCATCCATTCATCTGTTTTGCATGCACCGGGCTCGGCGCATCGTACTAACTGCATTGTATTTCAATTCCAAGTTGAATGCATGTATCAAGTTGCATTTTGCATGCCATTCTAGAATAGCCAAGCCTGTTTTAGCTACATTTTAGCATGTGTTGCATTAGCCATCTTAACATGAACTAGGATCATGCATGATTTCTAACTAGTTTTCTGTTTTGGCTTGGAGTACACTGTGAGTATTTATGCTTTAGCATACTGCATGTGTGTTAATGTTGCCATGAAAGCATGCTTGCCATGAGGCTAACTGCTTATTTGATTAACTGCCAGAATGCTTGTGGGTAAAGGTTGGACTGCTTGAATTGGAACAATTCATTGAAAGTCGTATTTTTAGCCTACTTGCGAGTAGCAAACTTCAAACCGTTTTCAAACAAACGAACATGCAATATTTTGTTCCAACTTAGGCGATCTAGTCTATACTTGTATGTTGTGCGCATCACATAGTAATTCTAGGTTAATAACCGGAATAAGAACAGATGTGTTTTCAAAAACAACATATCATGCTTAGTACAGGCCGATCTTTGATCGGGCGAGCAGGGGTGCTCATTGCATGACCTTCCCCTCTCGTGCCCAAGTTCCCGAGCCGAGGCAACTTTGCTGGTGACGGACACGTGGCCTTAGGCACGAGTCAGGATTTCCTAAATTCTCCCAAAATAAAATATTTAGGTGGCGACTCTATATCTGGCAAAGCAGTCCTTGTTTGGTACTCGTTATAAAAATCAGTTTTCCAAAATGATTTGCCAGATTTGGATTCTTTGGTGATTTATCGGTCTCACATTGCACTTTATGAGATTGGATTCAGAATCGTGACACGAGTCCGAACTGTAGTAGCTAATGAACAAACGATTTGTGCCCTCGCGCGTGGAGCGGACGTTCGGGCGGTCTACAACGAGGACATGCAGCCCTAAGGGGGGTGGATTATAAGGTCCTTGTGTCCCACATTGGGAATGGAGAGGCAGTTCCTAGGCTATAAAAGTAAAAAATTGGACCCTTGTATAGCATTGAGGCCTTTTCTCGGGTGGTGAAATCCTTAGCAAAACTCCCCAGTTGAGCATGCTTAGGCTGGAGTAGTCCTGGGATGGATGACCCACTAGAAAGAACAAATCCGTGCGGGCGTGGCCCAAAGCGGACAATATCAATGATGTGTGAAGGGTTGGGGTGTTACAGTTTTGATGTGATTTTTGGATTCATACTTGTTAACCATAGGAATATCTGTTGAGATTTCTATTATAATCTAAAATTGAAGGCCTTAATGGCGTCAGAAACCGAAATTGAATAGTTTAATGTGTATGGCATAACTGTTAGAGCCTATTAGAAAGTTTGATTAAAATTTGATTTAGTTCAGAAAAATTAAGTTTTAATTAATTGATCAATCTTAAACCTAAATTATTTAGTTAATCCTTGATTAGTGTTAATTAAGCTGATTAGTGTTAATTAAGCTAATTAGTACATATATGATAAGTGATGAGTTTACCTTATCTTTTGACCTCAAAATCTACTAAGATACATTCTAGAAAGAGAGAGAGAGAGAGAGAGAGAGAGAGAGAGAGAAAGAGAGAGAGAGAATTCATTTAGAGGGAGATGGGGCCTTAAAGTTGAAGAATTTTGCAAGGAGATTAAAGAATTGTGAAGTAGAGCTCAAGTTCTTGAAGAATTTGCTTGATTGCAGGGATTAGGTAAGAGTTTGAACAATAATTCAAGATTTAAGTCATCAAAGATGTGAATTCAAGAAGATATACGATTAAATATAAGAAATGAGCTAAGGGTGATGAATTTGGAGCTAGATCATACATTCATGCATAGTTTTGTTGAGCCCAATCCTTTTAAGCATGATTTTGTCATCCATGTTGAATTTAGAAGATGAATTGTATATTTATTCATGATTCACAAAGTTTTGAAGGTGAATTTCATATTTTGTAAGCTCTGGAAAAAGAATTTGAAGTTTAATCATACATATATGAAGATTTGAATTTTAATGTTGAAGAATTTATGGGGTTTTGAGTTATTGACCTCAATTAAGTGTATGTTTATGTTCTTGAAAGAGTTTTTTAAGTGGTTGAGAGGTTGTGTACAAGACATGCAAGCTTTTGATTTGAAAATACATGTTTTGAAGCTCAACTCTATTATGGAAATTCCAGAATTCTGCCTCACCGCTCAAGCGAACAATTTGTCGCTCGAGCGCACATCTCATGCATCCAGTAGTTTTGTAGAGTTTTGTTGTTGGCTCGATCTACCAAGTTGATGCTTGAGTGACATTAGTTCATTTTTGACCTTCGCTCGAGTGACCATCGAGCCTAGATTTGGACTATCTAGTACTTTTGCAAACCATGTGGTCCGCTCGAGTGACCAATGTTACACTCGAGCGACATATTTCAGCATATTTTGAAAAGTCATGTTTTTATCCATTATGGAATCCTCATCTCTTTCTAAACATTCTTAGGCATGAATTGAGCCTTGTAAAAGAACCTATGGGTTAGAATGAGACTTAAAAGAATTGAATAAGTTAAAGAACAATCCGTTTAAGCAATGTAATTCAACGTGTGTATGTTCATGAGTTATGTAGGATCATCAGCGATAACGTGTCAACAAACGAATCATTGTGAGTAATATCTTAGTAAATATATTTTCTTAGTTACTGTACTTTCTGAATATCCTAATGTGGTAAGTTTTCTGAACCTATGATTTTGTAAGTGCGAATGAGCTTTCTATCCATTTGATTTGTAAAAGATCTGTAAATATGATTGACAAGCATAAAAACGTATGATGGACCCAAGGTCATTCTGTATATCTGAAGTGGAAACAAGGTCGTGTTGTATATCTAAAATAGACCCAAGGTCATTTTGTTATATGTTGGACCTGAGGTCATTCTGTCATATGTTGGACCCAAGGTTGTTCTGTCATATATTGGACTCGAGGTCATTCCGTTATGATATGAAACTATTACTAGAATGATTTTGTTTAATATTAGAACTCATTCATATAATGTTATTGACTGGGCTTTCGCTCACTCCGTTATATATATATATATATATATGTAGGTGAGCAGTGGGATGTCCAGCCTTAGTGAACCTATGGTGGAATACCGAGTTTTTGTGAAGTCAGCCAAGGATGCCTCACGTACGAGGCTTTTGTCTTTTAATTTTCTTTTGTTGGTCATATTTGACCATATCTGTATATGAGTTCTAGTTCTAGTTCTTTTGCATATGAATAGATCTGAGTTAATAATTGAATAAGATGTCCATGATATGCCATATGTGAATAGCTTATTGGACAAAATTTATTACTCTGCTTCCGTTTCTAGCCCTATATAATTAAATATGATTAGATTTCTATCTAAGGTCGTAGGTAATCTCTTGATTACTGGCCGGTTAAGATCTAAACCTCTAGGGGTGGGTTTAGGTCATGACATCTTACGTCATTAATGACCCATGAGATTTTGATGAAGATTGACGATGATAACAAAGACAAGAAGAAAAAGAAAGGAATCGCATTCAAAATATCAACTCAAGAAAAAGATGAAGATGACAACAACTCAAGTGATGAGGATAGTGACATTGCCATGGTCACTAAAAAATTTAAGAATTCATTGAAAATAGATAAACAATTTAAAAAAAGATTTGACAAAAAATCATTCAGTAAAGGTGAAGAAAAGAAAGACCAAATAATTTGTGATGAGTGTAAGAAACCGGGTCACATTAAATATGATTGTCCCAATCTAAAGAAGATAAAGGAAAAGAAGAAGAGCAAAAGAAGAGCTGGCATGGGGAGAAAGTGACTATAGTAGCTCAGGTAATGAATCAAATGACTCGAAAGTGGCAAATCTTTGCTTCATGGGCATTGAAGATGATAAGGTAATCGAAAACTCTTTTTCCTATGAAGAATTGCTAGATATTGTTGAGGAACTTCATGCAGATTTTTAAAAGATAATTTCAAAAAATTATGCTATTAAAAAATCAAATGCTTTGCTTGTCAATGAAAATGAAAGTTTGAAAAAGAAAATATGATTCTTCATAAAATTCTTTAAATGTTTTGAAATTTGAAAATAGTTCTTTAAAGAAAATATAGAATATTCAAATAAAATAATTTTCAAATTCACACAAGGAAAAGAAAAGTTAAATCAATTATTTGGAAATCAAAGATGTGTTCTTGACAAAGCGGGTATTGGAACAAACCTCACAAAAAACAAACTTTTTATAGAAATTTCTTTGTTAAAGCTTGCTCATCTAGTAGCACACATATTACTTGTCATTATTGTTTCAGAAAAGGGCACATATTTTCATCTTGTCCTTGCAAGAAACATTTATTAGGAACAAACATAAGATGAGTTCCAAAATCAAGTAGATTGCATGTCACGACCCAAACATGTCCCTAAAAGTTTGGACATGACCGGCCTAGCTTAGGCCTTAACTTTGTTATTTAAAGTTTTACTTATATTGGGGCCCAAACGGAAGCAAAATAATAGCAGAACAAGCATTCATTGAGCTGTGTCTAAATGCCAGGATCTTGATACATCACAATACAAAAAGCACATAACATTTTCATATATCATTTACATACTGTGGAAGGGGGTAGCAACCCAGAAGTTAGGTAATATATATATGGATACATGGTTATTTCTCCAATTTCCAACAAAACATGCCAATATACTAATTTCCCAAAATATAAGCAAAAGAGTCACTTTGGGTGACTCAACAAAACGGGTGCACCAAAAGACTCCTGGGCTAACCTACGATTGTCCCGTGGGCTGATTACCTACAAAACATCCATAAAAAGAAATGGAGTGAGCAAGGCTCAATGAATGATCGTAACCCAAACAGGTTAAGAGCATGAGCATAATTTGATAGTGCATATTCATGATCAGAGGTTAGTCTTGTTCATATTTCCTTTCTTGAACAGCCTAGGGCCCACATAAGACAGAACGACCTTAGGCTCAACGTAATACAGAACGGCCTTAGACACAACGTATATATAGAACGGCCTTAGACCCAATGTAATACAGAATGGCCTTAGGCCTAATGAAATACAAAACGGCCTTGGGCCCATCACATAAGCAAACAGAACGACCTCGGGTCCATATCTCATGAGTCAAGTTCAAACATATATCAAACATCTCTTGTAACATAAGTTGTTTACTAAAAAAGTAAATAAGATCTCGATTAACTTGTATAAACACAACACGTGAACAGAACATGATATTACACTACTATCACTCACTGTGATACGGGTGAATGATGGTCCCCCCTTGTAGATGCCCTACACGTAGCACACAACTTGTAAGTACATCAAGTATATCATTTTTCCTAAATTTTCTTTTATTTCTTAAATGTCCGATTTGTTAAGTTACATGTAATTAAACGTATTAAGGAAACATCAAACGAACATTTAGACACATTTGGAAGGTTAAACAGAACAAAAAAAGGTTACTGAATTTTCCGGTTTTGGCCGCACGTGCTTTTATTTCAGTGTGGTTCAACTTTGCTCCCCTGTTTTCCGCACGTGCGACTGTGAGTCCCGCACGTGCAGCCAAGGGGCCTGCATGTGTGGTCGCATACCCTTTTTAGTAGTCTGAAACTGCAGTATACTCAAGCCCTTTTTCAAGGCATTTTCAAGGCTTGATTCAACAATTTCACTACAAACAATATGACTTATAATCATAATAAGCATGAACCCTAAACTCAAGTAAATTATAACTTACTTAAATTCTCATATTGCTTCATCTTTTCATGGTCTAACAATGAGATACAACATGTAAGGTTCAAAACATGCCAAACTTGAGGATTGCAAGACATATCCTCTCAAGCTACTCAAAACAATCCCAAATTGAAGAATCAACCTTCTATTAACTAAATCCAAGATTAGGTATTCAATTTCATGGAATAAGTTAAACTATGAGAATAATTGATAAACCCTAACTTCCATGGGTAAAGAACTTCATCCCAAGGTTTGATTCCAATGAAAAGATGGAGGGTTAAGTGTAGTTTAGTTAATTCCCACTTACCTTCACAGCTAAAGCTTTGCTTTCATCCAACAGTTTCTTCAATCTGTAAGTTCTTCTTCTTTCTCTCTCTCTTTTCTCTTCTTTCTTTCTCTCTTGGCTGCCCTCTGGACTTTTTCGTCAAAATATATGAAGAGATGAATTTAAAAGGGACTTATGTACATATATATGTATTTAACTACTTTGCCTGCCAAATGAGCCTTAACGAATCAGACGAAATAAATTTTCAATTAAACTTCCTAAATGGCTCTAAAAATCCCCATTAACATATTTATATACTCAGTTTCAATTTATCGCGCCTTTACGGCTTTCAATTTTCAAGTTAAACGTCCTAATTTAACAGACGTTTTCCTATAACCAACAGATAGAATAACATAATTAAATGGTTCATATAGGTAAGCACATCTTCACATGGAATTTCACATTAAATAAGTAATTAGTCATATAGTTAGAAATGTAAAGCATATAAGGGGGTCGGGTTATTACACTTTTCCCCCCTTAAATAAGTTTGGTCCCCCAAGCTTGTTTTACCTTAGGTCACAAATAATTCGGGATACCACTGTCACATTTCCTCTTCTCTCTCCCAAGTTGCCTCTTTCCCATAATGTTCCTGCCACTCGACTTTCACCATAGGGATCACTTTACTTCGTAGTTGCTTCATCTGTCAATCCAGAATCTGAATTGGTTTGTCCTCATAAATCAATTTATCATCCAAAGTAACTTGCTGATAGTCTATAACATGAGACGAATCTTGAAGATAACTTCGTAACATTGACACATGAAACACATCATGCACTTGCGCCATATTAGGCGGAAGGGCAACACGATAGGCCACTGGACCTACCCTTTCCAAAATCTGAAACGAACCAACGTATTGAGGTGCCAACTTACTGTAGACGTCCCCGAACGCCCTGGGAGGACGAGTCCCGTTCTGTTCATATTGGGTTCACTACAGTTCAGGACTCTCAAATTGTCACGGTTCTTAATCTGAACCAAAGAGTCCAAATCCGGCAAATCGTTTTGAGAAACAGATTTTTGAAAAGAAGTGCCAAACATGGACTGTTTTGCCAGATACAGAGTCGCCACCTAAATATTTTTTAAGGAGAAATTTAGGAAACCCTAACTCGGTGCCAAAGGCCACGTGTCCGTCATCACCAAAGTTGCCTCGGCTCGGGAAGTTGGGTACGATTGGGGAAGGTCATCTATGAGCACCCCCTCTCGCCCGATCTGAAGATCGGCCTCTACTAACCATGATATCCAATTTTGAAAACGTTATGTGTTCTTATCCCGATTATTAGCCTAGAATTACTATATTATGCGCACAGCACAAAAGTATAGACTAGATTGCCTAATTTGGGAATAAGCATTGCATATCCGTTTGTTTTGGAAAAATGTTTTGGAATTTGCTACTCGCAAGTAGGCTAAAACACGGATTTCAATGAGATATTCCAACTCAGACAATCCAACCTTCACCCACAGGCATTCAAGCAGTTATATCACATAAGCAGCTAGCCTCATGGTAATCATGCTATCATGGCAACACTCACACGCATGCAAGGATGCTAAAGCATTAATACTTACATCATACTCCGTGCCAAAACAAAGAACTCGTTAGCAATCAATGCATGATCCAAGTCCATGTTTAAATGTCTAATGCAACGCATACGGAATGTCACTAGAGTAGGCTCGGCTACTCTATGAATGACATGTGAAAATGCACAAGTAGCATGTATTCAAGTTAGATTTGAAATACTAATGCAGTTAGCATGATGCGCCGAGCCCGGTGCATGCAATATTGATGAATGATGCACGCATGCATAGCATAAGGTATGCTAAATTAAACATGACCTATTACTAACCATCAAAGCAGGTAAGTAAAAAGGAGAAAGAAGTGGGGGTTGGAAGACATGCACACACTCACCCACACTTATTACAAATTTGCCCTCGCTCGGAGGGACCAAAAGAATAATACAATTCAAATAATGAATTAACTATCCAAGCTAATTAATTATTATAGACCAACTAAATTAATTAAACAAATTAATTAATTTAAGAAAGCAAGAAAAAGGGCCTCGGGAAGAGGGCTCAATGCACGCGTGCTCGGGTCTTGCTCGGAAGTCCACTGCCATGCGTAGGCTGCCTCTGTTTTCCCTGCTTTGCCCCTCTAAAAACTGCCAAAGTCTAAGAATTGCTTCCCTGGACATTGGGAGACACCACCGGCTGAGAAGAATGGCCACCGGTAGTAAGATGTGATCATCGGCTGTTGATGAAGCTATTGGCCACGGATTTATGGTCGGTCGGCACTGAACACTGCCGGTCGGCCAAGAATATCTGCAGAACCTGCAATTAACAGCATCAGAGGGCAAGGCACAACATGGCAATGCATTTCAAGCAATGTATGCACCGACCATATCCCTTATCATGTTTAAGACTCAAAGGGACATGGTCCTTGGTTCTCAGACCACCAAGCGCGCATTTCAATGCGTGATCGCCCAAGAAACCAAGTTGTGCATTTTTCATTTCAAATGTAATGCAATGCACATAGTCAAACCAAGGGGGCTTCTACCTCTATCATGACTCACTTCAAGAGGTGAGGCAATGCATGCACAATGCAATGCAACCTAGGCATGCGAGCTAAGGATGCAACATGGCAATGCAATGTGTACATGCAAGTATGCAAGCCACCATGCGAGGTGAGCATGCAAACAAGCAAAGAGATGGACTTAAACATGATTAGGCAATTCTCAAACAAGCCTAAATCAGTGGCCAAAGTGCTCAAACATGGAGGCCAACACACGCACACACATGCACATGTTAAAGGGCTAATACTTAAGCACAAAAGGGAAACTCTCAAGCACACTTGAAAGAGGCATAACATGGACGATTAGTATGTAAATTAAGCTTTGAAAATCATGCAAGAACATGGTACCAAACCAACCCAAAAAATGCAATCAAGGTATGCAAGCTAAGTCCAAGATTCAAAGCAAGCTAAAGGGGTATTGAACCACACTTAACAAGACCAAACATGGCATGAATTCAATGACCCAAAACAGAGTTTTAGCACATAAAACAAAGCCCAAAAGATTACTTAGATGGCATCTAAATGACTTGAATTCAAAAGCATGCACAATGACCAAAACATGGAGCATGCAACACAAGCCTTTGACACATCAAAGGGACCATGAAATGCAAGCATACAAGCATACTAAGTGGACTGAAATGACATGGAAAATGGTCCCAACCCACTAAATCAAAGCAAGTAATGCATGCTATACACTCACACCCTTAAGGCCAACAAGCCAAAATGCAAAGGGGCTATACAATGCATGCCAAAGTCGACCCAAACCACTAAGGACAGACCTTAATCATGGCAAAATAAATATGAAAGCTTCACAAAGCCAAGCCTAAAACATGCTAAAACAATGGTTTACAACCTAAGGCATGTTAAGGCAACAAAATGGCATTATAAGGCATGTATGCTAAGCAAGCATGGTGTACCAAAACCAACTTAAAACAATGCTATTTCATGGCAAAATAAGCATAAATAACAGCTAAGGCATGGTCAACAAGAGCCTAAGCTAGGTGCTCCCTTAAGAGGCAAAAATGGTCCTTTTCAAGGACAACAAGGAGAGGGGGTGGCCCTCTCCTTCTTAGGACCTCAAGGCACCATCCTTACCACTGAAATCCCTCAAGATTTCAGTGGTGAGGAGGCCCAAACACCAAAGTCCCGGAGCTCACACAAAATAGCACAAAATAAGGGCCAAACAAGGCTTAAGAAGGGTCAAACAACCCCAAAGCTTAAAATACTCTTAACAAACTATTTAGAGGCCTTAAAAATAGAACTTTTATGTATTATATGCAAAGCCAAAAAATAGTTGCAAGATAGGTAAAAGTAGTGTGCAAAAATGGGGTAAAAAGGAGCTAGTTTCTTACCCTTGAAGTCCTCCTTCACAAATGATGATCTTGTTGCCTCCTTGAGCTCAAATCTAGTCAAGAACACCAAGAACAACCCTCTGGTCCCTCAACAACCAAGAGAAGGTGTAACACTATGTGTTTGTGTGCAATAGTATGGACAAACACACACTAGACACACACAAGAGAGATATATAGAGATAAAAAATATGTATCAACCCTAACCCTAATCCAGAGCTCCCTTTGAAATTTTTGTAACCCTGATGCCAAGAGAGGAAGCCTCTTCTTATAGGAAACTCCCTCTTGTAAGGCTTCCAAAACAAGCCATCCAAGAGGGAAATCCTTCCATACACGTGTATGAAGGGGAACAGAGTGGGTGCCAGCTATCACAGTTGGCACAAAATATCTACTAAAAGTAGATGAACAGTGATCGGCCATCCAAAATTGCCATTTTGACAAAATAAATGGCCGATCGGCAACAAAGAATGCCGACCGGCAATATATATTGCCGATGGCATAAAATCACTGGCCGGTGGTCTCAAGCCATGGCCGGTGATGTGTGGGGATGCCTCACAAGGCATTCCCTGCCCCTCCAAGGAAAAACACAAGTGTTTGGTGCAAAACCAGACACAACATGGTCGAGTCGAGAGATCCTGAGGCAAGGCGCGCAACTGAGACCTCCAGGAACTCAAGACGAACACAAACAAGGGTAATCACCAATTGTTTCAATGGTGACGTCCAAGTCTTGAGGACGGTGAAAAATGGGGTGTCTACACTTACCCTTCGTGCCAAATCTTGAATGTCCTTTTATTGGGGTGACTTTTACAAAAACATGATTGCCCACTTCAAATTCTAATCCCTTCGCCGATGATCTGTGTAACTCTTTTGTCTACTCTGTGCAGTCTTTAACCTTTCTTGGATAATTTTAATTTTCTCAGTTGTCAATTGAACAATCTCGGGTCCAAATAACGACTTGTCACTAACTTCAGTCCAGGACACAGGAGAGTGATATTTCCTTCCGTATAGAGCTTCATAAGGTGCCATTCCTACGCTTGAGTGGTAACCATTGTTATATACAAATTCCATCAACGGTAGATGAGTTTTCGAACTTCCTTTGAAGTCCAAAGCACACATTCAAAGCATGTCTTCCAACGTTTGCATGGTTCTTTTGGATTGTCCGTCTATTTAATGGTGAAAGGCTGTACTGAATTTCAATTCCGTTCCCAAAGCATTCTGAAGACTTTGCCAAAATCTTGATATGAACTTTGGATCTCTATAGGACATGATTGAGACTAGAACACCATGTAGCCGCACAATTTCATCCACTTATATGGTAGCCAGCTTGTCTGCATTGTATTAAGTCTTCGTAGGTAGAAAATGGGCTGACTTAGTAGTCTATCAACAATCACCCATATGGAATTCATGCCCCGAGGAGTTCGCGGTAAACCCACAATAAAATCCATAATTAAATGTTGTCATTTCCATTCCTGAATTGGGAGGGGTTGAAGTAAACCTGCCGGTCTTTGATGCTCCACTTTTACCTGCTGACATTGCAAACATTTTGAGATGAATTCTGCAATTTCCCTATTCATACCAGGCAACCAAAAATTTTGCTTCAAATCGTGGTACGTTTTTGTGTTACCAGGATGCATCACAAATTTGGAACTATGTGCTTCCTCCATGATTCTCCTCTTGATTTCTGGTACATTGGGGACACACCATCTCCCCTGGAATTTCAATACCGAATTATTAGTTATGAACCCGGGCCTTGGTTTCGTTTCCATTTCACCACAAATCTTTTGCAGAAATTCATCTTCCAGTTACCGTTGTTTAATTTCTTCCATAAATGCCGGTTGGGTTTATATTGCTGCTACTATCGTATTTTGGTCATGTAACATAATTCCCACATTCATTATTTCCAAGTCACGTAGCAGCTCCTTCTGCCTCGTGAGCAAACTTGCCAAATTCCCTGCACTTTTCCAGCTAAGGGCATCCGTAACTGTATTAACTTTACCAGGATGGTAATGAATTTGTAGGTCATAATCTTTAATAAGCTCTAACCACCGCCTCTGACGCATATTCAATTCTTCTTGGGTGAAAAAGTACTTAAGACTCTTATGATCGGTATAAACTTCACACTTAGTTCCATACAGATAATGACGCCATATTTTCCAAGCAAAGATCACTACAGCTAGCTGAAGATCGTGTGTACGATAATTCTTTTCATGGGGTTTAAGTTGGCGAGAGGCATATGCAATAACCCTCTCACTCTACATAAGTACACAACCCAAACCTTTGTAAGAAGCGTCACTATAAATCACAAATCCTTCGGTGTTAGATGGTAATGCCAGAGTAGGTGATGTAGTTAACCTCGTCTTTAACTCTTGGAAAGTAGATTCTCGCTGTTCTGACCATTCAAATAGGATACCTTTCTGAGTTAACGGAGTAAGTGGCACAACAATTTTGGAAAAATCTTTAACAAACCTTCGGTAGTATCTGGCTAGCCCCAAGAAGCTACGCACTTTGGTTACATTAGTAGGAGTCAGCCATTTAACAATAGCTTCAATTTTGTGTGGGTCAATAGAAACACCCTCCTTCATGATAACATGTCCCAAAAATCCCACTTCATATAACCAAAATTCACATTTCTTCAATTTTGCATATAGTTTCTTTTCCCGAAGAGTCTGAAGGATTAACTGTAGGTGGTTCTCATGAGCTTCCATACTTGCTGAGTAAATGAGGATGTCGTCAATGAATACAACCGCAAAGTCATCCAGGTAGGGCTTAAAAACTCTGTTCATTAGATCCATTAAGGCCGCTGGCGCATTGGTAACCCCAAAAGGCATAACTAAAAATTCATAATGTCCATAACGAGTCTGAAAGACAGTTTTCTCGATATCCTCAGCTTTAACCTTTAGTTGGTGATATCCAGATCGCAAATCTATTTTAGAGAAGACTTGTGCACCCTGTAACTGATCAAACAAATCATTGATCCTAGGCAAAGGATACTTATTCTTTATGGTTACTTTGTTGAGTTCTCTATAATCCACGCATAACCAAAGGGTCCCATCTTTCTTTTCACAAAAAGAACTGGTGCGCCCCAAGGAGAAGTGCTAGGACGAATGAACCCTTTGTCGAGGAGGTCTAGCAACTAGATTTTCAACTCTTTCATTTCAGCGGGTGACATTTTGTAAGGGGTCTAGGAAATGGGTTGAGTTCTTAGCACTACATCAATAGTAAACTCAATGTCACGATCAATTAATTCTCTCGATAACTCTTCTGGAAAAACATCCGGAAAATCTCGAACAATTGGAATGGCATTAATACCCTCATCCATTGATTATTCACCCGAAACACTACACAAATACCCTTGGCAACCCTTTTGTAATAACTTATACGCCTTTATTGCGGAAATCAGACACGGTGGGAAAACTACTCCTTATCCCTTGAAGATAAATTTAGATTGTCCTGGGGGTTGGAAGGTGACTTGCTTCAACATACAATCGATAGTCGCGTGGTATTCACTTAGCCAATCCATTCCCAAAATTATATCAAAGTAAGCTATGTCAAGAGGTAATAAATTTGCATCTACTTGAATATCCCCAATTAGAAGTTCACATGCACAATAAATAGACGTACACACCATAGACTCCCCTGACAATGAGGATACACACGAAACATAAGGTAGCGGTTCCATAGGTCTATTCAAATGACTAGCAAATGCTTTTGATAGAAAGGAGTGGGTAGAGCCGGAATCAAATAACACATGTGCGGAATGACCATTAACAGAAAATGTACCTAATACCACAACCTCAATATTCTGCACGTTCCCCAGAATTAGTGCAAATACCCTTCCCTGCTTAGTGATATCCTTAGCATTGGCGGGTTTCGTAGCTGCCTTTGTAGTTGAGGTTGGAGTTGAACCGGCTGAACATGTAGTAGTCTTATTTCCATTCTAACGATCTCTTTGCAGGCATTCTCTGGCTAAGTGACCTGTTTTGCCACACTTGAAACATGTCCCAGTTACCCGATAGCAAATCCCACGATGTCTCTTTCCACAGTCCGGACATACTGGTGCAGAGTCTCAAGTGGAGGCGGATATACTATTGGTTCCCGAATTCAGTTTCTTACTTGGTGGTGTCACCGAACCCCTTGAGGCTTGGGTATTTTGTCTTTTCCCTTTCCATTCTGGGACCCGGCTTTGAGCGGCAATATTATCTTCAGCGATTACTGCCCTTTCCAACACATCAACGTACGTAGGTAATTTCAGCACATTGTTCCAGTTAAGAATAGCAATCTGTAATCCACCTTCAAACTTTCTTTCCTTCTTGTAATCCGTATCCACCATGTGTGGTGCGAAACGGGCCAATTCAGCAAATTGTGCCTCATACTCTACAACAGTCCTATTCCCTTGTCTCAAGGTCTTAAACTCGTTCACTTTCTTATCTCGCACACATTGGGGAAAATACTTTTCATAAAACAGCTCCAAAAAATCTAACCCGTGTTAACCCATGATGTGCAGTTCTTGTGAGCATCCACCACCTCCGTGCTTCATCTTCGAGAGTAAAGGCAGCCAGTTGCACCTTTTGGGCTTCAGTACAAGGAAAAACCTCAAATAACTTTTCTATACCCAACACTTACGTTTCTGTTTTCATTGGTTCAATTCCTCCTTTGAACGCCGGCAGCTTCATCCTTTTGAATTCCTTTGTGAGTGTAATTGTTTGGTCCCTAGCCTGGAAATCTTGTACCTCTGGTGGTGGTACAGGTACTGCTGGTGGTGGTTGTTGCTACTATTGTTGCCTTAAGGTTTCTACCATCTCCATAATCATCCTTTTCATTCTATCCACCCGTGCGGAGGTAGCATCTATCGTATCATCCATTCTTGTCCTCACTATGATCTACATAAACGGTTAGTTATAGTACATATATAGAAACAAATACACAAGTAGACATCGGCCATAGTCATTACCAAAATTTACATATATATTAGTAATTATTGCATGCACAATCTAGCTACCACATATCATTTGTATGCACCCAAAAATTACATGCATGTAACTTAAGTCTTTTCTAGACGCTCTAAACCCCGAAGAACTCGTGCGTGAGGTAGCAACTCGTGTTCTGATACCAACTGTCATGACCCAAACCTGTCCCTAAAAGTTTGGACATGACCAGCCTAGCTTAGGCCTTAACTTTGTTATTTAAAGTTTTACCTATATTGGGGCCTAAACAGAAGCAAAATAACAGTAGAACAAGCATTCATTGAGCAGTGTCTAAATGTCAGGATCTTGATACATCACAATACAAAAAGCACATAACATTTCCATATATCATTTACATACTGTGAAAGGGGGTAGCAATCCATAAGTTAGGTAATATATATGTGGATACATGCTTATTTCTCTAATTTCCAAAAAAACATGCCAATATACTAATTTCCCAAAAATATAAGCAAACGAGTCACTTTGGGTGACTCAGCAAAATGGGTGCAGCAAAAGGCTCTTGGGCTAACCTACGATTGTCCCGTGGGCTGATTACCTACAAAACATCCATAAAAAGAAATGAAGTGAGCAAGGCTCAGTGAATGATAGTAACACAAACAGATTAAGAGCATGAGCATAATTTGACAGTGCATATTCACGATCAGAGGTTAGTCTTGTTCATATTCCTTTCATGAATGGCCTAGGGACCACATAAGAAAGAACGGCCTTTGGCCCAACGTAATACAGGACGGCCTTAGGCCCAATGAAATACAAAACGGCCTCGAGCCCATCATATAAGCAAACAGAACGACCTCGGGTCCATATCTCATGAGTCAAGTTCAAACATATATCAAACATCTCTTATAACATGAGTTGTTTACTAAAAGAATAAATAAGATCTCGATTAACATGTATAAACACAATACGCGAATAAAACATGATATTACATTACTACCACTCACTATGATACAGGTGAATGATGGTCCCCTCTTGTAGATGCCGTACATGTAGCACATAACTTGTAAGTACATCAAGTATATCATTTTTCCTAAATTTTCTTTTATTTCTTAATTGTCCGATTCGTTAAGTTACATGTAATTAAACCTATTAAAGAAACATCAAACGGACATTTAGACACATTTGAAGGGTTAAACAGAACAAAAGAAGGTTACAGAATTTTTCGACTTAGGCCGCACATGCTTTTATTTCAGTGTGGTTCAACTCTGTTCCCTTGTTTTCCGTACGTGCGGCTATGAGCCAGGCACGTGCAGCCGTGCCTCCCGCACGTGCAGCCAACGGGCCTACACGTGCCGTCGCATACCCTGTTTGGTAGTCCAAAACTGTAGTATACTCAAGCCCTTTTTCAAGGCATTTTCAAGGCTTGATTCAACAATTTCACTTCAACAGTATGACATATAATCATAATAAGCATGAACCCTAAACTCAAGTAAATTATAACTTACTTTAATTATCATATTACTTCATATTTTCATGGTCTAACAAGGAGATACAACATGTAGGGTTCAAAACATGCCAAACTTGAGGATTACAAGGCATATCCTCTCAAGCTACTCAAAACAATTCCAAATCAAAGAATCAACCTTCTATTAACTAAATCCAAGATTAGGTATTCAATTTCATGGAATAAGTTAAACTATGAGAATAATTCATAAACCCTAACTTCCATGGGTATAGAACTTCATCCCAAGGCTTGATTCCAATGAAAAGATGGAGGATTAATAGTAGTTTAGTTAATTCCCACTTACCTTGACAGCTAAAGCTTTATTTTCATCCAACAATTTCTTCAATCTCTAAGTCCTTCTCCTTTCTCCCTCTTTTTTCCCTTCTTTCTTTCTCTTTTGGGTGCTCTCTAGACTTTTTCCTCAAAATATATGAAGAGATGAATTTAAAAGGGCCTTATGTCCATATATATGTATTTAACTACCTTTCTTGCCAAACGAGCTTTAACGAATCAGATGAAATAAATTTTCAATTAAACTTCCTAAATGGCTCTAAAAATCCCCATTAACATATTTATATACTCAATTTCAGTTTATCGCTCCTCTACGGCTTTCAATTTTCAAGTTAAACATCCTAATTTAACAACTGTTTTCCTATAACCAACAGATAGAATAACATAATTAAATGATTCATATAGGTAAGCACATCTTCACATGGAATTTCACATTAAATAAGTAATTAGTCATATAATTAGAGATGCAAAGCATATAAGAGGGTCGGGTTATTACATTACAAACTAATAATCACAGACCCAAGAGGATATGCGTACCAAAATTGAATACTTGATTTTTTTTATTTTTTATTTTTTTTTTGTTTAGGTGTGCTACAAGGCAAAATTTGGAAAAGGAAAATGGTACTTGGATAGTGGATGCTCAAGACACATGATCAGAGAGAAATCAGTGTTCACCACCTTATCTCTAAAAGATGGTGGATGTGTAACATTTGGAGACAACAACAAAGGAAAAATCATTGGTGTAGGTAGTATTGGTAAAATTCTCTCTCCTATTATTGAAAATGTTTTACTTGTTGATGGATTGAAACACAATTACTTAGTATTAGTCAATTATGTAACAAGGGAAATAGAGTTATCTTCGAAAAATCTTTTTCCAAAATAGAAAATCTCAAAGTTTACTAGACTTTTTGCAAAATGAAAATTTTTATGTTTTTAATTTTTCTGGTTTATTATCTTTTAACATTACATGCCTCTTTACACTTAGTGATAGTAGTTGGTTGTGTCATAGAATACTTGGTCATGCTCACATGGATTTAATTTCAAAACTTTCTAACAAGAATTTAGTCATTGGACTTCCTAAAATTTCTTTTGAAAAAGACAAATTACGTGATGCATGCCAACAAGGAAAACAAACTAGAATTTCTTTTAAGTCGAAAAATATTATTTCAACTTCTAGACCACTTTAACTATTACACATGGATTTGATTGGTCCTTTAAGGACATTTAGTCTTGGTGGCAAATAATACATTCTTGTTGTAGTTGATGATTTCTCTAGATTTACACGAGTTAAGTTCCTATCTCATTTTCCAAACTTTTCAAAATTATGTAGGAAACTTCAAAATAAAAAAGGTTTTACTGTTTCAAGTATATGGACAGACCAGGGTAGAGAACTTGATAATGATTCTTGTAAAAATTTCTGTAATAAAGATGATATAGACCATAATTTCTCGCCTCCTAGAACTCCTCAACAAAATGATGTAGTTGAGAGGAAGAATAGGACTCTATAAGAGATGGCTAGAACCATGCTTTGTGAAAACTCTCTACCAAAATATTTTTGGGTCGAAGCCGTTCATATTGCTTGCTACATTGTAAATCAGGCTATGATTAGACCCATTTTAAAGGAAACCTCATATGAGCTATGGAAAGGAAGAAAACTAAATGTAAGTCATTTTCATGCATTTGGATGTAAATGTTTTGTTTTGAACAACGACAAAGACAACTTGGAAAAATTTGATTCTAAATCCAATGAAACTATTTTCCTTGGTTATTCTACAACAAGTAAAGCATACCGTGTGCTTAACAAACGAACTTTTATTGTAGAAGAATCAATACATGTTGTATTTGATAAATCAAACTTCTCTATCTCCAAGGATATTGCAAGTAATGATGATGCAGATTTTGAGCAATAAATGAAAAAATGGAAAACTTAGATACTCTCAGAAAATTGATGAATCTTAAAAAGATGAACCGAATGAACTTCATAAAAATATGGAGACTATCAGAATTTGCCAAGAGAATGGAAATTTATACGGAATCATCCCATGGATCAAATTATAAGGGATCTTTCCAAAGGTATAATAACTGGAAACTTTCTTAGAAGTATTTATGGTAATTTTGACGTCATTTCTGAAATTGAACTTAAAACTTTTTTCTAAAGCTGGAAATCATGAAAATTGGATTTTAGCAATGCAGGAAGAACTAAACCAATCTGAAAGAAACCAAGTTTGGACTTTAGTCCCTCAACCTCAAAACCACTCCATTATTGGTAACAAATGGACTTTTCGAAACAAACTTGATGAATCTAGTATTATTATTAGAAATAAAGCTAGATTAGTTACACAATGATATAATCAAGAAGAACGTATTGATTTTGATGAAACTTTTGCACCTATCGCAAGATTATAAGCCATCCATATGCTTTTAGCATTTGTATGGTTTAATGGTCTTAAACTATATCAAATGGATGTTGAAAGTGCTTTTCTTAATGGTTATATTTTAGAAGCAGTTTATGTTAACAACCTCATGGCTTTGAAGATCATGAATTTCCAAATCATGTTTTTAAACTCTCAAAAGCTCTATGTGGTTTGAAACAAGCACCTCGTGCATGGTATAAGTGCTTAAGGAAATTTTTGATTGAAAATGGTTTTACTAGAGGAAAGATTGACACAACACTTTTTACTTGTTGTACAAATGTATGTAGATGATATTATATTTGGAGCTACTAATGAAAATTTGTGTGAGGAATTCGCCAAGCACATGCAAGGTGAGTTCGAAATGAGCATAATGGGTGAACTAAAATATTTTCTTGAACTTTAAATCAAGCAAACAAATGATGGAATTTTCATTAACCAATCCAAGTATACAAAAGAATTACTGAAGAAATATGGATTGGAAAACACAAAGCCAATAGGAACTCCAATGAGTTTATCAACAAAGCTTGACAAAGATGAAAATGGTAAGCTGATAGATGAGAAGAAATACCAAGGTATGATTAGATCCTTACTCTATCTTACAACAAGTAGGCCAGATAAAATGTTTAGTGTATGCATGTATGCTAGATTTCAATCTAATCCAAAACAGGAACACTTATTTGCTGTTAAACAAATTTTTAGATATCTTGCCAGTACTCAAAACTTGGGATTATTTTATCGTAAAGGTGTCATGTTTGAACTTATTGGGTTTTTGGATACCGACTATGCTGGTAGTTTAGTAGACTGAAAGAGTACTAGTAGAACGTGTCAATTTCTAGGACTTGCTTTAGTGTCTTGGTTTGGCAAGAAACAAAACTCAGTTGCTTTATCCATTGTTGAACCTGAATATATAGCAGTTGGAAGCTGTTGTGCTAAAAAATGGATGAAACAACAGTTGGAGGATTTTAATTTGTATTATGATAATATTCTTATTAAATGTGATAACACAAGTGCAATAAATTTGACTAAGAATCCAATTCAACACTCTTGAACTAAACACATTGAGATTAGACATCATTTTATACGAGATCATGTGCAACAAGGGGATATTGAGGTTGAATTTATAAACACTGACAAGCAACTGGTGGACAGTTTCACAAAGCCCTTAAATGAAAATCAATTTTGCTTTATCAGAAAAGAACTTGGAATGTCTAATCCAATTTCTTAAATTCTAGATTTTAAGTCATATTTAAAAATCTTGGATTATTAAGTTTTATATGGAGTAGTGATGATTTTAATGTAAAAATAGACTCCAACATTTCTATTGTGAATTTTTTTATATAACTTTATATTTTGAATATATCCATGATTTGAGGGGGAGTTTTTCCATGTGTATATTTAATATATCCATGATCTCAGGGGAAGTTTTCCTAATGTCAAAGGGGGAGAAGAAATGTGAACTCAAATTGCGCTTATACTTCAACTGTCAAATGTCTTTGTTGTTGTAATTCATAAATGAGATCGCTCTTTGATTTTGATTGTGTCAAATCCATACATATATTGCCATCATAAAAAAGAGAGAGATTGTTAATCCTATCGTTTGATTTTGATGATGTCTAACATATTATTGGATAAATTGTGATTTGTCAATATATATAATTTACAACCATTTGACACAAAATATGAAAATAAATTTTATATTTTTAATATTTATTGCACTGTTTTAAAAATAATTAAATATTTTTTGTGCATCTTTTAAAGAATTTAATGATATACAATATAAAAAATATATATATAGAAAGATTACCACGTGGTGGTATCTCATGGAAAATCAATTTCCATTTTATTCTCCTTATGTCTTTTAATTTTGTTGTTGATTTGTGCAGTTTGGGAAGCGGACCATTTAAAATAATTTAAGTGGTAAGAAGAAGGAAAGTGATGTATGCACAAACAGCAATGGTAGAGGGCTCAAATTTTGTGGCTCAAATGTGGCTCAAATAGCCAAAACGACGTCGTTTTGAGTACAAAACAACATCAAAATGGCCAAAACGACGTCGTTTTGGCCATTTGAGCCATATTTGAGCCACAGAATTAGGGCCCCCAAACATTTTTCTATGCACAAAATCCCCTCCAACGGCTAAATTTTTCTATGGCTAAATAAGAAACTTTGTGGAGAAAAGAAAAGATACTGAAGTGGAGAGAAATTTTGGTGATATTCAAGAATTCTCAAAACATTGTGTGGTGCATTTTCATTGAGTTATAATTTATTTTGAGAGAAAGTTTATTGAGAATTTGAGCTTTCATTGTAAAAGGATTTTGTATCCCTTAATTTCTTTCTTGTAAAAGTGAGAGGGAATTTTTGTGAGTGGTTTTTGATAAAATCACTTATGTTAGGTGTGACTAGCACTAGTTTCACAACTAGTTGGTTGGAGTGATCGGGGTTAATCAATTGGTAAGGTTCACTAGCACCTGTGAAGTTAATAGTGTAACTACTATTTGACAGATGGTGAAGAAACCTCAAGGAGGATCTTGGGAGTGGACGAATGCTTGGTTTGAGCCAAACCACTATAAATTCTGTGTTTGCTTTCTCTTCCCTTCGCTATATTTAGTTTTATTAGTCTCATCTTTATTGCTTCATAGTTTTATTTGTTTATTATTTGGGTTAATTTTTTTATTTAGAAATTCATTTAGAAACCCCATTCACCTCCTCCCCCCGGCCGCTTGGGTTGCTTTCTGGGTAACACATTTACCTTGCTTGAATATTTGGGATTTTAGTCACGGAGAATTCTGTAGTTCGTGGTGCACTAGTTTTGCTTAAGTAACATCGAATGGGAATGTGTTAAACTCCACGTAAGAGTGTATGGTGTTGTGTGAGTATAGATGTGTGATGTAAATTGTAGATGATTTTTCTTATGTGTTGTGTTAATTATTGTTGTGGAGTTGGGAGGGGTTGACACCCTGGGAATGGTTTTAATTTTGGAAAATAAGACGTGAGAATGAGAATTGTTTGTGTTCATGTGTGTCATTCACTAGAGTGACAAATTGTCCTAGACATTGATGATTGTTTTAGTTGGTTGCATGTAATTCCCAATATGGGAGTTGTTGTGAAAAAATTATTTTGCGAACATGAGATTGATTATGAGTAGTTGGTGGATTCTGTCATAACGGTTAAGGGATGTGATTTCCCAAGTTCATGAGTATGGCTTATTCATTGTTTTATTTGACTTCATCTTTATCGCTATAAATTGTAGTTTGGTTGTTACATCATCATGGTGGTGATGGGATTCATGGTTAGGTGACTATTGGGGGTCATCGGTTGAAGTGTTTTGAGAAAGGAGTTGGAAACGAAAATTTTCTATTGTTTACAAATTTGTTTACCGAATTGAAAGCCTATTATTATAATTATACTTAAAGTTTGAGAGGGAAATAGTTGTGACAAGAATTATTGAGTCATATCACGTGTAAACCTTCATTATTATTTTTTTTAATTGTACAAAACCCTCACTTTTAAAATTCCCTTTTTACACCTATGTTTTATAAATTTCTTCTTTGATTTGCATTCGAAGTGGATCTAAATACTTTCTAGAAATTTTTATGCAAGACAATGGACTCTTTTTACTCTCCAAAGCGAGAAATTTTTTTATTTTACTTCATAATATATGAATGTGTTGTTGATTCTTAAATATTTCCAAAACGTATTGGGTAATATGTGAGTATAAGTTGCTAGCAATGTTGTTGACTACCAAATTCATAGTAGATTGGTTAGATTGAGACTTGCTCCTCTGCGAGGCCATATCAATGGGCCAAATTCCTTATAGAATCATTTTCTTTATTTGCAGGAGTCGGTTGAGGACTTCCTAGTACGATGTGAGAGTTGTCTCTGGAGGTTTTGGTTGTTGAGTGACCAAGAGTTATCCTTTTGTGTTTGAATGTGGTTGAAACGTGAGTAATGTAAGATGTTCTAGTGAGACCTTTTGATTGTTTTCTAGTCTCGTAGACACAATGAGTTCTTGTGATCATTCGAAGCATTCTTGTTCATTCTTGACTAATGGGAGCCGCCCATTTTGACTGAGGGAGCCTTTGTAATCCTTATGAATAAGTTGGGGAAAAGACTCATCATCTAGTGTCGTTACTCATATCATTTAAAGTGTCATTGGAATATTGGTATTAGGACTGAAATATGAAAGTTATCCCTTAATTTTGAATTAAATTATTCGATAGCGGTTGTAATTTTGTTCAGAGTCGTTCTATCCTTAAACTGTTACATCACCTTAGCTTCGTTTGTGGAACTGTCAAGGTTGTGATTGTGGTTGTGAATTGTTTCTTATTGATCATGTGAAACTCTTGTGTTGGGAAAAAATTTTCCTTTAAAACCTGTTTTGTTTATGATTAATCAGTGAGCGTTAGTCCTAATATTTTTTCTTTCATCATTGTCCGACCCTTGAATCTTAAATTGTCTAAATTTTGGGGATGAAATTTTCTAAGTGGGGGAGATCGTAACGGCTTGGGTTGAGACCTGACCCTCATTTCTTTTTCATATAAAAGTTTTATGTCATATTTGGACTAGGATTGAAAATTTTCGAAGTGAGAAATTTTGATTTTTCAAGAGCTTGATATAACAGTCTGAAATTTTCTTCATCGCTCAAGCAAAGATGTGTTCGCTCGAACAGTCTTTAGGGCCATCCAGTACTTTTGTTTGCAATCTAAATTTCTCTTAACCATATATATTTATGATTTAGTGTGATTTTGTAATATTTGGGGTTTTGGAGTGATTATGAGTTAGAAAATTTTAATGGTAAGTTGTTTGTGCACAAAAATGGGGCTTTCACTCAAATTTTTGAAATGTTTGAATGTTTAGACATATTGATGAATAATATTTGATGATTTGAGGAAGAAATGAGGAAAATCCTCAATTTTCTTGGAACCCTAGATTTGGAATTTTTTACTTAAAAGGGGGTTTGAACTAATGGGCACTTTATGTTGAAATTTCATTTTCCTTGATTATATGAGAGTGAGATGAAATTTTGATTTATGATGATATTATAGAAGATTTATGGACGTTGAATTGTATGGTAACTTGGGTAATGTTGAAAGGATGTGATGTTAATATTTTGCATGGTGTTATGGTTGGTAATGAGAAGGACTTAGGGTCATGAAAATGTGAATATTTCATTAGCTTTTACTTTTAAATTCTTGTGCAATTAAATGAAATTGAGGTTAAATAAGAACGTTTGGAAACTCATGCATTGCATTGCGTTCACATGGTTTTGGGATTAAGAGTTGAGTTATTTAAGAGTGTGTGCGTGGTGTTGGAAATGTGTTGTGTATGTCATTGGAATTTTGGTAAAGTGCCCAATTGCCCTTCCGTGCTCGGAGGCCGGAAAATGTGGGCATATCATCAGTATTTTGGTGAAGGTGTTCAATTGCCCTTCCATGCTAAACGGCGGTAAATGTGGACCATATGGTTGAAATGATTGGTGGGTATCCAATTGACCCTCTGTGGTCAGTGGCTAAAAAATGTGGAGGTGTTTTTAAAATGAAATGGGTGTCAAATTGCCCCTCCGTGCTTGGCGGCCTATAAATGTGGAGGTTTTTAGAAAAATAAGAAGTGTCCACTTGCCCTACCGAGCTTGGTGGCTAGTAAATGTGGGGAGTGTTTGAGATGTGTAATGCTTAGTTTATTACAAAATTAAAGTTATTTGCTTATGACAATGGTCAATGAGTTGGGTCAAGCAAGGGTTACAAATTATCCATTTCACAACTGAGTTTCAAAACGAAGTTTAGTCGTATTCATGGCATGGCATTGCATACGCATAATCATATTGAGCATTTAGCTATGTTGTTAAGTTTATTTCCTACTGGACGTAAAGCTCACTCCCTTTTTATGGATTGGATATCCTAAAATTCCAAGTAATGAAGATGAATCGTGATACTGTTGAAACGTGAATGAAATTCTACATAGAGTGTTGAAGCTTCTTTTGATGTTGTTTGCCCACAGCTATCAGGGCTTATTTGTCGAGGTAGGATTTTATTTGTTATAATCATGGCCCTTAGCGTTGAAAGATGTAAGCCTGTATGGCAAGTTCGAGTTGTATTTCATGTTTCATTTTGCTATGTATCATCATAAAGAACTCCAAGAGATATCTATGTAAATGTGATGGATTTCAATTGATAAGATTGTTTCCATTTATTTCTTGTTTAAATTAATATCAAGGAACTGGATAATAATAATAGTTTGATAATAAATAATATGGTATAAAATATCACGGTGTTACACTCCCGATTTTGAAAATAATTTTTGGCGATAATTGTTCCACATATAATAAATAGTCTGATTTGATTTTATGAAATTTTTCTACGAGGTATTAGTCATTTTGCTTCACATGTCAAGTTTAACATTTGTAGCCATAAAATTATTTTGTACTAAGATTGGTGAAGCCACTTTTTGATTTACTTGGATTTTGATTTTATAATATTTTTCTTTGAATCCAAATGGGGGGTATTTCCATATTTACTATGATGACCCCAACATGCATATCATAATTGCATATTATATTATTATATGAATTTGAATGCTTATGTGCTTAATTTTATTTATATCTATTTGATTATGGAATATTTAATAGACTAATTAGAAAATTTAGAACTATTTGGGAAGTTTAATTAAAATTTGATTCAGATTAAAATAATTAAAAATAATCATTAGAGTTGAGTAGGATTAATTAGATTTAAGCTTTTTTAATTAGCCTTAAGCTTTCTTAATTAACTTAAGCTAATCTAACCTATATATATAATGAGAAGAGGGTTGAGTTCATATAACCAACATTGTGCTGAGAATTTTAGAGGAGAGTGAGATCAAGCTCTAGAAAGAGAGGAAGAAGAAGAATTGTGAAGAAAAGAAGAGGAATTGAGGGAATTAACTTATAGATCTCCAAATTCAAGTTCTTGGTAAGAACTACATCCTTCATTCTTGTAGACAATTCATCTAAGAGTAGAATTCATGAAGTAATTAGGGTGAATTTCATGTAATTGTTAAGGAAATTGTAGAATTAACTTAAACATAGTGAGAATTGGCTTAATGTGGACATGCATGTATAATTCATCATTTTGAGTTTGGTTTTCCAAAAATTCTTACATGCGTTGGGTGTGTTTGGTAACGTTTACGTTTTCAGTTTATATTTATAAAAATTTTATAAATAGGTTTTTGTTTATTTTTAGAAAAACATAAACTACAAACGCATTTGGTAATTGACAAAATGTTTAAAAAATTTTAAAAATATAAAAAAGAGTCAAAAATGGCAAGTGGTGACAAGTGGCGGCGGAAGACGATGGTGGAAAGTGGTGACGGTGGGTGGTGGGTAGCTGGTGGTAGTGGGTGGTGGTGATGGTGGTGAGTGGGTGGGTGACGGTGGTAGGTGTGGGTGGTAGCGAGTGGGTGGTGGTAGTGGTGGTGGTGGCGGGTGGTGGGGTGGTGGTGGTAAGTGCGTAGTGGATGGCGGGTGGTGGCGGGTGGTGGCGGTGGGTGGGTGGGTGATGGTGGCGGGTGGTGGGTGGTAGCGAGTGAGTGGTGGCAGGTGGGTGGTAGTGGCGGGTGTGGGTGGTGGTGGTGGGGGTGGGTGGATGGGTGATAGTGGCGGGTTGTAGCGAGTGGGTGGTAGTGGTGGTGGTGGTGGCAGGTGGTGGGTGGTGGTAGCAGGTGGGTGGCGGATGGTGTGTGGTGATGGTGCGTCGGTGGGTGACGGTGGCGGATGGTGGGTGGTAGGGAGTGGGTGGTGGTGGCAGGTGGTGGGTGGTGGTGGCAGGTGGGTAGCGAATGGCGGGTAGGTGGCGGGTGGTGGTGGTGGTGGGTGGGTGGGTGACTGTGGCGGGTGGTAAGTGGTAGTAAATAGGTGATGGTGGTGGGTGATGGGTGATGGTGGCAGGTGGGTGGTGGGTGATGGTGGTGGTGGTGGTGGTGGTGGCGGGTGGGTGGCAGGTCGGTGGTGGTGATGGGTGGCTGGGGGTGGCAGGTGGTGGATAGTGGTGGCAGGTGGGTGGTGAGTGGTGGTGGCAAGTAGGTGGTCGGTGGTGGCGGGTGGGTAGTGGGTGGTGGTGGTGGCGGTGGTGGTGGCGGCGGTAGTGGCGGCGAGGGGTGGGTGGTGGTGGCGAGTGGGTGGCTGGTGGGTGGGTGGCTGGTGGCGGCGGGTGGTAGTTGGTGGTGGCAGATGGGTGGTGAGTGGTGGTGGCAGGTGGTGGTGGCGGTAGGGGGTGGGTGGCAGGTGGTGGTGGCGGAAGACGGTGGTGGAAAATGGTAGCGGGTGGTGGCAAGTGTTGGGTGGTAAAAAAAAAAAAACTCAAAACTCAAAACGGAAACACATTTTTTGTGTTTTCATTTTTTGGCCAAATTTATAAACTGAGACCACTGATTTATAAATCAAAAATTTTACCAAACAAGTTTTTATTTGAGTTTTTAAAATTTTTGTAAATATAAACAGAAAACTGAAAACGTAAGTGTTACCAAACGGCACCATTGAGTTCATATTTGC